>NC_092755.1:27743085-28470515 GCF_047496795.1 Chiloscyllium punctatum
ATGGTGAGCTAGTGACTGTGAGGTAGTCACAGTGACAGCGACAGAATCAGTGTAAATGGTCAGGGTTACAATAACGGAGTCGTGTGGAGGGGGTCAGCGTGATAGTGACGGAGGGAGTGTGAGAAGTTCAGGGTAACGGTAACTAATTGGGAGTAAGTGGGTAAAGGTTACCTGTGACAAATTGAGTGTGACGGGGTCAGGGTAACGGTGACCCAGTTGAGTGTGGGGGTGTCAGGGTGACAGTGATGGAGTGAGTGTGAGGAAAGAAATTTGACAGTGACATTCATGGAGTGAGTGTGAGCTTTTCAGGGTAACAGTGATGGAGAGAGTTTGAGGATGCTAGTCTTACTGTAATAGAGTGAGATTGAGGGGTTCAGGGTGACAGTGACGGAGTGAGACTGAGGATGTCAGGGTGGCAGTGATGGACTGAGTTTGAGGAGGTCAGTGTGACAGTGACAAATTGAGCGTGTAGGGATCAGGGTGATGGTGACAGAGTAAGCATGAGATGGTAATAGTGACAACAGCGGACTGAGTCTAATGGAGTTAGTGTGACTTGACAAGGTGAGCGTCAGGGAGTTGAGGGTGACAGTGACTGAGTGGGTCTGGAGGTATAGTGTGATGGACATTGTGTTAGTGCGATGGGCCAGGGTGACAGTGAGGGAATGAGTGTGATGGGGACACAGTGACAGTGACTGAGTGTTTATGAGGGGGTCAGATTGCCTGTGACTGCGTGAGTTTGAGGGGATCATAGTGACAGTGACTGTGAGTGTGAGGGGGCTTGGGTGACAGTGACGGGGTGTTTATGAGGATGGTCAGTGTGATAGAATGAGTGAGAGGGCTGCGGGTGACAGTGACAGAGGAAGTGTGAGGGGTTTATGGTGATCCTTGGCGATTGAGTGTGAGGGAGTCAGTGTGACACTGACGGATTGATTTTGAGGGTTCAGGTTGATAGTATGGGTGCATCTGTGTGACCGAGTCAGAATGACGGCATGAGAGTGAATGATTCAGATTGTCAATGATGGAGTGAGTGTGATTGGTTCAAGATGACTGTGATTGCGGGAGTCTGATGGGGTCACGGTGACGGGGACAGAGTGAGATTCAGCAAGTGAGCGTGACAGAAACAGAGTAAGTCTGACAGTGACCAATGAGAAATGGGCATTCATGGTGACGGTAACTGAGTGAGTGTAAGGGGGTCAGGATGTCAGTGATGGAGTGAGGGTGAACGGGTGTCCGGCTGGTGGTGAAGAAGTGAGTGTGAGGGTGTCAGAATTACGATGACAGATTGAGTGTGAGGGTGTTAGTGTGACAGTGACAGAGTGAGTGTAAGGGGATCAGTGTGTCGGTGATGGAGTATGTGTGTAAGGTGTTAGTGTGACAGTGATGGAGACAGTTTGATGGTGCCAGCGTTACTGTGATGAAATGAGATTGAGGGCGTTAGTATGACACTGATTGAATGAGAGTGAGGGCTTCAGTGTGATGGTGACAAATGTGCATTAGAGGGTCAGGGTGATAACAGTGGAGTGAATGTATGGGGTTTCAGGGGGACAGAGTGAGTGTGAATTCATGAGGGTGACGGAAAGAATGTGAGGTGGTCCGGGTGACAGTGACAGAGTGAGTGTGAGGGGGTTAGTGTGATGGTGTTAGAGTGTGTGTGAGAGGGTCAGGATGACAGTGGCATAGTGAGTGTGAGGGGATCATGGTTACAGAATCAAGTGGCTGTGAGACTGGGAAGCGGAACAGTTACAGAGAGAGTGTGAGGGTTTCAGGGTGACAGTGACAGAGTGAGTGTGAGATGTTCAGGGCGACAGTGACTGACGATGTGCGAGGAGGTAAGACGATTGCTGAAGGAGTGACTGTGATGGAGTCAGAGTGACGCCGATTGACTGAGTGAGGGGGGCCAGGGTGGCAGGGGGGACTGAATATGATTGGGTCTGGGTGACAAAGTGAATGTAATGAGGTCAGGCTGACAATGATGGAGTGAATGTGCAGGGGTCATGGTGACAGAGGCGTAGAAGTGTGAGGTGGCCCGCGGGGAGAGTAAGATTGAGATGGTTAGGATGACTTTGAGGATTTGAGTGTGACATGGTCAGGGTGGCGGGGTGCACTGAGTGTAATTGGGTCTAGGTGATAGTGATGGAGTGAGTGTGAGGGGGTCAGGATGAAGGAGTGAGTGCGAGGAGGTCAGGGTGACAGAGAAGGAGAGTGTGTCAGAGGGTCAGGGTGACAGTGAGTGAGCAAATATGAGGGGGTGAGATTGATTGTGTCGAACTGAGTGTGAGGTATCAGGCTGATGGTGATGGAATGAGTGTGAGGGGATCAGGGGAACGGTGACAGGGTGAATGTGAGGAGTATACGCTGATTGTGACTCAGTGCCTGTGAGGGGTCAGAGTGCCTATGACTGTGACTACAGGGTTACTTTGATGGACTGAATGTAATGGGCTCAGCGTGACAGAGACAGAGTGAGTGTGAGAGTGTTAGGGTAACGGTGAGGGAGTGAGTGCCATGGGATCAGTGTGACGGTACTAAATGAGTTCCAGAGTGAGTGTGACAGTGAAAGAGTGAGGGTAGGGGGATTAGCTAGAAGGTAATGGAGTTAGTGCGAATGGGTCAGGGTGACAGTACCTGAGTGTGTGAGAGGAGGACAGGATGACAGTGATTGAGTGAGCGTGAAGGGGTCAAGGTGCCTGTGACTGAGTTTGAGGGCATCAGGGTGACCGTGACAACGTGAATGTGAGTGTGATATAGGCTAAGGTGATGGAATGAATGTGAGAAGGTAAGGATGACAGGAAGTGATGAGTGTGAGGAGGTCAGGGTGAGGGGGATGGAGTGAGTGTGAGAGTGTCACGGTGACTCTGACGGAGTGTGTGTGAGATGATTAGGGTGACAGCGACGGAGTGAATGTGGGGGCTCAGGATGAAGGAGTGATTGCGAGGAGGTCAGGGTAACAGCGAAGGAGTGTGTGTGTGAGGGGGTCAGGGTGACAGTGAGTGAGTGAATATGAGGGGGTGAGGTTGATTGTGTTCTAGTGAGTGTGAGGTATCAGGCTGATGGTGACGGAATGAGTGTGAGGGGATAAAGGAAATGGTGACAGGGTGAATGTGAGGTCTACATGGTGATTGTGACTCAGTGAGTGTGAGGGGTCTGGGTGTCTATGATTGTGATGACAGGTTTACTTTGACGGACTGAGTGTTATTGGGCTCAGCGTGACAGAGACAGAGGGAGTGTGAGGGTGTTAGGGTGATGGTGAGGGAGTGGGTCTGATGGAATCAGTTTGACGGTACCAATGTGAGTTTCGGGGTGCGTGTGACAGTGACAGAGCGAGAGTGGGGAAATAGCGTGATGGTGATGGTGTTAGTAGGAGCGGGTCAGGGTGGTAGTACTGAGTGTGTGTGAGGAGGACAGGATGACAGTGAAAGGATGACAGGGACCTACTCATTGTGACTGGGTCAGGGTGACAGTGAGAGAGTGCATGTTAGGGTATGCATGGGCCAGTGACATTCTGAGTATAAGGCGGTAATTGTGATGGCAGTTGAGTGATTATTAGTGGGTCAGGGCAACAGAGTGAGTATAGGTAGCAATGATGGAGTGAATGTGATCAGATCAGGGAGTGGGCGATGGTTTGAATGTGAAGGTGTCAGGCTGATAGTAACAGTGACAGATTGCGTGTCAGAGTGTGACAGCGACGGAGTGAGAATAAGGTGATCTGAGTGTCTGCGATGGAGGGAGTGTGAGGGTGTCAGGTGACATTGAGGGTGTGAGTGTGATGCATTCAGGGTGACGGTGATGGAGTGAGTGTGAGTGAGTCATTGTGATGGTGGCAGAGTGAATGTGATTGTGCCAAGGTTACGTTGATGGAGTAAGTGTGAGGGTATCATAGATTACAGTGATGGAGTGAATGGAGTAAGGGTGACAGTGACGGGTGAGTGTGGGGAGATCATGGTGAGGGGTTTGCAGTGAGTGTGAGGTGATCCAGATGATCCTGATGGAGTGAGTGTGCGGGTGTCAGACTGCTGGTGAACGAGAGTGTGCGAAGGTGTCAGAGTAACGTTGACAGATGGAGTGTCATGGTGTGAGTGTGACAGTAAAGGAGTGAGTGTAAGGGGGTAGGTGTATCAGTGATGAAATGTGTGCGAGGAGTCAGGTGACCGTCAGTTTGTGAGTGTGAGGTTGTCAGGGTGACAGAGTGAGTGTGAGGGAGTTCGGGTGATGGTTACTAATTGAGTGTGAGAGAGTCAGTGAAGAAAGTTAACGTCGGTGTCAGGGCGATTGTGTGTGTTAGAAGGTCAGGGTGACAATGCCAGAGTGAGTGTGAGGGGATCGGGGTGACAGAATGAGTGTGAGGAGGGCAGGTGACGGTAATGGAGTGAGTCTGAGGTGGACAGCATGACAGTTACGGAGGGAGTGTGAGGGATTCAGAAAGATAGTGAATGAGTGAATGTGTGGGGTTCAGATTGATAGTGATGGAATAGGTGTGTGAGGGTCAGGGTGATAGTAACAGAATGACTGTGAGATGTTCAGGGTGATGGTGACTGACTACGTGCAGGGGGTAAAGTTATCGCTGATGGAGTGAGTGCGAGGGGGTCAGATACATTGTGACAGAGTTAGTCTGAGGTGATCAGGATGATTTTGAGGGTTGGAGTGCGAAAGGGCTAAAGGTGTCTGAGCGTACTGAATGTAATTGGGTTTGGATGACAGAGGGAATGTGATGGGGTCAGGGTGACGTTGGCAGTGTGAGTGAAGTGGCCAGGGTGACAGACATGGAATGAGTGTGAGATGGTCAGGGGACAGAGTGAGGTTGAGGTGGGCAGGATGGCATTGAGGTTTTGAGTGTGAGGGGTTCAGGGTAGCGAGGTGACTGTGTGTGATTGGGTTGGGTGTTGGTGATGGAGAGAGTGTGAAGGATCAGGATGACAGAGTGATTGTGAGGGGGTCAGCGTGACAGTGACGGTGTGAATGTGAGGGGACACGGTGACGGTGACTGAGTGAGTGTGAGGGTGTCAGGATGTCTATGACTGTGACGAGTCAGGGTTATTGAGACGGGCTGAGTGTGATGGGGTCAGCGTGACAGAGATGGAGTGAGTGTGTGGATATCAGGGTGTGGGTCAGGCAGTGATTCTGATGGGGGTCAGTGTGACGATGACAAAGTGAGTGTCAGAGAGTTGTGGGTGTGAGTGATGGATTGAGTGTAGGGTGGGTATTGTGGTTGTGATGGCGTTAGTACTTGGGCGTCAGGTTGACAATGAGTGAATGAGTGTGTGGCTGCCAGGTTGATTGTAACTGAGTGTAAGGGGGATCTGAGAAACGTTGACGGAGTAAGTGTGGGGTGTACATAGTGACAGTGACTGAGTAAGTGTGAGTGGGTCAGGTTGCTTTTGACTGTGAGTGTGTCAGGATGCTTGTGACTGTGACCAGTCAGGGTTACTCTGACGGACTGAGTGTGATGGGCTCGGTGTGATCGAGGTGAAATGAGTGTGAAGGTATCAGGGTGATGGTGAGAGAGTGGGGTTGATGAAGCCAATGTGACGGTGACAACGTGAGAGGCAGGGATTGAGGGTGACAGTGATTGACTGAGTATGTGGGGATAGTGTGATGCGAGGGGGTCAGTGTGACAGTGAAGAAGTTAGTGTGAGTGGATCACTATGATATTGATAGAGTTAGTGTGTGGGTGTCAGGGCGACAGTGATGGAGTGAATGTATCAGGATCAGGGTGACAGTGAGAGTGTACGTGGGTCAGGGTGATGGTGATGGAATGAGTGTTGGGGGCAGAGTGATGGTGATGGAGTGAGTGTCGGGGTGCAGGATGACCATGACCAAGTGAATGTGGGGATGTCAGGTTGACAGTGATGGAAAGAGTGTGAGTGGATCGGGCTGACAATGATGTGGTGTGTGTAAGCAGTCATTGTGATATTGGGAGACTCAGTGTTAGTTGTCAAGAGTGACAGTGATGGAGTAAGTGGGAGAGTTTAATAATGATGATGAAGAAGTGAGTGTGATGTAGTCAGGTTTACTGCGACAGTGTTCAGCGTTAGGGTTTCAGCGTGACAGTGAGGGCTTGAGGTTGAATGGTCAGGGGAACAGGGTGGGAGTGTGCGTGACCCAGTCAGGGTGATGCTGTGAGAGTGAGGGTTCTTTGTGATGGTGACGGTGTGAGTGTGAGGTTGTCAAGGTGACAATAAGGGTTTGAATGTAAGGACGTAATGGTCACGGGAATGGAGTGAGATTGAGCGTCAGGGTGATGGTGAGGGAGTGATTCTGATGGGGTCAGGGTGACGATGACAGAGTTCATGTCAGGGAGCTAGAGTGACAGTGACAGGATGAGTGTAAGGGGGTCAGACTGACGGTGACAGAGAGAGTGTGGGGGAATCAGATTGAAAGTGACATAGTGACTGTGACCGGATCATGTTGACAGTGAACGAGTGAGTGTGAGAGAGTTGGTGTGACGATGGCAGAGTGAGTGTGAGGGCGTTAGCATGACGGTGAGAGAGTAAGTGTTGGGGTCAGTACAACGGTGGTAGAGTGTGTGTGTGAGTGGGACAGAGTGACGGTGACTGTGTATCTGTGTGTCAGTGTGACAATGATGCAGTGAGTGTGACGGAGTCATGGTGATGGTGACTGAGGGATTGTGACTCTGTCAGGGAAACTGTGACTGAATGAATATGAGCGGACTAGGGTGACCGTGAGTGTGTGGCTGTGAGGGAATCAAAGTGATGGTGACAGAGTGAGTGTGAGGGGCTCTGGCAGACAGTGATCGAGCAAGTGTGAGAATGTCAGGGAGACAGTGGTGGAATTAGTGTGATGGCATCAGTATTATGGTGACAGGGTAATGGTGATTTAGTGAGTGTGTAGGGGTATTGGTGGTGGTGACAAACTGCATTGAGTGCTCAAGCTGATAGTTACGGAATGAGAGTGATGGGTTTAGGTTGACAATGACGCAGTGAGTGTGGGAGGTTTAGGGTGACGGAGACTAAGTCAGCGTGGGGGGGGAGATGGTGACAGATACTGGGTGTGTGTGAGGGGTTCTGGGTGACGCTGACAGAGTGAGTTTCAGGTTGTCAGGTTAACAGTGACGGAGTGCGTGATGGGGTCAGAGTGATTATGCTGGAGTAAGGGTGAAGGTGAGGACGTCAGCGTGACGGTGATTGAAAGAGTCTGGGGGATTCAGGGTGATGGTGACAGTGAGTGTGAGTATTTCAGTGTAATGCTGACGGAGTGAGTGTGAGGGTGTCATAGGTTAGGGTGATGGAGTGAATATGAGGACTCAAGAGAGACAGTGACGGATGAGTGTGAGGTCAGAGTGATTGTGATGGTGTGAGTGCGATGGGGTCAGGATGAGGGTGAATGTGAGGGCGTCAGTGTGACAGTGGCCATGTCAGTGTGAGGGCGTCATCCCGGAACTGAATGACCATGATGGAGCAATTTTGAGGTGGTCAGGGTGACAGAAATAAGTGACGTGAAGGGGTCAGGAGGAAGGTGTTGAAGTGTCAGAGTGATGCAGATTGAGAGAGTCTGATGTGGTCATGATAACAGGGACGAAGTGAGTTTGAGGGTTTATGAGTGATGGTGACACAGTGAATGTGGGAGGAAACCGGTGCACCCGGAGAAAACCCACGCATACACGGGGAGAACGTGCAAACTCCACACAGTCAGTGCCTGAGGCGGGAATTGAACCCGGGTCTCTAGCGCTGTGAGGCAGCAGTGCTAACCACTGTGCCACCGTGCCGTCCACAATTAGAGGAGATCTGGGTGATGGTGATGGAGTGTGTGTGTGAATGGGTCAGGGATATGGTGATGGAGTGAATGCGAGGGGGTCAGCGTGATGGTGATGGTGTGGGTCTGATGGGTTCAGGGTGACCCTGATGGAGTGAGTGCAATGGGACCAAACCGACAGTGTGAGAGGTGGTGGCGATGGTGACGGAGTGAGTTTGGGGTGGGCAGCGTAACGGAGCCGGAGTGAGTGTGTCGGCGTCAGGGTGACAAAGATGGAGTGAGTGTGAGGGGGTGAGGGTGACAAAGACAAAGGCAGTGTGAGGGCCTCAGGGTGACGGGGACAGGCAGATTGTGAGGGGTACAGGGTGAACGTGACAGAGTTACTGTGAGCGCCTCAGCATGGCAGGGACAGAATGTGCGTTTGTGTGCCAGCTAAACAGTGACGGAATGAGTGCAACGGGGTCAGGGTGACAGGGACAGAGAGAGTGCGAGGGGCTCAGAGTGATGGTGAGTACCTCAGCATATCAGGATCAGAGTGCATGTATGTTTGTCAGACTGTAACTGATGCAGTGACTGCGAGGGTTTCAGGGTGAAAGTGACTTAGTGATTGTGACCCTTTCCAAGGAACAGTGACAGAGTGAGCGTCAGGGGGTCATGAAAACAATGACGGAGTGAGTTTGAGTGGGTCAGGGAAAGGGTGACTGAGTGAGCATAAGGGTTTCAGGGAGACAATTACGGAGTGAGTATGAGGGGTCCAGGGAAATGGTGATAGAATGAGTGTGAGGGGATCCAGGTGTCAGTGACTGACTGTGAGGTTTGCAGGTGTCAGTGACTGAGTGAATGTGAGCGTGTCAGGGTGTCTGACAGTGTGGGTGTTGGGGTGTCAGCGTGAAAGTGATGGAGTGAGTGTGAGGGAGTAAGGCTGATTGTTACGGAGTGAGTGTGAGAAGGTCATGGTAATGACGATGGAGTCAATGTCAGGGTGTGACTGTGACAATGATGTTGTGAATGTGAATGGCTCAGGGTGATGGTGACAGAGTGACTGTGAGGAGATCAGGGAGAGAGTGAGTTTGCCTGGGTCAGGTTGACCGTGTCAGGGTAATTGTGATGGAGTCAGTGTGAGCGGTTCAGTGTGATGCTGTGAGAGTGAGTGTGTGGGAGACAGCGCGACAGTGACGGATGAGTGCGAGGCATCAAGGAGATGGCGACAGAATAATTGTGAGGGGTGATCGGTATGGTGATGTTGGAGGGTGACGGTGACAGTGTGATTGTGATTGCAGGTCGTGTGTCAGGGTCTGGGTGCAGCAGAGAGTGGCGGGAGGTGGGCGGAAGTGACGTCGGAGCGCAGAGCCTACATGGGAAGTTGAGCGACTGTTATTTAAGTAGGTGTGTTATAAATTCCACGTCCTATTGTGGCACGGTGGTTAGCACTGTTGCCTCCCAGCGCCAGGGACCTATGTTCAGGTCCCACCTTGGGCGACTGTCCATGTGGAGTTTGCACATTGTCCTCGTGTCTGCGTATGATTCCTTGTCTGCAAAGCTGGTTCTGTGTGCATGATGTTGGAGGTCAAGTACTCTGGTGTATCTGGCTCGTATAACTGTGGAAAATGTGTGCACCTTCAGCTCTGACCGAGCATATTGTAGCACTGATAAAGAACTCGATGTCCTCATGCTCATCCAAGTAAATGAGATCTTTCTGGACAGTACCTTCAGCGAGTTGAATACACTGAGCATACCAGAAGGGAAAATGCGGTGAGGAAGGCAGAGAGGAGACAAGTGCTAGAGGCCCGAGTGGAAGTATCTGTTCGGAACAGTTTGAACCTTTTGGAAACAGGAGAGACAGATGACACTGCCAGTCCGCGAGGCGATCAGGTCTGCCAATCAAATGTTGGCGTGGAGGCAGACCCGACGAGTCAGACATCATATAGAGCCATGGTAATAGGGGATTCCATAGTGAGAGGAAATGAACGGGGTTTCGGTGGCAACAGTCGGGATTTCAGGATAGTGTGTTGCCTTCCTGGTGCCAGGATAAAGGATATCGCAGACAGAGTGCTCAAGGGCGAAGGTGAAGATCCAGAGATGGTGGTACATATCAGCACAAATGATGTCGGGAAGAGGAGGAGGGATATTCTACAGCGGGAATTCGGAGAACTCGGAAGAAAGCTGAAAATCAGCACGTCTAGTGTGGTTATCTCTGGTTTGCTTCCAGTTCCTCGGGCTGGAGAGGACAGGAATAGTGAGATAAGTGACTTGCACGCGTGGCTAGGGAAGTGGTGCAGGAAGCAAGGACTTAAATTCTTGGATCACTGGGGTATGTTTTGTGGTAAGGGTAAATTATACAAGAGGGACGGCTTGCAGCTGAATAGATGGGAGACCAGCATTCTGGCAGGCAGGTTTGTCACTGCAATAGAGTTGCGTTTAAACTAAATAGCGGGGGCGGGGGGACAAACTGGAAGCTTAAGAAGGAAATTGAAGGGAAAGTTAGAACAAGAGAAGTCAAGAAAGACAACAGAATCAATGGAGCTGAAAACTCACAAAGGGATCATGCCGTAAGGTCAAGTGAAATAGGGATTGATAGGAAGGGTGAGGGTAATAACAAATTAAAAATATTATATATGAATGCACAAAACATTAGAAATAAGATGGATGAGATTGCGGCTCATTTGGAAATTGGCAGTTACGATGTTTTGGGGATAACAGAGACGTGGCTTCGAGTGGACAGGGCCTGGGAAATGAATATTCAATGCTATACTCAATCGTAACGACAGACTGATGGGCAGAGGGGGGTGGGGTGGTCCTGTTGGTCAGGAATGGTATTCAGTGCCTTGCAAAGGAGGGCCTAGAAGCAGAGGATGTGGAGTCAGTATGGATAGAGCTGAGAAATTCTACGGGTAGAAAGAGCCTCGTGGCCCCCAAACGGTAGTCTGGATGTAGCGTGTAAGTTGAATAAGGAGCTAAATTGGCCTGTCGCAAAGATATGGTGGATTTCAACATGCAGGTAGACTGGGAGAATCAGGATGGTACTGGAACCCAAGAAAGGGAGCTTGTGGAGTGCCTCCGAGATGGATTCTTTGAACAACTGGTGCTGCAGCATAACAGGGAGAAGGCAATTCTGGATCTGGTGTTGTGCAACGAACCAGATTGGATCAGGGACGTCGAAGAGAAGGATGCATTAGGAGGTAGTGACCATAACATAAGAAGCTTTAATCTGCAATTGGAAAGGGAGAGAGTACAATCGGAAGTGAACTGAAGAATATTTTCATTGAAACTATGGACCTATGAGGGAGGAGCTGGCCAAAGTTCAATGGTGCAATACTCCAACAAGGATGGATGTCAGTGGAGCCAGGTATTTCCGAGTATAATGCAGAAGATGCAGGATCAGTTCATTTCAAAAAGGAAGAAGGATCCTAAGAGGAGTCAGGTGTGGCGTGGCTGAAGAGGGAAGTTAAGAAACATATAAAGTCAGAAGACAAACAGTATAACATAGCAAAGATGAGTGGGACAACGGACGACTGGGAATCTTTTAAAGAACAACAGAGGATAACTAAGAAGGAAATACGGAGAGAAAAAAATGACGTACGAAGTTAAACTGGCCAAAAATATAAAGGAGGATGGTAAAGCTTTTTTAGGAATGTGAATGGAAGAAAAAAATGGTTAGGACTAAAATTGATCCCTTGAAGACAGAAACGGGTGAACATATTACGGAGTACAAAGAAATGTCAGAAGAGTTGAATTGGGACTTTAGATCTGTGTTCATTGTGGAAGACACAAGCAATCTCCCAGAGGTAATAGTGGCTGAAGGACCGGAACTGAAGGGAATTTATATTTGCCAGGAAATGGTGTTAGGTCTGAAGGCTGGTAACTCCCTGGGACCTGATGGTCTACGTCTCAGGGTACTGAAGGAGGTGGCTCTAGAAATTGCGGATGCATTGGTGATCATTTGCAAATGTTCTATAAATTCAGGATCAGCTCCTGCAGATTGGAGAGTAGCTAATGTAGTCCCACTTTTCAAGAAAGGAGAGAGAGAGAGAGAGAAAGCAGGGAATTATAGACCAGTTAGCCTGACCTCAGTGGTGGGCAAGATGCTGGAGTCAATTATAAAGGATGAAATTTCGACACATCTGCATAGCAGTAACAGGACAGGTCAGAGTCAGCATGGATTTATGAAGGGGTAATCATGCTTGACTCATCTTCTGGAATTTTTTGAGGATGTAACTCTGAAGATGGACAAGGGAGATCCAGTGGATGTAGTGTACCTGGACTTTCTGAAAGACTTTGATAAAGGCCAACATAGGAGGTTAGTGAGCAAAATTAGGGCGCATGGTACTGGGGGCAAAATACTGACTTGTATTGAAAATTGTTCGGCTGACAGGAAACAAAGATTCGTGATAAACAGCTCCCTTTCAGAACAGCAGGCGGTGACCAGTGGGGTACTGCAGGGATCAGTGATGGGACAGCAGCTTTTTACAATAGACATTAATGAAATAGATAATGGTAGTAAAAGTAATATTCGCAAATTTGCTTATGATACAAAGATAGGAGGCAGGGTGAAATGTGAAGAGGATGTTAGGAGATTACAGGTTGACCTGGACAGGCGAGGTGAGTGGAAAAATGCATGGAAGATACAGTTTAATGTGGATAAATGTGTGGTTATCCACTTTGCTGACAAGAACCGGAAGGCAGATTACTACCTAAATGGAGTCAAGTTAGGTAAAGGGGCAGTACAACAAGATCTAGGTGTTCTTGTACATCAGTCAATGAAAACAAGCATGCAGGTACAGCAGGCAATGAAGAAAGCTAACAGCATGCTGGCCTTCATAACAAGAGGAATTGAATATAGAAGCAAAGAGGTCCTTCTGCAGCTGTACAGGGCCCTGGTGAGATGGCACCTGGAATATTGTGTGCAATTTTGGTCTCCAAATTTGAGGAAAGACATTCTGGCTATTGGGGGAATGCAGCGGAGTTTCACGAGGTCAATTCCCGGAATGGTGGGACTGTCTTACATTGAAAGATTGGAGCGACTGGGCTTGTATACCCTTGAGTTTAGAAGGCTGAGAGGAGATCTGATTGAGACGTTTAAGATTATTAATGGATTGAACACTCTGGAGGTGGGAAGAATGTTTCCGCTGATGGGTGAGTCCCGAACCAGAGGACACAGTTTGAAAATAAGGGATAGACCATTTAGAACAGAGTTGAGGAGAAACTTCTTCACCCAGAGAGTTGTAGGTGTGTGGAATGCTATGCCCGATAGGGCTGTGGAGACCAAGTCTCTGGAGACTTTCAAGAAAGTGTTGCATAGAGCTCTTAAGGATAGTCAAAGACCTTCAAAGGTTATGGGGATAAGGCAGGAACAGGATACTGATTGAGGATGACCAGCCATGATCATAATGAATGCTGGTGCTGGCGTGAAGGGCAGAATGGCTTACTCCTGCACCTATTGTCTATTGTCTATTGTGTCAATGACGGATTGATTGTGAGGGTGCCAGGGTTATGGTAGTGGAGCGAGTGGGACGGGTGTGAGAGATTACGCTGATTTCGTGAATATGACGAAACATAAAATGATAATGACGGATGAATACCAGAAGGTCAGAGTGAGGGGTACAGGGTGACAGTGACTGAGTGAATGTAAAGGTTCCAGGGTAACAGTGACAGAGTGAGTGAGAGGGGTACCAGGTGACAGTGACGGAGTTAGTGTGATTGGGTCAGGATGGCAGAGACAAAGACAGTGTGAGGGCTTCAGAGTAAGGGGGCAGAGAGATTGTGAGGGGCACAGGTTGACAGTGATGGAGTGAGTGTGACTGGATCAATGTTTCGGTGATGGTGTGACGGTGATTTAGTGAGTGTAAGGGGGTCCGGGTAATGGTGACTAAGTGCATTGAGTGATCTGGCTGATGGTTATGGAGTGAGTGTGAGGTGGTCCGGGTGACGATGATAGAGTAAATGTCTGTGTGTGTGCGTGTGTGTGTGTGACAGTGACAGAGTGAGTGTGAGGGGGTCAGGTTGACACTGACAGAGTGTGTGTGCAGGGGTCAGGGTCATGGTGCTGGAGTGAGTGTGATGGTGTCAGGGTGACAGTGATCGAAAGAGTCTGAAGGGCTCACAGTGAAGGTGAGGAGTAAGAATGTGAGTGTCCGGGTACCAGAGATTGAGTGAGTGTGAGGGGCCAGGGTGATCGGGGCAGAGAAAGTGCGAGGGGCTGGGGTGACCATGCCAGGGTGAGTGTGCATGTCTGAGTGCGACAGGGACGAATGCACCTTTGTGCGTCAGGTTCACATTGATGCAGTGGTTATGAGTGAATCAGGGTGACTGTGACGAAGTGATTGTGACCCTGTCAGGGAAATAGTGACGGAGTGAGTGCGAGGGGGCCAGGGTGACAATGACTGAGTGAGTGTGAAGGATTCCAGGTGTCAGGTGACAGAATGAATGTGAGAATATCAGGGTGAAAGTGACAGAATAGTGTGAGGTGTCTAGATGACAATGATATAGTGAGTGTAAGAGGGTCAAGGTGGGAGTGAATGTGATGGGGTCAGTTTGATAGTGACCAAGTGATTTTGAGGGGTTCTGGGTGACGGTGACAGAGTGTGCCTGATGGGGTCAGGGTGAAGTCATGGAGTGAGTGTGAGGCGTCAGGGTTATGCTGACGGAATGATTGTGCGGGGTGAGCATGACGATGATGGAGAGAGTGTGAAGATGACCGGGTGCTCGTCATGGAGAGAGTGTGACAGGGATAGGGTGATGATGATGGAATAACTGTGATGGGGTCTAGGATCAGAGCAACGGTGATGGAGTGAGTGTGTGTGTGGATTATGCTGACAGTGATGGACAAGTGTGATGGTATCGGGTTGATAGTGGCGGAGTGAGTGTGAGTGATTCAGGGTGACAGTGACAGGAATAGTATAATGGGATCAGGATGACGGAGAAGGACCGAGTGTGAGGGGGTCAGTTTGGGACTGAGTGTGACTGCATTAGGTTGACGGTGACCTAGTGATTTTGAGGGGTTTCGGGTGAGAGTGTCAGAGTGTGTGAGACGGGGTCAAGGTTATGGTGGTGTTTTGAGGGGGTTAGGGTGACCAGGTAACGGTCATAAAGAGAGAGAGTGAGGGGTTTGGGGTGATGGTGATGGAGTGAGTGTGAGGGGATCAGGGTGACGATGACTGAGTGTGTGTATGACGTTGTCAGGGTGACAGGGATGCAGTAAGTGGGAGGGTTTAACAATGACGATGAGGGAGTGAGTGCCATTTAGACACGGTTACTGTGACAGAGTGGGTGTGAGGTGTTCAGTGGGGCAGTGAGGGTTTGAATTGTGTGTTCAAGGACACAGGAAGGTAGCAAGTGTGACTGGATCAGGCTGACCGCAGGAGAGTAAGGGTATCAGAGTGACGGTGATGGAGTGAGCATGAGGGTTTCAGTGTGACAATCAATGATTGAGTATAAGGAAGTCAGGTTCATGGGAATGGAGTGAGATTAAGGGGTCAGTGTGACTGTGAAGGAGGGAGTCTGATGGGGTCCGGTTGATAATGGCAGAATGAGTATCATGGAGTTATGGTGGTAGTGACAGAATGAGTGTGAGCTGGTCAGGGTGACTGTGAAAGAGAGAGAGTGTGAGGGGGGTCAGGGTGACGGTGATGTAGTGATTGTGAGGGGGTCAGGATAACGGAGAGTGAGTTTGATGGGGTTATGTTTACGGTGCTACTGAGTGAGTGTGAAGGGGTCAGGGTAACGGTGACGGTGTGAGTGTGAGGGGTTCAGCGGGACCCTGACGGTGTGAGTGTGAGGGAGCCAGTGTTGCAGTTACAGTGTGAATCGGAGCGGACCAGGGTAATAGTAAGTGTGTGAGTGTGAGGGGTTCAGGATGAGAGTGAGTTTGTGAGTGTGTGCGTTTCAGACTGACGGTACAGAATGAGTGTGAGGGTGTCAGTATGACGGTGATAGAGTGAGTGTGAGGTCGACAGGCTATCAGAGATTTTATTGATTGCAACAGAGTCAGTGTGACAGTGATAGACTAAGTGTGAGGGGGTCAGGGTGATGGTGGTGGAATAAGTGTGTGCAGGACAGGGTGATGGGGACAAAGACTGCGTGAGTGCATCAGCGTGACAGGAACAGAGAGACTGAGTGTCTCAGGGTGACAGGGATGGAGTGCAACTATGTTTCCATCAGGTTAGTATACATAATTTGAGTGTGAGTGTTTCAGGGTGACGGTGTCTACGTGAGTGTGACCCTGTCAGGGAAACGATGGCGGAGTGAGTGTGAGGGGGACAGTGTGTTGGTGACTGAGTGAGTTTGAGGCTTCCACCTCATCACCCGTGGCTGTCAGTGATAGAAAAATATCTTTATGGGATCCCACAATTTCTTTCTGATCTTCCCACAATATCCAGGGATATACTTGATTAGTTCCCTGGGATTTGCCTACCCTTCATGCATTTTAAAACCTCCATTACCTTCTATTCTGTAATGTGGACTCCTTTGAAGACATCACTGTTTATTTCCCTGACTTTCCCAGACTTTCTCCACAGTGAGGTGAAACGTAAAATTTTCGTTTAGGGTCTCAGCCATCTCCTCTGGTTCCACACTTGGTTGGCCCCATTGATCATTAAGGAACCATATTCCATCCGTATTTAATCTTCTGTTGTTAATATACTTATATTTTCCTCAGTTTGAACTGTGAGAGCTTTCTGTGGTCCCCCTTGGGCCCTCCTGATTTCCTACTTAAGTGTATTACTCCACCTGCAATGTTCTTCAATGGATTTCCATAATCCAGCTGGCTATATGTGACACGTGCTCAATTTCTCTTGATCAGAACCTCAATATCTCCAGTCATCCAGGTTTTCTTACTTTCATCAGTATTATTCTTCACACTAACAGGAATATGCTGGCTCTGAACTCTCGTTTTATCTCTTTTGAAAGCTTCCCATCTGCCTGACGTCCCTTTACCTGCAAATTGCCTCCACAATCAATTGTTAAATGCTCTTGACTCATACCTTCTGGATTCAGGCAAGGCCAGTTTTGATCAATAACTTGTGAACCAGCCATGTTCTTTCCATCACTATTTTCAAACTAATACGATTGTGGTGACGTTGCCAAAGTGTTTCCCCATGAACACCTCAGTCGCTTTCCCGACCTTGTTTCCCAAGTGGAGGTCAGGATTTACGCTTTCCTGCAGTCCGACCATTGACATTTTGACTGGGACAGTTTTATGGAACATGACTAACAAATCCCTCCCATCCAAGCTGTGACCGTTCTGGCAGGCCCAGTCTAAGTTTTGAAAGTTCAAATGCCTGACCATTGCAACGCTATCATTTTTACAGATATCTGAGGCCTCCCGACATATTTGATGCTCAATTTCCCACTGACTATTGAGGGCCTGTAGTGCAGTTATATCAAAGTGATGACCGATTCTCATTTCTCAATCCCACCATTAAGGCATCACTGGGCGATCCCCAGGAATATTCTCTCTAAGTGCTGCAGTGATGTTTCACTGATCAAAAACTCCAATCCCCTCCTCTCTCACCTCCTATTCTCTCCATCTCGTAGAATCTGTATCCTGGAACATTGAGCTGTCAGCCCTGTCCCTCCCTCAGCGGTGTTTCTGACATACCTATGGTGTCGTAGTCCCATGTCCATGCACCAAGTTCATCTGCCTTACCTGTTAGGCCTGTTATGTTGAAATAAAGTAGTTTAATTGATCAGTTTTCCCTTATATCTGCTGTATTCTTGCAGGCCTTGTCTAGTTAAATGGCTCTCTTGAAATTCTGTCCCAGCCTCAACATTCAGACTGCAGCCTGAGACCATCCCCCTCACTGTGAACAACACCCTTACCTTTCATGTCATCTGCAAAACGAGTAATGATACCTTCTGCTTTCACATCCGACTCATTAATGCCCATAAGGAACATCAATGGTTCCTGCACAGTTCCCTGTGGTACATCCACTGGTGAATGAATTTCAAACATAAAACCAACCCTCCAACAATTGTGGATTCAATATGCTAGCTTGCCTTGGATCCCATTGGTCTGTTGGACCAGCCTTCCATATGGGACTTTGTCAAAGGCCATAGTGAACTCCAAAGAAACCACATCATCTGCACTGCCCTCAATATTTTTAATAGTGATTTCAAAGAAAAGTCCGCTGAATTTATCAGACAGGATCTTTCTTTACCAAATCCATGCTGACTATCCCTAATTGTCCCTCAGAACTGTTCGCAATGATTTCTCTCATCCCTGCTCTCAGATATCTGATCTGTAATGACCTGGCCTACCCCTGCTGTCATTCTTGAACAAAGGAACCACATTAGCGATCCTCCAGTCATTCGGCAGTTCACCTGTGGTCAGGAAAGTATTAAATATATCCGCCAGGGACGCAGAAATCTCCTCCCTTACCTCCCGTGGCAGCCTGGGATACATTTCATTGTGCACGGGGGATTTCCCCACCTTTATGCCTGAGAAAACATTTAATACCTCTTTATTGATCTTAAGATGTTCTTGAACCTTACCATCCCGACTGAAATCCCCGGATACAAGTCCTTTCTCCTGTTTTAATACAGATGGGAAATAGTCATTGAATAATTCACCAAGTTCCTCTGGCTCCATGCACAGATTGTCTCTTTGTTTTCCAACAGGCCTCACTCTTTAGCTAGGAATCCTCTGACTCTGACTATAGTCATAAGATATCGGGTAGGTTTTCCTTCATAGTGTCTGCCAATGATATTTAATGGCCATTGCTTGCCCCTCAATTCTAAGGTCCCCTTGCCCTCCCTATTCTTGTGAAGAGCTTCACCTGCTTTTATTGAACTGCATTTTGTCTATCAAACTGACGATATCACTTGATCAGTATTCACTAGTCTTGCTGCCTATGTCATTCCCACTTTATTTACACACTGGTCATGGATCCTCACTGTATCATTTTAAAATACTCCACTTTCAAAATATAGCCCTGTCTGGAGGTAGCTCAAGACAGTCTCTGTTTTCCATTTCCTGTTTCATTATAGGAGACTCAGTTGTGAGGGGGACAGACAGGAGACTGGCTGCAGAGGAGACCCCAGGATGGTGTGCTGCCTCCCAGGGTTCCAGGTCAAGATTGTCTCTGAGCGGTTGCTGAACATTCTGACGGTGGATGGAGAACAGCCAGAAGTCATTTTGCACATCAATCCACATGACAGAGGTATAAAAAGGTTTGGCTCCTGTGAAATGAGTATAGGGAATTAGGTAAGAAGTTAAAAAGCAGGATATTGAGGGTCGTGATCTCCATATTACTCCCAGTACCATGTGCCAGTGAGAATAGAAATAGAAAGATAGGCAGGATGACTGTGTGGCTGAGGAGCTGCTGTAAGGCCAAGTGTTTTCAGTTCTTGGATCGTTGGGATCTCTTCTGGGGTAGAGGTGATATGAACAAGTGGGGGGCAGGTTTGAATTGAACCAGAGGGGCACCAGTATCCCTTGGTGGTGGTGGTTGGGGAGCTGGGAGGTGGAGGGGGAGGTGGTGACGGTGGTTGGCTGACTGGTGCGCATGAAGCCTAACTGGTGAGGGAGACGAGTTCAGAGCATGCATTGGATCTGGAGAATGGGATTTTCCAACTATAACAGAAACATGGCTGAGAGATATAGGGCATACATACACTCAAAGCTTGTGAGAAGATTTGCAGCTCGGGTGCTTGTTGTTGTGGTTCTGTTCGCTGAGCTGGGAATTTGTGTTGCAGACGTTTCGTTCCCTGTCTAGGTGATTTCCTCAGTGCTTGGGAGCCTCCTGTGAAGCACTTCTGTGACCTTTCCTCCAGCATTTGTAGTAGTTTGAATGTGCCACTTCCGGTTGTCAGTTCCAGCTGTCTGCTGCAGTGGTAGGTATATTGGGTCCAGATCGATGTGCTTATTGATTGAATCTGTGGATGAGTGCCATGCCTCTAGTAATTCCCTGGCTGTTCTTTGTTTGGCTTGTCCTATAATAGTAGTGTTGTCGCAGTCGAATTCATGTTGCTTGTCATCTGCGTGTGTGACTACTAAGGATAGCTGGTCGTGTTGTTTTGTGGCTAGTTGGTGTTCATGGATGCGGATCGTGAGCTGTCTTCCTGTTTGTCCGATGTAGCGTTTTGTGCAGTCTTTGCATGGGATATTGTACACTACATTGGTTTTGCTCATGCTGGGTATCGTGTCCTTCATTCTGGTGAGTTGTTGAAAGAGAGTGGCTGTTGGTTTGTGTGCTGTCATGAGTCCTAGTGGTTGCAGTAGTCTGGCTGCCAGTTCGGAAATGCTCTTGATGCATGGTAGTGTGGCTAGTCCTTTGGGCTGTAGCAAATCCTCGTTCCATTGTCTTTCACCTAGGCATCTGTTGATGAAATTGCATGGGTATCCGTTTTTGGCGAATACATTGTATAGGTGTTCTTCTTCCACTTTTTGCTGTACTGGTGAACTGCAGTGTGTTGTGGCTCTTTTGAACAGTGTCTTGATGCAACTTCTTTTGTGTGTGTTGGGGTGGTTGCTTTCGTAGTTCAGGACTTGGTCTGTGTGTGTGGGTTTCCTGTATACCTTTGTGGTGAATTCTCCGTTAGGTGTTCTCTGTACCATCACGTCTAGGAATGGGAGTTCGTTGTCCTTTTCTTCCTCTCTAGTGAATCGGATTCCTGTGAGTGTGGCGTTGTTGATCCGGTGTGTGTTCTCTATTTCTGTGTTTGTAATGATTACAAAGGCATCATCCACATATCTGACCCAGAGTTTGGATGAATTTGTGGTAAGACTGTTTTTTCTAATCTTTGCATTACCGCTTCATCTATGAGTCCAGAGATGGGTGGGCCCATGGGTGTGTCGTTGATTTGTTCATATATTTGGTTGTTGAATGTGAAGCATTTTGTGAGGCCCAGGTCCAGTAGTTTGAGTATGCCGTCTTTGTTGATAGGTTCAACGTCCTGTTGTCTGTCCTGTATGTCCAGCAGGGTGGATATTGTTTCTCTGGCTAGAGTTTTATCGATAGAGGTGAACAATGCCGTTACATCGAATGAGACCATGGTTTCTTCCTTGTCTATGTGTATATTTCTGATGATGTCCAAGAATTCCTGTGCCGATTGTATAGAGTGTCTGGATCCGCTGCAGGTGTTTCAGTTTCTGCTGTAGTTCTTTAGCCAGTTTGTGTGATGGTATCCCTGGTAGTGATACTATGGCTGAGTGGGATGTCTGGTTTCTGCACTTTAGGTAGTCCATGGAATCTGGGGGTGTTGTTGCTTTCACGTTTCATTATCTGTAGGTCAAACCTGGTTATCTGTCCTTTTTTTGTAGGTTCCTCAGTGTGTTGTTTATCCTTTTGGTGAGCTGTGGGATGGGGTCAATCTCCCTCTTTTGGTAGGTGTTGGTATCTGCAAGTAGTTTTTGCACTTTGTGGATGTACTCTGCTTTGTCCAGGATGACCGTCATTCTGCCTTTGTCTGCTGGTAGTATGATTATGTTCTTATCATTTCTTAGTGATTTCAGTGCTTCCCTCTCCTTGGTGTTGAGGTTATGTGTTTGTCTTTTCCTTGTTATCAGTGGTACGACACTTTGTCTCACTTTTTGTTGTGTCTTTTCTGTCAGTCCATTATTCCTGAGTGTGCATTCTAGTGCTGCAAGGAAGTCTGCTGTCTTGGCATCCCTGTGATTGTATTTGAGTCCCTTGACCAGTATTAATCTTTCCGTGTCTGTGAGCTGTCTGTGGGAGAGGTTTCTAACCCAGGTGTGTGTTGTGATGTCCTCTCTGTTGTGTGTTAGTTTGGCCATTTTTTCTTTTCGAGCCATTTTTTTTTACGGTGTGTGGTCCAGTTCTGTCCTATGGTGACGGCCTGTTATATGGTCCGGGTCCATTCCTGATTGGTGGTTTTTGAAATTAGCGATTTTTGGCGCGCAATTTCTTGTCTGTATTTGTGAAGTCTGTTGTGAGCGTCTGTAATCATTACCTGGATCATCCTGAATCCAATCTGTCTAGCTGTGTCCCTGGCTTGTGGGTTGTTGACTGGTGCCGTGTCTCTGACACATGGTGGAAGGATTTGATTCTTTCAGCATTCATGCAGGAACCGGAGTCGTTCGTATGTCGCGCTTAGGCGGTTGGCACAGTATTCCCATTTCCTGGCTTGTCTTAGCATCTCTCGCGCATAGGTGTTCAAAGTTTGCAAGAAGATTTGTAGCTTGGGTGCTACAACTGGCCAAATGGTACAAAAAAATGGCCAATCTGGAATTCCCTTCCTCAGGCCATTTTGGAATATGTTATTTCAGAAAGGCAGCTTACTGCCACCTGCTGATGGACATGCACGGACAAGTAAAAGCAACCACCATATTCCATGAGTCAATTAAAAAAATCATTGAAGCTAACATGACAGTTTGATAAAGTGGTTGAGGAGGCATTATGAGTATGCAATAAGCAATCAAAAGGTTTGGAGTAAAGTTCCAGAATCAGTCCCTACCATGGTAGCTTCAATTAATAAAAGAGCATGAAATGAAGGTGCTGGAATAATGAATGATAATGGCAGACCTACCAAAGATTTGAAGCATGTTACATGGTTCAGTATTCTCCTTCAGAGAAGGACGTCTGACCTTTCTACGTGGCCTGCACTACCCATTCAACAATAAGGTGATGGTCCTTTCCTGTGCAGAACCTGACTAAGAAACCCATCAGGAGAAAGTGAGGACTGCAGGTGATGGAGATCAGAGTTGAGAGTGTGGTGCTGGAAAAGCAGAGCAGGTCAGGCAGCATCCGAAGAGCCGGAAAATCAACGTTCCAGGCATAACCCCTTCATCAGGTATCCTAATGAAGGCCTCATTCCCGAAACGTCGGTTCTCCTGCTCCTCGGATGCCGCCTGACCTGCTGTACTTTTCCAGCACTGCAGTCTCGACTGAGAAGCCATTTGGTTGTAATAAAGCTTCTTAAGAAAGATCAACCATAATTCGCCGAGCAAGATGGCAGGCCTTCAAAAAGGAAGCTGATGATTATCTTCTTGGGATAATCTACTTGGGATAATCTACTTGGGATACTAACTTTTTCATAAGTCAGTGAAGAATTCAAAAAATGCAAATGACGGTGAGTCAGGCTCTTCAGACAGAGTCCGGTACACAATTAAGATTGACGATTGGATGCAAAGTCTCCTGTGATGTTGCTGTGAACAGCAAGAGAGTTCTTGCCAGTATTGCACTCCAATACTTGTTCATGATGTAAAGTGTCAGATTTATTGCATTTCAGTTTGTGACCGCTTTCTGTGCATTTTCAATATTAGGATCACAGTGGTGATATCATGACACCAGTATTCCCAAACTTCAGTTTAATACTGAATGGACGGGGATTTGGAATACCATCGTTTGTTCAGGGTGAAATTTGAATTCAAAGAAAGCCTGGAATCGGAAAGAAAGCGAAATGGTGACCATGTAACCCGAGACAATGGAAAAAATACAAAAACAGCTGGTTGGAGAATGACAAGGCATCTGTCACCTTTCCATGGTCTGGCCGACATGAGATTCCAGACACACTGGGAAGCAATTGACTGTGTTCTGAAGTGGCTTTAGCAAGCTATTCAATGGGCACTTGGGGATAGGGACTCATTGCTGACCCTAACCAGAAAGTAACACGTGTAACAAAACCTCGCAACAACTATATCAATTAAATGTAATTGTTGCGGCAGTTCCTGATGTCATTTGAAGTATTTCACGTGAATATTCTAAAATGCACTTTGAGTGATTCTGCACCGTCTAAACGGACTACAATATAAATCAGTAGGACATTCAGAGTAGATCCAGTTCAACATTGATGTTTAATTGCAGAATTTTCAGCACTGAATTTTTAACCTAAATAAAAGTTTTAAATTGTGTTTATCGTCCAGAAATAAATAAAATCTGTTGCAATTCGTCTTCATAAATTGGTATTCCCTTCTGAAAATGGTCAACGTTCTTAAAATAAATTTGTTTCGATTTGAATCTTACCAACAAATCACTTCTTTCATCTGGCTTTGCTGTCACCATCACTTCCTTGAAACCATTTATGTAAATAAACACAGAAATAGAATTCTCAGAATAAATTACAGAAAACAAAACCCCAATTTATATTTCCCCACACGAATTGTGGAAGAAATGCAAACAACTCAGTGGATTCCAATACTAATTGATGTTAGGACTTTTTACTACATAAGTTGTATAATTGTTGAATGACAGAGGTATCAATTGTCATGTTTACTAAATAAAAACTATAATTAAGAGATACATTGGCCCAGCGAATATTTCTGTCTCTCTTTTTCTCTCTTCCCCTCCTGCCTTCCCCCCTTTTTTCTTTATATCTGATGCCTTGTTTTGCCTCTCCACAATCGGACGATGTTTTCCTTAATAACCTGATCCAACACCTCACCAACATATCCTCTCAGCCAAATTCATCCATTTCATTAGAGAGATTTGAGTCAGTACAGCCAGATTTTCTAAAACATCTGTCTGAGTATTGAGTGATCTGGAAAAGCTTGTTGGGAATGAGGCTGCAATAATTTACTGTGATAGTGTTATCATTGTATCTCAGCAGTATTATTCTTGGCTGAGGAATGTTTAATGGTTCAGTGTAATGCTTATTGAGATTATAATTAACCTTCACTGCACATCTCATGGAATGTTTAATATTGTAGAGGTCGATTTATGCTGGAACGACTCTGTGTTGTACCTACGCTGGGAGCTTTATTTTCGGGAATCCTGGATGCAGCTCTTCACTGTGTCTAAACCAAAATGTATTTGACATGATTGCATTCAACAGCGCAATATAGAGGGAGAATTACCCAGTACATTACATGAGCTGTACAATCACGGAAAACATATGACAAAGCCATTTAAAGGGGCTTGGACTCCTACCCACTGTCTTTCTGATTTTGAAATGCTTGATACCAGAATAAAAAGGGAATAACACTATGCATCAAAACTTTGTTATACAAGTAGATTATCTTCGACAGGCACAGACATACATACACACATACGCAAATCATCTATGAACAACCCTTGCAGTGTTTAATGGTTGAGTGCTGAGACAGCTCTAATATGCAATGTATGTATTCCATGCAACACATGCCGACACTGTGCTTGATATGGTAGTTTAAATGTAGTTTTGTTCTGTCTTTAATCTTTTCTGTGACAACTGTGGTTGTGTTTGACAAATATTCAACAGAACGGGAGGACTATAAATGTAGTCACTGCATTAGAGACAGAGTGCAATGCCATCAAACAGGGAGAAAGGCGATCCCTGTCTTTTTTCATGATGAGGAGGGATTGAAGCAGCTGGGCTTCAAACATGAAATGGAGGTTAATTTAACTGAGGCCTATATAATTCTGAAAAGACTAACTTAGAGCAAAGGTCAATGATAGGGAACCAGAAGCAGCTTGTTCAGCCAATGGAATTTGGTCTTCCAAACAATGACATCATGGCTGAACTGATAATTCTCAGCTCCACTTTTCAGGGTTTTAACTGTAAGCATTGATTCAATTACCAAATCATAATCTGTCCATTTCAACTTCGGAATACTAAATGACCCAACCTCGACAGTCTTCTGTGGAAACAAATTCCACAGATTCACTACATTCTGGGAGACAAAATTCTGTTCTGCCCGAAATTTGTGATCTCTAATTCAGAGATTCTACTCCCTGGTCCGAAACTCTCCCACAAGGGGAAACAACATTTCTGCATTTACACCATCAAGTTTCCTGAAAATAATAGATGTTTCAGAATGTAACCACTGAATCTTTTGTGTTGCAATGAGTATAGGCCCAAACGACTCAATCTCTACTCTCAAGACAGTCCCTCCATCTTCAGGATTAGTCGACTAAACCTCATGTGGATTGTCTCACATTCCAGTGTACCTTTTGTTTGTGATATGTGTCCCAAGAACAGGTCACAGTATTCCAGCTGTGGTAAAAATAGAGCTTCTTTTCAGTTTTAACAAACATTATAGTCATACAAATATCCAGCACCGAAACAGACCCTTCACTCCAACTGCACTTACCAGATATCCCAATCTGACTGAGTACCATTTGCCAAACATTTGGCTTATCTTCCTCTAAATGTTACCTGTTCATATACCTATCCAGGTGCCTATTAAATGCAGTAATTGAACCAGCATCCACCACTACCGCTGGCAGCTTTTCCATACATACATGTGAAAAGGTTACCTCTCAGTTTCTTTTCCAACGTTTCTCTTCTCACCTTAATCTGCTGTCTTCTTGCTTTGGACTCTCCCACCTGAGGAAAAAGGCCTTGGCTATTTACCATATCAATGCCCTGCATGATTTTATAAGTCCTGTTCAGGCCACTCCTCAGCCTTCTTTCCTCTTGCTGCAGGGAAAAGAAAAGCCCCAGCCTATTCAGCTTCACCTTATACCTTAAACACTCCAGTTCCAGCATCTTTCTTGGAAATCTTTTCTACACCCTCTCAAGTTTCACAAAATCCTTCATAGAAATGGTCAACCAGATTTGTCTGTAATAATTCTAAATGTGGACTCACAAATGTTCTGTACAGCTGAGACATGACATCTCGACTCCTCCACATAATGTTATGACCAATGAAGGAAAACATGCCAAACACCTTCTTCCCCACCCTTATTCGTACCACTCCACTTTCAAGGGAATGATGCATCTGCATCGTTCGGTTTCTTTGCTCAGCAAAACTCCCCAAGGCCCAGCCATTAATTGTATAAGTCCTGCCCTGGTTTGCCTTACAAAAATGCAACACATCACATTTATTTTATAAACCATGGGTTCATGAAAGACAGGTCATGTCTAACTGATTTATTGGAATTCTTTGAGGTCATAATAAGTGTGGTAGACAATGGGGAACTGGTGAATGTGGTGTATCTGGATTTCCAAAAGGCATTCAGCAAGGTGCTCCACAAAAGGCTGCTGCATAAGATAAAGATGCACAGTGTTACGGGCAATGCATTAATATAGACAGAAGATTGGTTAACTAACAGAATGGCAAAATTGGGCAAAAATTGGGGATAAATGGATGTTTTTCTGTTTGGCAATTAGTGGCAAGTGGTGTGTCTCAAGGATCAGTTTTGGGACTGCAATTGTTTACAATTCAGATAGATTGCTTCGAGTTAGAGACCCAAGTATAGTGTGTTGTAGTTCTCAGAAGACATTTAAATGAGTGATGAAGCAAAGTGTGCAGGAGGATATAGACAGGTTAAGGGAGTGGGCAAGGGTCTGGCAGATGGAGTACAATGTTAGTAAACATGAGGTCATCAATTTTGGCCGGAATAATAACAAAGTGGTCTACTTTAAAATGGTGAAAAGGTACAGAATGCTGCTGTGCAGGGGGACCTGGGTGTTCTTGTGCATGATACACAAAAGTATAGTTTGCAAGTCCAGTAGCTAATTAGGATGACAAATGGAATAATGTCCTTCATTGCCAGTGCATAGAGTTGAAAATTAGGACTTTCTTCTGCAGCTGTATAGGGCGCTGGTGTGGCCACTGTACACTTTTCATTGACTGACATGAGATGGCACCGGAATGTGGTTTGCTGAGGAGTTTGACCATGTTGGTTCTGGAAATTAGAGGGTTGGCTTGTGAGGAGAGATTGAGCAGACTGAGATTATACTCATTGGAATTCAGAAGAATGGGGGAGGGGGGATTGTAAAATTATAAATGGGATAGATAAAACAGAAGCAGGGAGGCTGTTTCCACTGATGGGTGAAATCAGAACTACAGTGCAAGCCTCAAAATAAGGGCAACTGATTTAGGACTGAGTTGGGGATGAACGTCTTCACCCAAAGGCTTGTAAATCTGTGGAATCCCCTGCCTAGTGAAGCAGCTGAGGCTAAACTGTTGAATTTTTTAAGGGTGAAGATAAATTTTGAACAGTAAAGGAATGAACTTTATAGTGAGCGGGTGGGTAAGTGGAGTCTCAGTCCATTGAAAGATGATCCATGATGCTATTGAAAGGCAGAGCTGACTCATGGTGGTAGATAGCCTACTCCTGGTTGCATTTCTTATGTTTGGATGTTGTTATGTTCTAACAGACCTCCAATCCAAAAAGTAATGCTCTGACTACTAAATAAAATCTGAAAGAACTGTGGATGCTGTGTACCAGAAACAAAAGCAGAAACTGCTGGAAATGCTCAGAGGGTCTGGTAGCATCTCTGGGGTGAAAGGTTCACCAGTTTATGGTTCCCTGGCTTTTCCATACAACTTTCTTCAATAATGCTGCCCCATTAGTCACTCTCCAGTCTTCTGGCATCTCATCTATGATTATCAACGATACAAATATCTCAGCAAGGGGTCCAGGAATCTCTTCCCTAGCTTCACACAAAATCTGGGAAATACCCATTCAGTTCTCCAGTATTTATTTCCAATTCTCTACGTTACGACCTCCAACACCTCCTCTTCTCTAAGATAAACTCATTTTAAGATCACATTATTTATTTCCCAAGTTCCTTAGCTTCCATGCTCCTGTCTACTGTAAATATTGATGTAAAATATTTGCTTCGTGTCTCTGCCATCTCCTGTGGTTCCTTGCATGGAAAGCCATGTTGATCTTTAAGGGCTGTATTCTCTCTTTGGTTATTCTTTTTACTTTAAAATAATTTTAGAATCTTTTCGGATTCTCCTTAATTCTATATTCAAAAGCAATTTCATGTCCCATTTTTTCCCTCAAAGATTTCCTGTTTAAGTATACTCCGACTGCCCTGAACCCTTCTCAGGATTCACTCAATCCCAGTTGTCTATATCTGATGAATGCCTCCTTCTTTTTCTGGACAGGAGTTGCAATTTGTCTCATCATTGACCTTTTCCCATGCCTTGCCCTTCACACAAACAGAAACATTCCATCACAGAACTCTCATTGTCTCATTCTTAAAGGCCTCCCACTTGTCAGCCGTCCTTTTACCTGTGAATAACCGCCCCCAACCAACTTCTCAAAGTCTAATACCATCGAAACTGGCCACACACCAATTTGAAACCTTCATTTTTAAATCAATTCTATCTTTTCTCCTATCCATTATTATTAAAGCAATAGAATTATGATTACTTTCCGTGAAGTATGCCCCTGTGGACACCTCAGTCACTTGCCCTGCCTTGGTTCCCAACAGAAGGTCAAGTATTGCGAACTGTCTAGTAGGTGCATCCACATATTGAATAACAACGTTTTCTTGTTCACACTTAACCAATTTCTCCACATTCCAAAATCTTAACACTATACCAAACTCTGTTTGGAAAGTTAAAATTCCCTACCATCATCCATTTTTCTGACAGATAGCAGATACCTCCTTTCATATTCGCTTGTGAATTTCCCACTGACTGTTCGGAGGCCCATTTTACAATCCCAGCTCGGTGATCAACTCTTTCTTATTTTTAAGTTTAATCCATATAACTTCACTGGGCAGCCTCCAAGAAATATCCTCTTTGCATCCAGCTGTAATGTTCTGTATAACCAAAAGCACCACTCCACCTCCTCTCTTGCTCCTCTGTCTATACATTCTATAGCATCTATATCCTGGAACATTAAGCTGCCTGTCCTGTTCATCCTGAGCCACAATTCTGTAATGGTAATGATATCCTTGTTCCACATTCTCATCTATGCCTTATGTTCATTTGTCTCACATGTCAGGCCTCTTGCATTTAAGCAAATGCAGTTTAGCAGTCTTACCTTGCTCTTGCCAAACTGTTGTCTGCCTTGACGCCTAGAATTTCTCACCGCAACTCACCTCAAAAATTTCTCTTTTCTCACTATCTTGTTGATACCCCCCCCCCCCCCCCCTTTACTAGTTTAAAACCTTCAGCATACTGCTAGCAAATTTCCCCACAAGAATATGGGTTCCCTTCCAATTCAGGTCCCTCTTATACAGGTCATTTCTATCCCTGAAGAGATCTCAATGATTGAAAATGGGGATTCTAACCCCTGCAGCAGCCCCTCAGCCACACCTGAGCTGCTCTATCTGACTGTTCCTAATCTCAATATTCTATTAGATTAACATGACATTTGCCATCTTTATTGACAGTTGAAATTAAAAGCTAACTTTTTGTGGTTCGGAGGTGTGGACTCCCTGTAGATTTCTGAATTCAATCTCTATCTTGCCCGTTAAAATGCATAACTTCACTGCTTATGTCTGTTCTCATTTATTTCATACACATTACATTATTATACAAAGCTCCTTGTCCATTCTCTTGTCCTGTCTGTATCCCTCCGCAAACATATTTTTGTCTAATACTCACCACTTGCCTGCGCTCCAATTTTTGAGTCAATCAACTATATTGTCACACCTTTAAGCAACTTCCACTAATCAATCAACGCCAACTCATGCCTTATATATCTTCATGGTTTCCTTCACTAAACTTCAGCACCCTAGTCTCCAAATCAGCTGGCTCACTCTCCATCTTGAGAAAAAGTTGCATCATCCCCAAGAAGTCTCACGCAGCAGATAGGCAATGATTCCCTTCTCATTAATACTATAATATATATCCTAATATATACAATATATTCACTTGCCTCATCTAAGTCATGAAAGAATTTTGCAAATTTTTGTGTCCCCAGAACAGATTTATGTGGTACTCCATAGATTAACATACTCGAAAATAAAACTCTTGATCAAACTTTTCTGATTGGGATTTCAAAAATCCTCTCTGCATGTCAATAGAGTACCTCCAAATTCAGGGCTCCTATCTTATTCAGTAATCTAATGCATGGGTGCTAGCAAACACCTTCAGAAACTCAAAATTCTCAAGAATTTCAATACTTTTATCAGGCAAGATTTCTTTTTTGCAAAGTCATTTTCAGTGTTCTGCTGTAACATCCTTTTTAAAAGTCTCCACCATTTTCTTCAATGAATGATATTAAACTAAAGAGCTTCAGTCAATCTTTTTTGTGCCTTAAAATTTTTTGAGTGAAGGTGTTGGTTGAAGAATCGACTATCAGCCCTCACTTCCACCTGCTGGAGAAGCACTGTCATTGCATCTACTGTGAAAATCTCTACAAAATATATCTGACGTTCATTTACTGAGAATGCAATTCCACAAACGTTCTAGCTCATCACCTTCTGCTGGCGGTCCCAGATTTTACGAAGCAACTCATTGAAAGTCGACAAGGCTAATTAGCATCAAACCAAGATCAATATTTGAGCAAAAATATCGCAATTCCTGGTCACATATTTTTGTTCATCTCTATTTAGGACATTAGCTTCGACAATGTGGAGACTGTGTGGGTGGAGCTGTGAAATACCAAGGGACAAAAAACATTAGTGGGTGTCATACACAGACACCCAGAATGCAGTGGTCATGTTGGAACAGCATTAAACAGGAAATTAGCCAAGCATATGATATGGAGACATCGGTGATCATGGGTGCTTTTAATCTGCATCTAGAATGGACAAATCACAAAGCCACAATGTCTAACAGGGGAAATTCATGGAGTACATACGGGATGGTTTTCTTAACCATCATGCAGATGAACCAACTAGAGAGCAGGCCATCTTAGACTGGGTACTGTGTAATGAGAAGGGAATCATTGCCTCTCTAGCTGCGTGAGACTTCTTGGGGATGATAAAACTTTTTCTCAAGATGGAGAGTGAGCCAGCTGATTTGGAGACGAGGGTGCTGAATTTTAGTGAAGGAAACCATGAAGATATATAAGGCATGAGTTGGCGTTGATAGATTAGTGGAAGTTGCTTAAAGCTGTGACAGTAGATAGGCATTGGCAAATATTCAAGGAAATTATGGGAGAACTGCAACAACTATTTATTCCTGTCTGGTACAAAAGCAAAATGAATAACAAGTCCAATCCATGGCTTATAAAGGAAATTAGGTAGCATCCAATTGAAGGAAGTAGCATAGAGATTGGCCAAGAAAAATAATAGGTCTGATGTTTGAGAGCAGTTTCGAATTCAGCAAAGAAGGACTAAGGGATTGGTTAAGATGGGGAAAACACAGTACAAAAGGAAGTAAGCTTTCAGGGAACATGAAGACTGACACTACAAGGTTCTACAGTACGTGAAGAGAAAGAGATTGATGAAGACAAATGTAGGTCCGTACAGATAGAAATTGGGGAAATGTATAACAAAGGACAACGAAACAGCTAAGCAATTGTATACATACTTTAGTTTGGTCTTCACAAAAAACGACAGTTGTACAGGAGGTTGGTGAGGCTGCAGTTGGAGCATGTGTTCAGTTTTGGTCACCTTGCCCGAGGAAGGATGTTACTAAACTGGAAAATGTGCAGAAATTTTATAAGGACGTTGCTAGGACTCAAAGATCTGTGTTATAAGGAGAGGCTGAACAAGATAGAACTGATTTTCTCGGCAGTCTAGGAGACTGAGAGGGGATCTTAGAGAAGTGTACAAAATCATGAGAGGCACGCACCCAGTCCTTTTTGCCAGGGTTGGGGGATCGAGGATTAGATGGCATTAGTTTATGGTTAGAGGGGAAACGTATAAACGAGAACCTGAGGGGCAATTTGTTTATACGGAGGCTGCTGTATGCAATGATCTGCCAGCGGAAGAGGTTGAGGTGGGTACATGAACAACATTTAAAGCAATTTTGACAAATACATGGATAGGGAAGGGTTAGAAGGATGTGGACCAAATGCAGGGAACTGGGGCTAGCATTGGTGGACATTTTGGTCAGTATGGACCAGTTTGGGCCAAACGACCTGTCTCTGTGCTATACGACTCTCTGACTCGAAGACAGAAATCAGGTACCAGAAATCCTGAAGAATGCAAGATTTAGTGAGAGGGAAGAACTGAGGGAGGTCAATAATAGTAGAGTAATGGTGCTGGGAAATTGAGGGGATTGAACCCGATAAATCCTCCGGGCCTGATAAATCTGCATCCCAGAGAACTTAAGGAAATGGTTCTAGAAATAGTGGATTCTTTGGTTGTCAGGATTCTTTAGATTTTGGTACAGTCCCTGCAGAATGGATGGCAGCTACTGTCACTCCAACTTTCAGAAGGGGAGATACAGAGAAACCAGCGAATTATAGACCAGTAAGCCTCAGGGCGGGAGTGGGGAAAATTCTCAAATCCTTTGTCAAGTACTTTATGGCAGAGCATTGAGAAAGCCGTGGCAGGATCAAACAGAGTCAGCATGGATTCATGGAGAAAACCATCCATGATAAATCTATTAGAATTCTGTGAAAATATAACTGTCAGAGTTGACAAAGGGAAAATAATCAATATGGTATATTTGGACTTTCAGAAAGTGTTTGACAATGCCCCATTTAAGACATCACTGTACAGGATTAAAGCACATGGGATTGGAGTAAATGGACTGAGATAGATAGAAAGCTGATAGGCAGAGAGGAAATAGAGTGTGTCTTAAGGGATCCGTGTGAAATTGGCAGCCAGTAACGAGTGAGGTGCCACAGGGACCCCAGCTATTAACAATATATATTTATGATTTGGATGAAGGAATAAAATGTAACATCTCAAGGCTTGCAGATGTTACCAGTTTGGGTGAGAGGGTGAACGGTGACGAGGATGCAGAGAACCTATAGCATGATCTGGACAGATTGGGTGAAAGGACGAATCAATGGCAGATGCAGTTTATTTTGGATAAATGTCGTGTTATTCACTTTGGAAATAAAAGCAAGGTGGTGGATTACAACCTGGTTGGTTGTAAATTGGGAGAGGGGAGTGTGCTTCAGGGCCCACATATCCTTGTGCACCAGTCGCTGAAGGTAAGCATGCAGGTGCAGCAGGCAGTAAAGAAGGCAAATGCTATATTGGCCTTCATTGTGAGATGTTTCGAGTACAGCAGCAGGGATATGTTGTTATAGTTATACAGAGCTTTGGTGAGGCCACACATCAAACACTGTGTGCAGTTTTGGTCTCCTTTTCTGAGGAAGGATGCTCTTGCTTGGATGGTGGAACTAACGTAATAGGACGGATTGTCCAGCTTAGGATTGTTTTCGCTGGAGTTTAAACGAATGAAAGGGGACCTCATAGAGATTTGTAAACGAGACAGGACGAGACAGGGTAGATGCAGGAAGGATGTTCCTGATGATGAGAGTGGCTAGAATCAGGAGTCACAGTCTGAGGATTGGGGTGGATCATTTAGGACAGAGATAAAGGAGACATTTCTTCACCCAAAGAATGATGAGCCAGTGGAATTCATTACCACGGGAATTAGTTGATGCCAAAACATTGAATGTATTGAAGACGCGGCTTGATATAGCATTTAAGGCAAATGGGTTCAAAGGGGAGTAGACAGGATGAGGTTATTGAGTTGGATGATATTGAGTTGAGAACACTAAGGAAGCAGCGATCATAATATAGTAGAGTTCAGTCTGCAGTTTGAACGAGAGAAGGCAAAATCGGATGTAATGGTGTTACAGTTAAATAAAGGTAATTATGAGGGCATGAGAGAGGAAGTGACGAAAATAGACTGGAAGCAGAGCCTAGCGGGGAAGACAGTAGAGCAAAAATGGCAGGGGTTTGTGGGTATAATTGATGACACTATGGAGAGATTCATCCCCAAGAAAAGAAAAATTATCCGGGGAGGGATTAGACAGCCATGGCTGACAAAGGACGTCAGGAACTGTATTAAAAAAAAAGAGAGATCCTATAAACTGGCCAAGAGCACTGGGAAATCAGAAGATTGGGAAGGCTACAAAAACAAACAGAAGATAACAAAGAGTGAAATAAGGAAGGAGAGGATCAAATATGAAGGTAGGCTAGCCAGTAACATTAGAAACGATAGTCAAAGTTTCTTTCAATACATAAGAAAGAAACGACAGGCAAACGTAGACATCGAGCCACTCAAACTGATGCTGGAAGCCTAGTGATGGGAGATAAGGAAATAGCAGGAGAATGTAATAAGTAAATTGCACCAGTCTTCACAGTGGAAGACATAAGTAATATCCCAATAATTCAAGGGAGTCAGGGGGCTGAGTTGAGTATGGTTGCCATTGCAAAAGGGAAAGTGCTAGAAAAACTAAAATGTCTTAAAATTGATAAATCTCCTGGCCCCGATGGGCTACATCCTAGAATTCTGAGGGAGGTGGCTGAGGAAATAGCGGAGGCGTTGGTTGAGATCTTTCAAAAGTCACTGGAGTCAGGAAAAGTCCCGGATGATTGGAAGATCGCTGTTGTAACCCCCTTGTCCAAGAAAGGATCAAGACAAAAGATGGAAAATTATAGGCCAATTAGCTTAACCTCAGTTCTTGGTAAAATCTAGAATCCATCATTAAGGATGAGGTTTCTAAATTCTTGGAAGAGCTGGGTCAGATTAGAACAAGTCAACATGGATTTACTAAGGGGAGGTCGTGCCTGACAAACCTGTTGGTATTCTTTGAACAGGTGACAAGTCGGTTAGATCATGGAAACCCAGTGGATGTGGTCTACCTAGACTTCAAAAAGACCTTTGATAAGATGCCACATGGGAGGCTGCTGAGCAAGGTGAGGGCCCATGGTGTTCGAGGTGAGCTACTGGCATGGATTGAGGATTGGCTGTCTGACAGAAGGCAGAGAGTTGGGATAAAAGTTTCTTTATCGGAATGGCAGCCAGTGACAAGCGGTGTCCCGCAGGGTTCAGTGTTGGGGCCTGAGCTGTTCACGTTATATATTAATGACCTGGATGAAGGGACTTGGGGGCATTCTAGCGAAGTTTGCCGATTATACGAAGTTAGGTGGACAGGCAGGTAGTACTGAATAAGTGGGGAGGCTGCAGAAGGATCTAGAAAGTTTGGGAGAATGGTCCAGGAAATGGCTGATGGAATTCAATGTGAGCAAATGCAAGGTCTTGCACTTTGGAAAAAAAAATACAAGCATGGACTACTTTCTAAGCGGTGAGAAAATTCACAAAGCCAAAGTACAAAGGGATCTGGAACTGCTAGTCGAGGATTGTCTAAAGGTCAACATGCAGGTTGAGTCCGTGATTAAGAAAGCGAATGCAATATTGTCATTTATCTCAAGAGGGTTGGAATATAAAAGCACCGTTGTGCTACTGAGTCTTTATAAAGCTCTGGTTAGGCCCCATTTGGAGTACTGTGTCCAGGTTTGGGCCCCACACCTCAGGAAGGACATACTGCGACTGGAGCGTGTCCAGCAGATATTCACACGGATGATCCCTGGAATGGTAGGTCTAACATACAAGGAACGGCTGAGGATCCTGGGATTGTATTCATTGGAGTTTAGAAGATTAAGTGGAGATCTAATAGAAACTTACAATATAATACATGACTTAGAAAGGGTGGATGCTAGGAAATTGTTTCCGTTAGGCGAGGAGACTAGGACCCGTGGACACAGCCTTCGAATTAGAGGGGGTAAATTCAGAACAGAAATGTGGAGACATTTCTTCAGCCAGAGAGTGATGGGCCTGTGGACTTCATTGCCGCAGAGTGCAGTGGAGGTTGGGACGCTGAATGTCTTCAAGGCAGAGATCGATAAATTCTTGATGTCACAAGGAATTATGGGCTACGGAGAGAATGCGGGTAAGTGGAGTTGAAATGCCCATCAGCATTTGAATGGTGGAGTGGACTCGATGGGCCGAATGGGCCTTACTTCCGCTCCTATGTCTTATGGTCTTATGGCCTTATGATGAGCTATGATCAGGATAATGGCAGAGCAGGCTCAATGGGCTGAATGGCCTCCTCCTGCTCCTATCTTCTATGTTTAAGAGGTTATTGCTCTGAGAAAACCATGGACATTATTACTACTTCCCCATTTACGTCAAAATATCGTTCATCATTCCACCTGAAAAATAATGTGGAGACATAACCTCTCAAATTTCAATGACACATCACCTCCCAAGAGTCAAGATGTGATGACTGAGGTGTAGCTTTGCCTATTCTTAACACAATATGTCATTTTGTTCTGTGATTGTTTGTGTGTGTATCTGCGTTTCTGTGTGTGTGTGTGTGTGTGTGTGTGTGTGTGTGTGTGTGCACGTGTGTGTATCTGTGTATGTATGTATCTGTGTCTGTCTCTGTGTGTTTGTATGTGTGTGTGAGTGTCTGTATGTGTCTCTGTGTGGGGGTGTGTGCGTATCTGTGTCTGTGTGTCTTTGTGGATGCATATCTGTGTCTCTGTGTGTCTGTATCTGTGTCTTCACGCGTGTATGTGTGCATGTACATTTCTGTGTCTGTGGCCATGTGAAGCACATCATATTGCCTTGAAACTACTTTCTTTGTCAGAGGCCACCAGCGTGCTCAGTTGCTGGAAGGTGCTCTAATGTATTTCAGATTGCGTGCCTCAATGCAATGTAACTTTACTGCTTGATGAAAAGACTGATTCATAAGAGACAGCTTCTATCACCAATTTCTCCCTAACAATTACAGAGTGTCATTATGAGGTATTGCCTTTAGTTTTAGCGTCGAAGGTCACCCTGACAGCTCATGTCAAACCAATGGATATCTTCCCATTCATTTCTCTCAGCCAATAGGGACTCTCACCATGTATAGTCGATGTTCAAGACAGTCATACCATTGTTCAGCATTCCTGAAGCGGACCCTTTGGTCCATCACTAGCTGCCTGGCTGTAGGAATCTCACCATGCAGGAAGTAAGTTCACACATCACATGCTTCCATTCTGTCAACATGCCCAAGACACACTTGTTGGATGATTTAGGAACTCTCCATTTGAGAGGACACAGAATTCAATAATTTGTCATGTCACCTCCAAATCTCCGCATTCCAACTGGGATACCCTCACCCACATCTCAATTAAACCTAACAACCCCTGCAAGTCTCCATACAACAGCCTTTTCACTCCTCCCTCTGCATGTTCCATGACCATAAAACTCCTTGCAAGCGCAGCTGTACCTCTCAGATTACTTCAGACCAGACAAGAAAACAGAGGGAAAATGAGAAAGTGAGGACTGAATCTCAGAGTCGGAAAGTGTGGCGCTGGAAAAGCACAGCGTGTCAGGCAGTATATCCAAGGAGTAGGAGAGTCAACGTTTGGGGCATAAGGCTTTCCTGGAGTGTCCTTCCCGAAACACCGACCTTTCGGTCAGAAGTGAAGATTTTTGTTGTGATAAGGTCTGCTGTTAGAATTGGGCAGTAAAAATCAATAACTTCGTCATCATTCTAATAGAGGGCAATAATTCAACATACTTGTGGATGGATTATCTCACATTCTAAATACAATACAATGAACATCATTGTTTTGTGAATCATGAAAACACTGGAAAACGTTAACGGAGAGATACCAAGGTCATAAACCCACCAGTTGACACAGGAGAAGAAATCAAAGGGTACAGATAAGCAAGTTAAAGCAGAATTATGAGAGACTATATTTGATTGAACGGGTCAGAAAAAAACAAGAACAGATGGAGAACAAATGGATATTTTTAGTTTAGAGAAATTAACTCAGCTACGACAGAAAGATGAAAAACTGAAGCAATTGCATTGAAAAGCAAACACAGATGAAGAATCTGAGTGTGTTCCCAAATGTTACTAACTTAAAAATGATGTCTTGTTGACGAAATGGAGACCATCAGACATTCAGACAGATGGGAAAGTGGCAGAAATCCACTACCAGGGACTTATAGAAAGGAGGTGTGGCAGGTAGCACACGAGTCATTGTGGGAGTGAGACGAACTCACGCCAAAATACAAAAACAGTTTTACTGGTTTGGACTACATGAAGATGGAGTTGAAAATTGCCAGAAATGTCATACATGTCATGCAACCGGAAAAACCTCAGGCAGTAATAAATCTCGCACCTTTAATACCCATCCCTGCCTTTGAGGAACCTTTTACAAGGGTCTTACTTGATTGAGGAGGACTCCTACACAAAACAAAAAGTAGGAATCAGTATTTTTTAACAAAAATAAATGAGTCCATTAGATATGCAGAGGCCATTCCATTTGTGCAATACTACTGCTAGAAGGATTGTAGAAGAGGTACACCAATGTTTAACTCGGTAAAGACGACCCATAGAGATACAATCAGATCAAGGGTCAAATTTTACATCAAAATTATGCATGGAAGGTATGGATAGCTTATCCACTGCTTACAAACAAGGATGGAAAGGGAATGTTAGAAAGGTGGCTTTCGACTTTAAAGACAATTCGTGAGCTTAGAGAAGACCATATCGAGGACTTATCGTCAAGGCAATCCAAACGACTGGATAAAGGAATTCCATTTGTACATCTTGCCAGTCGGGATGCACTAAATGAACCTACCACATTCAGTTCATTTAAATGAGTTTTCGGGCATGAGCTGAGAGTAACGCTGAAAATAATTAAGGAGAAATTAGTGAGTCAGAGTTCAACGACCACATATTTGAACTGTGTGTCTAATTTTAGGGAATGATTAAATTGGGAGGAGGTGTTGGCTCCAGTTAAGCAATATGCTTACACACTTACACCAAAGAAAGTTGGCGTATGTTCAAAGACAGACTGAACGCATGTTCCAAAAACAGCTGCATCAACGTGAGTTGCAGCAACTGCAGGTCAGCCATAGTAATGGTGCCGAAGCCAGATGGTACCCATAATTGTGTGTAGACTGGCAAAGTTAATGTGGTTCAGAGTCTGATTCATATCCGATTCCACATTGGGAAGACTGTATTGAAAAGGTAAGACAGGCAACTTAGAATTGCAATTTGGACTTGCTCAGAGGATACTGCCAGGTACTTTTATCCGAAGGAGTGAAGACTATTTCGGCTTTTGTAACACTGAATAGACTTTAGCAACTTAAAGTCATTCCAGTTGGTATGGAAAATGTGACAGCCACATTTCAAAGACTAACCAATAAAGTCATTTCTGGGTTATCCAATTGTATGGTGTACATCGACAACCTTTGATCTTTTAGTCACACACGGAAGGATCATTTCCACTTTTATTGGAATTAATTAATTGACTTTGGGAGGCAGGCTGGTGATAAACGTGGCTAAGTGTGAATTTGCCAAAGTCCGAGTCATGTCCCTGGGCCATTTTGTCAGGCATGGGCAGATGGCCCCGATCATGGCATTGACAAACACAGCAGGACGATGATTCCTGGTAGTGAACAAGTTTACCAGAAGTTTGTACAAAATTGTAGTAGCGTGGTTGCTCCACTGACTGACTAATTGAAGAAGTGCTGGATATTTTAGTAGACAGTAGAATGTCAGAAGGCATTTGCCAGCCTGAAAGCTGTGTTAACCACTGCCCCAGTGTCAGATACGCTTAATTACGCAAAGTCACTCAAGATGGCTATTGATGTGAGTGATGTGGGTGTTGGTGCTGTATTCTTACAAGACGACGATGAGATGATAGGAATCCCCATTGGTTATTTCTTCAGGAAATTACATATTCATCAGAAATATTGCACGATTGAGAAGGAGATCTTGAGCTTGGTGTTCCAACATTTATATTGTCAGTAATGGGTCTTGTACAATTTTATGTCCTGATCATAACCCATTAAAGCTTTTGGAGAAATTTAAGGACTGCGCTTCCAGATGGTTTACATGGAGCTTATTGCTGCAGCCATTCAATCTGAATATTATACGCGTGGCAGGATGAGAAAATGTAATTGCTGATGTGTTGTCACAACTTGGATGATGTAAGATTGAGGCAATTTGATGCAGGAGTAAATGGACTGGAACAGAATGGAGTGACGCGTGGTTTCAATTGATGCAAAGTGCATGTATTGTCGTGTAATAATAGATTTAGACTAAGGACTTTAAAATGAAATCATTTTTGTCTCTTATTAATGCTGCAGTTTGTGTCATTCTCTCTCTCTCTCTCCCCCTCTCTCTCAGTCTGTCTCAAATAACTCTCTCCTTTCAGATAGTACAGTTGGAGATTTTGTGGATGTACATTGGGATAAATTGCCTCCGTCTGTGCTGTATTAATTCTGAGGTTCTCTGACTAACAATAAAGACATTCAGTGCCTGGAGAAACAAGCTGGTCCTGCGAAGGACACAGTACACAATCATCTATTATCTCTTCCTGTTTTCTGACATGTAGTGTCCTGGAAATATCTGTTCAAACAAAATAGATTAAAATTCGAGCAGTTGGGAGGACATTCACCAAACAATATTGCAATCAGTATTTGATAAAGTGTTCCACCACTCAAAATGTGGATTTGCCTGACAGCGAATCCTCCCAATTAATAGCCCCTCACTTCTGCCTTATGCTGGCGTAATTTGCCTTCTGCCAAGTTATTAACTTCCACAAGGTCCTGACTTAGTCCATGTTCGTAGCTATCTCAAACCTGAGGCCGTTGTGATTACTGTTTCCAAAATGACCTTCCACTGAATGGTCAGTCACTTGGACAGACTCATTATCTTATACGAGGTCCAGTATGGATCCTCCTGTAATTAGACTATCCACATACCGCTGCAAATAACCTTCTTGGATGAGCATAACAAATTCTACCCCATCTAAGCCTCTTTCTCTAAGGGATTCCCAGTCAATATTGGGATGTTATAATCACTCACTATGGCAACTCTTTTTTAAATACACTTTTCCGTAATCAGCCTCCATATTTGTTCCTGAAATTCTTGGTGGCTGTTGGAGGGACTACAGTATTATCCTAATGCAGTCTTGCATCCATCTTATCTTTGAGCTCTATTCATGTTGCCTCAATGAGTTTTCCAGTACGTCCTGTCTAAGTGCAGGTGTAACATTCTTCCTGATCAGTAATTCAACTCATCCCTTTCTTTTACCTTCCTCTCTAGCTCTATTAAACAACAAAACCCTGGAAAGTTGAGCAGCCAGTCCTGTCCCTTTTTCAACCAAGTCCCTATAATGTTTCCAACATCGGAGTCCCATGTACGGATTCAGGCTCTAAATTCATCTGTTTACCCATAATAATCCTTGCATTGAAATAAATACACTTCAGCCAAACACATCAGATACTGACGTGATATTTGGTTTGAAATTCTCTGATGTAAATTCTCTGCTGCTGTTTTCCGATGACAGGAGATTACAAAAGACTATCAGTAAATCAGAAAATATTGAAAACAGACAATTCGATTTTCCTCCATTGTCACTTCAATCTGTACATTGCTTTACTCATGGTCCGATTTCGGCAGAGTACTAAATAATTATTTAACTTTAAACAACTGTCTCCAGCCACTCACTACATATTCAACAACTATTTCTGGACCCACTGGATTGATTGCTCTCTTGTCCCTCTCTCAAGAAACCTCTGTAATATGTACATTGTCATTATATGTACTCACCCAAGCTCCAAGTTCTGACCTGCCAGATTCCTCACATGAAACTAATCACACTTCAGGTTGCAAGTCCCATTGTGTTCAGTGCCCTCTGCTTCTATGTTGCTAGTCTTAGTTGCACTGGTTTTAGTCTCCAATTCCTCCTCAGTCACTGTATTGTCGAACTTCTGCTCTGGTTCCCACGTGCTCCCCCCCTCCCACCCCACCCACCACCCCGACCACACTTATTTAAACCCTCCTGAGTTACAATAGCAAATCTGCCTGCCAGGAGATTGCTGTCAGTTCAGGCCCATCCCATCCTTCTTGTGTAGATCCTAAGTAAAACAAGGACTGCAGATGCTGGAAACCAGATTCTCGATTAGAGTGGTACAAACGAACCGACTCCCACAGCTACCTGGATTACATCTCTTCCCATCCTACCTCCTGCAAAAATGCATTCCCGTATTCCCAGTTCCTCTGCCTCCGCCACATCTGCTCCCAACAGGACTAGTTCCACCACAGAACACACCAGATGGCCTCCTTCTTTAGAGACCGCAATTTCCCTTCCCACTTGGTTAAAGATGCCCTCCAACGCATCTCGTCCACATCACACATTCACCCTGAGACCCCACCCCTCCAACTGTAACAAGGACAGAAACCCCGTGGTGCTCACCCCCCACTTTACTAACCTTCGCATAAACCGAATCATCCGACGACATTTCCGCCACCTACAAACGGACCCCACCCCCAGGGATATATTTCCCTCTCCACCCCTTTCCACCTTCCGCAAAGACCATTCCCTCCTTGACTACCTGGTCATTTTCACGCCCCCCAACAACCCTGATACCTTCCCCTGTCACCGCAGGAATTGCAAAACATGCGCCCACACCTCCTCCCTCACCTCCATCCAAGGCCCCAAAGGAGCCTTCCACATCCATCACAGTTTTAACTGCACATCCACCAATATAATTTATTGTATCCGTTGCTCCTGATGCGGTCTCCTTTACTTTGGGGAGACTGGACGCCTCATACCAGAGCGCTTTAGGGAACATCTTTGGGACACCCGCATCAATCAACCACACCACACTGTGGCCAAACATTTCAACTCCCCCTCCCACTCAGCCGAGGACATAAAGGCCCTGGGCCTACTTCACAGCCGCTCTCTCACCACCCGACGCCTGGAAGAAGAATGCCTCATCTTCCACCTCGGAACACTTCAATCCCAGGGCATCATAAGGACTTCACCAGTTTCCTCATTTCCTCTTCCCCCACCTCAACCCAGTTCCAAACTTCCAGCTCAGCACTGTCCCCATGACTTGTCCTACCTGCCGATCTTTCTTTCCACCGTTCCATTCCACCTTCCTCTTTGAGCTTCATCCCCAACCCATTCACGCATTGTACTCTTTTCTACCTGTCCCCACCCTCCTCTTTGACCTATCACCTCCATCCCAATCCCCATTCACCTATTGTAGCCTTTGCTACCTTCCCCCAACATCCTCCCTGTCCTATCACCTCCATCCCCACCCCCATTCAATTATTGTACTCTGATTCTTCCTCCCCAACTGCACCCTACGCTCGTTTATCTCTCCACCCGGCAGGCAATCTGCCTCTATTCCTGATGAAGGGCTTTTGCCTGAAACGTCGGTTTTCCTACTCCTCGGATGCTGCCTGAACTGCTGTGCTTTTCCAGCACCACTCTAATGTAGAATCTTGTGTAGATCCTACCGACCCGGGAAACCCAATGATCCACATATCGGAGACTGCTGCCAGTTCAGGTACATCCATCTTTCTTGTGTATATCCTACTGATTCGGGAATTCCAACGATCCACATGTCGGAGATTGCTGTCAGTTCAGGTCCATTCTGTCCTCCTTGTGTAGGTGCTACTGACCCGGGAATCCCAATGATCCACATATTAGATGTGCTGTCTACCCTACCAGATCTTTGGCCAGGTTGATTTTTTCTGCACTGCCTTCCTGCTCCTAACATCACTGATAATTGACATATTCTAGTCTCTCCAAAATTCAAATATCTTTCAGCATAACTCCGGCAAAACCTTTCTTTTATTTTGGTAAATGTATTTATTAGCAATTTTTTAACTTTACAAACATATAAACCATTGTAAAATACAATCAATAACAATAATCAGTATAATAAAAAGAAAAAAAAAACACAAATTACAATACAACAATTGTCTCCTAACTATAAACCTACCCTCTAATACAAAACAAACACTAACACTGGGCAAAGCAACACCAAAAAATAGAAAAACCAAAAGAAACCCCACAAAATACAAAACAGCTATGCTCGGCGCAAAGCTTCCAAACAGAGGAACAGGAGCATTGTATATATCGATCCGTATTAACTCAGGAGACCCTCCTCCAGGGCCCAGGGATTAATAAATCTAACCGTTCTCGTTAAACAAACACCTTAGTTAAGACAATGGCAAAACCGCTTCCAAATAACTCAAGTAGTGCTGCCATGCCTTATAAAAATGGTCTGTTGTGTGCTGCACCATGTTTGTAAAATAAGTCCAAGCGAATGTCCTCCATAATTAATTTCTGCGACCCCAGCAAGCCCTTTTGGTTCTCAGACACCCAATTCATCGGAATTTTATTCCATGCACAGTATGCAAGAATATTAAATAGTTTCTTCCCATGCCAGTCAAAATATGGTAAATTTGGTAGACCTAAGAGGAGAGATATCTGTTCCAGTTTGAATTCGTTCCTCAATACCCTCCCTATCTGTCCCTCCACAGGGCTCAAGTAAACACAAAGCCCATGGCATGTCCAGAAGCAATGAATAAGAACACTTATACTTATTTTACATTTGGGGGAAATGGAAGATGCCACTTTTTTAAACTTCGCCAGATGTTCTGGTTCCAGATGAGCCCTCTGCAGAAATTTTAACTGTGCAGCACATGTCCTGTTACATATTGAGATCTTTTGACTATTCTCCCATATGTTCTCCCATGTTTCAGAAGAGATCTCCACTCCAAGCTCTTCCTCCCAGACCTCACATAACCGTTTAGTAAGCTGCCAGGCCCTGCCACCCAGCAGGCGATATAGGGCACTAACCGAAAGGGTGCTTGTGGAATGTAGCAACAACCTCTCTGTATCGGGCTTATAGGGCTTAGTGAGAAGCGTAGTCTTCTTCTGGATGAAATTCCTAACCTGAATAAAACGGAAAAATCTCTGCTGGGCAACCCCTATTTGCAGCTCAGTTCCTCAAAAGACATCATAACCTCCCCCTCAAACAAGTCTCCCAAACTAGAAACTCCTCTCGCTGCCATAGTTTGAAACCTGATTCCATCATCCCTGGTCGGAACCCTGGCATGCCAACTATAGGGGTAGATGGCGAAGTCATAGATCACTCTGACGCATTGCCCTCCAAGCCCTGACTGTAAAAATGACAATGGGGTTTTGGAAGTGGTCCATAACTGTCCTTAATCTTATCCATAATGAACAGTTTAATAAGAGGGCATTTTGCTTGGGAGTCCACACTATCCAAACATATTGAGTTTTGACCGTTACATATCCATTCGTAGACGCAGGACAGCAGGGAACTTCATTGATACCTTCTGATGTCTGGGAAATTAACTCCTCACCATCCATGTGGCAACTGCAAGTTTGTAAGTTTGATGAGGGGCCTCCCATGATACCAGACAAAGGAACCAAACCACCCCATACGTTTCCACAGCGTTGACCTGGGAAAAAATATAGTGAGCATACACATGGTATAAAGTACTCGAGGAAGAACATTCATCTTAATGAGAGATATTCGGCTCGGTCATGAAATTGGAAGTGCCTCATATCTCTGAAGATCTCGCCTGATATTGTCGAGCAAGTGAACCAAGTTATTCCAGAATAACAGATCAAATTTGCGGGTAATAAAAATGCCTAGGTACCGCAACTCTACCCGTGACCACTTAAAAGTGAACTTAGGGCCAACTTCAACTTCTGGCACATCCTTAATGTCCACCAAAGGCATATCCTCCGATTTTGCAAAGTTAATCTTACATCCTGAAATAGCCCCAAATGAATTGATACATTGTATCAAATGGGGTACGGAGGTCATCGGGTTCGATAAAAACAGAAGGACATCATCCGCATACAGTGTAATCTTGTGTGCCCTGGATCCCACTTCCGGAGCAGTTATGTGGACGTTCTGACGAATGGCCTCTGCCAGCGGCTCTATCACCAACGTAAACAAAAACAGCGAGCGGGGGCAGCCTTGCCAACTACCCCGACCAATCGTATAATTCTCAGACTTCACCCCATTGGTAATGACTGCAGCCAGAGGGTGGCGATATAAATCCTCCACCCACCTCATGAAGACTTCACCCAACCCAAACTGTTCTGAGACATTAAAAAAAGGTCCATTCCACCAAGTCGAATGCTTTCTCTCCACCTTGGGAAATCACTAACCGTTCGATCGTTGCTGACAAACTTGGACCACATTCAGCGACCTTCTACTATTATGAGAGGACCTACGGCCCTTTATAAAGCCTGTCTGGTCCTTTTGGCAACAACATTTACAATCTCAGTGCCAGGATCTTGGACAGAATCTTGCAATCTGTATTTATTAGGGAGGTTGGCCTGTATGAGGCACAATCCTCAGGAACCTTCCCCTTCTTAATGATATTAGCTTCTCTAAAAAATGTTGATAGGCATTCATGCATATAGGAGTGATTGGACATCTCTAACATCGGCCTTGACAGAATTCCTGTAAACTCCTTATAAAACTCACCCGGAAGACCATCAAGGCCAGGCGCTATCACACTCTGAGGTTGCCTGATGCCTACCTGCGTTTCCCGAACTGTCAAGTGGCCATTAAGGAGATCAGCCTGTTCCAAGGTTACCCCTGGGAGGACAAGGTTCTTAAAAATGGTCTCCATTTTAGCCCTCCAGTCCTCGCAACCTTCAGACTGGTACAATTCAAAGTAAAAGCACTGAAAAGCCTCAGTAATCTTTTTAACATCGCATATAAGGACCCCGGGGCTGTCTCTGATTACAGTAATCGATTGGGGAGCACGCTTTTTCCGAGTCAGATATGTTAAATACTTCCCTGGCCTTTCCCCATATTCGAACAGCCTTTGTCTCGGAAAAGCAAGTTATTTCTTTCTGTTTTGTGCCAGTATTGAATTCAAGGCAGCCCGAAGGGCGGTGATCTGCTGGAGGTTCGTGACCAAAGGCCGTGCAAAACGTGCCGCCTCCGCAGCTTTCAACTGCGTCTCAGACGCTGCTGTTCCTCCTTCTGTCATTTCTGGCGAGCCAAATAGGAAATAGCTAATCCCCTAGCAAATGCCTTAGCTGTCTCCCATCGCATGGACGGACTACTAGCCATGCCTGAGTGGATAGACAAGAATTCCTGAAACTCCTTCAAAAGGCATTGCTCAAATTTGGAATTCTTAAGGAGAAAAGGGCCCAAATGCCGGTGCTGCAAACCTAGCCCTTTGCTCTTGGCCTTTACCTCCAAATATACTGCCGCGTGATGAGAGAAAGCTATATTCCCAATTTTACAACCCATAATCTAATCCAGAAGAACCGAGGGAGCCAGAAAGAGGGCAATTTTCATGTGACATTTATGTGGGTTTTCGAAAAAGGTGATGCCCCTGCTGGTAGGGTGAAGACATCTCCAAATATCCACCAGCCCCAACTTCTCGAATAAGTCAACCACCTACTTGAATTCCGAAGAAATAGTTGGGGTGCCACAAAACATCCTGTCCACTGTTGATCCAAAAGACAATGAAAATCCCCCCATATTAATGTGCCGTGTTCCAAAAGCACTCAAATTAGAGAAAGCACTAATCAAAAATTTGAGGGGATGCACTGGAGGGCAGTGGACGTCGAAAATGTCATATTACTTCCCATGTATCAGGGCTTTAAGTATCACAAACCGTCCATGCTCATCTTTCACCTGCTCTAATAATGTGAGCGGAAGAGTTTTCTGGATAAGTACCGCCACTCCCCTGCTTTTAGTTGTAAAGGATAAAAAGAATATCCAGTCATAACCCCCCTGTTGCAATTTCAGGTGTTCCCCAACATCAAGATGGGTTTCCTGCAACAAAGCGACATCAACCCTTTCCCTTTTAAGGTTAGAAAGCACTTTTTTTTCCCTTTTAACAGGCGAATGACTTCCCTTAATATTCCAAGGTGCACCATTTAATAAGACACTTATCCATATCCCCTTTCAGACAACCTTTATACCCTCAGAGGGAGAACCCTGCTTACAAAGCGCCGAGCATATATAAATAAAGACTCTTATTTTGTAAAACTAAATATACAAAAACTACTCTATCATAACTATGAACAACTATTCCTACCAAACAAACTTCAAAGAAAACCAACTATAAAACCTTGAATGGAAGACTCTCCCCCCTGCCCATAGAGGGCAATCACCCTACCCATCCCCTCCTTCACAACTCCTTCAAACCCAAACGGTGCCCTGGCCTTAGGCCAGAAATAAAAAAAAACAACAGGATGATCCTTAAATTAACAGAAAAAAGACAAAGTCAGGATGAGCACTCCACCCGTCCCTGGCTTCATGTCACCCGTACTTGTGACTAAAAGAGAAGCCGAACAAACAAAAAGAGGGAGAGACAACAATGAACATCCACAACATTTATCATCAGAAAATCTAGTTATTAAAAAAAGTAACTACTTATTCCAAAGTATTTTGACCCTTTTCCAAAAAGGAAATTATTAGGGAGAAAGAAAGGAATAAAAAAAGGGAAGAAAAAACATAGGGAAAGATAGAAAAGAGAACAAACATTAACCGTATTTTTCAGGCCAATCCGTCTATTTTAAAGCATCCACAAAGTTTTTAGCCTCATCCACTGAGTCAAATGTATAAACTAAGTCCTCGTGGCTAAAACGAAGCACTGTGGGGTATCACATGAAGTATTGGATGCACAGGTTCCTCAGCCTCTTTATAACTTCATCGAAGGATTTCCTCTTTCGAATAACAGCTGCAGAGAAATCCTGGAAAAACATGATTTTTGATCCCTTGTACAGCAGCAGTTGTTGGTTGTTTCCCACTGATCTGGAAACTTCGATGGCTTATTGCTTGTTTTTATATGAATAGAAGTACACTAGGACTGAGCGGAGGCGCTGCACGGGGCCTGACCTGTGCACTGTTACCCAATAAGCCCTTTCAATCTGAAGCCTGCTGGACTCGACGTGAAGGCCCAAAACCTTTGACACCAAGCTTTCAATGAAACTGACTAGCTGCTCACCTTCCTCACCTTCAGGGGGCCTGGCAATTCGGAGAGTTATCGAAGTCATCGATATGGTCTCGCAAGGTCCGCACTTCTTGCTCCAGCCCCTGGAACCGACTGGATGAGGACTCCCTCGCAGCTTTCGAGGCTTTAGTTCGACTCTCCACCTCCTCCAGCCTCTCCCCGAAGCTCTGGATCTCCAGCTCATGCTTCTGCAGCATGGATTTGATCGGTCGGACCTGTGCACGAATCTCCCCAAGGATTTATTCAATCGCAGCCCTAACTTTCAAAGTAACTCTCTCCATCGCCGAAGCCAAATCCTGTGAGTCTGTTAGGTCCCCGGGGGGTTTCAGGAGAGGCTGCTGCTGCTGCTGCAGTCTCTGGAATGCCTGGTGCTGCAGGGGAGGGTCCTCCCTGATGCTGTTTGCTTGCTCCTTTTCCCTTTGGTATCCTTCCGACTCCCAAATATTATAACATATGTATTTTGTAACGATTTAAACTAATAATTCCACCACATAAATTGGCCAGGGTTGGCAAAAAACACCACTTTGCCTTGGCTGTTAGGCAGAGCTGTCCACAGCAGTTCGAGAGAGTCACCCGCCATCTTGCCGAGTCCCATTAACTCCTCTTTAATGCCCCATTATTTAAGCCCCTCAGCTCTCTGACAGGTCAAAAATCTTATCCACCTCCTGTTTAATTACTTTCAGTGACGCAGCTCCCCTAACTCTCTCGCCCAGATAATTCCTGACATTGATCTGCCTCTGTGAGAGGAAATCACTCCCTATGCATACACTATCACCGATTGATTGGAACAAGAGGCAAACACAGGGGCTCAGGGAAGAGTGGCCTTGATATAAAGGCAGTATTTGACTGAGGATGTCATCGGGACCACCTAATTATTTGAGCGTAATGGGGATCAGGTGTAACCTCCCCATTGGCTGGGATCTTTCAGAGGGCAAAGAAAGATGCTTGTGTTTGATGGCCAGATACTGCACATTTCCATAGTTAAAAGAGGAGCTCATTCAGCACCTCAAGATTGTTGCACACGGATATCTAGAATCCGTTCATCACATCGAAACTACTGAACAAGAAGAGGGGCAGCCCATTCAATCCTTTTGCTTGTTCCACAGGAAGAGGAGGGGTCTGGTCAGCACATCAAGCTGTTAAACAGGAACAGGCAGAGCTCAATCAAACGCTCGAACCTGTTCCATGGGACCAGGTGGAGACCGTTGAACCCCTTGAAACACTTATCCAGGACTTGGAGGGTGTCATTGATGCTACAATATAACAAACCAATGGAGCAGAGACTGCACTCAGAGACGGCTTCACGATGTTGCTGATGGCTCCTTCGCCTGTGGTGCACATGATACTTTAACGTGGTTTGATGGCAGTGAGGAAGGAAGCGAAACGTTTTGTGACTATTCTCAAGGAGGCATCTTTCATTTCCGAGAAGATATGTCCATGTACTCCATGGACGTCAGAAGCTGGTGGGAATAGTTAACTGTTTTCGAATGAAGGTATTGTGGCTGCTGTCGGGATTATGGCTAACGTGACGTTCAGTGCAGGATCACATACCAACTGTACTTTATTAAGGTGGGGAGAATTTATTCAAAGGCTGAATTAGCTGAGTTTAAAAGAAAAGCCATGGAATTTATCAAAGTATAAGTGTCTGTTTAGTACATCGTGAGTGATTGTCACTCCCCCTCCAGCTTCAATGCAATCACCTCTCATTCTCTCACAGCATAGAGATTGATCTCCCCTCACTCCTCACGGTACCACAATCCCAGGGATTAGTCTGGTGAAACTCCATTGCACTCTCTCTGTGGCAAGGTGACCATTTCTTATAAAGGTGAAAAAATCAGTCCACAATATCCCAAAGAATGCCTAACAACACTCTCAAGATTGATCACAATAACTATTTTTCCACACTTTCACATCTTTGTTTCTTTCCTGTGTCATAAAAAACGCATTCCTTCTGATTGCACTGCGAATGATGTATGATGTGGAATTAAGAAATTCCTTGCATCTGTATGTCAGCATCAATAAAGGCAGCACCAGAAATGCCGATGGAGATGAACATCATGCTCGGGGAGAGACGAAGAAAGAATGCACTTAATATGAGGAATGGTCGTCTACCTGAATGAGAATGAGCTGAAGGCATACAAGAAAGAGTCAGAGGAAGGGTCCTACCTTTCCTTTTGCTCTTCCCTCACGAGTTGTGTGCAGCCCTGGTCAGGCCATCATGTTTTGCTAACCTTGTACTGAGTGGCTGGTTCAGTTGTTCCACAGGACAGTAAATAGTAAAACACATTGCAGTGGGTTTGCAGTCACATAGAGATATGACCAGGGAAGAATGACCCATTTCCTTCTCGAAAGGACATGAGGCAAGCAGATGGGCTTTTCATAATTAATGATGATGGCTTCATTTCAATGTCACCAATTTCTGGCATGTGATGGATCAACAGATTATTATTCTGTGTCTCCTGCCATTACGTAGAACATAGAACAGTACAACACAGAACAGGCCCTTCAGCCTGTTGTGCCGATAATTAAATAGAATTAACCAGATATACACAGAAACGCACACACTCCACCCTCCACCAACCCCCTGTCTCCTGCCAAAGACGTGTCTTTAATACAGAGATAGATATTTTTTGATTAAAACATAGTTCCAGAGTTACAGTGAGAAGGCGGGAGAATTGTGTTGAGAAACACGTCAGGCAGCAAAATAGAGTTGATGGTTAAAATGGCCATTTTTCAATTTCCTATGCTGTATGGCCTTAGGATGCCAGGAATATTTTCCCAAGGGTGCAATGGAGGCTGACATTGATAAATACTTCACTGAATAGTCAATGAGACTGTGGGATAAGTTTGAGGGGCTGAATGGTCTATGCCTCCTCCCATTTGTTTTGTCCTTAATTCTAAAAAGAGGAGGTAACTTGCTTTGAGGTTAACACACTTTCAAATTAAAGGGTCTCCCATTAACATTTGATATGATGTTTTTCCATTTACCTTCAGACTGTGCGATCTACAGCACTGTCATCCCCAGGGAACAGTGAAGACTAGGTCATTGAAGATTTTCAAGACTGACCTTAAGTGATCTTTCATTGACAGAAGAGTCAACATTTAGTGGGAACAGAAAGGAAGGTGGTGGTCAGCTACAGTCAGATCAGCCATGATGCTTCTAAATTGTGCGGCAGGCTGGAGGGGCCGAATGGCCTACTGCTGCTCCTATCCCACGTGTGGCCCTCCCAGTTCACATCTCGAGGCTGTTCCAGAGAGAGACAGAGGAAGACCCCTTTTAGCCAGTCAGAATCGTTATAATGAGTTAGTCGGAGGCAATTCTGTCCCTCTATGGAGTTACACAGGAATAAAATATAGTCTTTCAACTCATTGACTAAATTACACCGCACAGCATAAGGCCATACAATCTTTCTGGGCAGTTACACAGGAACAGGGGAGCCCTGGTTAGCTAACCTGAAATACAGATGTGAGATAATAACTTGTTTTCAGGTTGGAAAGCTGTAACTAGTAGAATTCTTTGAGGATCAGTGTGAGTTTATCAACAGTATACAATCTAGTTTAATGCCTTGAATGAAGAGGCTGAATATATTGGAGCTCAGTTTGCTCTTACACCAGGATAAACTTTCAATAAGATGTCAAGTGGAGGCAGAGCGTCTGCAATGGGGTACAGATAGGGGAGGGCAGTGAGTAAACTTGCGACAAAAAAAATATCATTACAATGTGGGTGACTGGAACTTTGTGCTTTGGGAAAATGGCAAAACAGCAGCAAATAATTTAAATGGAGAGAAAATGCAGAACTTGGTGGTACAGAGGGATTTGTGTGTATTAGCACATGAAGCACATCAAGTTACTGTGAAGATGCAGCAACGGATTTGGAAGGGAAATGGAACGATGCTGTTTCATGCAAGGGGGTCAGGTTTGCTCTTAGCGATGTTTTCCTGTATCAGTACAGGGCATTGCTGAGACCACATCTGATGTATTGTTTGAAGTTATGATCCCCAAAACTGAAATAAAAGCTAAACGGTTGTCAAATTTTTCAAAGATGTTTCTCTTTACTCGGCCTAGTGATGAATGCATCATATATTGAAGGATTAACAATTCAGGCCTGAGAATGAGAGATGTTCTTATTGACCATATACGATCATGAGCAGAGAGTAGCTGGTGAATACCTGATGGATATTTCCTCTTGTGTGGGAGAAAAATACTGGGGATGTAAGTTGAGAATAAGATAGTTTCTGAGGCAAGATCGCTGGACCAGAAACGTTAACTCTCATTTCTCTTCAGACATGCTGAGAGACCTGCTGAGCTTTTCCAGAAATTTCTGTATTTGTTTAAGATAAGACACATCCATTTTAATGAAGAAATTGTAAATTCATTAAACATTTTATTTTTATATTACACGGGTACATATAAACACATCTTCAAATCAAAAATAGGGTCATTATTTTGTTAATGAAATTATTCTGTGTACGACAGCAGCAATGATACACCTGCATGGAACAAAAACTGTCATGGAGTCATAATGTTCAGACAACGTTCAAGGAGAGCACAGGGTTCTGAGAACATTATTGATTCAACTTAGGATGGAAAAATGTAACCTACTCGAGGAGGAACAGAATATTCCTCCCTTTCTCTTTCCCTGTCCTTCATCACAGCAATATGTGCAAGCTAAAAAAAGCCCCGTCGGTTTTGTCACTCATGGAAGATTCATGATGAGGCTTCATTGGAATCTCCCCACTGCTTGAAGCAAAGGTAATTCAGCCAAATCCAACTGTTTCAGGAAGAAATCCCATTATCCGAAGGCTGTGTGAGCAGAATAACTTCAGAAGTAATTATTAAGACTCGATAGTGAGATGAACAGACAGGAAATTCTGTGGCTGCAAAAGGGAATCCAGGACGGTGTGTTGCCTCCCACGTACCAGGGTCCATGATGTCTCAGAGCGGCTGCAGAACGTTCTCACCGGGGCGAGGGAGCAGCCAGAAGTCATTGTGCATGTTGGTACAAATGACAGAGGTAGAAATAGTGAAGAGGTCCTGCAGAGTGATTATAGAGAGCTAGGAAAAAGGATAAAAACCAGGATGATGACAGTGGTAATCTCCGGTTTATGTCCAGTGTTATGTAATAGTGAGGGTAAGAACAGGACATTATGGCAGATGAATGCGTGGCTAACGAATTTCTGCAGGGTATGGATATAGATTTTTAGATCATTACGATCTTTTGTGGGGCAGAGGTGACCTGTTCAAGAGGGACGGGTCATACCTGAACTGGAGGGAGCGGGCAATATCCTGGCAGGGAGGACTGCTAGTGCTGCAAGGGAGGTTTTAAACTAGATTGGCTGGGGTTGGGGGTGGTATGGGATCATCAACAGCAGTGAGATAAGTGTGAGGCTGGAAGTAGATACAATAATTAGAAACAGTAAAGTGAAGAGACAAATCAGCTGGAACATGACAAAGAGCCAGGAATGCCTGTTGGATTAAATTGCATCTGTTAAAATGCAAGATTGCTACCTGAGAAGGCCGATGATCTCAGGGCATGGATAGGTACGTGGGACTAGGATATTTTAGTCATTACAGAAACATGGCTAAGGGAGAGTTAGGACTGGCAGCTTAATGCACCAGGGTACAGCTGCTTTAGGCGGGATAGTGGTGGCGGAAGGAGCGGAGGGTGAGTTGCATTTTTGATTAAGGCGAGTATCACAGCAGTGATCAGAGATGAAATACCTGGACAATCATACAGTGTGGCTTTATGGGTGGAGCTAAGAAATAAGAAGGGATGATGATATTATTGGGGTTGTACTATAGACCCACAAATAGTCAATGGGAGTTAGAGGAACAAAAATATGTAGAGAGATTGGGGAGACTTGCAGGGGCAATAGGATTGTCATAGTAGGAGATTATAATTTTGTGAACATAGACTGGGACTGACATAGAACTAAGGGCTTAGATGGGGTGAATGTATTAAGTGTGTTGAGGAAACTTTCCTCATGCAGTATGGAGAAGGTCCTGTTCGGGAATGGGCAAACTCGATCGACTCTTGGGAAATAGAGCGGGACAGGTGATGGAGGTGACAGTGGGGGAGCACTTTGAGACCAGTGACCAAAGTTCTATTAATCTTTAAATAGTTATGGAGAGAGACAAACCGGTACACAATGCAAGTTCTGTCTTGGGGCAAGGTCAATGTTGATGGAATTAGACAGGAACTTGCAGGGGTTGTTTGGAGTAATTTGATTGCAGGCAAAAGGACCTAGAGCAACTGGGAGGCCTTGAAAAGTGAGATGGCTGGAGTTCAAGATTTATATGTTCCTGTGGGGGTGAAAGGCAAGTTTGGCATGAAGAGGGAACCCTGCAAGACAAGAGATATTGAAGAGGTATGGCTCAGGTCCAGGCAGATGGGATTAAAGGAATCCCTGTAGATATGCATGAGGATATAGGAGTTTACTGAAGAAGGATCTCAGGAGGGCGAAAAGGGTCACGAGATAGCCTTGGCTGAGAAGATCAGGATGAATCCAAGCAGATTGTTTAAGTATGTTAAAGAAAAGAAAATAATCGCAGTGAGAAGACGACCCCTCAAGGACCAAAGTGGATATTTGTATGCGGAACCACAGCAAATTCTCAAGGATCTCAGTGAATATTTCTCCTCTGTGTTTAACGTGGATAATACTTGACTTGGTGTGGGAGCTTAGGGAAGTTAGTGGTGATATCTTGGGGACAGTCCATATCGCAGTAGAGGAGGTGTTGGGTGTATTAGAATGTAGGAAGGTGAATTAAAAGCTTGGGTCTGACCAGATGCATCAAAGAACACAGCAGGAGGCTAGAAAAGAAACTACAGGGACCCTGTTGATATTTTGGTATTATCATTAGCTACAGGTGAGGTCCCAAAAGACTGGAGGATAGCGAATGCTGTGCCCTTAATCAAGAAGGGAAGGAATGAAATACTTAGGAAATATAGACCAGTAAGCCTCGCAGAATTTGCTGATGACAGTGCGGGAAGTTTTCAGAAATTGCAGCCGGACCTTGATTAGCTGGGGAAGTGGGATGAGAAATAGGGAAAGTTAGTTTAATATAGATAAGTGTGAGTTTTGCATTTTTGGAAGGTCAAATCAAGGCAGGAATTTCATGGTGAATGGTATGGCATTAAATGGTGTAGTGGAACAGAGGAACCTGGCAGTACAGGTGCACGGTTCTCTGAAAGTAAAGTCACAGGGAGACAGGGAAGTGAAGAAGGCTTTTGGCACACTAGCCTTCATCAGTCAGGGCATTGAGTTTCGTAGTTGGGAAGTTATGTTGCACGTTTCAGGACGCGGCCGCAGTTGCAGTGTTGTGTTCAGGTTTGGTCACATTGCTGTTGGAAGGACATTATTAAACTGGAACGATTGCAGATAAAATTTACAAGAATGTTGATATTACCTAACAGCCGGAGTTACAGAGAGAAGTTGGACAAGGAAGGACATTTTTCTTTAGAGCAAAGGAGATTGAAAGGGGCAGGGGGTATGGTGGGGTTGGGTTCCTGAAAAGATTCTGTACAAGATCATGAGAGGCATGGATATAGTGAATGTATTCAGTCTTCCCCCCCCCCCCCCCCCCCACCTCCCCCCCAGAGTTTTGGAATCGAGCACTGGGATGCATCAGTTTACGTTTAGAGGGGGGACAAAAGAGACCAAGAGAGGCAAATTTTACACAGAAGGTGGTACGTATATGGAATGAGCTGTCAGTGGAAGTAGTTCAGGTATTTACATTAACAATATTTCAATGTCATTTGGACAAATGCATGGATAGGAAAGGTTCAGAAGCATATGGGTCAAGTGCAGAGAAATACGATTAGCGTGGATGGACATTTATGTCACCATGGACCGGTTTGGGCCAAAGGGCCTGTCGTCATGCTGTAGGACTCTCTGACTCTACAAGTAGGATAACATTTGGGCCAGACTCTCATTTTTCCTCTTCTCATGAGTTCCATTAATATTTGGACAAAGTTCTTATCAGTTAACATCGCAGAGATTTTCGTTTCCAGTTTGTTATCAAACATGTGTGTGTGTGTGTGTGTGTGTGTGTGTCTCAGTATTTTTCAAAGGGGAATACCAATGTACATAGTTGTAATATCCACTGACCATTCTTCTTTCCATCATAGTTTGAGTAACTTTATTTTAGTCGTATACATGTTGTTGGAGCAGATTAATGAAATCTGACTGACTTGTTCCATTCACTGATCCTGACACTCTCTGAGAACGATGTCATTGGCCATATCACCAACATAACTATAATTGAATTGTTTTGTGACCAGTGGAGGAGTGGGACTTGAAAAGGGAACAGTAATGCAAAAACACAATTAATTATCGACTTAGTGACCCTAACGTCAGTGTAGTGTAGGGTGTTGGAGGGGTATCTGAGGGATAGGATTTACGTTCTTTTAGAAAGACAAGGACTGGTTTGGGATAGTCAACATAGCTTTGTGCGATGGAGACCATGTCTCATTAATGTGATTGAGTATTTTGAGAACGTGACACATTAATGAAGGCACTATGGTATAATTTGTTTACACTGGCTTCAGCAAGGCGTTTAACATGGGTCCTCATCGCAAGCAGGTTGGTCACATGGAATCCAGGGAAAGTTAACCAATTGGATTCAAAACTCTTTTGAAGGTAACGAATTGATTTCCAGTCTGAGGCAAGCAGTGTGCTGAAAGAATTAGTGCTGAGCTCACTGCTATTCATCATGGATGTAAATGACTAGGATGTGAATATCAGAGGCATAGTTAGTAAGTTTCCAGAAAACATCAACAAAGTGGTGCAGCGGACAGGGAAGAAGATTAGGTCAGAGCACAGCGGCACCCTTGACCCCATCGAAGTCCCAGGGACTGGTGGATGGGGTTTATTTAGATATTTGTGAGGTTTTTGCATTTTCAGCAAGTTAAACCATGTCGTGCACTGGAGAATGTTGCCGTTCAAAGAGACCTACGGGTACAGGTTCAGAGTTCCTTGAAAGTGGAGTCGCAGATAGACAGGGTGGTGAAGAACATGTTTGGCACGTTTGCCTTAATCGGTCAGAACATTGAGTACACGAGTTAATGTGGCACGTTAGCCCTGGACAGGACACTGGTGAAGCCACTTTAAGAATACTGTGCACAATTCGGTTGGCTCTCCTGATGGTGGGATATTGAGAGGACACAAAAAAGGTTTACAAAGATTTTCCAGTACTGGAGGGTTTGAGCTTCATGGAAAGGATGAGCAAGTTGAGGCCTCTTTCCCTGGACTGGCGGAGGGTGAATGGTGACATGAAATTGTTTTTTTTTTAAATTCTGAGGGGCATGGATAATCTGAATGGCCAAGGTATTTTTCCCAGGGTAGGGAGTCCAGAATTGTACGGCATAGGTTGAAGGTTTAGTGGAAAGGTTTAGTGCGGACCTTGGCAGTTACATTTTCATGCAGAAGATGGTGCGTGGACGGAAAGTGCTGTCAGAAAAAATGTTGACAGTGGGTCCAATTATACCTTTAAAATACATATGGATAGGGACATAAATAGGAATGGTTCAGAGGGATATGAAGAAAATGATGGCAAATGGGACTAGATAAGTTTGGGATAACTGGTTGGCATGGGTATGCTGGAATATATGACCTGTCTCCATGCTGCATGACTCTCTGATTCTATCAGATGAATGGGGAAATTCAAAAAGGATCTTTCAAGTGGGAATTCTCTTTCCCTGAAGGTTGACATTCCTCTTTGTTTACATTTATTCAAATATGAGTTAGTAGAGAAGTAATAATGGGATACAGACAGGAAGGTGGAGCTGAGACCACAACCTAACCAGCCACAATCGTAGTGTCTGGTGGAGAAGCCTCAATGTGTCAAATGACCCACTCCTGCTCCTCAGTCCCATGTCTCTGTGTTCCATTCAGCCCCTCAAACCTGCTAGACAGGATCAGTTGATGTCCACTTACTGCTCTAACCTAGAAAACAGGAACAGTCCCTGAAGACTGCCCCACACGGTTTGGGAGATTTCGAAAATTGAGTTGGAAAACTCAGACTGGATATGAAAGATGCCCCTTATCCCTCTTTACAGAGCTTCCCCTCTCTGCAACTTGTGTCCCATTTGTTGTTCAAGTTGTAGACCCAGATTCACTGTGAATACAGCCCCCAGATCTCACCTAGAGATGGCTCACAGAATCCTTGGTCTCCCTGACTGCAATATTCAATAACAGACCTTCCAGGAAAATAACACCCACTAACCTTCCAATAACAGAATGGGAGTACATCAGAAACAGGAGCAAATCATTCAAACCCAATCCTGCCTTGCCCTTAACTAAGATCATGGCTGATCTGCTCTGGGTCGCAAATCCTCTTTGATGTCCGATTCCTCATAGCCCTCACCTCTCTGACAGGTCAAAATTCATCTACCCCACTCTTTGAATAGGTTCATAGAAGATAGAACATAGAACATTACAGCACAGTACATGCTCCTCTGCACTCGATGTAGCATCGACCTTTTGTCCTACTCTCCGAACAGACTAGCCTACATACACTACATTGTACTATCCTCCCATGTGCCCATGTAAGAGTCGCTTACATGTCCCTAATATACCTGACTAAATCCCACTGCTGGCAGTGCATTTCACGCACCCATCGCTCTCTGTATAAGGAACCGACCTCTGAGATCTCCTTGAAACTTAGCTCCAAATGTTGCCTCCTCCTGACAGCCATTTCTGCCTTGGGAATAAGTCTCTGGCTAATATATATACAAAAAACATGTATGCCTCTCACCATCTTGTTTATCTCTAACAAGTCAAATCTCATCTTTCCTAACGCCACTGATAAAAGCCATAGTTCTGTCAACCTTTCTTCACAAGACTTGCAGACCTGCCCTCAGTCCAGGCAGCATTCTGGTAAATTTCCTCTGCACCCTGTCTAGATTTTCTGTATCCTTCCTATAATTGGGTGACCAGAAATGGATACAACATGTCAAGTGTGGTCTGACCAGGGCTCTGTAGAGCTGCAGCATAACCTGGAGGCTCTTAAAAACAATCCCCCTGTTAATGAAAGCTAACACACCATTCGCTTTCTTAACAACCCGGTCAATTTGCATCACAACTTTGAAGGATCTAAGGATATGGAACCCTAGATCACCCAAGTTCAAGTGGAAAAGTGTGGAGTTCAAATTGGAAAAGTGAATTTGAATGCAGCATACAGAGTTATAGGCAGGATTCTTGGCAGTGTGGAGGAATAAGAATACTCTATTCCTCCACACAGCCAAGAATCCTGCCTATAACTCTGTATTCTGCATTCAAATTCACTTTTCCAATTTGAACTCCACACTTATCCAATTTGAACTCCATTTGCCGCTTCTTAACCCAGCTCGGCATTATTCAATGCCCCATTGCAAAATATAACAGCCCTCCACACTATGTACCACTCTATAAACCTTCGTGTTATCAGCAAACTTGCTAACACACCCTTCCACTTCCTCATCTAAGTCATTTATAAAAGTCACAACGAGCAGAGGTCTCAGAACTGATTCCTGCAGAACACCACTGGACCCTTTCAGTGATCTAGCTCCCCGACCTGTCTGTGTAAGAGAATTTCTGACATTCACTACCCTCTGTTTGAAGAAAACATTCTCTGCTTCTACACCATGACCTATTGATATGGACAAAAGAGGGAACACGTTGGCTCAGGTAGAAAGACTGGGCCTGAACTCAAGGCAGTATTAGACTGAGGATGACATCAAGGAGCCTGAGCAAAATTGCACTTAAAAAGAATCGATTGTGACCTCTCCACTGTTTGGAGTTATTCACAGCACAAGTGAAGATGGTTATCACCGCCGGACATCAATCATCTCACCCATGGGACACATTTGTAGAAGATCCTCAGGATAGCTCCCTCAGCCCAGGCATCTCCAGATGGTCATTATAGAATACCTACAGTATGGGAGGAGCCCATCCAGCCCATTGAGTCCAAACTGAGCAGAAGTGGGGATATTCACAGAAGTTTACATCATGTTCAGAATAAGTTGTCCCTACTCAGCTCTTGAAGTAATCAGTGTCCATGTGCAACTAGAACTGGACACCATTCAAGAGCATGCTTCTAAATCCTGGGTAACATTCATGTAACAGCAATGGCAAACACTGCACATTTTCACAGTAAACGGAGGTGCTCATTCAGCACCACAATCTGAGCTCACAAAAATACAGGGAAGTTATTTAGCCCATGAAACTATTGGACAGGATGTGTGGTAGCTCATTCAGTCCCTCCTGCCTATTACACAGGAAGAGGAGGAATCTGCTCACTCCCACACGTCACTTAACATGGGATCAGAAAGAGACCATTTCACACCTGGAGTCGCTTACAAAGGAAAAGGAAGACGTCATTCAGCTTCTCAAGTCACTAATACAGGAACAGGAAGGTGTCAGAGATGCTCCAACATCACAAACAAATTGAGCAGTGACTGAACAGATGGATTGTTCCAACCTGGTCCACATGGCTTAATTACTCATGCTAGCTATGTTCTACATTAACATGGTTTTCTGGTAGTAAGAATGACGCCAACTTTATTAACCGTTCTCCAAGAAGTCTTCCATCTTCAAGAAAGCAGACGCATGGTCTCTATAGAGGTCAGAAGCTGGTGCAGAATTGTTAACTCTTTCAGAATTAAGGTATTAGGACGGCTGACAGGATTGTGTACAAAATGACATTCAATACAGTGTCACACAGTAACTGCATTCAAGTGTCCAGAATTCATTCAGAGCCTGTACCTTTCTGTCAATCAACATGAAGGCTCTGCAGAGGCATATAAACTTTTGGGAATCAAACATCCAATGAATAGTGTGGAATTTTGACCCTATTCAGCTGTTTGGGATGTCATGAGTGTCCGTTCATAACCATCAAGTTTTAACTTCGTAATCTCTCACAGCGCTACAAATAAAACACATTGATCCTGCACTCTCTCCTCATGATACCATCATGGCAGGGTTTAGTCTGGTGAAACTCCTTTCCACTCTCTCTGTGACAAAGAGACCATTATTTATAAAACAGACCAAATCCGTACACAATGCACCAAATACTCTCTCAACAAAACACTTCAATTGGGAAAGATATACCAACTCTGGTACTTCAATCATTTTGCATGAAGAGCCACATACCACTTACTTCCTGCAACGTTGGTGACTTATGACCAAAGTCATCCCGGTCCTTTACACCAACAGCACTTCCCGATCAATCACTATTGAAAAAAAAATAAATGTGAATGAAGGTATTTGTTCACATCTGATTCAATTTTTATACCTTGTGAACAGCTATTGTCCAAACAATGATCCTTCTGATACCCAACAGGCTTTCAATCCAGAGAAAGATCCTACTCCCTTCATTATCTCCAATGTCCAATTTTTAATCTGTGTGGTATGTATTTCACATCTACATACCCAAGGAACTTAACATTCCCCACTCAACTGCATTCAACTATGTCAAACGTCTGCTGAAAAATTGAATACCCCATTCCCATTGGTTCTCAATTGTTGATGTCACAGCGGACAATCTCCACAAATTCCAGCAGGTTAATCAAAGATCATTTGCTTTTTCCTGAATCTAGGCCGACTCTACCAAGTCAGATCACTATTCTCCAAGTGTCTAGTTGTCACATTCCTTATAAAAGGTTACAATATTTTTTTTCTCACAGCTGACATCAAGCTATTTAGTTTTCTGTTTGCCCTCTCCATCTTGCTTTAAATATTTAAGTTTACAACAGCTGGTTTCCAGTCTGCAGGATCCTTTCTAGAATCTAACCAGCTTTGAAAAATAATCTGTAATTATTTCACTAGCTCTATTGCCATCTCCTCAATACTCTGGGATGCAGCTCATCAGATTTAGTAACTCATGAAACTTCAATTCAATTAGTTTTCAAAAACATACTCTTCATTAATTCTAATTTCCTGCAGTTTCTCAATTTTACTAGTCCCCCGTTCCTTAGTTTTTTATGGAAGTTGTTTTCTATACCTTCTCTGTGGATATGGAACCAATGAATTCCTGGCAGCAGGCAGGTGGCTTCTGTCAGCTCGTGAATACATCAGAGGACTGCACTTCAGAGATGGTGGATGTACTACCCATTCCGACCTGGGAAGTTCCAGAATCAATCCAATTCACTCCATGGTGACAGTAAGTACAGTCCTGTCAATGGTGTGAGGCTACACGTTACACTGAAGGAGGGGACACAGTTCAGTAACCACCTCATTTTGAAACAGGCTGGTTTTACACTTTACACTTGGAATGGGTACAACTTAGACAAATGTCCCTGGACGTCCCAGGGAGGAATGTGTAGTATCCTGCCCCACCCTGTTTACTCAGCTTCCCTTCTCTGTAGTCTCAGATCCATTTGTTAATCATGGACCCAGGTACACTGAAAATGCAGTGTCCAGAGTGGGGTCAACAGGCCCTCGGGTCTCCCTGAATGAACGCAGCAAATGACAACACAAACCTGAGAGCACCATCCACAGAAACTCCACTGACTTTACAATGACAGCAGCAAGTCAATTTCCCACACCCATGGTGCACCCATTCAGTGTTGAAAATGCCTCTGTCTCCTCAGTTTCTCTTCCTAGTTGAGAAACCCGTTGCATCTATGCACAGTCCCACAGTAACAGTTCCACTTTCCAAAGAAGCAGTTGACAATGGAATATTGTGTTTCTCTGTATCTCAGCACTCGTGTTGCTGATGGAGTTGATAACCACACTCAGAGAAGAGAGACACAAGGAACGTTACTCAATTCAAGCAGGGATATCCCGAAATGGATGTGATATTCAGGAATATGGGAAATGGGGAAATGTTCGAATTAATTCCCATCCTATTTTCCTTCTAGTCCATCATCAGCAATCCTTTTGTTTGCTTTTCCTTTCTCTTTCTCTCCCTCTTTCTCTCTCTCACTCTCTTCTCTTTCTCTCTCTCTCTCTCTCCATCTTGCTGGACATTTCTTCACTCATTCAACACAAACCTCCTATTCAGCCTTCCAACCTACCTGATATAAATAATATTCTTTATTAGTTGCATTTAGTTTTGATATGTTCAACGAACTCTATACGTTATCTGTTTTTCTCCAGTCTGACAAACTGCCTTACCTGCTGAGAATCTCCAACATTTTTTTCAGATGCTGTAGAATGTTATTCAGAACTCCTGCATCCACATTTCCTTAAGTAATGTCACCTTTAATGTTGTTGTTTCCCGGAAAGCCAGCATCACTGGCAAGGGCAGTATTTGTTGGCCATCAGTAACTGCCCTTGACCACGTGGACATTTGTGAAGACAATATGGAGCCAACTACATTGTTGTGAGTCAGAAATCACGTTTACCCCAAACAGGGCAAAAATTTTAAGTTTCTTTACCAAAGGTTATCATTAAAATAAGAAAAGAAATCCTGAATGGTTTATGGTTGCCCTGAGTGAAATTAGGTTTCATTCCAACTTTTGTCATTCGAATTTAAGTTTAGACATGGGCTGTGATAGGATTTCAAACAATGTTTTCAGAGTCATAACCTATGCCTCTGAATTAAACAGTCAGTGACACTACTACTCTGATGCAGAGTCCCTGTCGTGAAGTAACTGTAGAGACAAGAAGACGTTTTTGGTCAAAATATTTCTAACTGGAAGAGTGGTCAGAAGAGAACTGGAGCCGTAAAATCTGTCATTAACGAAGGGGTAAATGATAGCTAATTCTGCAACAGCACTGAGGCATAGCTGGAGACTGGGGTGTCGGCAGATTTGATGACAGAGAGAATATAGAGACATGAAACAATTCAGGGCAAAAAGGAGAATCAAGTTTCCGAGCAGTCTTGTTCCTTCTTATATGTTTGTGAGTAAAAAGTTTGGAAATGCATGCAAAGGAAGTGGAATTTGTGACTGAAAGTTCATATATTTGTTAAATATAATTAACAGGAATAGCAATAACCTTCACTATCGTTTCTAGAATTGACAGAGATAGGCTTACTAAGAACACCAATAATGGCGAGGATGGGATAGTACCCAGCTTGAATAATCATCAGTACGGCTTGTATCCCCAACTCTAACTTTGCCCAGTGCCGTGAAAGATAGTAAAGACCCAACTATAAACTCTTGTCCATTGTTGGTACTTTCCAGTCTAATGTTCTCAGACTCTGATCCATTGTTGGACCATTCTAACAGTTGCAGACTCTGATTTCTCCCTCTCTCTGTAGCTGCTGATCCCAATCATGTTGAGGATGATGCTGCCCCAAATGCTATGGCATAACAAGTTGAAAGAAGCCCCTACTTATGGAAGGGAGAACCCCTCCAGTGACCCAATTAGATCCAGGAAGACTGATATTAATCACAGTCACTGAACATACAGCCCCAGTTAACCCCTTTTACGATAACTCTGGTATAACACAATGATACTAGGTGTGGGTGGATGTTGACATCGCTGACTATTGGGTTAATGGCACATCTCCAGTTGTAAAAATAGAACTGAGGGAGAGAGATTGTGCTTTATCTTCACAAGCTTGATGATTCTACTGTGTTTTGGCAATACTGTGTATTGCTGGGGTCCCGAGGCCGTCTGTGTCTGATCACCAGGCCAGCTGCATCCTTTCATTTGATTTATTTCTGTTTAATTTGACATATATCTTACCATAATTTAACGGCTTAGGTTGGGTTAGGTATTTTTGAGAGGCTCCTACAGTGCCATAGGCAGTGTAGATACGGCCCATTCCTTGTGGTCCTTGCAGCCAAACAGCGTTTGAATAAATTGTGTTTTGCTTAATTTGATTTTTTTTGACCAAGCGAATTGTATCTGAAACATAGCACGTCACATTTAGCTTTAATATATTTTTTTAAAAAACCTGTTCGGTCCAAGGTCATCTTTTCCATGTCCATAATAAGAGCAACAGATATTCACGTTATACTTGGGTAATTACTTAATGGACAACATGTTGCAGAAATATGGGGTTAAATAGCGGAATGGACCGAGCTGGAGGAGTGATAGGTAAATCAGGAATTATATCGGATACTCAATCCACCTCACAGATCATGCCCACACACGTATAAGCCCAGATGAGATATCTGCTCATCATTAAGAGTAAACCAGGCCAGTGTATTGCTCAGCAATAACTCCAGGATTGAACAATGTTCAGAGCTCACCTGTCCACTTCTTATCCGTCCAACTTTGCATTGATATATAAACTTGCCGAGCACACAAGTTCATTGTTCTATAAACATGGACTGGGTATGTTTCCAGCATGGGAAACTGTGCAGTGAATAACAATGCAGTTTTCTGATAATCTAGAACAGTCATCTTCATAGCATGTACAGTTGTCACACCAACCATTGCATTGCTGAGTAACACTGTGCTAGATCATTGCCCTACGTTGGGAAACTTGCAGACCATGCTGGAAATGGCAGGATGTGCAGCTCCCATCCATTTCCAGATCCATAATCTCCATTGTGCCATGACAAGGGGGTGCTGTGGGTGTGAAACTCACCGCCAAAAAGTAGCCATGAATCAGATGAAATGCCGCCAAATGGGAGGATCTTGGTAAAAGAGAGGGAGAGATTGAGAGAGAATTTCAGAGAAGTATCTGATGGTAGGTTTAAAAGCTGTGAAATGAAAACATTTTGACAACATCTTGCAATATGGGTCTCTGTTTCCATGAATGATGGGTGAACAGAATATTGGTGTTAGTTAAGATGCTGGAGAGGTTGGGGTGAGTATTTGTTCTGCAGCTATAAAACTGGGAGCAGGATCAGCACAGTATTCGACTCATTGGGCTAAATCTAACAATAGTTTGTCTCAGTGCCATTTTCATTGAGTCTGACAGAGGGATTGTCCGCACGAGGCTGAGCTACTTTCCTGGTGCTATCTTATCGAACTCACCTCATTAACCACCCACCCCACTCCATGTGTCCCTCTCATTCAATACAAACCCGAGTCTACCACCCATCACGGCTGGAGGTACTCACCATCGCCCAGATGTCCCTGGATATTCCATGGTCCCTGGCACTGGTTCCAACTTTAAAAGGCCAATGGGCACACAGTTGAGCTTTCTCAGTTTGGTGCTGCCCTGTACAGTTAATCCTGTGCATGGCAGATAAGGGGCAATTACACCATGGTTTGTCAACAAGGGCACGGAGGCCTTGGTGGATGGGCTAGTACTGAGGGGGACCATTCTCCTCCCAATGGGGGGCCACACCACCAGACCCATCGAGCATGGTCTGAGCTCCCCACCCAGCTCAGTGCAGTATCTGCGGTCTGAAGAAATGTCCAGCAATACAGGGCAAACATTAATAACCTTCCCCGCTCTGGCAGGAATAGGGTCACCATATTCTCTCTGCTCCCTCACACTCACTGTATATCTGGTATAGCATCTTCCCCCGAACAAGGCTCCATCACTCTCACTACTGCATGCAGAACCTTCTCTCTCTCTCTCTCTCTCTCTCTCTCTCTCTCTCTCTCTCTCTCTCTCTCTCTCTCTCTCTCTCTCTCTCTCTCTCTCTCTCTCTCTCTCTCTCTCTCTCTCTCACTCACTTACGAATACCCCTACATGTTTAGAAAATGTTCTGTAGAATGCTGTTTCTACAATACTCTGGATGATGTCGTTCCAGATAATTTACAATTAAATTACCAACTTCAGCAAAAATCCGTCCCCTAGTGTGCAACACATCAGGGGAAGGAGCAGAGTTGTTTTTTTTTAAATACTCAGGATGAAAGTGCATCATGAGGCCATTAAGCCTCTCAAATATGCTCCATTATTCAGATAAAGGTAGCACGTAAACATTTGAAGGCTCTCTCTCTTCTTGAAGACAGACGCCACTTTGGAGGTTCTCCAGCTTTGCTGGAACACTAGAGTAATCCAGAGAGTTATAGAATATTTCATACCGTGCCACCAGTCACTCTGTAAACACTTCTTTTAAAACCAGCTAATAATCGCTGATTACCTGTTTACCCTTGGTTTTTCTGTTTGTGAAAAGCCTTGTTCGCTTTGTTAGTCACAGTGCAAGCACTTCCATCCCACTACAATTTTGTTTATAATATCGAAACTCATTTTGACTTCCCCTGTGAGGAGCAATGTAAAATACTGCTTTAAATTCTCTGGCTGTTCCATGAAACCAATTCTCCAGTCACATCCTACAGGTGTCACACATATAATTTCCTGCCTTTCTTCCAAGGGTCACATACTCACATCATGAGCGTTTTTATTAATCGATATAGAAAAACTATTGGGGCTATTTTAAAAAAAAATATTTCTTGCCAGTTTGGAATATTTTTCTTTATATTTTGCTTTATACTAACTGCTTCTGGTTCCAAAACTAAACATCCCAAATGTGGCCGATGCGAGAGCTCACCAAGCTGAATTCTTTAGTTTGTGATTGATTAGTTATCCTTCACAGCCGAAATGTATCATGGGTGGTTCATCTTCATATCATCATATCATCTTCTTTTTGACCAGAGTCCATCATTGCTGAGCGTTATGAAGTATCTGCTTAAATATCTCTCTCACACGTCCAATGACCTTCACCTGGATCCATTTTCACATTCTGTTTTCGACCAGATATAAGACAGAATTCTACAACTGAAATGCCTTGCTCTTTTCAACCATTTGGGGGGAACTCCGTTTGTGGCTGAACACATGATCAGCTGAGAGTGACGCCATTTTCACAGTTTCACTGACGCTATCATTTCTGTACAATGATGCAACATTGTAGTGGGAATCTTCATACATTTCCACCTTTTCTCTCAAACAAGAAATCCTCTAACTCAGAATGGACCGATCCTTCAGCTCTGACTGTCCCATCTCCCTCGCTTCTCATCTTACTCCGTCTGCTCCTTCCCAGAACAAAGATTGACCTCCCCTTGTCTTCACTTCCTACTGCATTGGAATCCACATTCACAGAATCATCCTCCGCCACTTCCACCACCTCCAGCAGGACAGCACCATCAAACACAGCTTCCCCTCCCGTCCACTGTCAGTATTTCACAGGGACCATTCCCTCTGTGACAGCCTCCATCATCCTGAACACTTCCCCACTTCTCCCATGGCACCTTCCAACCCAATTGCAGAAGCTGAAACACTTGCTCATTCATCTCTTCCCTCTCACTGTCCAAGGCCCCAATCACACCTTCCAGGTGAAGCAGCATTTCACTTGTACTTTTTCCAAACAGTCTCTTATCATTCTTGCTCGAATGCAGTCTCCTTTACACTGGGGGGAACCAAACAGAGATTGCTTTGAGAAACACTCCCACTCTGTCTGTCGGAATGACACTGACACTCTCACTGCTTCCCATTTCAATAACCTACCTTGCTCTCATGCTGCCACTTCAGTCCTGGGCTGCTGCAATGTTGCAATGAAGGACAACCTAAGCTCACTTTACAGAACCCTCACTTTACACTTTTGTATGTTACAGCCTGTAGGGGTTAATATACAATTCCATAACTTCACAGCCTGACCCCATTATGGCAGTTCTCCATTTTTCATACTTTCACCCTCCTGGCCTCCGTATGACCTTGTGTGTTTGTGTCTTCTTTATCTTGCACTCAATGGAGAGAATCCCTTTCCTCCGTTCACATCTTAATTTAAAGCTATTTCACATGAACTTCTCGTTCACCACTCCTCAAAGCTCGTTTATATTTTGTAACACTCTCATTTCCGTGTCACCCACTCCCCACCTCCGTCAAGGGATTTAAAAGCTCAGTTTGCAATCTATTTCAGTTCTGAAGAAGTGTCACACTGGACATGTAATGCTAACTCTGTTTCTCTGTCTCTGCAGCTGCTGCCACACCTGCTGAGTTTCTTCAGAAATGAATGGGCACAGAACAAATTTTCAATTAAACGAATAACTCTGGATACTGGAAATAAAAATACAGCTATTGCTTGATGACCTAGGAGCATTCTGGAAGGATCACTGCACCTGAAAGATTAATTTTGCTTTCACATTACAAGATGCTGCCAGACCTGCTTAGTTTCTTCAGCAATTTCTGTTTTTGAACAGGTTCCAAAGGCGTGTGACAAAGCTGCTCAAACGTCTCGTCCAAATCGAAGCAACTGACACCGGGAGGTAAGCGATAACACAAGGTGCACACATTCATTGGTGCTGAAAATACATAAGGGTGGCAACATTGAGACCTCAAAGCTGTTAATCATGGTCAGGGAGAGAAACAGAGAGAAACACATTCACATCAAACTCAGATGATGGCATGATAGGAATGGATGCAAATCAGATAAATATGTTAAAGGCTTGAGTTATGTAACAAATTGGAGGCGTGACACCTGGAAGAACCCTGAGCAGAATGAGAATATGAAACTGGAAGTCTTACCACATCAGAAATCAGGTTAGGTCACTATTTACAGAGCTGATGGGTGAATGGGTCTTGATGTGAACAGGGGGATAGTCAGTAGAATTGAATTGCACATGTTGGAGCTCAAACTGCGCATTCATGTAGTACTGTAGAATCACAGCAGCAGCAGAACTGTATTCAATCACAATCTGTAATTATTTTTCCCAAGGACAACCCTCGGTCTACCATTACCATCAGGCCAATCTATGGTTCAGTGACGAGTGTAGGTGAACATGCCAGGGTCAGAACCATTTGTACCGAATCCTGATGACAACCCAATAAATCTACCGCACTTGACTGGTTACATTCCAAACAGCAGAACTAACAACTGATACAGAGGGCGGAATGTTCCCGAGATCATATCGAAGCTCTGAAGTCCTGCCACATCCAGACATAAATGTCGATGGACTATTAAACAACTCACTGGAGGAGTGGATTCCACAAATATCGCCATCCTACTTAACAGAATAGCCCTTACATCAGTGTAAAAGACAAGGATGTAGTATCTTCACCGTCCTCAGCCAGAAGTGTTTAGTTGATGATCCACCTCACTCTCGCCATGATACCCACAGAATCACAGATGCCAGTCTTTAATCAATCTGATTCGCTGTACGTGACATGAAGAAACAGCAGAACACAATAGATTCGACACAAGCAATGGGCCCTGACCCCATTCCTGCAATAGGACTGAAGACTTGTGCTGCACAACAAGCCATGTCCCTGGAGTAGCTGTTTCATTCCAGCTCCAACTCTGACATCTCCCTGGCAATGTGCAAACTTACTCAACTATGTCCAGTTCTCTAACAGGAGAATAACTACTATCTGACCAATTACCACCTTCTCAGTCCCATCACAAAAGCCAAACTGGTGGTTGTTTTTTTTGACAGAAAATGCAACTAGCACAGAAATAACCTTCTCAGCGTGATTTCCGATAGGTCCCCATGTGGAGATGGTACTGTTGTGGAAATGTCACTTGATTACTAATCCAGACCAGGCTAATGCTCTGGAGGCTGGTGGAAGTTAAAAAACAATTAATGAAGTATCGACATCTAAAATCTGGTGTCAGTAATAGTGACCTTGAAGCTAATGTTGATGATAAACATCAATTTCCTTCCCCAGTGTACTTTCAGGATGTGAATCTCCCGTGTTTTCCTGGTCTGGCCTAAAAGTGACTCCAGACACACAGACGTGATAAATTATTCAATGGTCTCTGAAATAGCCAAGCAAGACACTCAATTATATTTTAACTGCTCCAGGGTCTTAAAGGTTAAAACCGGACAGAACACTTGGCCCCAGCCTCAGTATCAGAATGGGAACTACAGTCCGGTTGACCCTACAGAGGCCTTCTTCCTAACATCTTAGAGCTGCTGGCAACATCGACAGAGCTTTCCCACAGACTGCACAGAAACATGGGGAAAGGAGCAGGTCATTCAGCACACTGAGCCTCCTTCATTGCGCACCTTTCTTCATAAAGTGAGCTCCTGCTCACTGTGAAGTGATGCCATCCCCAGGCACCAGCTGAACGGGAAAATCCTGCCTCAGGATCCTCAGTCTGCAAAATGCACCCTCAGTGAGTTCAGCTAAAACAGGAATGTAATCCACTCTGCAAGCCTTGAACTTGAGCCTTAAAGTGGGATTTGTAGTCTACATTTAGAAGGAATTTTATTTCAAACGGGGGGAGAATCTTGGAGAGAACTGAAATTCTGCGTCAGCATCACGTGGTCAGTCAGATCGCGCGCTTTCTGGTGAAGAACTTGGTGAAAGGTACAGTGATGTAGTCACTGATTGTAGTGTTAATTTGTTACATTTACTGTACTAATGCAATACAATATATGTTTTAAAGATTTGTGTAGACTGTGCTATCGTTTGTGTTACACTGACTATTATTTTTGTTTTGATTTTTACTGATATTACTGGTAGTTCGCCACTTACCCTCTATTTCCAATTGGTCTCCTTGTTTATACTGCATCGTTTTCTATAATGCAGTGTTCCACAGGAATGCAGCTGCCGCATACTCGGAGAACTACCTGTAATGACCGCTGATCCACTATCTCCACACCATACTCATGCTCTCTGACTATTCCTTTAGTGTCTAGAAATCCTTATTTATATTCAGCGCCTCGGCTTCCACAGCCTAATGAGGTCGAGGATTCCCCAGGTTCACCGGTCTCTGAGTTCAGACATTTATTCTCATCTCAGTGCAGTTTGGCCTGTCAGTACCTAATGACGTGGGCCCTTGTTTTAGCCATCCCAGCCAGGGAATTATCATCCTTGCTTCCATACTGTCTCGCCCTGTTAGTTCACCCATGTTCCTAAACCGTATGGAATACAGATTCTGGATTATTGGTGCTGGAAGAGTACAGCAGTTCAGGCAGCATCCAAGGAGCAAAATACGAACTGATTACAGCTTTCACTCGGCGCGCTATAAATGGGCTTCTTCTCCCAGTGGGTCATGGGCTGCTTCGGATGGTTACGGCTAACCGCTCGTTTAAATGGTGCACCTGGAATGTTAAAGGGAGCCACTCACTGATTAAGAGGAAAAGAAATATACGTTCAAGCCTTAAAAATGAAATGGTTGATGAAGGGCTTTTGCCCGAAACGTCGATTTCGCTGCTCCTTGCATGCTGCCCGAACTCCTGTGCTCTTCCAGCACCACTAATCCAGAATCTGATTTCCAGCATCTGCAGTCATTGTTTTTACCTCGTCTGGAATACAGGCCCAGTCAACTCAAATCTGCTCCCACAACAAGTCTATCATCCCAGAGATCAGTCTGGTCATTCTTCGCTGTACTCCTTCAATGTCAGGTTTGTCCTTTGTTAGGTAAGGAGACCAAAACTGCACAAAATACTGCATAATTTTCGAGATTGGGTCACGCCAAGGCCATGTATGACTGTAGTAAGACACACTTACTCCTGGACTCAAATCCCCTTGAAATGAAAGTCAACACACCATATATTTTCAACAATGCTGTGTATTACCCCAGACAACTGAGCCTGCTCTAACCTTAGTGGGAACATTACAGCAGGCTGGTAATGTTTTGCTGTTGCTGTACAGGAAGTTAGTGAGATCACATCTGGAGTAATGTGCTTAGATTTAATCTCCTTATTGAGGAAACGACATTGGAATTAACTCAGAGATTACTACCTCAAATGATTTCTGCAACAAAGGTGTTATTCTTAGAATCGCTATTGTGTAGAAGTAGACCATTTGACCCATCGACTCCACACTGATATGCTGAAAACTAGCACATGCAAACGCCAATCCCCCCAATCCAGTCTCTGCAACCTGACATTCTCCATGACTAATCCACTTAGCCTGCACATCTTGGGACTGTGGGTGGAAACTGGAGAACCCGATCGTAACCCTTGCAAGCACAGGGAGAATGTGCAAACTTCGCACAGACTGTGACCAAGACTGAAATTGAACCCATATATCTGGTGCTGGGAGGCAGCAGTGCGAACCACTGAGCTGCCTCTGTGGGCAATGCAGCTTGCCTACGCAATTCAACCCTCGCAACGTGGCATAACAGCAGGCAGCTTCCATACATCTCCAAACCTGTCATTGAGCAAGAGGCGGAGGACATTTAAATCTTGAGTAGTTTGGTCAGGAATAGGCACAGGACATGCAAGCCATCGAGTTTATAATGTCGGAACATCAGGAGGACATTCAGCCCATTGAGTGTATAAAGCAGGAACAGATGGAGTCCAATCAGCCACCCATGCCTGTTACACAGCAATTGGAGCAGATCATTTACAGCCTCGTGCCTGACACACAGGAATTGTGAAAAGAAACGTCGGGGTTATAGAAAGGGAAGAACTTCGAATAACCAACTTCACTCGGGAATGAAAAGTTATAAGTAAATGATTAGGACAGAAGGCAAATTGTTTATTCTGCTATAAAGAAATTAACAGGAGACTTTCAAACTAAAAGCACAATCCATCACAGTCGATATGGTTTTATTAAGGGTAAATCATGATTGAATGATTTGCTTATTTTTTTTAAATTGCCACAAGCAAGGTGAACCAATGGGGTCTGAATGATGTATTATATCTGGACTTTCAGAAGGCAATGCATAAAGTGCCTGACAAAAGATTAATAGCAAATACAAGAGCACATGGGGTTCGGAAAATGTATTTGGTTGGCGAAAATATTGGCTAACCAATAGAAAAGCATGATATCGAAGTGCTAGCTTCGGACTGGTTTGTACAACGTCAAACATCACACGGCACCAGGTAATAGTCCAACAGGTTTATTTAAAAACACAAGCTTCCAAAGCGCTGTGCCTTCATCAGGTGTTAGAGAGAGAAGACCTTAGAAACAGAATTTATGAAGAAAGATCAAAGGGTTGTACAACTCATGTGCATGAATTAAACACATAAAAGATGGCTCCTAAATCATTAATGGGTGAGAATGGAGATGAAGGTTTGGATTGATTAATATGCAAATCCGAGAATTTATTTAAAATCACTGCCTGGAGACACCTTCAGGTATTACCGATGTAAAGGAGGTGATCCCTCCGGTCAGACAATGTATTTTACGGTGAGGTCTTGTTTGGAGTCTGTCTGTGTCTTCATCTGGATTCAGTCTGGGTTAATTTCCAAAGTAGGAGTTTATAAAATACCGCATTAACTGACAGCAGACAAATTGTATATTTTTTCACAAAATATAATGTATCCGCAACTACAAATTGGCAAATGCAATTTCACCCCAGATTTATGTGTGTGCGTGTGTGTGCATGTGTGTGTGTGTGCGTGTGCATGTGTCTTTGTGTACACGCAGATATGTGTGTTTGAGACGAGGTGGAGTGTCTGCGTGAGGGGGAGAAAGACAGGGTGTGCATACATGCGAGAGAGGGGAGTATGTGAGTGTGCATGTGAGAGGGGGGAGTGTGCATGGGTGTATTTAAGGAGGAGAGCGAGAGGATGCATGTATCCTTGTTAAAACACAGACAGATTTGGCAGATTCACTTCTCCACTCACACTCACACCATAACTTCAGAGCTTCCCCTCTCTGCAGCCTCTGCTCTATTTGTTGTTCATTTTACAGACTCAGATGCTGTCACTACGCTCCCCTTACTCCATCCAGAGTTGGATCACAAAATCCTCAGGTCTCCCTGCATGTCTGAGGCAGCTCACAGCACAAATTCCAGCGAACCATCCGCAGCACCTCCACTAACTTTTCAGTAACAGGAGTCAGTCAGAACCCCTCCGCTACAAGTTAGACGCCTGGTTCTTTACAATAGTACCCGAGGGGCATCCTCATGTTACTGACGACACGATCATCTGAGAGGGACAAATAGGCTTTCAGTGGACAGGCACGAACCAAGTTTCAAAGGCATGTCTCACAGCTGCTGGACCCCATTACACAACATGGAACAACAGCCCACCACATACCATTTCATTGTTTCTAAGCTTCACAATACCAACACGATATATTCGGGAGTAAAAAAAAACACCAGGGAAAGGTACAGAAAAATAAACAATGAATTAACTGATAACACGTTGTGAAAATATGGATAAGGAGACAGGTGAGTGAGAGTAATTGGAGAAGTGAGACAATGGTGGGTCCAATCACAAGAATGGTAACATCCATTATTGCCAGATTCTTGCAAAATTATTGCCAGATCAGTTGAAATGTCTAGTTACTTCAAATTGTGAATCTGCCTCACAGAACCATCCCAGACGCCATAAACCGGGACAATGGACCAGCCAGAATGAAGAGCTGTGCAGACTATGCAAGTGCACTACTCTATAAACTCGAATACCTGCCCGGCAATGGGGAGCTTTGCAAGTCTTTGCCAGTATATTCCTACTATACGTGCACTGCATCAAAGAAGATTGCAACACATGCATTGAGTGACAAATGTATGGTTCTATATCTCCACTGCACCAGCATAAGGCAAGAGATTTTTTGTGTGCATGTGTGTGTGTGCGCACATGTGTGTATGTGGGTGTAGGTGTGTGTGTGTGCGTATGCGTATGTATTGGCGACAGTTGATATGACAATTGTTGTTTGAGGGATGACAGACATGAAGGAAATCAGATTAAATGTGAACAACTGACAGTGGTTTGTGTCATTAACAGAGGGAGACTGAGGACAGGGCCAGAGACAGAGGTGACAACGTGTTTGTGAATATTAAAGGAAAGGCATTGCCAGAACCAAAAACAATATGAATCAATCCGTACAGGAATGACGGAACTTTGGTCTGCGTTTAGATACAAGCCATGGAGTATCGGACTCAGATTTGCTTTGGCAGGTTTGAAGCTGGGAGAGTCAGCAGCAGTTTATTGATTTCATTAAGACTGTATTTCATAGCTCAAAGTTCAAATAGCAGATGGGATGAACAGTGAAGTATATGCTGCAGGTGTTGATCGTTAAAATTAAAAATGGTCAGGGTATGGTGTCAATAATCAGCTCGTGGATAAAGGGATCACGATAGATGTGACTCATCTGTTTCAGCCTCAGGAATTGGCCAGGGGTGAGATGGAGTCAGAGGAAGGAAATGGGATTTGTAACCAGAACCGCAGAAAGTGTCCTCCAAGCTTCAATGTTTACGTAGCAAGGGCAGCTATACAATGAATCCTAGTTCATAGCTGAAACTGAGTAGGTCACTCAACAAGGCGCAGTCAGAACTAAAGAAGGAGAGAAAGAATGAATCAAGTTCACTGTTGTTGTTCCTGGTGGTTTGGAGAGTTAATGTTTACAGAGTAGAGTAATTGAAAAGAACAGTAATGCAGTTGCACATGGTTAATGCAAATAATAAATGGACAGTGAAAATTACCGGGGACTCCAACAATAGCCACGATAGGATAATAAAAATATTGAATATGTAAAGTGCATATTTGATCCGCGGTGATAATGGCCACCAATAATATGTAGAAAGAATTGAAACATAACCAGATAAACTTCTGTCTATTATTGGAACATTCCAGTTTATTGTTTTCAGATTCTAATCCATTGTTGGAACATTCCTGTTTAATGTTCTCAGATTCTGATCTCTCTTCCCCTTCTCTCTGGAGCTGGTGATCCCTGTTAGTGCTGTCCGTGTTGCTCCCACTCATACCATGGGATGACATATTGAACAGAGCCCATTTATCATTCAAAGATGGACACCCCCCACTGGCATAATTATAATTCACGGAGGCTGACATTAATCACAATCGCCAAACAAACAGATTCAGTTAACCAATTCCATACATCATGTAACATATCACAATAAAAGCGAGAATCTACTCAGTTTGAATACAATGGATAAGGTTTGCTGAGGGATCGATTATAAATCTGTCAATCTTATTAATCTTTCTTCTCTGTATGTGGTAGGGGGCATTGCTGGAACACTGCTGGGTTGGATATGTTTTGCCCTGTTTCTTTAGAGGACAGAAATAAAATAACAGACGGCTGCAAAAGATGTCTGGTGGAGAGGTTTCTAGATATCTTTCTGTAATGCTGCTCCTAGTTTGAAATGCCTTGTTATCAAATTATGCTTAACCTTGAGACATCATTCAGAGCATTGAAACTGCTACTCAGAAATAGGGAAAAAAACAGGAGGTAGTCACTCAACTGCTCGAGACTGGCACACAGAGACAGGAGAGAGTAACTCAATTGCTCGATACTGGGACGCAGGAACAGAAGGGAGTCATTCAACTGCTCAAGACTGGGACACAGGAACAGGAGGCAGTCACTACACTTTTCGAGATTGGGACACAGGAACAGGAGGCAGTCATTCAACTGTTCGAGACTGGGACACAGGGACAGGAGGGAGCAATTTAACTGCTCGTGATAGGGGCACAGGAACAGGAGGCAGTCACTCAACTGCTCCATACTGGGACACAGGAACAGGAGGCAGTCATTCAACTGTTCCAGACTGGGACACAGGGACAGGAGGGAGCAATTCAACTGCTCGTGATAGGGGCACAGGAACAGGAGGCAGTCATTCAACTGCTTGAGGCTGGGACAGGAACAGGAGGGAGTCACTCAACTGCTCGATACTGGGACACAGGAACAGGAGGGAGTCACTCCACTGTTCGAGACTGGGACACAGGGAGAGGACGGAGTCACTCAACTGCTGGAGACTGGGACAGGGGGAAATCAGGGGGCGAGTGAGGCCCCAGGATCCTGTGTCCCAGTCTCGAACAGTTGAATGACTGCCTCCTGATCCTGTGTCGCAGTATGGAGCAGTTGAGTGACAAGGTGGTGACTCACTCCCCATCAGTATGGGTCACTGGGAGAGAAGGGGAATTGTCTTGTTTCTGACTGGAATATCTGAATAAGTTGCATGAGCGAGCCATTCGATCCTGCTCCAACCTTCTCTAAGACCACGGCTGATCTGATTGTGATTTCTTCATTCCATTTTACAAAGATCACTCTCTCTGCAGCCTCTGTTCCATTCGTTGTTCATGTTGCAGACCCAGATGCTCTAACTGCAGCCCCCAAGAACCATCCAGAGTAGGTCACCAAAGCCTCTGGTCTTCCTGAATGTCCCACAGCAGCTTAAAGCGCATTATCCGGGAAAACATCCCCAACATTTCCACGAATGTACCAAAATTAGAATTAAGTTAAATGGCACTCAAATGCAAGTAGGAAGACTGGTATGAATCAGTAGCAGTTGAGGGGATTCCTCATGTTACTGAGCACACGATCAGCAGAGAATGATTAACACAGTCGTTCAATGGATTGGCACAGGGCAAGTTACAAAGATGTGACTGAAAACTGCTGAAACCCCACTGTCCAACATCGAGCCCAGGGCAGGATACTGTTATGTCAAAGAAAATGCAAGCTATGCGTTTTGAACATTGTTTCTGAGCTTCTTAATGTTGGAAGCTGATGCTCTCGGGTGAGCAACATTCAAGGCAAGAGGAAGATATGGGACAGTTATTCACATTAAAACGGGACAATTAAAACTGGATGTCAGGGTTTAAATACCAACAGTTTAAATCGCAACAAATGGGATGGATTTGGGAAATAGACAGAGGGAGAGACTCAGATACAGTGCTATGGGAGGATGTGTTCACAGGTTTCAGAATGCTAAAGTGAAGGTATTTGGATGCCATCTCACAACATAAACTGGTATTTCCGGGAATGAATAATTAATGGCATATTGGTGTGAGGTCAGACAGAGTCATAGAGTCTTGGAGATATGCAGCACAGAAACAGACCCTTCAGTCCATCTCGTCCATGCCTATCAAATATCCCAAATTAAACGAGTCCTATTTACCAAATTTGGCCCATATCAATGTAAACCCTTCCTCTTCATTAAATGTTGTAAGTGTAGTAGCCTCCACCACCTGCACTGGCAGCTCATTCCACACATGCACCACCCTCTGTTGGAAAAAAGTTGCTCCTTAGGTCATTTTTAAATCTTACCCTCTCACCAGAAATCCATGCCCTCTAGTTTTGGGAAAAAGACCTTGGCGATTCATCCGATACATGCCCCTCAGGCTCCAGGAAAAATTCCCCCAACGTACTCACCCTCTCGCGAGAGCTCAAATCCTGGCAACATCCTTGTAAATCTTTCCTGACTCCCATCAAGATTCACAATATCTTTCTGATAGGAGGGAAACACGAATTGAATGCAGTACTGCAAAAGTGGTCAAACTAGGTGCTGTACAGCAGCAACTTGACTTCCCAATTCATACAGTCAAAGCACTAGCCAGTAAACGCAAGCAGACCAAATGCCTTCTTCACTATCCTACCTAACTGCGATTCTACTTTCAAAAAATTATGAAACTGGAATCCATGGTCTCTTTGATCAGGAACACCCCACAGGACCTTACCATTAATTGTATCCGTCCTGCCCTGATTTGCATTTCCAAAATACAGCACCTCACATTTATCTAGACTAAACACCATTTGCCATGTCTCAGCACATCAGCTCATCTGCCCATCTGATCAAGATCCCATTGTACTCTGAGGTAAACATTCTTTACTGTCCACTAAACCATCAATTTTGGTGTCATTTGCAAACTTACCAACTATCACTGTTATGTTCACATCAAATGATTGATATAAATCGTGAAAAGCAGTGGACCCAGCACTGATCTTTGTAAAACAGCATTGGTCATAGACGTCCTGTTGAAAAAACAACCCTTCGCCACCACCTTCCGTCTCCTACCTTCAAGCCAATTTTGTATCCACATGGCTAGTTCTCCCTGTATTCCATGTGAACTAAACTTGTTAATCAGTTTGCCATGTGGAAATTTGTGAAATCTCTGACGAAATTCCATATCGACAATGTGCACCTCACGGCCTCAATGAATCCTCTTAGTCACTTCTTTAAAAAATCAGTCAATTTAGTGAGACACGATTCCTCATGCTTCAAGCCATGTTGGCTATCCCTTGTCAGCCCTTGCCATTCAAAATACATGCAATCCTTGTATCTCATAATCCTCACCAACAACTTGCACTCCACTGACGTCAGGCTCACTGGCTTTTCCTTACCATCCTTCTTAAATGGTTTTAGTAATTGCACCAAGTTAGCAAATCTCCTATCTTCCAGCATCTCACCTGTAAAAATTGACAAGACAAATATCTCAGCAAGGGGTCCAAGAATCACTTTCCTCGCTTACACAGAGTTCGAGAGTACACCTGATCAGATCCTGGGGATTTTCCCACCTTTATAGGCTTTGCGAAGTCCAGCATCTCCTCCTCTGTAATACAGACACTTTTCATGATATCACTGTTTATTTCCAAAGTTCTCTGGCTTCCATATATATCCTTCCGTGCAGTCAAAATGCTTGTTTAGTGCCGCCTCCACCTCCTGTGGTTTCACACATCGGCAGCTTTGCTGATCTTTAAGTGGCCCAAAACTCTCCTGAGGTACTCCTTTGTCCTTAATGTATGTGTGGAGTACATTTGGATTATCCTTAACCCACTTTGCCAAAACTATCTCATGTCCCCAGCATGACCTCCTTATTTCCTGCTTAAGTATACTTCTACTGGGTTTAGACTCACTAGACATTGACTTTAACTATGGAATTAAGAGGCGAATGATGATGATGAATCCATTTTCGACTTTTGGAAAAGATCCATCTGGTTCGCTGATGTCCTTGAAGGAATTAAATTGCCACCCTCACTTGTCATTGGTTACATGTGTCTCCGGACAGACAATAATGTGTTTGACTCATAACTGCCTTCTGGGCAATTAGTGATGGGCAATAAATGCAGGTGCAACCAGTGATACCCTCGTCTCTTGCCTACAACAGCATCCTGAGATACAACTCATCTGGACTTTACATCATCCAAAACAATCAATCCCAACTTGCATATTATATCAATCTGTTTGAGAGTTTCACATTGCATCTTCTTGAATTCTGTATATGCCTCCTTCTTCTCCCAAGTAAAACAGATGTGAAGCTCTTGTGTCACAATCGATCAATGTTCACCAGCTTCACACACAGATAGCCCCCTTGGTTTTGAAATTGTTCTCTGGTTATTCTGTTCTGATCGATGTTTTTGGAGAATATCTTGGGATTCCCCCTAACCTTGTCTGCTGCACGTCTCCATGCTCCTGCATTAGTCAATCTGCTGTGAGTGAATTTTCTAAGATCTGCTGAGATCCCCTCTCATTCTTTGTAACAGCACAGAACACAGGTATAATCTCATCCACACTGCATGCAGTCTGCGCAGAATGCCTTTACATCGATATTGCAATTTCCATTCAATGAAGGCCAACTTTACTTTTACCTTTCCATTTCCAGATGTCCCTCCTGAACAGCGTTGGTTTAAAATTATTTACGATTCACGTTCTGAACTCTTAAACATCCACCTGGAATATCCAACTAGATTACATCCAAAGTTTCTTCATTGTCTCCAGCTACAAGAAACATCTTCATACCATTTCAAAAAGTTTGTTAACAGTGGTTATTCGGGGAGATCCAAGATAGCGGCGATCCAGTAGGTCTGCCCTGCTGAGCTCTGCACCAAAACTCCGATAAAGTGGTGCGTTCATCCTCTATTTCTTCCCTATTGTGGTAAACATCGGTCGCTTTTGATCCCCAGTATTGGTCTATGCCATTTTAAGTGAGTAAGGAAAATGTCAAAGGGAAAATTACGAAGGATCACAACCAGCAGCAATGGATACACCCGCAGCTGTGATGTCGGTCTCCGTGAGCACACCAGGGAACTTATTTGTGGAGCAGAGCCTGGTCTCGGAGTGCAGGAGCCTGCGAGAGAAGATTGATTCAGCAATGGAGGAGACCTGAACCATGCTGGAACTGATCTCAGCCATGCTGCAGAAGCAATACCAAGAGATCCAGTGTCTCGGGCCACAAGTCGTGGAGGTGGAAGAGCGGACCGTGGCTTTGGAAACCATGGCAGGATCCTCAGCGGGTCAGGTCCAAGCCCTGGAATGTTAGGTACAGGCCTTAGTAGAGTAGGTCGAGTACCTCGAAAACCAGAGTCATCTGAAGAACATCAGCTTGGTCGGGCTGCTGGAATGAGAACAAGACGGCCAGCTCGTCAGTTTCTTGGAACAATGGCTCACACAATGTTTGAAGCTGCATGTCAGGGCAGACTGGGTGCGGGTCGAGCGGACCCACCGGGTTGCAGTGTACAGGCCCTGATCGGACCAACATCCCTGCCTGCTCCTAGTATAACTCCAACACGATAGAGAAAAACAGTTCCTGGAAGCTTCTCGAGCTCTGTGGAAGGATACATAGGTTCTGATCTACAAAGGATCACAAATTATGTTTTTTTCCAAGTCTTTTCTACGACTTTGATCCTCAAGAGGCAAGCCTTTGGTAAGGCAAAAAGGAGGCTGGGGGACATTAATATTCTGTACTTTGTAAGATATCCAGAAATATTGCATTTCAGCCATGTAGCGTCTATGTTTAATTTTGACTCACTAAAAAACGCAAAGGAATTCCTGCACACATTTGAACCTGGCTGGTTCAAATAATATGGACAAATGTGTTCCCTTTGTTTTCCCTGGGGTTTGCCTGGTTTACCTCGTTTTAGGATTTTTTTAGTACGTGGAGGTCCCATTTTTCCTTTTTCTCTATCCTCCTTTCTTCCTCCCCTCCCAATATCCTTTGTTTTTTCTATCATTTGCTTTTCGTTTTTCTCTCTTAGTACGGAATGGGAAAGGGGGTTGGGGAGGTGGGGTGGTTAAATTTTGTTTCACCAGGACTGCCTCGGGTGAAGGTATGAATGGAACGGGGTTGAATGCCCACTTTTAATTGTCTTGTAGGACCCGAGTAACGTTTTTAAACTTTGTTTTGTCTGGGTTGGGAGCGGCTTCAGCTAGGAAGAGCCATGGGGGATTAGTGGGTAGTATGAGCGTCCCCTGTGGGCAAGGGGGAAAGTCTCTTCTTACTTGCATTCTATGTTGGTTCATGGTCGAAGTAGTTGTTAGAAGTTTTGATTTGGTTGTTATTTTAGTTATATTTTCAAGTTTATACGAACTGATTACAGCTTTCACTCGGCGCGCTATAAATGGGCTTCTTCTCCCAGTGGGTCATGGGCTGCTTCGGATGGTTACGGCTAACCGCTCGTTTAAATGGTGCACCTGGAATGTTAAAGGGAGCCACTCACTGATTAAGAGGAAAAGAAATATACGTTCAAGCCTTAAAAATGAAATGGTTGATGAAACACATCTGACAGATTAGAAGCATTTAAAGTTCCAGCTGGGAAGGTTCAGCTGGGTGTTTTTTCATCCTTCAATTCAACAAGTAGAGGAGTAGCTATACTTAATCATAAGAACCTTCTAAATCAGTTGTTTGACCAAATTAAGAATGAATGTGAGTTGTCTTTGATCCTTAAATTTTTAATACATGGAGAGGAATATGGGACCTTGATTAATATTGCCCCCAGCACACCCCCTCAAATTTCAAATAGATCCGCTCTCCTAGTTGATGATCCTTGGGGCAAGTCATGCAATTAAGGGGAGACTTTAACTGACGTATAGACTACGAGGTTGACAGGATGTCGAGGGGTTTTGTGGGTATTTCCCCGCCACCCACAGCTGGTGGACCTGAACAGGTGGCTGGCTTGGTGGATGTGTGAGATGTCTTCACCCTGAAGATAGGGACTTCACCTTTTTTTCTAACCCACATAAATGCTATACTAGGATTGACATGTTGTTTGCCCCATTGGTCTTTTAAAATTCGGTGCTGTCCTGTAGAATTGGGAACATAGCCATTTCTAATCATGTGGCAGTGTACCTGGAGGTCAAGGATGGTGGCGATGGGACAGGTTCAGGGCACTGGCACGTGGATCCTTTCCTCCTGAAGAATAGCAAATTCATGGAGTATTTTTCGGGGGAATTTACATTTTTTTGTGACATTAACTTGATTTCGGCCAGTAATCCGACGGTGCTATGGGAGACTACCAAATCCTACACAAGGGATTTGATTACTTCTGAATCAGCGAGTCAGAAGCAGCAGAAGGGAGAGCAGCAGCGTATGCTTGACGCTCGGCTAAAGAGAGCTGAGACACCATATTATGTCAGACTGTTAGTAACTTAATCGCAGCAGGTTACAGCCCTCCGGACTGCTCTGAATGCTGCACTCGCCCAGACAGCAAAGAGAGAGATTTTCTTTGCGAAGCAGAACGTATTCGAGCATGGTGAGAACCAAGTAGATATTAGGCAAACTTGGCCAGAAAGAAGATTGCTGCTATTATCACCCACGATCCCAAAAATATTAATGCAGAGTTCAGGAAATTCTACTCTGGGTTGTTCCAGTCAGCGGGCTGGGAGGACAGATTGGCGACGATGGAGTCCTTTATTAAGATCTTGGACCTCCCAGGTGTAAGTTCAGAGCAAGCATCTCTTTAGAATGCCCCTCTGACAATCCGAGAGATACAGGAGACAGTGAGGCAGCTCCAGAGTGGTAAAGCCCCGGCACAGATGGATTTTCAGAAAAAGATTTGGAAGGAATTCATAGACATGCTGGCTGGGCCAAAGTTGGTTATGTACAATTATTTGTACAGTCAGGACTGCCTCCCATCCACTCTGCGAGAAGGAAATATTTATCTTATCCTCAAGAGTGGGAAGGCCCCAGAGGATTGCACTTTGTATATGCCTATATCATTATTAAACATGGACTTTAAAATTTTGTTGAAAATGCTGATTTTGTAGGCCCATTGTGAAAGAGGACCATTTTTATTAGTGGTCGTAGGTCCTCTGATAATATTAGAAGAGTGCTAAATATGGTTCCAGTGTGCTAGCAAGGTTCGATTCCAGGCTCGGTAGCCTCCTTGATTGCAGAGAAAGCATTTGATCGGATGGAGTAGATGTGCACCTTTTATGTTCCTTGAGTGGTTTGGACTTGGAGGGGTCTTCGCCAGGTGGGAGGCAGTGTTATATAGTGACCTGAAAGCAGCGGATTTCACTAATGGTATACGGTCTAACAATTATAGTATTGACAGTGGTAGCCAACAAAGTTGCCCCCTTTCTCCATTACCATTTACATTAATGATTTAGCTATTGGCTGAAGCCATCCGTAGGGACTCCAATATCACTGCCATGGAGGTAGGATCAGGAAGGCATAAGATCACCCTTTAAGCAGATGGCGTTCCTCTCTTTCTAAGTAACCCAATGATATCTGTGTCCTGTTTAATATGAATGATTAATTTATTTGGATCCTTCTCAGGGTATAAAATCAATTTTATGGAATTGGAGGACATCCCTGTTGGGGGTCTTATTGGAGTACCCGACCTTGGGGTGGACTCTGATTCCCTTCCAGATGGTCACAAGGAGGTTTAGGTATATTTATCATCCAAGCCTTCGATTAATTATATTAAGCTAACTTCGTGCAGTTGCGAGAGAAGATAAGACATAATCTTCCAATATCCTGTTTGGGTTAGCTCTGGTTACAATGAATGTCCTTCCTTGTTTATGATACCTCATGCCAATGTTCCCTTTGACGCTACCCAGACGGGCGCGACCGAGGCTTACCAGTTGGCTTTGATCTCTCATCTGGCGTCACAGATGGCCTCTTATTAAGTTGAGCAAATTGCAGCTTCCACAGTGAATTGGGGCCTGTCGATTTTCCAGACTTTAAGAAATACGAACTAATTTCCTTGCTTTCTAATGTGGCTGATTGGGCTTGTCAGGACCCATGGTCAACTTGGCTCGACATCGAGGCCTTCCATGCAAATTGTCCCCTCATTAGTCTGTTGTTCATGGACAAGATGAGGACTGTTATGGAGAATTGCAGAAACCGATTGTCCTTAACACAGTGAAAGCATGGAGGTTGCTGTCTAACAGTTTGAGGGGCTGATAAAAACCTTCTCATAATCCTCCATCCAGTTGCAGAGGGTGGAGCCGCGACTAAGGTCACGGAATTTTGAGATCAGTCTGGAGGGGATAACAATGTTGAAGGTGGAGCTGTAGTCAGTGAGCAGGAGTCTGTTGTAAGTGTCCTTGTTGTCTAGCTGTCCCAGGGATGAGTGCAGGGATCGGGGTATGGCATCCGATCTGGACCTGTTATATCAGTAGGCAAATTAAAGGGGATCAGGTCAGGCAGGGAGACTGGAGCTGATGTGGGCCATAAACAGCCTTTCAAATCACTCCATGTTTATTAAGGTCAGAGCCATTGGGCGGTAGTCATTAAGGCACGTTACATGTGCTTTCTCACTTACAAGGATGATGGTGGTCTTCTCGAAGCAGGTTGGGACTTCAGCTTGTAAGAGGGAGAAGCTGTAGTTGTAAATGAATACCTCTACCAGTTGGTCCTCATAGGCTCTGAGTACACAGCCGGGAACGTCGTCCAGGTCTGTCGCTTCCCTTGCCTTGACTCTCAGGAAGAATGATCATGTCTGCAGCGGGGACAACGGGCACAGATACATCCGAGGCTGTCGGGGCAGGTTTCAGCCTGGCAGTCACACAGTCATTCATCACAGACATTCCTTCCCCCACCTCCCTCCATCGTCATCAACACACAGTTTGTCCAGACAGAATGCCATCAATAGACTGGGATTGTGCACAATAATGATGTAAACTCACCACAAGACGGGGCAGGGTGTGCTTCTTCTGAGAGTCAGTGGAGCAGGGAGTGAAGACTTTGCAGGTGTAATTCCATTCAAGCCATTGCTTCAACATGAATGGAGTCAAGCACCTTGAGTGTTGTGCCTTGTAGATGGTGGACAGTCCTTAGGGAGCCGGAAATGTATTATATATGGACAAATTGGACAAAGGAGCTGAGGGCAGTTTTGATAAGTTTGAAGATGATGCAGTGATGGTTTGTTGGGAAGATGATATTGAGAAAGTGGGGAGGCTGCAGAAAGACTTGGACAGTTTTGGACTGTGCGAAAACATGTGGCTCATGGAACACAATATGGAATCGTGTGAGATTATTCACTTTGATAGGCGGAATAGAGGCAGACACTATGTTCTAATAGGATCCATTCAATCTGAAGCACAAAAGGATTTTGAATCACTCGTCCTCCCTTATGGTTAATGTGCAGGTTCAGTTGGCAGTGACGAAAGCAAATGCAATGTTCACGTTCATTTCAAGAGAACAAGAATACAAGAGAGGAGACATACTGTTGAGAATGTCTCAACAGTAATGGGCAATGGTCAGACGGCATTTGGCATATTATGAGCTGCTGAGGGATGACGGCTTGTCAAATGAGCGGCAGTTGTGTACTCGATGGAATTTAGAAGAATGGCGGGGGGGGGGGGCATCTGATTGAAACTGATCGATTACTGCAAAGATTGATACAGTCAGTGTGTAGAACATATTTCCACTAGACAGAGAGACAATGCTAAACCAGCACAGTGCAGAATTGTAACTCTCTGATCTGCTCTTGTATTTATAAGTTGATTTGACTTCACGTTCTGGTCAGTGGTAAGCCCTGTGATATAGACGGTGGGAGGATTCAGTATAGCCAGTAGTCCGTTAATCTGTTGAATGTAAGCTACTATCTGTGAGTCTTACCTGGCGGGAGAACATTGTCTCTATTATGATTGTCATTTGTAATCTGGTCATTTTGAAGGATTGAGCCTGTTACACCAGTATTGTTGATTTTAACTAAAATGGTGCAATTTATCACAGCACTCAGCAACAATATGTCACCGAATACGGAACACCTTTTCCAATAACAGAAAAAGTCTAAAATATTCACTATTAGAAACACTGTTTTCGTGTTCGTGTTCAAATCAGATAATCTGTCCCATCGAGATGCTCAACTTGGAACTATTTATTTTAAAAAATATTTTTTGGATGTGGGCAACACTGGACGGGCCCAGCATTTCTTGCCTGTCCCGAGTTGCCCTTGAGAAGGTGGTGGTGAGCTACCTTCTCGAACTGGTGCAATTTAAGTTGACCCACTCGTGATTAAGAAGGGAATTCTAGTGTTTTGAACCAGCAACAGGGAAGGAACTGCGATATATTTCCAAATCAGGATGTTGACTGGTTTGGAGGCGAATTTGAAGTTGGTGGTGTTCCCAAACGTCTACTGCCCTTGTCATTCTCCATGGAAGTGTTCGTGAAATTGGAAGGAGTTCTCTGAGGCTTTTTGTAGAATTTCTGCACTGTGTCTAGTAGATAGTACGCACTGCTGTTCCTGAGCGACCGTGGTGAAGGGAGTGAATGCTTATGGATGTGGTGCAAATCAAATGGGCTGCTTTGTCCTGGATGGTGTCAAGCTTCTTTAGTGTTGTTGGGGCTGCACTCAGTCAAGCAAGTGAGGATTATTACATCTCATTCCTGACTTGTGCCTTGTAAATGTTGGACAGGCTTTGGGAAGTCAGAAGGTGAGTTAATCGTGTAGTTTTCCTAGCTTCTGATCTGCTCTTATCTGTGCTGAGTCCAGTTGAGTTTATCGTCAATAATACGTCCCAGGATATTGATAGTGGGGAAATTTAGTTATGATAATGCTGCTGAATAACAAGTGGTTATGTTGTTTCTTATTCGTGATGGTCATTGTTTGGATTTGTGTGGCACGAATGTTACTTTCAACTTGTCAGCCCAAGCCTGGATAATCCCCACTCCCGACCTTATGATGGAAGGAAGGTCATTGTTGAAGCTGCTGAAGATGTTTGGAATTAGAACATTATCCTAAGGGACTACTGCAGAGATGTTCTGGAGCTGAGATGACTGACCTCCAACAACAATGACCATCTTCCTATCTGCCAGGTATGACTCCAATAATGCAGTGTTGGCCTGCGATACCGTTTTTGCTTGGGGTCCTTGATGCCACATTTGGCAGAATGCAGCCTTGATGTCCTTTTTCTATGTTTGAACCAAGGCTGTGATGAGGGCAGGAGCTGAGTGACCATGGTGGAACACAAAATGGGCGTCCCTGAGCAGGTGCTGCTTGATAACATTGTTGATGACACCTTCTATCACTTTACTGATGATGGAGAGTAGACTGATGAGGCGGTATTTGGATGGTTTGACTTTGTCCTGCGTTTTATGTACAGAACATACTTGAGCAGTTTTCCCCATTGTCTGTTTGTAACCGTACTGGAACAGCTTGTCTAGGGAAGCGGGAAGTTCTGGAGTACAAGTCTTCAGGACTATTGTCGGCATGTTATCAGTGTTATAGCCTTTGCAGTATCCAGTACCTTTAACCGTTTCTTGATATCAGTCAATCGAATTTGCTGAAGACTGCTATCTGTAATGATGGGGACCACTGGAGGAGGCCGAAATGGATCATCCACTCAAAACTTCTGACTGAAGATTACTGCGAAAGCTTCAGCCTGAACTTTTGCACTGATGTTCTGGGATATTCCATCATTGAGGATGGGGATATTTGTGGAGACTCCTACTCCAGTGAGTTGTTTGATCATCCACCACTGTCCATGATCAGATTAGGAGGACTGCAGAGCTTAAATCTGATGCATTCATTGTGGGATAGCTCAGTTCTGTCTGTCCCTTGCTGTTTAAATTATTTGGCACGCAAGTATTTCTGTTTGGAAGCTTCAGCAGATTAACATTTTATTTTTGTATATTCCTGGGTCTGTTCGTGGCATGCCTCCTGCACTCTCCATTGAACCAGAGTTGATCCTCTGCCTTGATGGTAATGGTGGAGTGGGGGGATATGATGGGTCGTGACATTAGATTACCTTTTTTTTAGATTAGATTACTTACAGTGTGGAAACAGGCCCTTCGGCCCAACAAGTCAACACCGACCCGCCAAAGCGCAACCCACCCATACCCCTACATCTACCCCTTACCTAACACTACGGGCAATTTAGCATGGCCAATTCACCTGACCTGCACATCTTTGGACTGTAGGAGGAAACCGGAGCACCCGGAGGAAACCCACGCAGACACGGGGAGAATGTGCAAACTCCACACAGTCAGTCGCCTGAGGCGGGAATTGAACCCGGGTCTCTGGCGCTGTGAGGCAGCAGTGCTAACCACTGTGCCACCGTGCCGCCCACATTACAGTTTGTGCTGGAGTACAGTGCTGCTGCTATTAATGATCTACAGTGTCTTATGGATGTTAGTCTTGAGTTGCTCGATCTCTTCGAAATCTGTGCCATTTAGCATGGTGATGGTGCCACACAACACAATAGAATTTATTCTGAACCTGACCACGAGACTTTTACCGATACTGTCATGGACAGATACGTCTGCAGTTGGTAAATTGGTAAGGATGAGGTCATGTATGATTTATTTCCCCTCCTGTTCTTTCCCTCACCACCTGCTGCAGACCCAATCTAGTAGCTATGTCCTTTAGGACCCGACTAGCGTGATCAGTATTACTGCTGCCGAACCATTCTTGGTGGTTGACTTTGAAATCCCCCGGCCAGAATACACTTTGTGCCCTTGCCTCAGTCAGTGCTTTCTCCAAGTGTTGTTTAACATAGAGGAGCACTGATTCAGATGAGGAATGACGTTACGTGGTAATCAGTAAGAGAATTCTTTGTCCATATTTAATCTGAAGCCATGGGACTTCATTAGGTCTGGAGTCAATTCTGGAGACTCCCAGAGCAACTACCTACCGACTATATCTCACTGAGCTGCCCCCTCTGCTGGATCAGTCCTGCCTTTGGGGCAGGACATATCCAGGGATGGTGATGGTGGTGGCTGGGTTATTTTTGTAAGGTATGATTCCGCGAGTATGACTATGTCAGGCTGTTGCTTGAATAGCCTGTAAGGCAGTTGTCCCAGTTTTGGCACTACCCCTTAGATTATAGTATGGAAGACTTTGGAGGTTCTACAGTGATGTTTCTAATGTTGACTTTTCCAGTGCACAGTTAGATGCAGATGGTCCAGCCGGTTTCATTTCTTTGAAACTTTGTAACCATTGGACCATTTCAGGGGGCGATTGGGAATCAATGACGTTGCTTTGGGTCTGGATTTGCATGTCAGCCAGACCAGGTGAGGATAGAAGATTCCTTCATTGAAGGATATTAATGATCCAGATGGATTTTTCTAAAAATCGGCAATTATTTTATTTTCACAGGTAGATTCATAATTCCAGGGATATTTTAAAATTATTGAATGGAATTTCCACCATCTGCAGTTGCGGGATTCGAACCTGGGTCCAAAGAACAGGAGCTGATTGTCTGGATTGATAATCGATCGGTAACACCAGGAGGCCTACTTGGAACCACATGCTGTACTAAACTGCTATTTCATGTGTTGCCGTGTTTTTCATTCATTGATTATGTTATTCTGGAATTTCATCCATCATTAAATCCTGATTGAAATATACAGTCAAGAGAACGTCGTCTCGAGTGCTTGAATTTCATTCAATCTGTTTGGTTTGAACAGACATTTCAGGCAGTTGCACATCAGAAAAGAACAGGAAGTAAGATTGGCTGACTGTGCACGATGCCTGTCACCGGACCAGCATGTCTGGGTATGTCAGTTAGTCTGATCTTCGAGTAGGATTAAAGATTGGCAGGACGTCAAGTGTCGAAGATTCTGCAATGTGCTGTACTGTTCTGTGTTTTACGTTTCACCCAGCCTGTGGATTCTTATCAATTGTTGAATGTGTGAGGGAGTTATATGTGTAAGATCAGGAAGGCTGGGGAGGGGCGTTAGCCCAAAACTTCCAGTTATGTTGTTCATTGTTCCATTCACCTGAATGCCAGTATGTGCGGTGTCCTACACCAGGCAGGCTCCGCCAAGTTCAGTTATTAACGTGATTCTTGACTTGTCATTTGCTGCTCTTTTCTTCAGATATAATCTGTTGGGTGACCCATGTATTAATCAGATGTTTGCTAAGTTGACTGAATTAGGCACAAATAAGACATCAATTATGATTATTCTACTGAACTATAATCTCTGAAAAGAGTTAGGTTGATTCTTTATTTATGGATCAAAAATATAAAACTCCTGTCAAGATTTTCTAACACAGAAATAAAGAATGTACATTTAATTTTGTATTGAACAAACAACATGGATGTAACTCTTCTGGCGATCAGAATTACACACACAATGTCAGGATTCAAAACAATGCATTGTCACTCCAACATTTTGAAAGCGGTTGGCTTCTGAATGATTACATGTGCAGGGTGAGCAAACGATTGAATAATCAAATAGAATTATCGTTCTTATACATTTATACATAACCAATCAGTTTAATTTCTCACTGAAATGTACAAGCTTCAGCTCTTTGCCAGCGAATTAGAAATGGCTATAATTCAACTTGCACTGTGAATATTCATCTAAATAAATGATTTGTATTATCAAATTTTAGTGAACAATAATTTGAAAATGTTTAATTTTTAGAAAAAAATGTTATTTAATTTGAAATGCAGACAGTGAACAAAAATGATAAACATATTATCGTGTGAGTTAAAAGTCAGATCTTTTCTAAGAGACTTGTGCCAAAGCAATGACAGATTTGTTTTCGTAATGGGAATTCAACATTTAAAATATTCATGTTCTGAGCAATAATTAGACTATATAATGAAGATGGTCTTGCAATACTTGCATTTTAAATGCTTATGCTGCACTAAATAATCAGTAATGCGCGAGCATTTACAATGGGAAATAATCGTATACTGACTTTTATTGACATCAGACACATGATAGAGTGTGTGCATCAGCTCCAGGAATGTCTCCAAAGCCCCTCCCATTTGCTAGTCTTATCTCTGCAGCCTGTTAAATTCATATTTCCAAATACATATCCAGTTCTCTTTTTGATCTTCATCCAAAACTCTCCCAGGCAGTCCATTCCAAATCCTAACAACTCTCTCAATAAAGAAGTTTTTCCTTATCTCAAACCTGGTTCTTTTGTTGACAATCTTGGAATTAGAACTCCTTGATGCTGTAATGCCAACTAACGGAAACAGAGTATTCCTGTTTTCCTCTACAACTTTATTTCATACTTTAGAGCACCGCAATAAGTTCATATATTTGTCTGTTCTCCTCCAGGAAGAATAAGCCTTACAAGAACTATAACAAGCACTACATTGGAAAAACAGGCAGAAAACTAGCCATCTGGATACATGAACATCAGCGATACAGAAAAAAGACATGACCCACTATCACTAGTATCCTTACATACAGATGAGGAATACACCATTTCGACTGGGTCCATCTAGGACAAATCAAACAGAGACACGCACGAGAATTCGTAGAAGCAGAGCATTCCAACCGGAACTCTATCAACAAACACATCGATTTTGATTCCATCTAACACTCTCTGAGAAAAAGAACCGGACATAAAATCACCAATACTGGAAATTATATCACTGACTCAAGGAAACCTAAAGACTTAAATAACAAGTGGGACATAATACCAGATCGTCACCAGAGGCTCATTGAAAATGTTCCCTAATATAGTGATGAACCATCTGAAAATGAACTCTCCAGCTCAGCGAGCAAACTGACATAGAGAAGAAGCGCAATTTTCTCATCTTCCCTTTAACTAAATCCTTCATTCCCATTATTATTCCCATTATTTTAAGGTTATTTGTATTCTTCTGAAAAGTAATTTGGTGTCTGTCTGTCAGTCTTCTGAATGTGTGTTTTTTTTTGGAGGGGTGGGTGCGAGAGAGAGAGAGGGCGAGAGAGACAGACAGAGAGAGAGGCAGAGACAGAGAGAGAAAACAATCCTCTATAATCCGTGGATTACTCCATGTGCCATGTGGAAAAGAGGGATGGATGAGGAAGGCAGTATAACTTAACACGTTGTTAACAAGTTCGTTCAAGGGTGGGGATTTCAGATTGTTGGATCATTGCGATTTCTTCCAAGTCAGGCGAGGACCCGTACAAAGAATACAGGTTGTATCTTAACTGGACGAGCACCAACATCCTTGTTGGGAGGTGTGCTAGTGCAAGTCAGATGAATTTAAATAAACCAGGAGAGTGAGAACCAAAGCAGCAGATCAGGAACTGAGCAGAAGGTCGAGGTGAATAGGACATCAGGCATGGTCAGTCTAATGACCATGTCGAGAGAAGGAATCAAATCTTTCCAAAATGTGAGTTGGGAGTTGGAATAAATTATAGAGATTAGGCGCAAGTTTTTCAGGGATGAATAAATAAGGATGGAGAGTGTGGGGGATGTGAGGGAGTGAGGTGTATGAGAGCAGAGAGACAGTGCACAAGAAAATGATAAAGTGGAAAGAGGGTGGGGTGGGGAATTCTGTGAGAAACAACTGGCAGAAAAAAACACATGAAAACTTGCTGTTTATCAAAGTGAATACCTGGGAAATAATTTATTTTGCTTCAGCGAAATAACATCCTTCTTGCTAGAGGTGTTTATTATAATGGAGGAAAAGCTGTGTTCAAATTATGGCTGTACCTATAATAATGGTGGCAAACAGCTAGAATAGTGTCAGTGCTGTTGTTGGACAATGCTTGCACAGAGCATGTGAATTACCCTGGATGGTCCCAGAGATGGCTGGGCTGACTTTGGTTGAGTAAGTGCTTAAGCTGCATGAGATGCTGCTGCTTTGTAATATAGTTACTTCCTGAGTACAGTCAAAGGAACAAAGCAGCAAATGCCATTGCTTATTGTTTCAGAATATACCAGAGTGTTCATGGCTACCACTGCAAAGAATCATGCAATGAAAAACAGGCTCATCATATCTGTGCCAGCAAGTGGACATCCAAAGGCTTTTTAAACGTTTGTGAGGTTACCTGCCTCAACCACCCTCCTAGACAACGCATTCTAGAGTAAGGCTACCCTCTCAGTTCGAAACACAGTCCACAAATTCTCTCTCAAACCCCTCCCTTTCTCTTTAAAAGTGTGTCACTTTGTTTTTGATCCTTTGACTAAGGAAAACAGTTGTTGTCTGTTCATCCTCTCCATACCCCTTATGCTCTTGTACACCTGTACCAGATTCCCTCCTCAACCTTTCCTGCTGCAAAGAAAAAACGAGCAAATTTAGCCCTCCTCTTTCATACTCACTTCTGAGAACTTACTTATCTTGTTACTTCTGACTTGGATCTTCCCAAATTATCGGTGTTGAATTTCATCAGGCCATTGATCTGGCTATCTGAATAATTTGTTTATATCGTCCTGTAGCCTAACACTTCCCTCCTGACTGTGAACCACCCCGCCCATCTTTGTGTCATCCACAACATTGATAATCATTTCACTGCTCCCCACCTCCACATTCTCACAATCGTCATTTCTGAATATCACAAACAACCAGTGATTTCCTTCCTGTTCTCCAGCTGTTATTCAGAGGATTATTTGACAATGCCAATTTCTTGCTTTCCCTATTTTGGTGAATTTATGACTGATGAAATTAACACATTTTATGAGGGAGCCACACATAGCATTTTCGACACAGAGTTGAATTCACTTTTTACACTCCACCCCTATGCATGTTTTATTTATAACCCTTGTAAATAAATTAGGATAAACTGGGTTTGGCATCTTGCGCTGGAACATTAGCATTTTGTGTTGCACTATTCTTTGTAACATTCCCTGCAATAGCCAGAGCTGACGAAATTTTTCATCTGCAGGATGGACGAGGACTCATGCATTTTTTGTTTAAATCAACGAGTGTGATGGGGATAAATATTAAATTAAATTCTACATTATGGGCAAACTGCAGAATGTCAAGCCATATTCTCATATCCACCTTGAATTGGAAGCAAATACATACTGGAAAATTATCAAAACTTTTGAAACACCACAGTAGGGGAGAAAAAAACATATCGTCTGCACTTGATGGAGATATAGAAATATATAGTACATGTACAACCTGAACAAGGACCAAGCGATAGAAAAGAGAGTACAAGAAATCCTTTCTTAATTTTGAATGGAATCCAGATCCCGGTTTTCTTGAATAGTGATGGTTTCTCATCCAATCTCATCATCCAGTCTTTTCTGTATGTAAACCAACATTTTCCGTAATACCATCAGTTCTGAGGAAGGAGCACTGGACCTGAAACGTTAACTCTGATTTCTCTGCACAGATGCTGCCAGACCTACTGAGCAGTTGCAGCAAACTCGGTTTTGTTTCAACATTTTCATCGCAAGTTCTCACAAACCAACACATCATCGATATTTAGAGCCCTATCAAACAGAGGAACTTTGTAATTTGTCATTTAATGTCCATAACAAATTACTCGAGATTCAACTGAGATAACAGCTTTGCTATTATCATCTCAGATCAGACACTTTGTCACAGTTCAGAAAGAAGAAAGAAATCAAAAGAGCTGGAGCGAAACTCAGTAGATCTGGCAACATCTGAGCAGAGATGCAAGAAATTGACCTTTGATTATAATATGACTTTTCAGAACGGTGTCACATCATAGGACATATGTTAATTCTGTTGCTCTCTGCAGATACTTCCTCATCTTTTTCGTTTCTCCAGCAATTTATGTTTATATTTCATGTTTCCATTATCTCTACATTTCATGTTTCTTGACAGGTCTACATGTTGAACTTGGTAATATTTGGACAATGTGGTCATTTCTCGTTTCTATTGCAGTTGGTATTCCTGTGACACCTGAATTACAACCGAAATCTGCTTCTTCTTTAAGATAGAAAATAAAAACAATTCTGAACATCCTTTAAATCTCAGGAAATCTATTTTTTTAAAATATATTTTAGAGGCAGCTGAACTCCATGAAATAATAGGGATAGATTTTTGATGATGGAACAATCTGTGTCCTTCATTGAACAAGCTTGTCTCCCCACTCTCCAAAAGCTTTCAATGCTTAACGTAGAATTATTACAGCAAAGGTGATGAAAACTCACCCCATTGTCTATTCCAGTTTGGAATGAGCGATATCTCCACTCTTATTGTCCAGTATTGTCCCTATAGCCCTGCACATTTTGTTATTAGTATCTGCTTTTAATTGTGAGCATCCTGCAAGATATGAACAATATGATCAACCTCAAACAAAAACAGACGTTGGAGGGAAAGCTCAGCAGGTCTGGCAGTAGCTATGAAGAGAAATCAATGTTAATGCTTCAGGTGCGGTGACCCTACTCAAACTGTATTCCCAATGATTAAATGGTGTGTACATAAAATATAAAATATCCTTGTTGTGAACTATATTTAATTCTATCTGACGTTAAGAGTGATGATGACATGTGGAATATCATTGTACTCCCCATGCAGTCTCCACAGCCACTGCCCCCATTCCGCCCTATCTCCCAGCCAAACCTGACTCATTAATTCGTAAGTCTTAATGAATAAGTTTACTTTTGGTTTTGTACTGAGGAGAAAAAGCGTAACAATTACTGCCTTATAGCAAATAAAACGGCATTAAAATGTTTGTCCATTTGTATAAATTAATTACTCAAGCATATTATGAATGGAAAGTCCAACGTTTCTTTATTAGAGCAGAGAGAGGAGCATTCAGACAAGTCCACACTTCCTGTCTATGTGCAGAGCAACTGCATCCAGTGACAGTGTGTTGGCTGGCGTTTCTTCCCGTGGAGGAGAGATCAGCACAGTAACAACGTCCTGATTGTGTTTCTTTTTTTGTGGAGGGGTGAAAATTCTGGGTAAGATGGTTACAGCATTGCAAACGTACAACAGAGCAGAATCATCTAGCCTGCGAAAAGAAAGCATTCATCATTCTCCTCACAACTGACTTCACTAGAGCAATTAGTGATGGGAGATGTGACCAATAGCCAGTGATGTCAGCATCCAGTCCAGTCCAGTTATATAGTGAACTGAATGTGCTGTATTGAAAGCTAAAACTGTTTGCTCAGTGACTGTGATTGTTGTCAGTCTCCATGCATTGTAACTGTGTCACTGGTGGGTTTCGCTCTCCTATTGGTGAGGGGCTTCACTCAGTGCGCTATCCCACTGTAGGAGCTGATGCATCAGCTCCAACAATACCAAATATCAGCAGCTGCACAGACGTGGAGAGGACAGATCTGAATCTGAGAATAATGGACTGGATAATTAAACCATTGGAGAGGAGGCTTTCCTTGGGACTTTTCAAAATGTTCTTTGTTGGGAATTTCTACCATATCGCATATTAGCGGTACTGATCACAATTTTGGGCGGGGTGGAGGGTGTGCTACTCACCTATTCTCTCTATTGTTGGTGTTCTCTACCTGTGTCCATTCATTAATCCCAGAAACAATTTTGAACTTCATTGCAATTGCTGTTATCTATATTTGTCAAAGAAAGAAACTATTATCTTCAATTAAACTTGCTGTCTCCATTCATCTGAATTGCAGACCACTCTCTTACAACATCTGAGAACAAAACTATGGACAACCTCGAGATCCCTTTTTGCCCTGACAGATTTATGTCTCGTGATCTCTCTCTGTCACGAACCCTGTCCACTACCAGCTCCTAATATCCCCAGTCTCCATCTCTGCGTAAGTGCTGTGGCTGAACAAACCATTGTCTGCACGTTGGTAAAATTCAGACTTTATGTTTCAAGCTCTCTTCTGGCCACTTTTCCAGTTACAAGTATTTCAATCACAAAATTGTTCTTGTCTCGGACGTTACTTCATGATTAGGACAATGTACCAGAGTAAGAATGTCGCTTGATGTAATTCAGGAGCAAAGCTTATTAAACGAAAGACATTGTTTCAAGCGATTTGTTTCAAGTCCTATCACAGCTGATGGCAGAACTTCAATAAAAATGATAAGAATTGGAATAAAAGTGAATTTCACGAAAAAGAACCACAAGCCCACATTTTCTCTCAAAATGTTGCTGTTGCACTGATGACCTTCGGCAAATAAATCTAATGTTCCTACCCGGTCTGGGTTAAGTGTGATTTCAGACCCGTATCAATGTGCTTGATTTTATATTGGCTTGTGCAATGTCCTCACAATCAGGACAATTAGTGATGATTAACAAATGCTGCCCTGGCAGAGATGCTGACTTCCCATGGAACAACAAATTTGAAGATTAAACCAAATAAAAGAAGATGCTGGAGATCTCATATTGCATGAGAAATGGAAAGAAAAGAACAGAAATTGCTAGGGAGCTTTTCTGAACTGAAAACAGTTGGAAAATAGTGTGAATAATGTTAGTTACAGGGATGTCTGCTTTGAAGGGGGGGAGGAGGGAGTTAAATCGATAGAGAAATAAAGAGATAGAAGAAAAAGAACAAACAAATGGAATGATAATCATCTGGGATGGAAATAAAATGTGAGATTCACCTCATTTATTTTTAACTTTTCCCATCTTCCTGAATATCATGCCCATCCTGGTACATGTATACCCCGCTTTTCAAAAATTCGCTTTTTACCACTTCCCTTTCCGAAAAACCTCAATTACGTCCTGTATACGCTAACCAAAAGAAATCCGAAGAGGATTTTCACTTTTACAAAGAAAGATGATTTTTTCCCACATACATTAATGCTGCTTTGCTTTACGACATATCAGCTTATGAAAGGTTTTGTAGGAACACTCTACCTTCAGATACCGAGGGAAACCTGTATGTATCTAAGATCACGTTTAAAGCGATTTGATCCCACGTGTCTGTCTTCACTGAGTGTCGTCATCTTCTTAAATTTATTAATGCCAAATAGGTATCGATGGCTGGGCCAGCATTAGTTCACTCATTTGATTGACCTTGAGAAGACCTTGAGCCTCACATGGCACTTAGACAGAGTGTGGCACTCAAGGTTACAACTGCACAGGAGGTGTGCAAAGCAAGATCGACGTTCGCAAGATTAATATTATTTGAAAAGTTAGAGATGTCAATTCGTCATGTGTAATTAAGGTAAGGAAGATGGTGTTCCTGAGCGTGCTGGTCCATGTTTTCAAGTCTCTCTATCTTCTCCATTTTGGAAGAGGTTATAGGAGATCAGTACCGGTTTTGGAGAGATATGTGATGTTGCCCGCCTTTCGCTCACAATGAGAAGTATAAATGGATGGAAGGTTGACTTCCATGATAGTCTGGGCTGTGCACACAACCGTCTGTAGTTTCTTCTGGTCCTGGGAAGAGCTGTCACCGTCAAACTATTATGCACATGAATAGAATGCTTTCAGTTGCCAGTATGCAGAGCACTGGGAGAAGGCCGTTCCAAAATATTTAGATGTAGCAATTGGCTATTAAATGGATATCCAAGTTCTGGTTGCTGTTCTGACAACAATTGAAATTTAGCCAATATTGCCAACATCCAACCAAAGAGCCGTCACATGCTTCAAAGCCATCACCATCACAACGAGGGAGAACTAGACAGACACTTATAAGGAGAGAGAGAACACAGCGAGGGAAACAGAATGACAGTCAGTAAAACAGAGAAAGGAAACAAAACAAGAAACAAACAGTCACATGGACAGGGAGAAGGGGAGATAGTAAGTTCAGGGAAAGAAATAGAAGACAGAGAAAAGGAAAATACAAGGAAACACACAGTGTGAGAGAAATAGTGAGACACAAAGCACACAGTGAGCTGGGGATGGGGTCACAGTGTGCTGGGGTGGGGAATGGGAGGTGCTGGGGGTGAGGACCAGAGAGAGCTCGGAGTGAGCTGGGGGGAGGAAGATGAGGATTTACTTTGACCTGTACCAATGTGTACAGGCTGATCATAGGAAGCAAGGATGTGCAGAACAATGGCTGTAAAACATGTCTGAGAGGCATACAGGTTACGCTGCACACGGCGTGCGCGAGGCGAGAGCAACATGAACAAGATCAGTATTATCTGAGATTAGAGAGTATATTCATCAGTCTCATAACAGTCAGGAAGAAACTTTTAATGAGCCAGCTGCTCAGTGTTTTCAAGCTTCCGTATCTTTTCGCCTGATGGAAGAGGTTGTGGGAGACAATTACTGGGGTGTGATTGGTCTTTGATAATGTTAGAACAAAACATTCCAGCACAGAAACAGGACATTCGGTGGTCCGAGCCTGCGCCGATCCAAATCCTCTGTCTAAACCTGTCGCCTATTTTCTAAGGATCTGTATCCCTTTGTTCCCTGCCAATTCATGTATCTTTCCAGAAACATCTTAAATGGAACCACTGGCCACAGTTCTCCATTTTGAGAAACTCCCTCCCCCTACTATTCTCTGCCTCCACGTAGCTAGCGCACCATGTGACTTTCACTTTCTCCATAACCCGACCGAGGGGAAACAGACCAAACGCCTTCCTGAAGTCCATGTACATGACATCTACAGTATCTCCCTCATCAATCAACTTTGTCACTTCCTCAAAGAATTCTATTAAGTTGTTAAGACATGACCTTCTCTGCACAAAACCATGTTGCCCATCACTGATAAGACTATTTTCATCCAAATGAGAGTAGATCCTATCCCTCAGTATCTTCTATGGCAGATTCCCTACCCCTGACATCAGTCTCACCAGTCCATAATTAACTGGGTTATCCCTACTACCTTTCTTAAACAAAGGGTTTAACAATTTTCTAGTCTTCCACGACCTCAGCCATGTTCAAGGATGCTACAAAGATATCTGTTAATGCCCCAGATATTTCCTGTCTCCCTTCCCTCAGTAATCTGGGGTAGATGTTGGCAGCCTTTCTGCGGCAATGAGCCATGTAAATGGAATCAATGGTTGGGAAGTTAGAGTCCGTGTTGGTCAAAGCTGTGCACCCAACCTTCTGTATTTTCTAACAATCCTGAGTAGAGTAGTTGCTGTACCTGGCTGTTATCCACCGGGACAATACGCTCTCAATGGAGCATCTGTAGAAGTAGCGCATTCTGATTTTTCTCTATCACCTCAGGAAGGAGAGGCATTGTTGAACCTTCCCGACAGTCAGACCTATGTGAGAAGTTCAGAACAGGTTGTGAGTTATCATCACTCCGAGGGACTTGATGCTGTGAACTCCCTCAAACGGTTGATGTCGATGGGGTGTGTTCTCCTCCTTTCTTGATAAAGTCAGTGATCAGTCCTTTACGTTTGCAGGATTAGAGACAGAGGTCATTATCAATACACCATGCCACCAAGCTCTCTATCGCCTTTCTACATTCCGACGCGTTGTTGTTTAATATCTGTACTGCTATAGTGATATCATCAGCGAACTCGTAGCTGGCGTTGTTTGGAATTTGGAATCTCAGCCATGGCTGTACAGGGAGTACATAGGTGGCTGAGGACACAGCCGTGGGTGTACAAAGAGGACATAAGGGGGCTGCAGAAACAACCGTGGGTTTACAAAGAGTACAATAGTTGTTTTAGGGCACAGCCGTGGGTGTACAGGGAACACACTAAGGGGCTGAGGTCACATCCGTGAGTATACAGGGTGGATAGTGGGGGGCTGAGGACACAGCCGTGGGTGTACCTGGAGTACCATAAGGGGCTGAGGGCACAGACGTGGGAGTACATGGAATACAGTAAGGGGCTGAGGGCACAGACGTGGGTGTGCATGGAGGACAGTGGAAGGCTGAGGACACAGCCGTGGGTGTACAGGGAATACAGTAGGGGGTTGAGGGCACATCCGTGCGTGTACAGGGCGTACAGTAATGTACTGAGGGCACAGCCATGGGTGTATAGGGAGGTCAGTAGTTTGCTGAGGGTACAGCCGTGGGTGTACAGGGAGTATTGTCGGATGTTGATAACACATCCTTCAGCAGCTCTAGTGTTCATTGTTATTGTGGAGGAGGTGGTTTTAACCTATCTTCACAATTGTGGGTCAGAAATCTGAGGAGCCAGTTGCAGAGGATGGAACCGAGAGCAAGGTCGTGGAGTTTTTGATTAGTCTGTAAGGGATAATGATTTTGAATGTGGAGGTTTAGTCAATGAGCAGGAGTCTGGTGTAAGTGTCCTTGTTGTCCAGATGTTCCAGGGATGCGTTCAGGCTCGAATATGGCATCTGTTGTGCACCCGTTACATCAGTCGGCAAATTATAGTGCAGCAAGTCACGCTGGGAGACTGGGGTTGGTGTAGGCCATAACCAGCCTCTCAAACCACTTCATGATTATTGAGGTCAGAGCCTCTGGATTGTCGTCTATAAGGGCATGTTCCATGTGCTTTCTCACGAGGATGATGATAGCCTTCTTGAATCAGATTGAGACTTCGGCTTCTGGAGGGAGAGGCTGAAGTTGTATGTGAATACCTCTGCAAGTTGGTACAAACAGGATCTGAATGCTCAGCCAAGAACACTGTCCAGGCCCATCACTTTCTTTGATTTGACTCACTGAAAAGCTGACCTTGCCTGCAGCGGTGACAACAGACATAGGTGCATCTGAGGCTTTCGCGGCCTGCGTCAGCCCTCAGTGACAGTCACACAGTCATTTATGATTGACATCTCCTCCCCACACCTCCCTCTGTCGTCTTCAACACAAAATGACATTCGTTGTTGTGAGCACCACACAGTCAGCATTGAGACAGATTTCCATTAATAGACTGAGATCGTGTGCCATCAAGTTCGGTGTCCCATAATGCGGTAAATTCATAATAAAATAGTGAGCAGGGTGTCAGTGCCAGTGGTGCAAGGAGTGAAGGCATTGCAAGTGTAATTCCAGTCATGCTGCTTTAACCTAAGTTGAGTCAAGCATCTTGAGCGTTGTGCCTTTTCAATGGTGGATAGTCCTTAGGTAGTCAAGAAGTACCATTTACGTGAACCATCTGACCTGGCGGCAGTTTTACTAGGTTTGCATATGATACAATGATGATTGGATGGGCAGGTGATATTGAGGAAGTGGGGAGGCTGCGGAAAGACTTGGACAGTTTAGGACACTGGGAAAACACATGGCTGATGGAACACAATATGGAACATGTGAGATTATGCACTTCAGTAGGCGGAATGCAGGCAGGCACTATGTTCTAAAAGACTTCATGAAATCTGAAGCACAAAAGGAGTTTGGAGTCATCGTCCTCTCTTACAGTTAATGCGCAGGTGCAGTTGGCAGTTAGGAAAGCAAATGCAATGTTAACATTCATTTCAAGAGAATGAGAATAGAAGGGCGGAGACATACTGCTGAGAATGTAATGGGCTATGGACAGACGGGATTTGGAGTATTGTGAGCTGTTCTGGGGAAGGATCTACGGGTGTTGGACATGATCTATCCTGGGAATGATGGCTTGTCATATGAGCAGCAGTTGAGGGCTCTATGTCTGTACTCAATGGAATTTAGAAGAATGGGGGGGCGCATCTGATTGAAACTGAGCGATTACTGCAAAGATTGATACAGTTAGAGTATAGAAGATATTTCCACAAGTCTTAGAGACTATGACAAAATGAGACAGTTTCAGAGTGAAGAGATAGGCTGAATGGCCTAAATCTATTGCTATATAGCATGCCTGTATTGTCATACAGTCTATTATTCAGTGCAGATTTGTAAATTTCAGATCTGCTCTTGTAACCGTTGTATCTGTATTTTGATTTGAATTCACCTTCTGGTCAATGGTAACCCCTGTAAAATGGACGGTTGGAGGATTAAGTGTTAAGCAGTAGCTCACTAAAATATTGAATATAAGCTGCTATCTGTGAGTCTCATCTGGCGGGAGTACATTGTCTCAACGATGATTGTCATTTTCAATCTGGTATTTTTGAAGGATAGATTCTGTTACACTAATATTGCATTAAATAAAACAGGTGCAATTTATCACAGCATTCAGCAACAATATGCCATGGAACAATGAACACCTTTCCACTAACAGAAAGGTCGAAAATGTTCACTATCAGAAACACTGCCTTCCTGTTCATGTTCAAATCAGAAAACCTGTTACATCGAGGTGTTCAACTTGGAACTTTTTAAACTTATTTTTTTGGTTATGGGAATCGCTGGATGGATGCACCATTTCTTTTCCGTCCCTAGTTACCCTCTTGAGAAGGTGGTGCTGAGTTGCCTTCTTATACTGCTGCAGTCCACCTGCTGTGAGTTGATCCACAATGCTACGAGGGAGGGAATTCCAGGGTTTTGACACAGCAACAGTGAAAGAATGGTGATATATTTCCAACTCAGGATGTTGACTGGTTTGGAAGGGAGTTTGAAGGTGGTGGTGTTCGCCAAAGCCTGCGACCGTTGTCATTCAAGATCGAAGTGATTGTAGGATTGAAAGGGGCTGTCTTGTAGATAGTACATACTGCTGCTACTGAGCATAGGTGGTGAAGGGAGTGAATGCTTGTGGAGGTGGTGCCAATCAATTGGGCTGTTTTGTCCTGGATGGTGTCAAGCTTCTTCAGTGTCGTTGTGGCTGCACTCATTCAGGCAATTGGGGAGTATTCCATCTCACTCCTGACTTGTGTCTTGTAGATGGTGAGCATGCTTTTGGAAGACAAGAGGTGAGTTAAACGCACAATATTCTTAGCCTTTGATCTGCTCTTATATTTATGTGGCGAGTGCAGTTGAGTTTCTGGTCATTGGTAACCTGAAGTGTATTGATAGTGTGGTGGGGAGGGGAATTTAGTGACAAATATGCTGCTGAATACCAAGTGATTATATTGCTTCTTCTTGGTGATAGTCATTGTCTGGCATTTGTGTGGTGCCAGTGTTAGTTGTCACTTATTAGCCCAAGCCTGGATATTGTCCAGATCCTGTTGCCTTTAGGCATGGACTGCTTCCATAACTGAGCATTTGCAAATGGTGCTGAACATTGTGCAGTCATCGTCGAATATCCCCACTTCTGACCTTATTATGGAGAGAAGGCTATTGATGAAACAACAGAAGAGGGTTGGATCTAGGTTTCATCCGGAGGGCAACTAAAGATATTGCCTAGTATGGTGACGAAACATCTTAAAATGACCATTCCAGCTCATGGAGCAAACCTACGTCCACATTATCCTGAGGGACTACTGCAGAGATATTCTGGAAGTGTGATGACTGACCTCCAACAACAATAACCGTTTTTCTATCTGTCAGGTATAACTCCAATAACGAAATACTTGCTTGAAATCTCCTTTTTGCTTGGGTTCCTTGATGCCACACTTGAAAGAATGCAGCCTTGCTTTGCAAGTGCTGGAATTCAGTTCCTTTTTCTATGTTTGAACAAAGACTGTGGTGAGGTCAGGAGCTGAGTGTCCCCGGTGGAACCCAAACTGGGCATCACTGAGCAGGTTATTGCTGAGCAGGTGCTGCTTGATAGCACTGTTGGTGAGTCCTTCCATCACTTTAATGATGATGGAGAGTAGACTGATGACGCGGTATTTGGCTGGTTTGAATTTGTCCTGAGTTTTATGTACAGAACATACTTGAGCATTTTTTTCTCATTGTTTCACTCTCTATTGCACTAGAGTTAATCCTCTGTTTGATGGTAATGATTGAGTGGTTTATATGCTGTGCCATGAGATTACAGATTGTGCTGGCGTATTGTTCTTCTGCTGTTGTTGGACCACAGCGTCTTATGGATACTCAGTCTTGAGTTGTTAGATCTGTTTGAAGTCTGTGCCATTTAGCATGGTGATAGCGCCACACAATACTATAGTGTTTATTCTCAATGTGACCGTGAGACTTTGTCTCCTCAACGACAGTGTGGTGGTCGGTTTTACCGATGCTGTCATGGACAGATGCACCTGCAGTTGGTAGATTGGTAAGGATGAGGTCAGGTATGTTTTTTATTCCCTCTCGTTCTTTCCCTCACTACCTTCTGCAGACCCAATCAAGTAGCTATGTCCTTTAGGATCCGACCAGAGTGATCGGTAGTGCTGCTGCCAAACTACTCTTGGTGGTTGATTTTGAAATTCTTCAGCGAGAATAAACATTGTGTCCTTTTCACAGTCAGTGCTTTCTCCAAGTGTTGTTCAACATGGAGGAGTACTGATCCAGCTGAGGAATGACGTTACATGTTAATCAGTAAGTCTGTTTTGCCCACATTTAATCGAAAGCCATTGGACTTCATTGGGTTTGGTGTTAATTTTGGGGAATCGCAGAGTAACTACCTCCAGAATGTATCGCACTGAGCTGCCCCCTCTGCTGGATTGGTCCTGACCTTTGGCCAGGACATATCCAGTCATGGTGATGGTGGTTTCTGGGGTATTTCTGTCATTTATAATTTCATGAGCATGACTATGTCAGGCTGTTGCTTAACTAGTCTGTAAGGCAGTTGTTCCAATATTGGCACTAGCCCTCAGGTGTTAGTAAGGAGGACTTTGCAGGTCCGACAGTGATGTTTCCAACTAACGTTTTTGGTGGTCCGATTGATAACTGTTGGTCCACCTGGTTTCATTTCTTTGAGATTTTGTAGCGATTGGTATAACTGAATGACACGCTAGTCCATTTCGGAGGGCGACTGAGAGTCATCACATTGCTTTGGGTCTGGAGTGAGGATGCAAGATTACTTCATTGGAGGATATTAGTAAGCCAAATGGTTTTTCTTTTCAGACAATCGGCAAAGATCTCATCAGTAGATTCTTAATTCCAGTTTTTAAAGAATTATTGAGTTGAATTTCCAACTTCTGCAGTGGCGGGTTTCGAACCTGGGTCCACAGAACAAGAGCTGATTTTCGGGATTGATAATCTAGCGATAATACCATGCTGCCACATGTTGTAGTCATGTGCTATTTCTTGTGTTGCCCTGTTTTTCTTTCATTGCTTAGGTTTTTCTAGAATCTCATCCTTCATTAAATCCTAATTGAAATACACTGTCATGAACGTCTTCTGGACTGCTCGAATTTCATTCAGTCTATTTTGTTTGCACAGACATTTCAAGGCAGCTGTACATCAGAGAGAAAACAGGAAGAGATAATGGGTGATTGTGCACTGTATCTGTCACCGCACCAGCTTATCTGACCAGGCACCTAAAGTATTTATTGTGGATCAGAGAACTGCCGAATTATTATAACACTGATGGAGGTCAGTCAACCCATTGTGGGGTCACAAGCTCTTCAACGGCACAACTGGAGATAGAGAGAGCGTGTGGAGATAGATGGCGTGAAAGAGAAATAAACTGGGGAATAGAAAGTGAATGGAGATAAACTGAGAGAGGATAGAAAGTGGAGTGACTGACTGAGTGGGAGAGGAAGAGGTGTTAGATGAGAGTGTAGTCAGATAGATCAGAAGGCAGCATGAGGGTAGATAAATACGGACAGACAGAAGTTGGAAGTTTTATTTAGAAATTCCTCTGAATTGCAAGCCCTTTGTCTGTGTGCCATTCCGTGTGACCACTCTGTTGACACTGGCTGTCGACCCAGATCATTGTTATCCAATAATATCACAGAGCTATGTTACTGACAGTTAAACAGAACACAAAAGACCGTAGATTAGTTATATGGCGAAAGTGGATGTTTTTAAAAATAAACAGTGCCATGAGCAGCAGGAAATAATAACCCCACCCGACACTCCCACCCCACCTCCAGATACTGTGTGACAGACTGGTCCAGAGAATCTCAGTGAGGGGAATCGCTGACAGAAAGGAAGTCAGCGTCTCCGCTGTGGATCAAATGATTGATAGTTTGCACATCACTTTTCCAGTTTTCACACCCACATTTCAATTTATATAACTCAATATCAGGAATGCATTTTAACAAACTTAACTCTTTATACTTTGCATATTTTGGTCTGTATAGAAAATCATTTTGTCCCGTATTTTGCATTTTTAAAATACATTTCATTAATATTGTCTCTGCTAATTTCTCATTATAGATTTATCCTTGAATCTGCTCTTCATATGAGTTAGAAAGTGTAACGTTCCAATACTGATAACTATGGAACAGCAATGTTCCTCTTCCCAGTTTGAACACCCATGTCCCCCAGTTCTCTCCATCTTCTGTCTTTTCCCAAATGTCATAATCACAATGTAATTGAAGTCAGTAAATGATACTTCATCACAGTTCCTTAACATGGATAACATCAACACTCACGCTTGCCCTCTCTGATTCTGGAATCACAATCTGAATTGTACTTGTCACGTACAATTCTCTGTTAACATATGATTGCTGTTTGATTGTTATAAACCCACATTGTCTTAGGCACATGTTGCCATCAGATCACGGACTGAAGATATTCTCTCAATGTTTTACTGATTTTGCAATGACTGATCAGTAATTATCGGATTTATTTCTCCATTTATGAGCAGAGAAGCATGTTTATGTTCAGTTAAACATCTGGCATTACCTCTATATCCAAGGCAGACTGAATGATTACACACAAATAATATGTCATCTCCAACATTCCGCCTTCAGTCACACTCACGTCTCACATCCAGAATGCATGTGTTCAAAGTTATTTTGAATTTTAGTAAAACAGTATCCCATTGAGAGAGGTGAGCTGGAGCTGTTTGTTCAGCGATTGTGATTATACGAGTCTCCATGGATCCTGTGGGTCCCCAGAGAGTTTCAGTCTTCTATCAATAATGGAATGTGTTCAATGTGTAATCCCATAGTATGAGCGGGAGCATCATTCACACCAGTAACAGGGATCAGCAGCTTCAAGGAGAGAGGGAGGAGAGATCAGAATCTGGAAAGAATATCCTGGAGTGTTCCAACAATGGATCAAGATCTGAGAACATTCAAATGGAAATTTCCAACAATGGACAGGAGATTATCCTCGCGTCTTTTCTGGCTTTCCCAGCCTTGGATATCATTAGCATCGCAGATTGAAGATGTACTGATGGTTATTCAAGCTGGTTACTATGCTATCCTTGCGAAATTTGTGTTCCTGGTAAATCACTCTATATGTCTAGTGAAACGGCCTGAACTGAATTGATGGTCATGATATGTAAATTTTGGAAAGTTGCAAGTCAATGTTTTCAGTTCCAATCAAAGATTCCATTCCTTACATATTATAACTAGCAAATGATTATTTAAAAATTACACACCAATATGTGAGGATGAAACAAACTGTTCTCCTTGATTCGTTTTCTCCTGCACAAGTTTACATTTCCATATCCTCCCCACTCACCATTTCTGTCCAGTCCCACCAACATGACATCCCAGTCTCCTCCTCAGCCTCAGTACAATTCCTGAATAAATATCATTTGTGCCTTTGTTAATCTCCGAATACAGCTGGTTCAAGCCCATTCTTACCATGTGTCCATTGCAAAATAATTGCACTTGAGATGTTTACATTGTTCTCTGCACATAATTAGAAAGATGGGAAGACAGTGTATGGTGGTTACGTCACTGGCTCATAATCTACAGCCACAAAATTATAATCTATTGATATCGGCTTGCTTCATGCCCATTAGAGAAGGCAATGTGTCATTCTTTTCTGGTCAGGTCTCTGTGTGTCTGCAAACCAACAGCACTGTGTTTTAATCTTTACTGTCCTGTGGAACAGCTAACCAGCCACTCAGTTCAAGGTCAACAGAACATGCTGGCCTGACCAGGGCTGAATACATCCCTTGAGGGCAAATGAAAAGGAAAGATAACCCCCTTCCTCTGCCTGTATCCCATATTCCTGCAGCTGAATTACATTCAGGTAGGTGGCCACTCACACTTTTAGACGTATTCTTTGTGATTGAGTCTGTCTCCGAGAGTGTTTGCCATCTCGATAGGCACCTCTGGTGCTAGCTTTATTGATGCTGATCTACAGATGTAAGGATGGTTTAAATTCCACGTCAGTGGCTGTGCATTGTAAATGAATGGTTTCCTGTGTCACATGAAGGAAATAGAGCCGGCTAAGTGAGGGGAAGGAGTTATGTGATCAACTGTGAGAGCGTGGTAGATGCAGTGTTTGGGGTATTGTGGACAGATTTTATTTCCTTTATCTGGAGTGATCTCCTTACCACAGAGAGAATGAACAAGAGTCCCACCGGATTAATCCCTGGGATGATGGCACCATGAGTAGTGAGTAAAGGTTGATCTGTAGCGCTGTGAGATAATAAGAGGTGATTTCATTGAACCCTGAGAGGGATGATCAATCACTCCTTATATTCGAAACAGACAATGAGAAGGCGATAAATTCCTTGACTGTTGATTCATTCAGGATGCATGGTTCTGGATAGTTTAAGTGCCTCTGAGGACGTTATGCCTACCCACCCCAACCCCCACTCACCACGGCGATTGACAGAGACAGAGAGGTCCAGGTTTTGAATAAACTCTCCCCACATTAATACAGTGCAGTTAGTGTGTGATCATGCACTGAATGTCATATTATCCACCATCCTGACAGCAGCCAAAATATTTTTGGCCCTGGTGAGACCACACCTGGAGTACTGTGTGCAGTTCTGGTCTCCAAATTTGAGGAAAGACATTCTAGATATTGAGGGAGTGCTGCGTAAGTTCACGAGGTCAATTCTGGAATGGCGGGATTATTTTATACTGAAAGACTGGAGCGACTGGACTTGTATACCCTTGAGTTTAAAAGACTGAGAGAGGATCTGATTGAGACATATAAGATTATTAAAGGATTGGACACTCTGGCGGCAGGAAACATATTTCCGCTGATGGGTGAGTGCTGAAACAGAGGACACAGCTTAAAAATACGGGGTAGGCCATTTAGGACAGAGATGAGGAGAAACTTCTTCAACCAAAGAGTAGTGGCTCTGTGGAATGCTCTGCCCCAGAGGGCAGCGGAGGCCCAGTCGCTGGATTCATTTAAGAAAGAGTTGGATAGAGCTCTCAAGGATTGTGGAATCAAGGGTTATGGAGATAAGGCAGGAACACGATACTGATTAAGGATGATCAGCCATGATCATATTGAATAGTGGTGCAGGCTCGAAGTGCAGAATGGCCTACTCCTGCACCTATTGTCTATTGTCTATTGCCTATTGTCAATTTCCACCAGCTTCTGACCTTCATGAAGAGCACGAATCCATATTCTCAGAGATGCGAAAAGACTCCTTAAAGGTTAAACCAGAATACTATAAGCCATAGGGGCTGAAACTAGGCCAGTTAGTCCATCGAGTCTGCTCCGCCATTTGGCCATCGCTGATAAGTTTCTCAAACCCATTCTCCAACCTTCTGCCCGTAACCCTTGATAACCTGGATAATCTGAAAAGCTATCCCCGTCTCACATATACTCAATAACCTGGCCCCACAGCCTTCTCTGCAAATAAATTTCAAAGATTCACCATTCCCTGGTTAAAGAAGTTTTTCCTTAGCAACATCCTGAAAGCTGTACCCTTTAAGCTTAGGCTGTGTCCTTGGGTCCTGGTCTCTCATACCAATGGAAACATCTTATGCACATTCACTCTGTTCAGGTCATTCATTATTCTGTATGTTTCAATTACATTTTCACTCTTCCTTCTAATCTTTATCAAGTATAGACCCAAAGACTCAAACATTCGCCATACAACAAACTTTTCACTCCTATGACTATTCCCGTGAAAATCTTCTGAACACGCTCCAGGGGCAGTATACCTTTCCTGAGATATGGGGCACAACAGTGCGCTCAACACTCCAAATGTAGTCTGACCAAAACTGTATACAGCCTGTTCTTATATTCAATTCCTCCCGTAATAAATGCCATCAATAATAAGTGCAATTGCCCTCTTAACTACTGCCTTAACCTACAAGCTTACCTTAACAGAACCCTGCACTAGAACTCCCAAGTTCCTTTGCACTTCACAGTTCTGAATTTTCTCCCCATTTAGAAAATAGACCATGCCTCGATTCTTCATGACAAAGTGCATGACCTCACACTTTGTGACGTTGGAATCCATCTGCCAACACTTTTACCGGGTCAATTCCTTCTTCAGCTTCTCTATGCGACCCGTCAATCTGCCTATCTTCGTATCGTCTGCAAACTTTGCCAGAGTGCCCTCAGTTCGATCATCTATATTGTTAACGTAACAAGTAAAAAGTTACGATTCCAACACTGAGCCTTGTGGATCACTTCTTGTCACCGGCTGTCATTCTGAGAATGATCAATTTATCCCCACTCTCTGCTTTCTGTCAGACAGGCAAGTTCCTATTCATGCCTCTACCTTGCTTCTAACACCACGGACCCTTATCATACTCAATCATCTCCTGTGTCACACCTTGTCAAAGGTCTTCTTGGCGTCCAGGTGGATAACATCCATTGGCTGTACTTGATTGAGCCTGTTCATTTCTTCTTCAAAGATTTCCAACAAATTTGTCAGGCATGACCTTCCCTTGATGGAACCATGCTGACTTTGCCCTATTTTACCAAACACTTCCAAGTATTCAGAAATCTCATCCTTCACAATGGATTCCAGGATCTTACCCACGACAGAGGTTAAGCTATTCATTGCGGTTTTAAACGTAATTTTTCCTTAATCCCTGCTATAGCTGACTTCCCTCATCAGTCATGGTTACCTCATTCTCCATGTACTCTGCCTCATTTTACTCGGGCTAAATCTCTGCTGCATCCCGAATTACTCAAAAAGTCTCCTGCCATTGCTGCTCCACTGTCTCTCCTGCTGGGCCCTTCTACCAGTCAATTCTACCAAGCTCCTCTCTCATGTCTCTGTAGTTGCCTTTATTCAGCTTTAATACCGTTACTTCTGAATATAACTTCTCCATCTGAAATTGCAGAGTAAATTCAATCATATTACGATACTGCCTCCTATGATTTTCTTCACCTTAAGCTCCCTCATCTAATCTGCCTGCACAAGCTGCTCCAAAAAGCCAGCTCATAGACATTCCACAAATTCCTTTCCTTGCAAACCACCATCAATCTGAATTCACAGCCCACCTCCGTAATGAAATCCCACATGATCACTGTAACTTTGTATTTCCTACACAAATTTCTAGCTCCTGGTGTATCTTGCGCCCCAGCTCCTGAGTACTGTTTGGAGGCCTGAACAGAACTCCAACTACTTGTTTTTAACCTTTTTGATTCCTCAATTCTACCGACACAGATTCTACAGCATTTTACCTTACATCATTTCTTATTATTGATTTAATTGCATTTCTTACTAATAAGACAGCTCCATCCCCTCTGCCCAACTGCCTATCTTTTTGATAGGATGCATATCCTTGAATATTCAGCTCCGAATCCTGATCCTCTTGCAGCAACGTCTCCGTGATGGCGATCTGCCAATTTGTGTATGAGCCACAAGCTTATTTACCTTATTCCTTATACTGCATCCATTCCAATATAACAGTTCAGCCCTGTAGTAACCATCCCTCTTCTCATCGGCATTTGTTTGTGCTGAGTGTTTGAAGTTTGATTGCGAACACTTTCCATACTCTGCGTCTGTGCTGAAGCTTTGAATAACTTAGAGTTTTAGAGTCATCGAGGTGTACAGAATGGAAACAGACCATTCAGTCCAACCTGTCCATGCCGATCAGATATCGCCAATCCAGTCCCACCTGCCAGTACCCGGTCCATATACCTCCGAAACCTTCCTCTTCATACACCCATCTAAATGCCTCTTAAACGTTGCAATTGTACCAGCCTCCACCACATCCTCTGACAGCTCATGCCATACATGTACCACCCTCTGCGTGAAAACGTTGACCCTTAGTTCTCTTTTATATCTTTCCACTCTCACCCTAAACCTATGCCCTCTAGTTCTGGACTCCCTGACCCCAGGGAAAAGACTTTGTCTATTTATCATATCCATGCCCCTCATAATTTTGTAAATCTCTAAAAGGTCACTCCTCAGCCTCCGACGCTCCAGGGAAAGCAGCCTCAGCCTGCTCAGCTTCTCCCGATAGCTCAAATCCTCCAAACATGGTAACATCCTTGTAATTTTTTTCTGAACTGTTTCAAGTTTCACAACATCTTTCTGATACGAAGGAGATCAGAATTGCATGCAATATTCCAACAGTGGCCGAACCAATTTCCTGTACAGCCGCATCATGACCTCCCAACTCCTGTACTCAGTACTGTGACCAACAAAGGAAAGCATACCAAACGCCTTCTTCTTGAGATCTGCAGTCTTACCCGCTCCTTTAATTCGGGTTTTATAATTTTCCCTATAACTGACACCACCCCACCCCCATTTAGCTTAATGCCCAGTCTACAGCCCTAGTTATGCGATTTGCTTGGACTCTGGTCCCAACACGGTTCAGATGAAGACCATCCGATCAGAACAGTGCGCTCCTTCCCCAGTGTCTGGTGTCAATGTCCCATGATACAAACCCATTTCTCCCACACCAAACTTTGAACCATGCATTTTACTGCTGATCCTGTGCTAATTAGCTCATGGCTCAGGCCGTAATCCAGAGATTATTTCCTTTTTGATTCTGTTTTCTAATTTAGCTCCGAGCTCTTCGTATCCCTGAGCAGAACCTCTGTCCAAATTTTATCTCTGTCGTTGGTACCGACACAGACCATGACCAATGGATCTTTACCCTCACACTCGAAGTTCCACTGCAGCCCAGATGAGATATCCCTTACCCAAACACCAGTCGGTAACGCCGCATTTAGGGCTCTCAATCCGGGTCACAGAGGACAGTGTCTGTGCCGCTAACTATACTATCCCCAGTTACATTAACATTTCTCTTCTCTTGCCCCACTTAAAAGCTTTCCTCAACTCGGTGCTGTGGCCAATCAGCTCATCCTCCCTGCAGTCCCCATCATATCCACACAGGGAACAAACCTCTTGAACCTGCTAGACAGGGACAGGGGCTGAGGCTCCAGCAATTCTACGTCCTGGATCCCTTTATCTGCCTCACTCATAGATAATCTCTCTGCTTTCTAACCACTGGCTGAATTTGAGTCAGTTGATCTAAGGAGTGTAACTGTTTCTTGAATCACAGCATCCAGGGAACTCTCCCCCTCCCTGACGCTTTGCAATGTTTGAAGCTCAAACTCCAGCTCATCGACTCAGAGCCAGAGTTGTTCTTGCATGCAACATTTACTCCAGACATGGTCACTGGGAACCACAGTGGGGTCCACCACTCTCACATCATGTAGAAACAACACATCACCCGACCCTCCATCCTTACTTTATTTATCTACTATTGAATTGTTCCTCTGCAATTTTATTTGTTTATGTACATCTGCTTAGGCAAGTTGTCACCAATAAATTAAAATGATTCAATTTAACACAGATTCAAAGTTAACACACTGCCTACTACCAAATCAGATCACATCCTCCCTTTATCAAACCTGCTCATTATCTTCTGATAGAATTCTGACAGACCTGTCAGCGGGACCACTCCTTGATGAAGCCATGCTGACTCAGCCCATTTTACCATGCACCTCCAGGTCCTCTGCAATGTCATTGCTGGCAATGCACTCTAAATCCCTAATAACGGACGATGCCAGGCTATACTGCGCTATGATTTCCTGTATTTTGCCTTTCTTCCTTATTACACAGAGATTTTAAATTGTCAATTTTTCAGTTCTCTGGGACTCTGTCTGATTATAGTTATTCCTGAACAGTCACGACCAATGGTTTCACAATCTCCTCCGCTAATTCCTTCAGAACTTTAGCTGTTATCCTTCCAGTCTGTGTGATTTATCCATTTTCAAACATTGCAGCTCCCACAGTACCTTCTCCTCAGCGCTGATCACTACATCCATTCCTCACCCTTGACTCGCTTTAAGTTCTGGAAGGTTCATAGTATCTACCATTGTGAGGATTGATAGAAAGTACCTATTCAGGTCATTCTCCAATTCTTTGTTTTCCATTTCTCTGCAGTCAGCCTCAATTTCTGGTTGTCCAATGTTCACTCTCCCCTTTTATATATCTTAACAAAACTCCTTCAATCTCCTTTTCTAAAGCAAACTAGCTTACATGTTTCGTTTTCATCACTTTATTACTTCTTGAATTGTCCTCTGCTGCTGTATAAAGGCTTCCCAATCTTAGATAGGCTGCGTGAGAGCACTCCTGTTAACTGACTGTCGAAAATATACTAATGTAACTGTCCTAATCCTATTGTGTGTCATTGGATAGCGTGGTGATACAACACTGCTACCTCACAGTGCCAGGGACTCGGGTTCAATTCCAATCTCTGGACCCTGTCTTTCTGGAGATTTTGCAATCTCTGCATTGGGAGAGAATTGCCTCTTTTCTCTCTCCACAGTATGAACATAGAACATAGAACATAGAAGAATACAGCGCAGTACAGGCCCTTCGGCCCTCGATGTTGCGCCGATCAAAGCCCACCTAACCTACACTAACCCACTATCCTCCATATACCTATCCAATGCCCGCGTAAATACCCATAAAGAGGGAGAGTGACCACTGCTACTGGCATGGCATTCCATGAACTTACGACTCGCTGAGTGAAGAACCTACCCCTAACGTCAGTCCTATATCTACCCCCCCTTAATTTAAAGCTATGCCCCCTTGTAATAGCTGACTCCATACGTGGAAAAAGGTTCTCACTGTCAACCCTATCTAACCCCCTAATCATCTTGTACACCTCTATCAAGTCACCCCTAAACCTTCTTTTCTCCAATGAAAACAACCCCAAGTGCCTCAGCCTTTCCTCATAGGATCTTCCTACCATACCAGGCAACATCCTGGTAAACTTCCTCTGCACCCGTTCCAGTGCCTCCACATCCTTCCTATAGTATGGCGACCAAAACTGCACACAATATTCCAGATGCGGCCGCACCAGAGTCTTATACAACTGCAGCATGACCTCAGGACTCCGGAACTCAATTCCTCTACCAATAAACGCCAGTACGCCATATGCCTTCTTCACTGCACTATTTACCTGGGTGGCAACTTTCAGAGATCTGTGTACATGGACACCAAGATCCCTCTGCTCTTCCACACTACCAAGTATCCAACCATTAGCCCAGTACCCCATCTTTTTGTTACTCTTACCAAAGTGAATCACCTCACGCTTAGCTACATTGAACTCCATTTGCCACCTTTCTGCCCAGCTCGGCAGCTTCTCTATATCCTGCTATAACCTGCCACATCCTTCCTCACTGTCTACAACTCCTCCGACTTTCGTATCATCCGCAAACTTGCTCACCCAACCTTCTAACCCTTCCTCCAGGTCATTTATAAAAATGACAAACAGCAATGGTCCCAAAACAGATCCTTGCGGAACACCGCTAGTGACGGCACTCCAAGATGAACCTTTGCCATCAACTACTACCCTCTGTCTTCTTCCAGCCAGCCAATTCCTAATCCAAAACTCCAACTCACCCTCAATGCCATATCTCTGTATTTTCTGCAGTAGCCTACCATGGGGGACCTTATCAAACGCCTTACTAAAATCCATATATACCACATCTAACGCTTTCCCCTAATCTACCTCCTTAGTCACCTTCTCAAAGAATTCAGTAAGGTTTGTGAGGCACGACCTGCACTTCACAAAACCATGCTGACTATCCTTGATCACATTATTCTTATCCAGATGTGCATAAATCCTATCCCTTACAATTCTCTCTAAGACTTTGCCCACAACAGAAGTGAGACTCACTGGCATATAGTTACTAGGATTATCCCTACTCCCCTTTTTGAACAAGGGAACCACGTTTGCTAGCCTCCAGTCCTCTGGCACTACTCCTGTAGACAAAGAGGACACAAAAATCAAGGCCAATGGCTCTGCAATCTCCTCCCTTGCTTCTCAGAGAATCCTAGGACAAATGCCATCAGGCCCAGGGGACTTATCTATTTTCACCCTTGCCAGAATTTCCAACACCTCTTCTCTACATATCTCAAAGCCATCCATTCTGCTTATTCGTGCCTCAGTATTCATATCGACAACAATGTCCTCTTCCTGAGTGAATACTGACGAAAAGTATTCATTCAGTGCCTCCCCAATCTCTTCAGCCTCCACACGCAACTTCCCATTACTATCCTTGATTGGACCTATTCCTACCCTAGTCATTCTTTTATTCCAAACATACCTATAGAAAGCCTTAGGTTTTTCCCTAATCCTACCAACTAAGGACCTTTCATGTCCCCTCCTTGCTCTCTTAGCTCTCTCTTCAGGTCCTTCCGGGCTACCTTATAACTCTCAATCGCCCCTATTGAACCTTCATGCCTCATCTTTACAAAGGCCGCCCTCTTCCATTTAACAAGGGATTCCAATTCCTTATTAAACCACGGCTCCCTCACACGACCCTTTCCTCCCTGCCTGATAGGTACGTACTTATCAAGGACACTCAATAGTTGCTCCTTGAACAAGTTCCACATATCAATTACGCTCTTGCCTTGGAATCTACTTTTCCAATCCACACATCCTAAGTCATGCCTCACCGCATCATAATTTCCCTGCCCCAGCTATAACTCTTGCCCTGTAGTACACGCTTATCCCTCTCCATCACTCGAGTAAAAATCACCGAATTGTGGTCACTGTCCCCAAAGTGCTCACCTACCTCTAGTTCTAATACCTGGCCTGGTTCGTTACCCAGAACCAAATCCAGTATGGCCTCACCTCTTGTTGGCTTATCTACATATTGTGTCAGGAAACTCTCCTGCACACATTGGACAAACACTGACCCATCTAACGAACTTGAGCTATCGCTTTCCCAATCAATATCAGGAAAGTTAAAGTCCCCCATAACAACCACCCTATTACTGTCACTCTTCTCCTGGATCATCTTCGCAATCCTTTCTTCAACGATTCTAGGACTATTAGGAGGCCTGTAAAAGACTCCTAACAGGGTGACCTCACCTCTCCTATTCCTAACCTCAACCCAAACTACCTCAGATGGCAAATCTTCGTCCATCTTCCTTTCCACCGCTGTAATACTATCTTTGACAAGCAAAGCCACACACCCCCCGCTCTTTTACCCCCACCTCTGACCCTACTAAAACATTTAAACCCTGGAACCTGCAACAGCCAATCCTGTCCCTGATCTAGCCATGTCTCCGTAATAGCCACAACATCGAAGTCCCAGGTACCAACCCACGCTGCAAGTTCACCTACCTTATTTCGTATACTTCTGGCATTAAAGTATACACACTTCAAGCCACTCTTCTGTTTACAGGCACCCTCCTTTAAGATTGATGCCTTATTCCTAACCTCCCTACACTCCAGGTCCTGCACCCTAAAGCTACAGTCTGGGTTCCCATGCCCCTGCAGAGTTAGTTTAAACCCCCCCCCAAGAGCACTAACAAACCTCCCCCCAAGGATACTGGTGCCCCTCAGGTTCAGGTGCAGACCATCCTGTTTATAGAGGTCCCACCTTCCCCAGAAAGAACCCCAGTTATCCAAGTACCGAAATCCCTCCCTCCTGCACCATCCCTGTAGCCACGCATTTCACTGTTCTCTCTCCCTATTCCTCGACTCTCTATCACGTGGCACGGGTAACAAACCAGAGACAACAACTCTGTTCGTTCTAACTCTGAGCTTCCAACCGAGCTCCCTAAAAGCCTGTCTAACATCCTCAGCACTCCTCCTACCTATGTCATTGGTGCCAATATGGACCACGACTTCAGGCTGCTCCCCCTCCCCCTTAAGGACCCGGAATACACATGTATGTTTCTGTGTTTGTTTCAGGTTTCTGCGATCTACAGTATATTTGGTTGTGTTTGATGGAGAATTGCTGCAAATATGACAGGTTTATTGTATAAGTGGCTCTGGTCCTCAGGCTTCCTGAGTGCTTGGGAATCTTACCCAGCTACTTATGTGAGTGCATGTCCCTGATTACCTACTCTGTCTCTCTCAATCCCTGAGTCCATCCGTCACTGCATGCAGCCTTTCATTGAGCCACCCCGGGATTCCCCACACCCCATCGCCTGGCACTGGATGCTCCCTACGCAGTGAGTGCACAAAGACACTGGGCACTTTCTGACGCGCTAGGGATCCGGGGTAAAGACCCAGCCATTAAAAGGAACAGAATAGCTAAAATCCAATTGAACAGCAAAGCAGAGTAAACAGGCTGACTGGCACCCATCTGTTATGACATTTTCAGGTCTTTTGGACTAATTTCTGCTTATCCTCGTCCATGTACAAATACATGCTCCATAAGTATATCTTGTCACACAGGTTTGGTGGAGGTGACAGATAGCAGATCCTATGATCATTACGACTGATTCGTTGGGCTCCACGTTCCTGGTTAATGAGATCACCCTTAAGTTTTTATTGTCAAGTCTATCCATTTTAAAGTAAAGGTCTTGCTGGAGTTGTGCTGAAAGCATATTTGAATGTTGGGGAGACTAGATTATGCCACATGCCAGTGAGGTTAGGAATAGGAAGGTAGTAAAGTTAAAAACATGGCCAAAGAGCTGGTAGGGTGGGCAGCACTTCCAATATGTGGATCATTGGGATTCCCAGGTCGGTAGGATAGACACAAGAAGGGCGGGATGCAGCTGAACTGGCAGCAATCTCAGATATGTGGGTCATTGGGAATCCTGGGTCAGTATGAAATACACAAGAAGGACGGGATGGACGTGAACTGTCAGCAATCTCCTGACAGGCAGGTTTGCTATTGTCACTCAGGAGGCTTTAAACTAGTGTGGTGGTGGGGGAGGGAGGGTGGAGCCAGAGCAGTACATCCACAAGCACAGTGACTGAAGAGCATTTGGAGACTAATCCCAGTACAACTAAGAACAGCAACAAACTGGCAGAGGGGAGTGAACACAATGGGACTGGAAGTCTGAAGTATCCTGATTTTAATGTGAGCAGTGTGACAGGCAAGACAGATGAATATATATAACCATGAGACAAATATTACAGAGACTTGGTTGAGAGAGGGATCAGAAAACTCAATCCAATGGGTCAAGAGCGAGTAGACGAATGTGCCGTGAGAGGCTGGAGACGGTAGTTTGAAGCAAAATAATCATCCAGCAGTTTATTGGAATTGGACAGTGTGGGATGCAATGTACAGATTTAAGGGACAAGGGAGGAAACAGAAATTGGCTGTTTACAATATTTTCCGCTTTACTGACAGTCCTTTGTAATCTCCTGTTACCAGAGAATAGACTAGGAGGAATTTACATCAGGGAAACTCAAACCAAATATCAGGTCAGGATCTGATAGAGTTTGGCTGAAGTGTATTTATTTCAATGCAAGAATTGTTATGGGTAAGGACGATGAACTGGGAGCCTGATTCCATACATGGGACTATGATGTTGCGGCTTTACAGAGACTTGGTTGAGAGAGGGAAAGGACTGGCCGTTCAAAGTATCCAGGGTTTCATTGGTTTAGGCGAGATAGAGAAGAAGCTAAAAGAGGTGGACGAGTTGTTTTATTGATCAGAGAGAATGCTACATCTGCACGTGAACAGGACATGCAGGAGGGAACATCCACTGCAGCAATTTGGGTCAAGCTCAAAAATAAGAGAGATACACGCACTGCGTTACTATAATCTCTCCAACAGCCACGACAGGATTGAGGAACAGATATGTATGTCGATTAAGGAAAGATGTATTAAAAACAGAGTGGTCATAGTGAGTGACTTTAATATCCCCAATAATGACTGGAAGTCCATTAGAGCAAGGGGTTTAGACGGGGCAAAATTTGTTAACTGCAGCAGTATGTGGATAGTCCAACGAGAGGAAGAACCATACTGGACCTCGTATTGGCTAATGAGCCTGACCAGGTGACTGACCTTTCAGTGTGACATAATTTTAGAAACAGTGGTCACAGTTCCTTCAGATTTAAGATAGCCATAAACACGGATATGTCAGGACCTTGTGGGAATCTCCTGAATTGGCGGAAGGCAAATTACGTCAGCATCAGGCAGAGCTAGGACGTGTCAATTGGGAGGAGCTGCTATCAGGCAAATCCAATTTTGTAAGAGGGAACTGCTTGTTAAATCCTGACAGCAAAATCATCTCGTGAACGTTCTCTCAACTGCTCGAATTTCTATCTTTTTTTTGAACTGATATTTCAAGGCCGCTGCATATCAGACGACAGGTAGAGATAAAGGATGATTCTGCACTGTGTCCTTCACAGTATCAGTTTGTCTCTCCAGGCACCTGAAGTCTTTATTGTGGGTCAGAGAACTTCAGAATTGATAGAGTACTGAAGGAGGCCATTTAGCCCATTGTACACCGACGAGCGCTCCAACAGCACAATTTGTCAACAGAGAGAACAGAATGTGTGTGTGTGTGTGTGTGTGTGTGTGTGTGTGTGTGTGTGTGTGTGTATGTGTGTGCGAGACAGAGAAAAATTAAAAGAGAAAAAAGTGAAGAGAGATAAAAGGAATGGAGAGAAAATGGAGCGACAGAGTGAGTGAGAACAAGGGGTGTCAGACGAGTGTGAAGTAATATCAGAAGACAGCATGAGGAGAAATACACAGAAATTTCATGTAGAAACTCCCACAGACTGCAAGCCCTTTGTCTGGTCCGTACCCTGTGAGCAATATGCTGTCATCCCAGATCATTTATCGCCAATATATCACAGAACCGGGTTGCTGACGCTGAACAGGATCCAAAAGAACAATAGATTAGTTCCGGGAGAAGGTGAATTAATTTAAATATTCTGGGCCAACGGGAACTTGTAATCCCTCGAGACACGGTGTGAGAGACAGGGGGAGAGATTCTCAATGAGGGGGATCACTGACAAGGGGAGATCAGCATCTCAGCTGTGGGTCAAATAATGACTGATAAAGGTTGAAAACCTCGTCCGTGGTTTTTAAATTCACATTTCAATTCATATAACTCCACATCGTAAGTGTATTTTAACAATCTTGCATCATTGTAGTTTTCATGTTTTGGTATGTACAGAAAAGCTTGTTTTTTGTCCCTTTATTTTGTGTTGGGACGATAGTCCGATTGAATCCTAACTAAGGCTGTAGACAGAGGTCTAAACTGATTAGGAGAGTGTTTGTGTTGGCAAGGTGGGGGAGTGGGTGTCCGTTATAGGGTTTAATTAGAAAAGAGGAGGTAAATGCACAGAGCTCAAGAGAGGTTATTAAAATCTCCAGCACAGACGCAAATAAGACAGAGTGTATGGAAAGTGTAAGCAATCAGACTTCAATCACACCGAACAAACAAATAACAAAGAGAAGAGGAACCGTTAATACAAGATTGAAGGGTTATATTTGAATGCACGCAGTATAAGGAATAGAGTAAATGAGCTTGTGGCACAGATTGGAATTGGTAGGTATGACGTGATGGGCATCACAGATAAGTGGTTGCAAGGGGATCCGGATATTCAAGGACATATATCCTAGCGAAAAGATAGGAAGCAGAGGGAGTGGGTTTACATTATTAATAAGAAATGAAATTAAATCAATAGTAAGAAAGGAAGTAAAATCAGATGTTGTAGAATCTGCGTGGGTAGAATTGAGGAACCACAAAGGTAAGACAACCACAGTTGGAGACTTGCACAGGCCTCCAAAGAGTAGTCAGGAGCTGGGTTACAAGATAGACCAGGAGATAGAAAAGATCTGTAGGAAAGACAAAGTTACAGTGATCATAGGGGGATTTGAATATGCAAGTGGAATGGGAAACCAGGTTGGGAGTGGATCGCAAGAAATGGAATTTGAGGAATGTCTATGGGAAGGCTTTTTGGAGCATCATGTGGTGGAGCCCACTCTGGAACAGATGACACTACGTTTAATGACGCAGGCTAGATAAGGGAGCTTAAAGTGAAAGAAAACTTCCGAAGCAGTGATTAGAACATGGTTGAATTTATTCTGCAATTTGAGAGAGAGAAAGTAGAATCAGAGATAACAGTATTTCAGTTGAATAAAGGTAACTGGAGAGGCACAAGGGAGAAACTGGGTAGAATTGACCGGAACAGGGGTCTAGCAGGAAAGACAGCGGAACAGTAATTGCAGAAAATTCCAAGATTAATTCAGGAGACACTGCAGAGATACATGCTGAGCAATAAAGGCATGGTGCAGGGAGGATGAGGCAACCAGGGCTGACGAGAGAAGTCAGGGATTTCGTATAAGTAAAAGCGCAAGCAATGTGAAGGGCAAAGGGAAACTGGAGAATGGGGTCAACAGAAGGCAAGGAAAAATAAATAAGGAGGGTGAAGATTAATTATGGGGGTAAGCTAACCATTAATAAAATGAAACTTTAAGAGATTCTTTAGATATATAAAGTGCAAAAGAGAGGTAAAAGTGAACATGGACCACTGGAAAATGATGCTGGAGAGACGGTAGTGGGAAACAAAGAAATGGCTGAGGAACTTTGCATCAGTCTTCACGGTGGAAGACACGAGTAATTTCTCAAGAATTGACGAGAGTGAGAGGGCAGTCCTGAATATGGTGGTCATCACCAAGAAGAGCATGTTAGAAAACGGAATGGCCTGAATGTGGATAGCTCACCTGGACCAGTTGGACTACACCCCAGCCTTGTAAGGGAGATAGCTGAAGAGTTAGTGCAAGCGTAAGTGGTAATCTTTGAGGAATTATTAAAATCAGGAAATGGCCAAATGGCTGTATAATTGCTAACATGACACCCCGTTTAATAAGGGAGTTAGGTAGAAGATGGAAAACTGCAGACTGATTTGCCTAACCTTGGTTGTGGGTAACATCCTGGAATCCATCGTGAAGGATGGGATTTCTGATACTTGGAGGTGTTTGGTAAAATAGGACAGTGTCAGCTTTGATTCATCAAGGGGAGATAAGTCCTGCCAAACCGGCTAGAAAACAGTGAGGGAGTAATGAGCAGATTAGATCAAGTATAACCAATAGATGTTATCAATCTGCACACAAAAATCGTTTGACAAAGTGCCATGCATGAGGCTATTGAGAAGGGTATGTGCCCATGGTATTAGAGGCAATGTGCTAGCATGGCTAGAAGTTTGGCTGCCTTAGAGAAAGCATAGAATGGGGATAAAAGCGTTCTTCTAAGGATGTCAACCAGTGACAAGTGGTGTTCCACAAAACTCAGTGTTGTGACCACAACTTTTCACTTTGTGCATTCATTATCTATTTGAAGGAACTGAGGGCATTCTGGCTAAGCTTTCAAACAGTGCAAAGATAAACAGAGGGACAGGTAGCATTGACGAGGTGGTTCGGCTGCAGGAGGGTGCTCTCATGCATCTCCTCAACTTCCCACACCTCCGCCCTTGCACTCCACCCTTCCAACGACAACAAGTTAGAACCTCGCTGGTGCTCGCCTTCCATCCCACCAACCTCAGGATACAACGCATCATACTCCGCCATTTCTGCCACCAACAGTCAGACCCCAATACCAGAGATATACTTCACTCCCCACCCCTATCATCATACTGCTGAGACCGTTCCCTCACAACTCCCTCGTTCGGTCCACACGCCCCCACTAAACCACCTTCCACTCCCAACACCATCAGTTGACACTGCTAGAGATATAAAAACTGTACCAACACCTCCCTCCTCACCTCCACCCAAGGCCCCAAAGGATCCTACCACATCAGGCAGAAAACATCCTGTGCATCCAAACACCTCTTCTAGTCATTCCATTGCTCCTGTCTACTATACATTGGCGAGACAGGATGTCAACTTACAGAACGGTTCAGGGAACACTCTCGGACACAGAAACCCAACAACCCCACTTCCCTGTGGCCGAATACTTCAAATGCCCCTCCCACTCCGCCAAAGCCCTGCAAGCTTTTGTCCTCCTCGACTGCCAAATTCTAGCCACCTGACTTCTGGAGGAAGAACGCATCATCTTCTGCCTTGGGACCCTCCAAACACACGGTATCAAGGACAATTTCACCAGTTTCCTTATCTCACCTCCCTCCACCTTATCCCATATCTAACCCTCCAACTCAGCACCGCCCTCTTGAACTGTCCTACCTGTCCATCTATCTTCCCAAGTATCAAATCCATCTTCCACTCTGACCTATCACTATCATCACGCACCTTCATCTAGCTGTCGCCTTCGAAGCTACCTTCCTCCCAGCGCCAGCTCCCCGCCCCCCATTTATCTCTCTGCCCCCTTCCACCCACTCCACATCCCTGATGAAGGATTTTATGTCTGAAACTTCGAATCTCCTGATCATCGGATGCTGCCTGACAGGCTGTGCTTTTCTATAACCACACTTTTTGACTCAGATCTCCAGCATCTGCGGTCCTCACTTCCACCAGCTGAAGGATTTTTACAGGTTTGGAGAGTGAACAAAGAAGTGGTAAATGGAGTACAATGTGGGAAAGTGTGGGAAAGCATTTTGCCAGGATGAATAGAGGCATGGACTATTTTCGAAATAGCGAGCAAGTTCAGAAGTTTGAAGGGCAAAAAGACGAGGGAGTTTAGTCCAGGAGTCTTGAAAGGTAAACTTGCAGTTTGTCAATAGTTAGGCAGGCAAATACAATGATGGTATTTATTTCAAGAAGGCTTAAATATAAAACCAGGGATGTACTTCTAAGGCTCTACAAGGCTTTGGTCATGCCACATTTGGATTATTGTGCGCAGTTTTGCGTCCCATATCTCAGGAAGGATGCACTGGTCCTGGAGCATTCTCCAAAGAGATTCACGAGAATGGTGCCAGGAAATAAAAGCTTATCATATTAAAAATATTTGAGGACTCTGGGTCTGTATTTGGTAGAATTCAGAAGGATGTTAGGAGGTCTAATTGAAACTTACAGAACACTAAATGACCTGGGTGAGAGGGGATTTTGGGAAGATGTATCCAATGTAAGAGATACTAGTACCCGAGGGGACAGTGGAAAAAGAAGATCTTTTCGAACAAAGATAAGGAGAAACCTCTTCAGCCAGACAGCGGTGAATCTATGGAATTCACTGCTACAGAGGGCTGTCGAGTCCAGGTCAGTGGGTATATCTAGGAGTGAGACAGATAGGTTCTTGACTTTAAAGGAGATTAAGGGTTACATGTAGAAAGTGTGAGAATGGGGTTGAGAAGCTTAACAGCCATCATGGAATGGCGGAGCAGGCTTAATGGGCGTCATGGCCAAATTTCTGCTCCAATGTCTTCTGGTTGTGTGGTTAATATTGGCTCTCCTCATTCCTCATTGGAGATGTACCCTTGAATTTGATCTTCATATGATTTATGAAGAATAAAATTCCAATACTGATGGCTGGGGATTATTATGTTCCCTCCCTCCACTCTCAGCAGCCATGCCCCGATATCATAATCACACTGCAATTGAAATCCAGTGAAATTTACTTCAATACAGTTGATTGGCATCGATAACATTAACAGCAGGACCCTTACCTGCCCTCTCTGATCCTTGAATAACCATCTGAATTGTTTGTCACATAATATTCTCTGTTAATATATCCAAGCCATTTGTCTGTTATCACTCATGTTGTCATAAGCAAATTCCTGTCAGATTATGGACGAGAAAAGTTCTCTCCATATTTTACTGACATTATAATCACTGCTCAGTAGTTACAGACTTTATGTTTCGATTTATAAGCCGAGAAACTTGCTTATGTTCTGACAATCCTTTGACATTACTGTCATATCTAAGGCAGATTGAATGATTACATTCAATCAATTTACCATCTCAACTATTTCTTCCTGTTCACCCCCCACACATATCCCATGCCAAATGTGTAAACTTTAGAAGTTCTTCTGAATTTGAATAAAATCATTATTGAATTCAAAGGGGTTAACTGGAGCTATTTGTTCAGTGACTGTGATTAATATCAATCTCAGTGGATCCTAATTATGGCAGTGGAGAGTTTCCATGGTTGAAATATAAATGGGCTCTGTTCAATGTGCTATCACATAGTGTGAGTAGGAGCATCCCTGACAGCACTAACAGGGATCAGCAGCTCAAGAGAGAGAGCGGGAGGAGAGATCAGAATCTGAGAACATTAGACAGGAACGTTACAATAATGAATCATAATCTGAGGACCATGGATTGGAATGTTCCAACAATGGATCAGAATCTGAGAACATTAGACTGGAATATTCCAACAATGGATCAGAATCTGAGAACATTACACTGGAATGTTCCAACAATGGACAGAAGTTTATCCTCGGGTCTTTACTGGCTTTCTCAGCCTTGGATAGCTTTAGCAGTACGGATCCAAGTTATCCTTTGGATTATTCAAGGTGGTTACTATCCCATTCTTGCGATAGTTGGTGTTCCTGGTAAGTCATTATATTTGTCTACTAAACTGGATTGAACTCAATTTCTGCTCATGATATACAAATATTGGAAAGTGCAAGTCAATGTCTTCAGTTCCAAACAAAATATCCTTTCCTTATAAATTATAACTATCAAACTACTATTTATAAATTACTCACTGATATGCGAGAAGGACACAGAATGTTCTCAAACTCCATCATCCATTGTGTCCTTCACGGATTTACATCTCCATGTCCTCCCCACTCACCAACCCTGTCCAAAACCACCATCATGATATCTCAGTCTCTCTGCAGGCTCAGTGCAACTTCTGAATGAACCATGATTTTTGCCTTTGTTCAATCTGGTTGCAACAGTTTCACGTGCTTTCCATCACTAAATAATTGCTCTTGAGTATGTTTGACGTGTTCCCTGCACGTACAGGAAGACAGTTTATGGTAGTCAAGTCATTGACTCATAATGTAGAGCCACAGAATAATAGTTTGTTGATATCTCATGAAGAAAAGTGGTGGAATTTAAAAGCAACCATTATCATTTGTTATAAAAGCCCATCTGCTTGCCTGAAGTCCTTTAGGTAAGTCAATGTGTCAACCTTCCCTAATCAGGTTTCCGTGTGACTTCAGTGATGAACATGTGGGTGTACTGCACCTTGAAACTACCTGACAGCACCAATTCTTCTGAAAAATAGATATAATTTAACATTTGGTCGAACAACTCGATTAGCTCATTGTCTTGAGACAAAAATAAATTCAGCCAAACAGTTTAAATTATACCCCAAATTACCCACTTCCAATCAAGTTTGAATGTAATAGTTTGATAATCTTAAAAGCCAATGACACAATCCAATAGTTTGGATGTACAAGACCGTGGAAAATTGAACAGTTGAGAGCAGAGCTGCCAAGCTACCAGCATACAAAGACTGCCTTAAAAATAGCTCCCTTAAAAGTAACTAGTGAAGCAGAATCCCCCAGAAGAAAAGAAGACAGGACCATGGAGAAGAACCGAAAGCTTCCTGGTTTTGAGATAAGAAGTTTTATTTTGTAAATCTTAATTAGGAGTCTTATCTGACTCGTATTGTGGAGGCAGAAGGTAAATGACAGGTTAGAGGAAGAATTTGTAAATTTTCGTTCGATTATTATTCTCTGTAAAACTTTAAGAAATAAAGTTGTTAATGTTTACTTTAAATAGTTCTTAGACTCTAGAATTATCATACATTACTGCATTGGATAAATCTTTTCTGTGTTGCTGGTTTTAATTAAGCAGGAGAATTTATCCTGAATTGTAACACTACAAACCCCCAGCAATACGTTTTACTCTTTACTGTCCTGTGGAACAACTGAACCAGCCACTCAGTTTAAGATTGATGTAACATCCTGCCCTGACCAGGGCTGCATACATCCTGTGAGAGAAGAACAAAATTAAAGATAGCTCCCATCCTCTACCTGTTTCCCGTATTTGTACAGCTCATTCCTTTTCAGATAGGTGATCATTACATCTTTTAGGGGGATTCGATCTCATTGAAATGCTCCCCGAGTGTGATGCACATCTCCATAGGCAACTCTGGTGCTGGCTTTATTGATGCTGACGTATAGATATAAGGAACTTATAAATTCCATATCAGTCGTAGTGCATAGAGAAATAATGGCGTTTCATAACACAGGAAGGAAACGGCGATATCTAAGTGAGAGAAAAGGATTATTGTGATCATCCCTGAGTGTGTTGAGGCAGTATTTGGGGTACTGTGGAGAGACTTTCTCTCAAGTCTCACCAGACTAATCCCTGGGATGATAGCAACATGAACAGGGAGTGAAGCTCAGTGAGAGAATAAGGTGATTGCATTGAACATTAAGGGGGATGCACAATCACTTATGATGTTCTAAACAGACACTGTTACGGTGATAAATTCCATGGCTTTATTTCAATCGGGTTACATGGTTCTCGATAGTTTAAGAACCTCTGAGAACGTTCCACCCAACCACCACCACTCCCTATTTCGATTCAGAAACAGAGAGAGAGAGGTTCAGGCTTTTGAAATGAAAAACTCTCCCAACGTTAATACCGTTCAATTGGTGCGTGATCCTGCAATGAACGTCATGCCATCCATAATCCCGACAGCAGCAACAGTACCTTCATTATAAAAGAGTTAACTCTTCCCAGCAGCTTCTGACCTACATAGAGCACATGGGAGTGTCTTCTCGGAGATAGAAGATGCCTCCTTGAGACTTTACACAAAATATTTGGTTTCCCTTATCACGGCCAGCAAACCATGTTAAGGTAGCACACGTTCTACAAACAATGGAACCATGATAAACACCATGGAGCCCCCTATCAATGCAGTCTCGGTTTCATTGGTTTGTCATGTTAGAGTATCAATGACGACCTCCTGTTTCTGTATAACTATCTCGTGGGGCTGAATAACCTCCTTCTGGTCTCATGGAACAGGTTTAAAGGTCTGATTGGGCTCTGCCTGTTCCTGTTTAACAGCTCGATGTAATGACCAGACCCCTCTTATTCCTGTGGAATAGGCAGGTGGATTGAATGGGCTGTCCCTCTTCTTGTTCAGTCGTTTCCACGGGCCCAATGGTTTCCACATATCAGTGTGCAACCAGCCTGGGATGCTGATTGAGCTCGTCTATTAACTGTGGAAATGTGCAGTGTCTGGCAGCGCTGTTACATGAATGTTACCGACACTTTAACAGCACAAACGGAATGCTGTCCAGGTCTTGCTGCACATGGACACAGGATGGTTCAGGAGCTGAGGGGGCACAAAATCTCTGAATATTGTGTGATCTTCAGTCATCATCCTTACTTCAGATCTTATGATGGGGAAAGACATTGATATAGCAGTTGGAGATGTTTGTTCTGAGGAGGCTAACCTGAGGATCTCCTGCAGAGATGTCCCGGAACTGTTAGGGCTGTTGGCCACCGACCACAAGCATCTTTCTTTCAGCTCTGAAAGACCGACACAAGTCGGAGGTTACACCTGATTTCCATTCAGCTCAAATAAGTGGGTGGTCCTGATGCCATCCTCAGTCAAATACTCACTTGATATCAAAGCCATTCACTGTTTGCTGAGCCCCTGTGTTCATCTCTCGTTCATATCAATTAGGTGACGATGTATGTGTAGGGAATGTTTTCCTCTCACAGCGGGTAATCAATGTCAGGAATTATCTGGGCTAGCGAGTTATGGGATCTACATCACTGAAAGTATTTAAGGATGAGGTAGATGGATTTTTGACCTGTCCGACAGCTAAGGGATGTGTAGAATTGGGCATTAAAAAGGAATTAATGCCAATAGTAGATCAGCCATGATGGTAGACAATGGCTTGATCATCCCGAATTCGCTGATGCGGTTCCTTATGTCCTCATATTCTGTAATTACAAAGTTAATGGTTGTAATTTTCCTAAAAGTTCTGTTATTGAATGTTGCAATCAGACAGAGCAAAGTATTTTATGAGTCATCTCTGGGTGAGATATGAGGGTTGCATTCACAGTGAATCTGGGCCTGTATTATAACCAACAAATAAAGCACAAGTTGCAGTGAAGAGACACTCTGCAAAGAGACCAGAGGCGTCTTTCGAACCCAGCCTGGATTTCCAAATAGCATTTTCCAACCCATACTAAACCGTGTGTGTGTGACAGTCTTGAGGGACTGAATGAGATGCTGTGTTACTGTGGATCAGGTATTTGGAGCAAGTGGCCTCCAACTGGTCCTTGCAGGAGCTGTGAGTGGTTGGATAGAACATAGGAACATAGGACTGTGCAGCAGGAGTGTGCCATTAGACACTTTGTCACCGCTCCACCATGCACAAAGATTATGGGTCATGTGACTGTGATCTCCCCAGCACTTTTCTGTCTGTATACCATTTTCTACATTCACTTTTCTGTCAAATGTCAACAAATACAACTTTGAATAAATGTAAACATCCAGGCACCATAAACTTCTGGGGAGGGAATTTCCACTTGGACAGCCCTTTGAAAATTTCTCATTTGTGTTCCAGCCAATGTTGGAGAGTCACTGTTTCCTTTTCCGTCTCACTCCTCCACTGGTTACACCAATCTTACGTATAACCAGTTTAATGATGTGGCCAATGATATCGGTCTCAGGGTAGGTCATTTTCTAGAAAAAAAATGTAGCACGTTCAACTCATATCAAATAGTAAAATGACAGAGTGCTCCAAATGTTTTTCTGCCTTGAAAGTTATTCTGTTCAAATAAGCTACTGGTTGTGGGATTTCTTTCTGGATCAGTTGGATTTGGCTAAATTCCCTTTGTTCCGGGCATATGAGAGTTTCCAATGAATCCTCACCAGGAATCCATCACAAGTGGCAAAGATAACTCAGGAATTTTATAGACTAACACTTCGCTATCTGGTGGAACAAAGTAAGAGAAAGGGATCAATCGGCTGTTGCTTCTCAGGCAGGGAACAATTTTCTCCCTCTCTGTGTTGAAACATACAATAATATCAACTGAACACCAAACCAGACCATGTGTGCTCTCCTGGAACATTCTCTGGAAAACCTGATTATGGATTATATGCAGGGGCATCATTGCTCTTGTTGTACACAATTCCATTCAATCTCAAAAAATGTCCCCATTTTATAATTTCATGACATGCTTACACGTGTCTGTGTAATTTGTAAATATTGGTAGGTGTCTTCATAATATGTGTGTTAATATCAATGCATATTTTTCTTCAAATATATTCTCTAGCTTTAGTCTCCCTGACAAGAGATAATTTGCATTAGGCTGATGCACTTTTCTGAAAGTCATGGTGGTTCAATACTATTTCTGTGATAAGATCGGAACTGATTATCCCCCATAACCAAAGGCCGGCATCCCAGGAATGAGAATAGGAAAACCTCTTTGAAAATTTCAAAAATAATTATATCCTTTTATTTTAGTGTTAGGGGATCAAAACTGTACACAGTGCATCTGATGTGGTCACAGCAATGCCCTGTACAGATGCAGTAAAACATTCCTGCAATTAAACCTTAACCTTTTGTCAAAAACAGCATCATTCCACTTACCTTCCAAATCACTTGCTGCATCTGCAGACTGACTTCACATGATTCATGTCCCAGGAACATGGAAACCTCCTGTATCACAGAGTTCTGCAATGTCTCTCCATTTAAATTGATTACCATTATTTTATCCTTCATGCCAAAACAGACAATTTACCTGATGTTATTTCTACTGAAGGTTTGCACACTAACCATCCCTGTCTATAATCATATTGCAGACTCAGTATCTCAATTTAACGACACACTGAATCTTGGTGTACGAGCTAATTGAGCTCCAAGCCATTCCCTCCCCTTCCTCCAGATCATTGATACAGATTATTGGTCATTGATGACCCCATAGTGATCTCTGAGGCACTCCATCAGTTAGAGCTTTGCAGCCTGAAAGTAAACATTTCTCTCTACACTCTATTTCCTGCTGGCGACATATTCCCTGTTCCTGTGTAGCCGCTCAGGCGGGTTGAATGGCCTCGTCCTGGTCTGTGTAATGTACTCAACGATCTGAATTACTTAATTCTATATTCCTGAGTAATTTCTTAAGGGGCAGAATGGTCTCCTCCTGTCTTATCGATCCTGTGTGACAGATTGGGTTGGTCCTCTACCCTGTAACAGCATCGAGGGGTGGATTGAAGGAACAACACATGGGTTCGGGGCAGCAGTATATCTCTGTTACAGCCTCGTGGGTGGATTGAGGGAACAACACATGGGGTAGGGGCAGCAGTATATCTCTGTAACGGCACCGTGAGACGGATTGATGGAACAACACATTGGGTAGGGACAGCAGGATATCTCTGTAACAGCTTCGAGTGGTGGATTGAGGGAACAACACATGGAGTAGGGGCAGCAGTATATCTCTTTAACAGCATCGAGGGTGAATTGAGATAACAACACATTCAGAATGCTCATGGATAGTCCAATTGTCTCTGATCATCCCTCTCCTGTCTGTTCCCGATAAACATTGACTCTCCTGTCCAGCAAAGATCAGTCGAGCTCAGTCTAGAATATCCTCAATATTCCCTATTCCCTGAGGATGAGGATAACATAGACCGCATAGCACTAAATGGAAAGGGTCATTTTTATTTCATTGTCGGACCCATTACATTAAAACTGTGCTAACCTCACATCAAATCACCACCTCTTTTCATACTTAAGGATATAATAATTATGAATAACCATAAACCATTCTGCCCTCCAAACCTGTCCCACATTCCCACTGACTCTTTCCAGTCAAATATGTATCAAATCCAGCCTCTGCTGCAATCTCAGAAAGTGAATACTTGACAGCATAACACCACGTGAGCATGAAAAAAGGAGCAGAATGAGGCCATTCGGCCCATCAATTCTGATATGCCATTCAATAATTACTTGTATGTACCCCAAACTCAATCTCCTGCCTTCTCCCTAGAATCCTTGATCCCTTTATAAACCAAAAACGTGTCGATTTGTGTCTTAATGACACCAGTGCTTGTGTCTCTGTGTGTATGTGTGTATATATATTATATATATATATTTATATGTGTGTGTGTGTCCGTATGTGTATGTCCAAGTGATTGTTTTCTGTGTATTTGTGTGTCTACATATGTGTACCTATGTATCAGCCTCTGTGGTTCTCTGTTTGTTTGTGTCTATTTGCGTGCAAGTGTATATGTCTCTGTGTGTTGCAACATGTGTGTATGCCCATCTCCTTATGTGTGTTGTGCATGTTAGTATGTTGGGGTGTTTACCAATACGTCAGTGCATTTCAGTGTCTGCATCTCTGTGCAGTGAGGTATCTGTTTTTGTTTGGGAGTGAATGGACTGACGTTGGAACTGACAGTGGGTTTAAAGTGAGAACTGAATGTTGCTCTTTACTCAGTTGATGGGAAGTGGATGTTTCAGAAGCTCCACATGAGCCATCTTGTTTCTGTTTGGCTCATGCCAGGTTCCTCCCCACATGGCGGGAGAAGGGCGTGTGAGGGAACAAATATCAGGCACAGCACCACCCGGCTTGGCCCTTTCTGTCCCATTCCAGACAGATTCTCCTGGAACAGGAGAAAGGGAGACAGGGAGGGAGAGTGGAAATGGGTGACCCTGCTGTTAGTGCTGGTGGATGTGGGGCTGGGGGGAATGGTGAGGTGTCCGGAATGAGTCAGTCGACAGTTGTAAATCAATTTAGTATTATTAGTGTGGGGTGTATTGTGTAGGTGACAGAGAAAGTGAGGAAGAAAGTTGCTGAATTAAATAGTGAGTTTGGAAATGCCTGAGCCTTATTTGGAAATAGTGTGTGAGCCTTGTTCGGGGGTCAGTGCTATAACAGGTATACAGGGAGTGTGAAGGAGCAGATAGAATATGGTGACCCTTATCCTGACAGAGCGGAGAAGGTTATTGACGCTTGGCCTGTATCACAGCGTCAATGTGACCCTTCCGGAATGTCTTGTCCAAATCTATCACCAATGACGCCACAGACCATGTCCCTCAGATTCAGTTTAAGGGGAGTTTACAAATAACAAGGAGAAGCAAACATTGGTGTATTATATATCGAAACTTAAACTGTTGCAGAAATTCTGAGCGTCATATACTCTGAAAATTAGACATGCAAATATCATGGATACTGCATTCTTATTGGATGGTCTCAAGTTGAATCTCAACTGCGTTAACTAAGTGACTGTGAAAAATAAATTCCCTAAATGTATATCAGGTGTGTTGAAGAGTATGTATTGAACCAAACTAGAGATCAAGTTTGTTCGGATTTGGTGTTGTGTGGTCAGGAGGACTAATCAATGCCCCTGCTCTGAAGCAGCTTTGGAGGTTTAGTGACATTAATATGTTGTATTTTACACGGAGTCTGCATACAATATAGAATGTTTGTACATTTTGGTCAAACATGATGGAAGCATGGAGCCGAGAGGGTCAAGTTTGTTCCAGTGAATTGGAAAAATACAGAATAACATTAAGAGGGAGATAAGCAATGGTTGTTAGAGTCATAGAGTCCTATAGGCCCTTCGGCTCAAACTAATCCATTCCGACCAAAATGTCAATTCACACTAACCCCATGTCCCAGCCATTGCCCCGCATCCTTCTCATCCTTTCCTATCCTGTATTTGTCAAAATGCATTTTAATTGTTGTGAATGTACCCACCTTAACTACTTCTGCTGGTAGCTCATTCCATATGCGTATCACCCTGTGTGTAAAAAAGTTGCTTCTCAGGTTCCCTTTTATTCTTACTCCTCTGACCTTAACCTGATGCCCTCTAGTCCGTGATTGTCCAATCCCGGGAAGTAAAGGCTGAGTGCATTCACTCTATCCATGCCTGTTATGATCTTATACCCTTCAATCAGATCCTCTCCCCCGTCACATACACGCAAAAGTAAAAAGTCCTAGCTTTTCCAACCTCTCCCTCTAACTCAGAGCCTTGAGTCGTTGGCAACATCCTTGTAAATTTCTTCTGCACTTATTCCAGTTTAATAACATCATTCCTATAGCAAAGTTACCAAAACTGAACATAACGCTACAAATATGGCCTCATCAGTGTCCCGTATTCTGCAGCATAGCTCCCCAAATTCGCTACTTCGTGCCCTGACTGATGAATGCCAGTGTGCCAAAAGTCTTCTTCATTGCCCTGTCTATCTCTGAATCAACTTTCAGAGAAACATGAGCCTGAATTCCAAGGTCCCTCTGTTCCACTACATTCCTTAAGATCCAGCCATTCACCATAAAACGCCAATATTGATTTGAGTTTCTAAAATGCAAGAACTTACACTGATCTGCATTAAAATCCATTTACCATTCCTCGGCCCACTTCCCCAGCTGATCAAGGTACTGCTGTAAGTTCTGAAATTTCTGATTACCTTTGTCATTCTCCATGTAACCGCCTATTTTATTGTCACCTTCAAACTTACAAATCATGCACATACATTCTCATCTGAATTATCGATATATGTAATATATAGTGGTGCTAGCATCGCCCCGATGCATTCTATTAGTCCCAGGCCTCCAGTCTGACACGCATCCTTACACTATTACTCTTTGCTTCCTACCATCAAGCCAATTTTGTATCCCATTTTGCAGGTCCTCCTCAATTTTCATGCGATCTAACCTTCCAGAGCAGCGCACCATGTGGAAGCTTATTGAAGGCCTTACTTGAATCCATATAGACTGCACATACAACCCTGACCTCCTCAACGTTGCTGGTCACTTCGTCATAGAATTCGAACAGATTTGTGAGCTATGGTGTCCGATGCACAAAGCCGTGCTGACTTTGATGATAGACTTTTGCCCGAAACGTTGATTTTCCTGTTCCTCGGATGCTGCTTGCTCTGCTGTGCTTTTCTCGCAACACTCTAATCTTGCTTAGAATCACACCCTGTCTTTCCTAATGCACGTATATCTTATCTCTCAGAACCTTTTCCAGTAAGTTACCTGCTACAGGTTTTAGGTTTAGTGGTCCATAATTCCCAAGTTTTTCCTTTTAGCCCTTCTTGAGTAAGGGCACAGCATTCGCAACCCTCCAGTCCTTCGGGACCTTACCTGTTGGCCAGCGATAATGCAAAAATATCAGCCAGGGCTCACGCAATTCCTTCTCTGTCCTCCTGCAGTGTTCCTGAATATATCTGGTCAGGACCAGGAGATTTATAGAAATAATGCAAAGTCTGAATAATACGTCTATTTTTTTCAGGTATAAACACCAAAGAAAGGGAAAATGACACAATAATGTTTAACATAACAAATTAGAAAACGTATTAATCATAGGAAGTAGCTTCGGAAGAATTTCGGTCATTGTGGAAACCTGAGAATTCTCACAAATTCACGATCTAGAAACAAGGGCCATGAAATTGATAACGAAATCAAAAACAGAATATGAATGCTAACAAACAAGAACAAAAACACAGCATAAATCTACAATCTGTATTTCAAAGGAAACAAAGTAAAAGCAAGGTCAAATATGGAAATTTGTAATCGGGAGAGGAGAGTTTATGGTGAAAAACAGGGAAATGGCCAAGAAAATAACCAGTTACTTTGCATCTGTCTTCATGGAGGAAGATCCACAAAATCACCCAGTAATACCCAGTAATCATGTTGGGCTTGTGCAACTGAAGACATAAAGTCAACTTATATCAGTCACAAGGTGGTATTTGAAAGTGTAACTGGATTGAGCATTGCTAAGTCTGACAAACCTGACGTACTTCATATTAAAATGTCAGACATAAATCATCAATAGAAATATTAATTCCACTGTCGATGACTGTGTTTTATTTTCCTGTGCATTCTGCAGAGGCTGGAAGCCATTGTGGATAAATGGAAGTTAGCAAACGTGGTCCAAGCACTATAGATTAATGGAAGGAATCCAAGCATCTATAAAGGGAAGACGACATAGTTTGGAGAACTGCCGAACAATTAACTTGACATCTGCAAGTTGGAAACTGTTGGAATCTATTATACAGCGTGTGATATTGGATATTTAGGAATTAACAGCAAAAATGGAGAAAATCCATATGCATTTCTGACAGATGTCTAACTCGATGTGCTATTAATTTTTAGACCCCATCAACCACCCTCTGAGAAAAGGAACAGGAAGTGACTTCGCCACAGGATATAGCATCACCAACACAAAGAAATCCAAACATATAAATGGAAAGCAGGAATTTTAAGCATTGTTTCGCATGAGCTCCACTGAAGATGTTACCTAGTAAGATAACGAAACATCTGGAAATGAAGCGAGCAAACCTATATCCATTGTGTAAAGTGGTGGTGACCCAATCTGAGAAAGAATATACTGACCACAATAAGCTGCAATGGACATTGTCCAGATTAATCCCTCAGATGGCGAGATTGCCTGATGAGGAAACTCGGCCTGTGTTCTTTCGAGTTTGAAAAAATGAGAGGAGGGTCACAAAGAAACTTGGAAACTTCACAAAACATATGCTAAGTTGGAAATAAACAGGACGTTTCCCTGGCTGTCAGTTCCACATTCAAGGTAAATAATTGCAGTTTAAGGGACAGACCATTTAAGACCACAATAATGAGGAAATTCTTCACTTGGTGAGAACTGCCTAAAACAGGGGCATAGAAACCTGCTGGTAGGGCAAGATTCGGGAGAATTCCCAGATATTCTGCAAGTGTGTCAAGCGGAAAAGAATTACAAAGGAACAGGTCGGAGTCATTCGTGACTTGCCAAGTTGCATCCAAATCACCTTACTGTTAGGAGACAGAGGGTAGTGGTTGAAGGCTGTTAGTGTGACTGAGACCAGTGTCCAATGGTGTATCACAGGGATCAGTACTGTGTCCCTTATTATTTGTGAAACGGAGGTGTTGGTGTTGGACTGGGGTGGACAAACTTAAAAATCACATAATGCCAGGTGATAGTCCAGCAGGATTATTCAGAGGCACGAGATTTCAAAGCGCACAACCGCTTGATGAAGAAGCAGCTCTTCGAAGCTAGTGCCTCCGAATAATCCTGTTGGACTATAACCTGGTGTTGTGTCATCTTTAACCTGATTATTTGTGGCATTCATAAGTGATGCAGCTGTGAATATAGACGGGGGTGGCAGGAGTGTGACAACTAAGTTTGTGTTTGATACAAAGATTGGCCGGGTGGTTGGCCGTGAGAAGGAAGGTCTTATGTTTCAGGAAGATACAGATGGAATGGTCAGATGGGTGGATCAATGGCAGATGGAATGTAACCCTGATGAATATGAAATGATGCACTTTGGAAGAAGGAACTGGACAGGGGAGAACTCAATGAATGGCAGCACACTAGGTCGCTCAGAGGGTGCTTCTCCACACATCCGTGAATGTGACTAAACTGGTTAATGCACAATTTGAGAAAGCATAGGGACCGTAGATATAACCTTTAATCATCAAGGCATAGATTATAAGAGCTATGCGGAAGTTTGCTTTTGCCAAGATGGAATACTGATTGTAGGTCTGGGAGCCACATTACAGGAAGAATGTGATTGTAGTGGAGAGGGCTCAGAGGATATTCACCAGGATGTTTAGTCGGATGGAGCATATGAGCTATGGAGATAGGCTGGGTAAGCTCGGGCTGTTTAGTTTGGAGGAGAGAAGGCTGAGTGGGCCGAGATTCAGAAGGATAGGATTACGAGGGACATGGACAGGATGGATAGATAGTAGCTGTTCCTTTTAGTCAAAGGGCCAAGAACAATGGAGCACGTTACAAAATGAAGGATTTGAGATGTGGAGAGGAATTGAGGATTGTTTTTCACTCAGAGGGTGCTGGGGTCAGGAATGCACTTCCTGAGAGAAGAATTGTCATGGTAACTTCACAACCATTAGAAAATACACGGTTGTGAACTTGAAATGCCATAAGATTCACGGCTACGGTCTTGTGTCGAAAAGTGGGGCTAATGTTGACTGTGCTGTATTGTTGATGGGACAAAGTCTGTGCTTGTATGGCTGTGGAAGATCAATCAGTGAGTAGATTCAGATAGGAATTGATGGGTTTCTGAAGAGTATATTAACAAGGGTTTTAAGATTGAACTTGTAATATCTTCTAAAAATATGTCAATGGCAAAATTAAGGGGGAAAAAAGTGCAGCTTTCTGACAGTATGATACCAGAGAATTGAGGACAGGGAAAAGGCACAACTGTGGAGCAAATACTTCAGTTATGTCTTCACAGAAGAAAACGAAACAAAAAAGAAAACTTCCCAACAAAACTAGTGAATATTTGTCTGTTTAGAAAAAGGGAATAGAATGAAATTAGCACCTGAACAGTTCTCGAGGAAGTATTGGAACTGAAAGTAATGAGCACAGACAAAGTCAACAGAGATTGATCAAATAGGAATCATATTTGAGAAAGTGCCTTTAGCATAATTATGGAGAAGCAATCAGTGAAATATGTGCATTTTCTGAAAGATTTTTGATAAAGCCTATTATGCAAATTCAAATCCTCTGGGACTGGGACTAATATGGTTTTAGAATGGGAGAGCTGTCAGGAAGCAGTGAGTAGAAATAAAACAATGTATTTTTGAATGGAAGGCTTGGAGGATATAGCAAGGGTTGGGGTTTGGGCTCCAGCTATTCCCAATACACATCATATGTATGATTGAGTGGATCAAGTACAATATTTTCAAGTTTGCCGATAGCACTAAACAATATCAGATTGTGAGTGGGTAAGCAGGATGTCAAAATGCTCCAAGGTGATTGAGACAAGCGGAGTGTCTTGGAAAATACGTGGCACATGAGGAGCAATGGGGAGGGGAGGCGGGGGATATGTGATATTGTGACCTTTGATGGGAAAAATAGAACTGGAGCCTATCATTTGAAAAGAGATTGGTTGAAACTGATTTGTTTCTTCTGTGCAGCCCTCCGAGGTCAGTGTAGGGCAATGAGATCTGAATCATGAAGTCAATACTGGGAATGGCATTGGCACGCTGACGAGTGTACACAGACCCAACATGTGGGGAGATGTAACATTGAAAAGGATCTGGATCTCCCTGTACACCAGTCACTGAAAGCAATATTGCAGGAGCAGAAAGCAGATAGGCAGATAAATCGTGTATTCACCTTCATTTCAGGGGGATTTGAATACAAGAGTAAGGGTGTTTTACTGCAGCTGTACAGGGCGTTGGTGAGACCTCATCTCGAACTCTGTGCAGTATTATGTACAGTTTTGGTCTTCTTAACTAATAAAGGACAAACCTGACATTGAGGGAGAGCAGCGAAGATGACCAGACTGATCGCTGTTGTGGGAGCAGAATCTGGGGCGGCTGGGCCGGAATTCCATGGGCTTTAGGAAAATGAGTGGAGATATCAGTGAAATATATATAACTCTGTCAGGACAAGACAGATTGGAAGCAGGGGTGACAATTCCCCTGGCTGGGACATCAAAACAAGGGGCCACAGTATTAGGTACTGACAGACCAATCTGCATTCAGATGAGAATAAATGTCTGCTTTTAGAGACTGGTGAACCTGGGGAATTATCTCCCAGATCAGACTGTGGAAACCAAGGCACTGAATATAAAAATGGATTTCTGGAAACTAAAGGGATAGGGAGAGAGCAGGGTATGGTATGAAGATAGAGGATCAGATATCATTACAGGTTGCTCATCAATAACGTGGTTGCTGTGTCCCTGTGCATCACTGTGTTGCAGAAAATCATGTAACATTAATAATGTGGTTTATGGGGAAAAGAGAATAATGGGCAAACCGCAAAATATCAGTAAAAAAACAAACTTAAAGTTCGTCCAACACACACACACTAGCACAGTCTAATTAAACCTATAAGTCATATATGGTAATGAAATAGTGCTGTAAATGCAATACTTTCACAATACAGTCACTGGCTACATCCCTGTACCTTTCAACAAATTCTTCACCTGAAAGCGCGCAGGGCTGACTGACCACGTGATGCCAACATGGAATTCTATTTCTCATCAAGATTCTCCCCCAGTTTGAAATAAAGTTCTTTCTAATTGGAGAGAACACTTCCCCGTTTCAGGCTCAGGTTCAAGGCTTTGCAGAGCGGATTGCATTCCTGTTTTAGCTGAACACTCAGAGGGTGCATTTTGCAGACAGAGGATCCTGAAGCTGGGTTTTGTTGTTCACCTGGTGTATGGCTAGGAATCGCGTCACAGTGAGCGGGAGCTCAAATTATAGAGAAAAGATGCACAATTCACGAATCGCACTGCAGTCAAATCACGTTTAATAAACCCACGTTATCAGAAAACTGCTTGTATATTGAATCGAGGAGCAAGATTGATGGACTGAAGGGACTACAACAGTTCTTATTTTATATTTCACAATGTTTAAACATATTAATGGATATGAACACTGTGTCGGGAAAACTGCATTGTGGAGATTTTCTCCATGAACTAGAATGGGGAAGGCTCAATGTGTTGTATGACCTACTCCTTTCCCGATGTTTTTGTGCAGTCTGTGGGAAAGCTCTGTAAATGTTGTCACAAGCCCTCAGATGTTAGGCAGGAGGACTCTGCAGGGTCAACAGTCTGTGATTCCCGTTCCCTTTTCTGATATCGAGGCTGGTGCTGGGTATTCTGTCTGGTTTTATCCTTTAAGACCTTGGAGCAGTGTGATACATTGAGTGTCTTGCTTGGCCGGTTCAGGGACCATTGAAGATTTTATCACATGTCTGTGTGTCTGGAGTCACTTTTAGGCCAGACCAGGAAAGCACGGGAGATTCACTTCCTGAAAGTACGTTGGGGAAGGAGATCGATGTTTACAATCAACATTGGATGCAAGGTCACTGTGATCATCACCAGATTCTAGATCTTGATATTTTATTTTTTTAAACTTCCATCAGCTGCCAGAGCATTATCCTGTATTGGATTAGTAATCTAGTGACATTTCTACAACAGTAACATGTCCACATAGGAATCTATTGGAAACCACACTGAGCAGGTTATTTCTGTACTGCTTCACAACTCTGTCAAAATGAACTCGCATAAATCTGTTTATAGTGAAGAGACTGAGGGGGTGTGAAATGGTCAGAATGTAATTATTCACCTATTAGGGGACTGGACATAGTTGAGGAATTTTCCACATTGCCAGGGAGATGTCAGAGTTGGAGCTGGAATGAAACAGTTTCCCCAGGGACACGGCTTGTTGTGCAGCACAATTCTTCAGTCCTATTGCAGGAATGGTTTCAGGGCCCTTTGCCTTTGTCTTATCTACTGTGTTCAGCTGTTTCTTCATGTCACGTGCAGCGAATCGAATTTGTTGAACACTGCCATCTGTGATTCTGTGGGCATCATGGCGAGGGTGAGGTGGATCATCCATTCAACACCTCTGGCTGAGGATGGTGCAGATACTACATCCTTGTCTTTTTCACGAATGTGCACGGCTGTTCCATTATTTAGGATGGGGATATTTCTGGTGTCCTCTCCTCCAGTAAGTAGTTTAATAGTACACCGACATTTATGTCTGGATGTGGCAGGACTGCAGAGCTTAGATCTGATCTGTTGGTCTTGGGATCATTTTGTCCTCTCTATCAGATGTTCGTTCTGCTGTTTGGAATGAAACCATTCAAGTGCGGTAGCTGTAATGGGTTGTGATCAGCTTTAGGTACACATGGTTCTGACCGTGGCATGTTCACCCACACTCGTCACTTAAACATAGCTCAGCTTGATGATAATGGTAGACTGATGGAATATCCTGGGGAAAATGTTGCAGATTATGTTGGCAAACAAACCTTCTGCTGTTGTCTACAGCATCACATGATAGCCCAAGTTGAGCTGCAATATCTGCAATTCAATTCTACTGACTGTTCCCCACTTCACATCGAAACCCATTCACCCATCAGCCTTGTACTCAGTGAACGAACCTGGTTTCTGATTTAGTAACACTTTCATATTCTCATTCTGCTGAGAGTTCTCCTTAGTGTCATGCTTCAAATTTGTTACATTACTCAAACCCTTTAACATATTCATCTGAATCGTTTCCTTTCTCATAATGCCATCTTCTGCGTTTGAATTGAATGTGTTTCCCTCTGGTTTTCTCCCTGACCATGATTAAGAGCTCTGTGGTGTCAGTGATGCCAGCCTTATGCAGTTTCTGAGCGAATGGATGTGTGCACTTTGCGTTATTGTTCAGTACCCAGTGTAGGGCGCTCCGTGTTGGACAGGGCGTTTGAGCAGCTTTTACACACGTCATTGAAGCTTGTTCAAAAACAGAAATTGCTGAAGAAATAAAGCACGTCCGGCGGTATCTTCTGTAGTGAATGCAGAGTTAATCTTTCGGGTCCAGTGACCCTCTACAAAGCTCGCAGTTTCTCCAGCAATTTTTGTATTTATTTGCAGTATCCATAGTTATTTATTTAATTGAATTTTTTGCTGTGCCTATTCGTTTTTGGAGAAACTCAGCAGGCCTGACAGAATCTGCAGAGGCAGAGAAACAGAGTTGGCGTTACAAGCCCAGTGTGACTTGTTCAGAACTGAAAAAGGTTGGAAACTGGGCTTTGTAATCCCTTGCCGTAGATCGAGGATGGGTGACTTGGAAAAGAGGGCATGGCAAAAGATAAGCGGGATATTAGCAGTGGTAAACGAGAAGATAATGCAAAATGGGTTTCAATTAAGGTGTGAATGGGGGAAAGGGGTTCTCTCGAATTGAGCGTAAGATGAAGACACAACCACACAAGGTCATAGGGAGAACAGGAGGGAGAATGTTGACCATATGGTATTAAATAGATCTAGATCTATACGTTTTGACAGTATACATCATCACTGCCTTCACACTATGGAAGTCAGGTGCTTGACCTCTTATTAGCACGAGTAAGAGATTCATGCTGCCTTAATTTTGTTACATAGAACAAAACGAACAGTATGACGTTTGGGCTGTTTTCTTTACCTGTCATTTTTAATATCCTTTCCAATTTGCAGAGCTCATCATTAAATGTTTGATCTTGAGGTTAGTATCAGATGGAGTGTACAAGTTTGAGGGGTGGCATTCTAGAAGTTGATAATATCATGGGAGGCATGGATAGAATGAATAGCGAAGGTCTTTTCTGCAGGTTCGGGGAGTTCAAACACAAATGCATAGCTTTAAGGTGGAAGGGAGAAACTTGAAAGGGACAAAGTGACAACATTTTTTACACAGAGGGTGATGTATCTATGGAATGAGCTGCCAGAGAAACAGTGGTAGATGCTTGTACAGCTACAATATTTCAAAGGCATTTGGACCAACATATGAATGGGAAACGGTTTAAGGCATATCGGCCAAGTGCAACCAGATGGGATTAGTTTAGTTAAGAAAACCTGGTCAGCATGGACAAGTTGGATCAAATGGTCTGTTTGTGCACGATATGACTGCATGAATCTAGAAAGTGAGGAAAATGTACGAAAAGATATGATGTAATAAATCGGACAGAAATATAGAACATGCATCAAGAGCTTTCGCATCTACATAAAAAAGGTGGAAGATATGTGCGTGAGCTGAAACAGAAGTGAGGTGAGGAAAGTACATTGAGGCCATTAGGAGGGTGTGACTGGAGGACCGGCCACAGGGAACAGGCAGATAATTTACACTAGTATTTTAAGTCACTGTTCGTGGGGAAAGTACTGTAAGCATTTCAATGGTATAAACAGTATGGTAATAGGAGGACGGTTCTTGAACTATCTCTAACAAAAGGAACAAGGTTTTTAACTAACAGATAAAAATAAGGGGAGGCAGGTCAGCAGTAATTCATAGTTAATTTTAAAAGAAGTGGTCACAGAGTGACTAGCGGCAATGTGTGAAATATTCCATAACACTTTGGATTACAGGAGTGTTCCAATGAAACTGGAGAACCTCCAATGTGGTGCCTGTCTTCAAGAAAGTAATGAGACGGAACGCAGGAACAATTTAGCCTAACCATTATTGCTGGGAATCTGCTAGAGCCTGTTATTAAGGAAGGACTTGCAGGGCACTTAGAAAAGCTTAATGCAGAGTTGGCATGGTTTTATGAAGGGAAAACTATTTTTGTCCTGTAAAATCATACAAATTATATTTTGGAGATTCTTGAGAATATCAAGATTAGAGTCATGCTGGAAATGCATAGCAGGCAGCATCCAAGGAGCAGGAAAATAAATGTTTCGGGCAGGAGCCATTCATCAGGAACCCCTGAGAATGTGACAGGCAGATTTGATAAAGGGAACTGGTCAACATGAGGCTTTCCAGATATTTTTCACAAGGTATCACAAAATAAACGCTCTGTCACAAGACAGAGAGTCGTAGTATGATGAATAATATATTAGCATGGGATGACAGTTACTTAACACATAGAAATCAGACAGTCAGGATTAATGGATCTTTATGTTAAAGACATGTTACCAAAAATATAAGTCCGACGGCATCAGTTATTTACAATCTATACTGATAGCCTGAAGGTGAAAGCTGAGTGCAATATACATCCGAGTTTGTGGATGACACTGAGAACCAAAATGCTGGCTGTTTTTTTAATGAAGAGGACTCCCAAAAAAGGAGCAGTACAAAGGGTTTGGAGTGTTCCTGTGTTTGAATCATAATGTCAGCATGCTGATGCAGCAAGTAACTAGGTTGGTTCATGAGGCAGCTTCCTGGGATGTAAAGGTTGAATTATTGAATACATCTAAAATGGTGAGGCGATTATTCATTGTGGTTGAAATGAATGAGGGTGATATTACTGAAATGTACAAGATACAGAGGGGGGTTGTCAAGGTAAATGCTGAGAAGGTGTTTCCCCTGAGTCTTGAACTCGAGGCGGTAGATAACAAATAAGGAACATCGATTTCAATCTGAGGTGAAAAATGATGTACTCTCTCAGAAGGTAGTGAACGTCTGGAATTCCCTAACCCAGAGAGTTGTGGAGAGATACAGGGAATTGGGTAGGAAATTGGAGTTGAACCCGGAAGTAGATCAGCCATGTTCTTATTAAATGAGAGTTCAGGCTTGAGGGGCCAAATAGCCGACTCATTTTCCTACTTCTTAAATTCTTATGTTATGATTTTGGAAAGTAATTAGTTATTTTCCTGGAAGTCGTGTTGTACAATGTTGCATTCGTGAAAGGAGAAAGTTTGCCTGAGTTAACCCTGGATGGGATATGGGGGCAGTCTTCAGAGCGATTCCAGAGCAGAAGTTACAGAGTGGGAAGCCTGGAAAAAGGGATTGCGGCTCGGAGTCAGTTCCTGGCCAAGCTTGGAATTTCCAAGAGCATTTCCGAAACTACACCTAACCATCGGCGTGGCCTCGATCTGTCCCTGTGTAGCAGGTCCGAAGGGCTGAATCGAACATCAGAACAAAGGGCTGAGGGACACGAGTGGGCCAAACGGCCCTTTGACACTACTCCACTAGTAAATAAGGTCATGGCTCCTCTCATTGTGCTTCCAGCTGCACTTTTGTCTCCATGCAGCATTATCCCCGATTCATCAGTCTACGGAAAATCAGACAAAGCCATATAAAGATAATATAATATTATATAATATTAATATAAAGATTCATCCATCCCAAACTTCTGGGAAAGAGAATTCCGACTTGAATGAAATCCCACTTTGTGAATTTTTCCTCACTCCGGCTGTGACTATGGTTGGAGGGTGTCACTGTTTCCTTTTCTAGTACTGCTCCTCCACTGCTCACAACATAGTTTAAATGTAACCAGGTTGGTGATATGACCGATGATAAATTTCTCAGACTGGGTCAGGTTTAGTGATAGGAACAAGTCAGGCAGATTTCTTTCATCAGCCGCAGGTAACTAATAGGGCTAACGGAGCAGCATGTTAGATTTGTCGTTAGTACTGCTGCCTCATATCAGCAAGGAGCTGAACTCAATTCCAACCTCTTCCGACACTCGATGTGGAGTTTGAACATTCTTCCCGTGTCTGTGTGGGTTTCTTCCCTGTTCTCCAGTTTCCTCCCACAGTTCAAAGATATAAGGCTGAGTTTGGCTGGACATGCTAAATTACCCAGTGTGACCAGGAATGTGAAAGTTAAGTGGATTAGTCATGGAAAATGCAGGGTTACATGGATAGGGTCGGGGAACAGGTCTGGATAGGATAATGTCCGGTGGGTTGGTGTGGACTCGATGGGTCGAATGTCCTGCTGCCACACTGAAGGGGTTCAATGACAACGGTATCAGGATTGGGCTATACAACCACCCAGTCGGTATATACTTGATCCACTCGCCTCAAGGCTTTGTATATTTCAATAAGATCAGCTCTCATTCCAAGGCTAGCCTGTTAAAGTCGCCATAATATCAGCTGTTCATGCATGGAATAAATGAAGTGAAACATCTATAAACTGCTTCCAGTGTTACTGTATTCTTGCCCAGAGACGAATGCAAAAATAAAACTAATCTCACACACCGATGAGTCGGTTTATTTTTGTTTTCTCAGAGTGCAGTGAGTCTTATGAACAGTCTTCCCCGCAGAACATGGGAAGCAGAGATATTGGATACATTTGAGTCAAGGTTCACGAATCACAAAAGAGTCAAGGATTATCGAGCAGCAATGTGCAGTGTTGGGGAAACTGTAGACAGTGGTTCCGAATGACACGGCTCCAGAACATCCAGGAATTAAATGAAATGGATAACATCAATAAAGTTTTAAAGGGGAAAAAAGATGGCAGCGATCTGAAAGGTCTGCTTTGCTGAGCTCTGCATCACAGTAATGCTCTATCCCACCCAACCACAGTCATTTACTTAAAGGTCAACACTAAAAGAGTTACAGAATCCTTAATAATGCCAATTTGTCAAGTGGAAATGACAAAACATGGGAAAGGATCGACTAAGTCCCAACATGCAGGGCACCTGTCAGAAGCTGTCATCATGCCTGTGGCCACACCTGCAACCCCTTCTGCTCGTTCGATGGACCCAGATACTCACCAGGTCCTGGTCACCGAGTTCACCAAGTTATGTGAAATGATTGAAGGCATGATTGAAGAAAGGTTCAGCAGGAGGCTAGAACCACTCTCAGCCGTGCTCCAAAAAATATGAGCAGCAAATTGAAAGCTTTGGAAACAGAACGGATGAGGTCGAACGTCCAGCTGCAGGGGCAGAGTCTGTAATCGATTCCTCTAAGGAGCGGATCCTCGCCCTTGGAAAACAGGTCCGTACCCTAACTGAACAATTTGACGACCTCGAATACAGGGGCAGAATGAAGAATGTTCACATCATCGGTCTGCTGGATACATACGGTGTTCAGCCAGTGAGTTATTTTCGAGAACTGGCTGCCGTGTTCCTTCACTTCGAAGCTGAAGAGGGACGGGTGAATAGTGAGACAGTTCATCGGGTTACGGTGCGCAGGTCAGACTCAGACAAACGCCCTCACCCTGTCCTTGTACAATTACGTAGTTGCAGAGACAATCAAAGACTTATGGAAGCTTCCAGAACACAGGGAAAAGATCCGACGAGGGCTCTAGGATTATGTTCTTCCAGGTCTTTTCAGCAGCAGTGATTCAGAAAAGAAAATCTTTTGATGATATCAAGAGAAGAGTAAGGGAACTTGAGATTCAGTATTCCACAATGAACGCAGCGGTGCTCTGTATGCTTTCAATAGTTCTACGCACTGGTGGATCTTTCAATAGATTCATTGAGGCTCCAGAGGACGCGAAAACTTTGTGGACACTATAAAGCAGGCTGGATGCTTTAATGGATATCGATAATCATGTTTCTCTCGTTTTAAAGAACGTTTGTTGAATCTTGCTGGTATTAAGTAATTTTAAATTACAGTTCGGGATGGGTAGAGTATACACTTTTAACTTGATTAATATTACTGCTCGTTTTTCTCTTGCTTAGTTTGTGTGTCAGGTTCGGCTCAAGCTGGAGGGAGTTATGAAGCGGATCATGAAGACTGAATGCCTACCTAAGGACAATTCAATCACGATTTTTGTGATTAATTGCCCGGGATGTAGTATTGATAATGGGGCAGAAGATAACGATTTGTGACTTGCAAATGCCCCCGGTGTGGGGGGAGGGGTGGTACATGCCTCTCCTGAGTGCCATTGGCACTTTGTAGCCTGTTTTTTGTTTGTTTTGATATGTATTTAGTTGCGCAACGTTTTGACAGCTTGTTAGTTGTCGTAGTTTTAGTTAGTATGTTTTTTTTAGGCACGATGAGTGTTTTTTCATTGATGCTCAGCGATTTGTAATTCGAGTTCTTCCTCTCTGGAGTTCAAATGTTGTTCCAGTGTGTTATGACTAATGTCATGCATAAATGGAGTATCTGGAGCATTAAGGGGAGGCAATTAAGAGGAAAAAGGTACTTTTTAGCCTTAACAAAGAGAGGGTGGATCTTGTCCTACTGCAGGAGATGCACCTTGATGACAAGGAACATTTGACATTACAGCAGGGTGGGTTTGATCGGGTTTATTTCTTGTCTTTTAATACTAGGAGTATCGGAGAAGCCAGACTGGATAGGAAGAATCTTTCATTTAAATTTCGAGATCGTATTAGGCACCCACGTGAGGATCATAATCCTCAAACATATATGGGGAAGAAATGGTATATTAAATGTTTATTGCCCCCTGGTGCACAGCCTTAAATACCTGAGAGATGCATTTTCCAAACTAAGTAATCTTTCTTCGCAGCACATTATTGTAGGAGGAGACTTTAATTGTCTTTTGCATCCACGGTGGACAGAATGCCCAAAATCCCCAGGACCATCTTTACGATCCAAGCAATTAGTGGATTTTTGTGTGGAACTGGGGCTGGTGGATGTTTGGAGGCCGATCCACCTCATAAATAGGGATGTTACTTGCTTCTTTAACCCGCAGAAATGCCACACTAGGGTTGATCTCTTCCACACCTTGCAGCAATTTTCAATTCGATGGTGTTCTATACAATTGGGAATATTACCATTTCTGACCATGCAACAGTATACGTATTGGTTAAGATTAAGGGCAATATAACAAGCTCGAGACACTGGCGAATGGATCCCTTTATTCTTAAGGATAGAAAGTACATTGAGTATTTCTGTAAAGAATTCAGACCTTTCTGAGCCATTAATTCAGATTCAACCAGTAACCCATCCATTCTATGGAAAATTGCTAAGGCTTATACCAAATGAATAATTATTCCTTAAGATGCGGCAGAAGCTGGAGCAGGAACGTTTGCTCCAAGCACGGTTGAAGGCAGCCGAGAGGGCATATTGTGATAGACCCTCGGTGGCTAGGCTGCAGAGGATCACAACGCTTCGGTCTACAATGAATTCCACGCTCACACAGACAGCCAAGAAGGAACTTACTTTTGCAAAACAAAGGCTGTTTGAGCATGGTGATAAGCTGAGCAAGTATTTAGCCTATCTTGCGAGGTAAAAGAGAGCCCCAAAGCCACTACCTCAATTAGGGAAGGTCCTGGAACCCATACCTGAATTCCCATAAAGATTAAAGCAGCATTTCGGAGATTTTAGTCCGAATTATATCAGACTGAGCATTATGAAGATAGGTGGACTACGATGGAATCTTTCTTCAAGAACATGGATCTTCCAGCGGTAACCCCCAAATAAGTGTCTTGCCTTAATGGACCATTGCTAGTGCTGGAGAGTGTAAAGCAGCTTCAGGGCGGAAAGGTGCCCGATCCTGACGGATTTGCAAGTGAGTTTTATGTGGACTTTATAAACCTATTGTCGGGACCGATGTTTAGCATGTTAGTCACTCACACAGTCACGACTGTCTCCTACCATCTTTAAGAGAGGTTCATGTCTCTCTTATTCTTAAGAAAACGAAGAAACCGGAAGATTTTGCTTCTTTTCGGCCCATCTCACTTTTAAATGTTGATTTCAAAATCCTGTCTGAGACCCTTACATTACGGCTGGAAAATGTGTATCCTTCCATTGTCAAACTGGGCCACACCAGCTTATAAAGGGCTGCAGATACACTAACAATATTTGGAGATTACTCAATATTGTCCCAGCATGTCCAAAACAAATTACAGGTATCAGTGATCCCTTTAGACGAAGAGAAGGAATTTCATTGGGTCGAGTGGCTGTATCTCTTCTATATGTTAGAATGATTTGCTCGAGGCAACGTTTTTATCAAGTGGGTGAGGGTCCTTGAAAGCGATCCTCTGGCCACGTTTCTCGCCAATGTTGTGCGATCCTATAACATTAGTATTCCTAGAGGCAGTCCAAGGTAGACCCCTTTCGCCAGTGTTGTTTACATTGATGATTGAGCCACTGGTGAAGGCCATCTGCAGGGACTCCAACATCTCTGCCCCAGAAGTGGGAGAGAAGTCACGTAAGATTACATTGTCTGCAGATGACGGTTTAATATTTTTGTTGAAACCCACAATTTTGGTACCTCACCTCATCAGTTCGAATGGTGCCTTTTCTGGCTATACCATTTATTTTACAAAGTCGAAGGTCATGTCTATGGGCGATCTTGGAGAAATACCTGATGTTGATGGAGAATCCTGGTTTTCTTTCCAATCATCCTGGGGTATGGGGATATTCCCTATTTAGTTATAGTCATTAATCCTATCTTTGAACTTATATTTAACTTGGAATTCATTCATTTGTTTGACAACATTAAACAAAACCTTCGAAGATGGGAGGCACTTCCAGTGTCCTGGCTAGGTCGGATAGCTCTTATTAAAATGAATTCCCTCCCTTGTTTGCTATACCCCGTGTGAATGTTTTCTTTGATGTTTCCCAGGCAGACATTTAGGAGACTTAATGGATGATTTACCTTTTTGATTTGTCACCATAAGCTACCCGATATCATGTTAACCAAATTACAACGACCCCACAGTTTGTGGGGAGGGGTTCTCCCGGATATTAAAAGCTATCAATTAAGCTCTTCTTTACCCGATGTTAGTGAGGCCTCGGAATCAATATGGTAACATATTGAAGCTTCTCAGGCAAAGTGCTCCCTTATTAGTCTGCTATTCATAGACAAAATGAGGACAGGTACGAATTATTGCCATTTCCCATTGAGTATCAATAATTTTAAAGTGGGGGGGGGGGGGCAATGTGTCCGATATAGGGCAATATAGCTAAACCTCATTTCTTATCTCGAAATGTGGTGTACCGTGTTTCCGACGGGGGATACTGGATTCCATGTTTAAACTATGGGCAACTCGGGGGTGTATCTTGCTATGATGATTTACCTGAGGGAGAAACAAGGATCAAATAAGTCGTAACTATATACTAACGAGTAGAGATCTCTTCAGTTTTCTTTTCATCAGATCAGAGATGCTATTCAAAAAAGAACCACTGTTTTTACAGACCCATAGAGATTCGATACAGAGAAGAGGGTACTTAGTGCTAAGAACACACTCTCTGTCAGTACACTTTATGATTTGTTGGAGAGTGGCCTCTCAGACGAGACTTTGTGCCTTTCTGAGGTCTGCAAAGAGATTTGGGCGTTCAGATCTGTTCGGATACAGGGGAGGATATTTGTGAAAATGCAAGAAGGATTTCGTCCTGTAAGAAGACTCTTGCCATGTAGTTGAAGATTCTTCATAGAATCCATCTGGCCCCAGATCCTCTCTCAGAATTCAAGATGGAAGTATGTCTTAAATGCAGAATGACTATGGGCACTCTTACCCATTTCTTGTTGACCTTCCACCGGCATAATAGGAGCACTGTGTTCGATGGGATGGAGAGGATCGTGGAGAGGGAATTGGAGATGGATCAGGTTTCCCTTTTCCTGTGCCTGCCCAGTCTACCTTACTCAGATGTGCATATGAAAAAAATACTTCGATAGCATCACTCTCTGTGTTCAGGAAAAAAGTTCTGTTGTACTGGGTGTCTGAGAACCCCCTCAGTCTGTTGGATTGTCATAACCTCGTCATGGAGCAGAGCCCTTTGGACTGTTGTAAAGGTATGCTGCACCTTAAAATAAGGGATTTTTATACGACATGGCAGCCCATTTTGAATTACCAAGATACAGGCTGATCTGCCACTCTAATAAGGAATTTATATAGCTATGACGAACCTAACTAATGAATCTAATGTCCACAGAGGAAGAATTACGAACAAATGAATGTGTATTAGTTAATGCTCTTGAAGGTTGAGAGCTATAGTTTTGTTACACTGAGTTCTACTATTTGTTTTTTAATTTTTTAATTTTTCTTTGGTCGTTGATTTACCTTGTTTTCTTTTATGTACATGCACATGGGTGTAATTGTGTTCAATTTGCATTGTTATTTGAGTTGGGTACTTATTGGTTCATTGAAGCATTAAAAAGGTTTTCTCTGAATAAAAAATACTTTTGAAAAAATGAAAATATTAACATGGATAGAATTGAGTCCCAAAGGACCACTTTCTCATTAGTGAGACCACAAATTATGATTTATCTTAAGGGTCATCACACCTCGGGTGACAGGATGATGTTGAGAGAGTGTGCCCTTCATGACAACCTCTGTCTGTGTGGGGAATTGAACCTGTGCTGTTGGCTATCCTGTGCATCACAAGCCAGTTATTGAGCCAACAGATTGCGAGACTGTGTAACCGCTAGAGATAGAAATAGCCAAAGTCAATGTAAAATAAAAACTTTGATAAGAAGGAAAAAAAAGGTACAATTCGGATAACAGTCAAGATAATGGCTGAGGAAAAAGAATCTCCGCTGGAATTTGTACTTTACAATGAGAGAGTTGATTGGATGCTATCTTTGGTTGAATAAGTTGACCCAAGCAAAATAACCAGCATTACTAATTGTGATTAGATGTCGATAACTATAAAATATGAGTACATTTTTGATTGAAAAGTGTGAAGCATGCTAAACATTGTATGAAAGTAAAAAGCTGATGGAACATATTTTTGGAGGGTTGGTCCCCATGGGAAATGCCTCCCAAACACATGCTTGAAAAAAACCAGGGTAGAAAGTGCGTGAGTGTCGTCTGGTTAGGGACAGGAAACCAGGGGGCTGAATGATTGAAAGTTCCTGCAACGTGAAGCTCAGGATACAGTCAGATCACCCCCGATCTTACTAAATGGTACAGCACATTTGAATGGCTAAATGGACTCATTATGGATTTTAATTGCATATGATTTAAAAAAAAACTCTGTTCCTTCACCTAATGTTTTACACAGGGGGCACTGCCATTTTCCTGAAACTGGGAATTATTTGGAATATTATCTGGGACATTCCATAATCAACATTCTGCGGAGCATTCTACAATCTGTGGAGATGTTACAAAGGAAAGAGACAAGGGAGGGGGTGGGGTTGCATGCAAGAGCAAGTGGTGGAGCACGAGCATTGTTCGGGAGTCGGTGCTGGAACAGACATGCATTAAGTGTGAGGGACCAGACAGAATACGATGACCCTCATCCTCACAGAATTGGGAATGTTATCAATGTTTGTCTTGTATTGCTGTACATTGCTACAGATCGCAGGTACTGCACTGAGCTGGGTGGTGAGCTCAGATAATGCTCGGAGGGTCTGGCGGTGCGGCCCACACTGGAAAGAGATGTACTAACCCATCTGCCAAGATATCTGTGACCCTGTTGACAAACCGTGGTGTAATTGATCCTTATCTGTTATGCTCCGTGTAAACTGTACATGGCAGCTCCACACTGAGGAAAGCTCAATCGAGTGCCTATTGTCCCTTTAAAGATGGCACCAGTGCCAGGGATAATGGAATATCCAGCGGCATCTGGGCGATGGTGGGTACCTCCAGCCAAAGTGGGTGGGAGAATCGGGTTAACATTGAATGAGAGTGACACCATGGGTTAGGGTGGGTAGTTAATGAGGTGAGTTCGATAAGATAGCACCAGGAAACTCGCTCCGCCTACTGCAGAGAATCCCTCTGTCACACTCAATGAAAATCACTCAAAGATAAATTATCGTTAGATTCAGACGGATGAGTTGAAGACTCTGTTGACCCCATTTACAGTTACAGAGCTGCAGAACAAATCCTCATCCACAACTCTCCATCATCTGAACTCACACCTATATTCTGTTCACCAACATTCCTGGTAATACTGGCTTATTTTGCCTGATGCTACTGAAATGTCTATATCTCAGCATTGTGAAACCTGTGAGTACATCCTTCCATGATATTGTTGCTCAATCTCACCCGCTCTGTCTATACCCAAAACCACTTTCATTTCCTGTCATGCACGGAGACAGGCCCTTCAGCCAAAACTGGTCCATACTAACCAAAATGTCCATCCACATTAACCCCAATTCCCTGCACTTGGCCCATATCCTTCTCTGCTTTTCCAATTCATATTTTGTTCGAAAAAAGTGCAGCGAGGTTTTGTGACATCAAGGAAGGCCTCAGGAAAGTTCTCACTGAATCTACCATTCATCTCACCCTAGAAATCAGATTACACAGAAACAATTTGACTGGAGGTTATAAACAAGAAGTACAAGCAATCACTGGTGGGAGATGTGTATGGAAGTCAATACTGCAGGGAAAAAATGTATACGTTCTAAACAGGAAATTAGATATAAAACCGTTTGCAGGCAAAACCCGACGGGTCTGGTACCATTTGAAGGAAGAAAGTCGAAAGTTTGGCCCTCAAATAGCACAGCAGGTTAGGGCACATCCAAGGAGCAGGAAAGTCTATGTTTCAGTCATTAGCCCTTCATCAGGAATTCATTTCAGAATTCACTTTTTCCTAGTCCTCTGTCGGAAGAGAGTGAATCAACATTTTTTTTTAAATTTGGGAATTCTTCATCAGAACAGCTTTTGTTTTTGATCTCCAGTGTATGCAGATCTTTGTTTTATTTCAGATCAGCAACGATCTTGCATGCTGCAGTATTAATGGGAAAATTGATCTGGGAAGAGGGGAAGCGGTGAGGGCAAAGAGCAGGCAATGTGTCAGTCACAGTTTAAGGCCCTTTCATTCAGAATGTGAATCCTGGGGTGGTGGTAAAGGAAGGCTTGTTGGAAGCACTGAACTGGAATTCGGCATCATTTGAACAGATGTGACAGATCCAGAAAAATTGGGTGGATGCAGTTTCTCTCGCAACTGGTCATTGAGTGTCACAGTCGCTAGCAATACTGCCTTACAGCATCAATTACGTGGGTTCGGTTCCACCCTTTGCTGACATTCTGTGCGGTGTTTGCACGCTCTCCTCGTGTGTGCGTGAGTTTCCTCTGGGTGTTTGGTTTTCCTCTCACAGCCAAAAATGTCCAGGTTAGGTTCAGTGACCTCACTAAATTATTCCACAGTATCCAGGGATGTGCAGGTTCATTGGATTGTCTATGGTAAATGTAGAGTTATCTGGGTAACGTTTGGGTTTGTTGGTCGGGACGTTACCTGGAGGGTCAGTGTGGACTCGGTGGGCCAAATGACCTGGTTCCAAACGGCAGTGCGTCTATAATTTCTATGTAGCTGTCTGTGTTTGAAAACACTTCCCAGGATCCTACCCATAAGTGCTAACACAATCTGCCTCAACAAAATGTTACACCTTCCGTTTGTCTAACATGAACTCCATCAGCCACTCCTCGGCCCTTTAGCCTATCTGATCAGCGTCCCGTTTTACTCTGAGTTAACTAACTTCACTGTCCACCACCTCACCAATTTTGGTTCAATCTGCAAACTCACTAACAATTCCTATTGTATTCACATCCAAATAATTTATATAACATGACAAAATCCATTCGTTCCTTGTGGTGCACTGCTGGTCACAGGCCTCCAGTCCAAAAAAAATAACAGTTCAAAAACATTTACTTTGTCTATTACATTCGAGCCAATTACCTCCAACTCTCCCTGTATTCTATGTGATCTCACCATGCTAACGAGTTTACCATGCGGAACCTTTTTGAATGCTTTACTAAAGTCTATATTCTATTCCACATTTCTATTTCTGTGCCTTCGTCAAGCTTATTCGTCAATTCTTCAAAACGCTGAATCAAATTAGTGGGACACGATTTCCCACACACAAAGTCATGTTTGCATTTCTAAACACAAGTAAATGCTGTCCTTCAGAATCCCCTCCAATAACTTACCCACCAATGACATTAGTCCCACTTTTCTACAGTTTCCTGCCTTTTCCTTACCAACTGTTCTTAAACAATGGCACAACCTTACCTGTGACTGTCCATGAGACAAATATCTCAGCCAGAGACCGAACAATTGCTTCTCTAGCTTCCCAACATATCTGGGGTACATCTGATTAGTTGATGGATCATAGAACAGTGCAGCACAGTACAGGCCCTTGAGCTGTTGATGTTGTGCCAGCAGTTTATCCTACTCTAAGGTCAGACTAACCTTCATGCCCTTCATTGTACTAAAATCCATGTGCCTAAACAAGAGTCACTTAAAAGGTCAGAGGAGGTTATCCACCTTAATGCATTTTCAAATATCCAGCTCCTCATCTTCTGTAATATGGACAATTTTCAAGATATCACTGTTCATTTCCCAAAGTTCTCTACCTTCCATATCCTACTCCACAGTAAATACTAATGCAAAATATTTATTTTGTATCTCACCGATCTGGTGTAGTTCCACCCATAGGTCACTTTGCTGATCTTTAAGGCGTCCTGTTCTCTCCATAGTTATTCTTTTGAACTTAATGTATTTGTAGAATCACTTTGGAATGTCCCTTACCCTAATTTCGAAAGATATCTTATGTCCCAATTTTGGCCTCCTGATTTCCCTCTTGAGTATTAACCTACATCCCTGGTACTCCACAATGGATTCACTTGATCCCTACTGTCTGTACCTATCATATGCTTCCGCCTTTTCTTGAACAGAGCCTCAATTCTGCTCGCCATTTAGCATTCCCTGCACCTACCTGCCTTACCCTGCTCATGGACAGTAACATGCTGTCGCGAGACTCTGTAAATCATTTGTGAAGGCCTCCCAAGTTCCCGCCAATAGCTTCTCCAAAGCAGCTTTTCAAAGTGCCAACATAAAACGTTCAAAGTTGGCCTGAGTCAACTTAAAACTTTATAATTTATATTAGGAGTATTCTTCTCCGAAAGTATTTTACAACTGATAGTTCTTGCATAACAGGCTCATGAAGCAGAATGGCCTCCTCCTGTCCCTCTGTAACAGACTTGAGAGGCTGAATGGCGTGTGGACAGAATTACTTCCTCCTGTTCCTGCGCAGCAGTCTCGATGCTCTGAATGATGTCCCAACGTTATGGAAGAATTTGACAACAGTGCACATAAAACCAGAAGCAACATTAAACAAAGTAAATGGACAATATATATATACACTGGTTTATTGGCTCTGGAAATTACCCCACCAGTCACCTTATGCACCTTATACTTTTTCACTGTCACCCTTTATAAACAGTATGTAATATACACAGTCCTGCAAGGTTCTGGCTCTACTTCCACATACAAAAGAAGCAATAAGAATATTGAAAGATTTATGGTCCATCCCTAAGCAATGCCCATCCATTCCACCCACACCGAGTAAATGTTCCCTTTTATCGGGATATGAAAAGTGATGTCAGGAAGGGGTTAACAGGATCTGTTTGCTCAGTGACTGTGATTAATGTTAGTAGCCATGGGTTGCAACTACCCCAGTGGACGGTTTTCATCTTTTAATGATAAGTGGGCTCCGCTCAATGTGTTATCCCACAGTATGGTGGGAGCATCACCAACAGTGTTAACAGGAATCAGAAGCTCCAGAGAGACAGGGGGGAGAGATCAGAGTCTGACCACAAGAGTCTGGAATGATTCAACAATGAATCAGAATCTGAGAACATTAGATTGGAATGTTACAGCAATGGATCACAATCTGAGAACATTAGACTGGAACGTCACAAGAATGGGCAGGAATTTAAACTGGGATGTTTGGTTTCTTTCTACATATTATGTTCGAAGGTCATTATCGTGGCGGATCAAATATGCATTTTACTTTATACAATATTTGTATTATCCAATACTGGCTTTTTTAAGCGTATCTGGTAAATCTCACTGTTCAGTCATTAATTATTTAAATCATGTTTGACAGTATACTGTTCTTTCATTCACTCTACCCTCCTTGCTACTGTTATTCTTCCTTTTAAGACTCTAAATCCACATATTCACGTGACAAACCACTGCTAAATTGTTAAATCACTCTCTCCCTCCTTGCTTCTGGCAGTGTTACTCATGGGTTGGTATGTTGACTTCTCAGTTTCAGCTGTGAACCATGATTCACTGTATCACTGCACTTGCTATCTAAATATTGAAAGCATTGAGGTCACTATCTTCTGTTCTGGTTACAAACTGCATTTTCTACCTCTGACTCCATCTCATCCCCGGCCAATATCTGAAGCTGAAATAGACAAATTACAACAGTGGTGATTCCTTTGTACATGAACCAATTCCTGACACTATACCCTGACCATTCCTAATTATAACTACTGATAAATCCAGTATATACTTCACTGGCTCATCCCAGCTGCTATTTAAACCATGAGCTGTGAAATACAGTCTTAAAGATGGCATTCGTCTGTTGCTGACACTCACAGCTGCAAACCTGCAGAAACAACTCTGAGTCAATACTCGACAGCTCATATCTGATATCACACAGAACTCCCCATCCATCCACCATTCCTGTGCGCACAGATCTATAATGCTATTGGGTCCGGCAATGCCTTTATTTAATACTCTCAAGAACTTCATTAACAGCTGCCCATGAACTATCTCTCTCTGTCCATTATACCAAGCCCTAACATTTGTTCACATTTAAAGTGATTTCCTCCATGTGTGCTCTCTCTTCGACAATGATTTTCACATCTCACACTGCCCCAGAACTACACACACATGCACACAAAAAACCCCTTGTCTTGAACTGATGCATGAAGATACAGAGACATTAATTTGTGGGAGCCCATTTACTGTCATTCGCGGTATGGGCGGCAAATTGTCCTATGTTAGTCAGTTACGTAGTGCAAATGTAGCAGCAATATACCGGCAAAGCTTTGCAATACTGCCATGCTGGGCAGCTGGTCCAGCTTACTGAGCAATATACTAACATAGTCTGCACAGCTCCCCATGCTGGCCAGATAGTCCACCTTACCAAACAATACACTAGCACAGTCTGCACAGCTCCCCATGCTGGGCAGATAGACCAGTTTAGTGAGCAATACACTAGCATAGTCTGTACAGTTCCCCTTGCTGGGCGGATAGACCAGTTTACTGATCAAGACACTGGGATAGTCTGCACAGCTCTCCATGCTGGGCAGATAGACCAGTTTACTGAGCAATACACTGGCGCAGTCTGCATAGCTCTCCACGCTGGGTTTTCTACTTGTCCCAGTGTATAGTTTCTGCGTTTGTTCTGTGAGGCAAATTCAGAATGTAGTGGAACAAATTTGGTCAGCCGATCTGACAATGCCTTTATTCAATGTTTTCATTCTTGTGACCTGACCCGCCAAGGTCTCACTGCTCCAGACAGACCCACTCCCTTGTTTTTTTTTAATCTCATACTTCAACAATATGCTCTGTTTTTGTCTGAATTGTCCGTTTCTATCTTTAATGTGAATGTCTCTGTCCATCAGTATCTTTCTCTGGCCTTGGTTTTTGGTTGTGTATTGTATCGAATGCTGGCATCATGAAGTTCAGAAATAATATAATGGTGTGTGTCAGGCTATTGTTCACTTCCTGCTGTTTCCCATGCGTTACTCCATGGACAGGGGAGTGTGTGCTGGGATGTTGTTCACTTCCTGGTGTGTCCCTCGAGGTGCTTCATGAAGAGGTGCGTGTGTATGCAGGGCAGCCGTTCACTTCCCGGTGTGTCCCACGTCGTCCTTTATGTTGGACAGCGGTGCGTGTGCTGGGCTGTTGTTCACTTGCTGGTGTATCCCATGTGGTGCTCCATGGACGGGGTTGTGTTTCGGGTTTTTGCTCACTTCCCGGTGTGTCCCAAGTTGTGCTCCATGTTGGACAGGGAGTCTCAGCATCTTTAACTCACGTATTTAAAACTTGGTCTGTGCCTGTCCACTGAAAGCCTGTGTTTGTCCCTCTCAAATGATCACGTGGACAGAAACACGAGGAGGACCTTGAAGTATAATTATAAAGGAGTATATATCCCACTTTTAGTGGAGGGAAGTCTGATTGTCTACTGTTATTGAAAAGTTAGTGGAGGGGCTGGGGATGGTTTGCTGGAGATTGTGATGTGAGTTACCGCAGACATTCAGGGAGACCAGACGATTTGATGACCGATCTCTGGATGGAGCATGGGGACTGTAGTTACAGCGTCAGTGTCTGTAACATGAACAACAAATGGAGCAGAGGCTGCAGAGCATGGACGCTCTGAAACCACGGTCTGGGTGTATGTGGGGAAAGGGATCTGCCAAATCTGTCTGTGTCTTAACGTGAGCACAGGCTTTCACTCTCATCCTTAAACATACACATACACACACCCTCTTTCGCTCACACACATGGAAACAAACATACACATCATCTCTCTCTCTCACTCGTACGCCTCCCCCACCACCCCACAACACCCCCCCCCCCCACACACACACATACACTGAGCATCTCTCGCACAGACACACCTATAAATCTGGGGGCGGGGGGGGGGGTGGTTAATTTGCGTTTGCAGATTTATCTTTGTGGATAGATTGTATTTTGTTCAAAACATGTTCAATTTGTACGCAGCCAATCATTGTGGCATTTCATAAAGTCCTGCTTTGGAAATAAAACCAGGATGACTCCAGGGTAAAACAAGTCGGACTCCACACAAGACCTTCCATGGTTTGTGCAGGGAAGGCTACATCTTAGCAAACGTAAGAGAATTCTTTGAGGAATGACAAAGTTGATAGTGGAGAAAGGAATGTAGATATCAAAGACATGGTCTTCAGTAAGGAGTTTGCTGAGATAGACTGATGGAGAAGGTGAAGTCGCAGGTGTCCATGGGGTACTAGCTAGATGGATTAGACAACTGGCTGGGCAACAGGAGACAGAGAGTAGTAATGGAAGGGAGTTACTCAAAATGCAGAACTCATCTGTGTGGCATTTCACAGGGATCGGTGCTGGGACCATTGTTTGTTGTGATATATTTACATGATCTGAAGGTAGGTATAGGTGGTCTGATTAGCAAATTTTCAGATGACACTAAGATTGGTAGAGTAGCAGAAAGTTGAGGGGACTGTCAGAGAACACCGCTGAATGTAGATAGATTGGAAAGTTGGGTGGAGAAAAGGCTGATGTGAGGTGATAATTTTGGAAGATCCAATTAGAGAACGAATTATACAGTAACTGGAAAAAGCCCTGGGGAAAATTGATGCACAGAGAGATCTGGGTGTTCAGGTCCATTGTTCGCTGAAAGTGGCAGGTCGAAAGAATGATCAATAAGGCATACAGCATACTTGCGTCTTGCATTCTAACAATTTAAGAAGTGGAGAACCACAGTGGTTAACTCGTCACCAACAGGAGGGAATCTGTTGGAATCTATTGCGTACAAGTGTAGGCAGGCCGTATTACAGTTGTGTAGGACTTTGGTTCAGTCACATTCGGAATACTGCAGACAGTTCTGGTTACCACATTACTGAAAGGTTCTGAATGCTTTGGAAAGAGGGCAGAGGATTTTCACCAGAATGTTGCCGAGTATGGAGAGAACGACATATAAAGAGAGTTTTGGTAGATTAGGATAATTTCCATTAGAAAGATGGAGGTTGAGGGAGGTTGTGCAGAGGGTGGTGGGTGGCTGGAATGCATTGCCAGCTGAGGTAGTAAAGGCGGGGACGACAGCGTCATTTAATATGAGGAAGCAGATGTATACAGATCCTTAGAAAATAGGCGACAGATTTAGATCGAGGATCTGGATCGACACAGGCTTTGATGGCTGAAGGGCCTGTTCCTGCGCTGTGATTTTCTTTATTAATTGTAAATACTGTTGAAAAGCTTCTATTGATATTTGAAATAAAATGAAATCAAGATCAAATGTGGCACAGCGAATGTGTGGATACGATAATTTATTGTAGAGAACAGAAAAATGACAAGGAAACGAAACAGTTACATTGCATCTGTCTTCAAAGAGGAATATCCAGAAAATCTCCCAGAAATACCAAGTCACTACGGGACATTTGTAACTAAAGACTAAAATCATTCATATACAGTTACGAGGTAGTATTTGGAAACAGAACTGGGATGAGGATTGATCAGTCTGACAGACCGGATATAATTCAAACTGAAATTTCAGAGAAAACAGCAATACACATGTTGATTGCAAAAGGGGCCACTGTATTTCTCTGTATTCACTTCGGAAGGTTATAAATGCATTCAAATGATTTACGAAGGGAAGAAGTGGGAGAGTGGAGGACTACAGGCCAGTTAGTTGTCATCCACAGTAGCGAATCTGTTGCAACCTATTGTAACGAAGATCTTAATGGACACTGAGAAAGTCATAGCAAATTTCAAGTGAATTGTTCTGCATTTATGAAAGGGAAGTTACAATTTACAAAATGTTTCTTGAAGATATCTCTTGCATTTGTAAATAATGGAGAATCAGTGAATAGTACAGTCAGATATTCAGGAGGAGTTTGATCAGCACACACATAAGTTAGCAGAAAACTTTGAAGCAAAGTGTATTGGGAGGAACATATGCAAACAGGAGAAGGTAAGCACTGGAGAAACTATTGGAGAACATAGGTGGTGGTAGAAGGCTGTTTGTGTGACTGCAGACCGGGGTACGCTGGTGTGCCACAGGTTTCAGTGCTGTGTCCGTTTAAACGCCTTCATTTAAAGGGAATCCGAATACAGACGATCAATAATCAACTAGACTCAAAGTGTTAGCTTGATCTCTCTTTACAGATGCTGTCTGACTAACTGTGATATTTAGCATGTGTTTGTTTCAGTACAGATTCAGCTTCTGCAGTGATTTGCTCCTACTAGAAGTAAAGACATTCTGCAGAGTAACACAGAGAGTTGGGGAGACTGTACCTGTACAATTTTGATGTCGTGATCTAAGTAAAATAAACTGATCACATATACTGAATGGGCTTTATCTAGATTAATTCCTCAGATGGCACGATGGTCTGCTGAGGAGACTTGGTCTCGGATCAAGGCAGAAATTTGTGCATGAAACTGAAGACGCTGCTTTATTGTTATATGAGAACATCACCTCTGTTTTACTTGGGAAAAGGGGGAGGCAGGTACAGAATTCAAGAAGATGGACTGGGAAGCTCTTGAACAGATTGATGTAAGATGTGGGCATGGATTGATATATTGGCTGTTAGAAAATTGGACCAATGCCCATGTCCAGATCAGTTACATCTCAATTGCTGTTGGAGACAAGGGATGAAAGGCGCTGAGGCAAATGTTCAAATAGAATCTGGTCACAGGTGAGGTGTCCGAGGACTGGAGAACACTCTTTATAGGAAGGGTTGTAGAGATAGAGCAGGGAACTATACACCATATAGTGCTGTGAAGAAGGCATATGGTGTACTGGGCTTTATTGGTAGAGGAATTGAGTTCCGGATTCCTGAGGTCATGTTGCCGTTGTATAAGACTCTAGTGCGGCCTCATCTGGAGTATTGTATAGAGTTTTGGTCGCCATATTATAGGAAGGATGTGGAGGCATTGGAACGAGTGCAGCGGAGGTTTACCAGGATGTTGCCTGGCATGGTAGGAAGATCGTATGAGGAAAGGCTGAGACACTTGGGACTTTTCTCATTGGACAAAAGAAGGTTTAGGGGAGATTTGATAGAGGTGTACAAGATGATTAGGGGATTAGATATGGTTGACAGTGAGAACCTTTCTCCGCTAATGAAATCAGCTGTTACTCGGGGACACAGCTTTAAATTAAGGGGTGGTAGGTATTGAAAAGATGTTAGGGGTAGATTTTTTACTCAGCGGGTTGTGAGTTCATGGAATGCCCGGCCAGTAGCAGCGGTGGACTCTCCCTCTTTATGGTCATTTAAGCGGGCATTGGACAAGCATATGGAGGTTATTGGGCTAGTGTAAGTTAGGTAGTCTTCGGTCGGCGCAACATCGAGGGCCGAAGGGCCTGTACTGCGCTGTATTTTTCTATGTTCTATGTTCTATACCAGTGTGTTTCAGATCAGTGTTCAAGAAAAGTTTGCACAAAATAGGTGGTGGTAGAAGGCTGTTTGTGTGACAGGAGACCGGTGTCCCCAAGTATACCACAGAGATCAGTGCTGTATCCCTTATTACTTGTGGTATTCATAAATGGTGCAGATGTGAATGTAGAGGGGGAGTGGGAGTGTGATAAGTAAGTCTGTGTTTGATACAAAGATTGACCGGGTGGTTGGCAGTGAGGAGGTAGGTCTTATGTTACGGTAAGATACAGATAGAATGGTCAGAATGGTGGATCAATGGCAGATGGAATGTAACTCTGATAACTGAGGTGATGGACTTTGGAAGAAGGAACTAAATGGGGAATACGCAATGAATTGTAGCACACAAAAAAGCTCATAGGGAGCTTTTCCACACATTCTTGAATGTGACGTGGGAGAATAAAAGGTCAATGGAAGCAGTAGGCATAACCTTTACTCATTGAGGCATAGATTACAAGATCTATGTAGCCCTTTGGTGAGGCCAATACGGAATACCGTGTGGAGTTCTGCGAGCCACATTACAGGAAGTATGTGATTATTCTGGAGGGGGTGCAAAGATTCACCTGGATGTTTCTAATGCTGGAGCATATCGGTTATGGAGAGAGGCTGGATAAGCTCGGGTTGTTTAGTTTGAATAAGAGAAGGCTGAGGGGGACATGATTCAGAAGTATAAGATTACGAGGGACATGGACAGGTTAGATTGGCAGCAGCTGTTCCTTTTAGTCAAATGGCCAAGAACAGGGGAGCACACTTTTAAAGGGAAGGATTTGAGGTTTAGAGATGATTCAGGGATTGTTTTTCACCCAGAAGGTCATGGGATCTGGAATGCACTTCCTAAGGGGGGCAGTTATCACGGGCCACCTCACAACCATTAAAAATTATTTGGACGAGCACTTGAAGTGTCATACCATTCATGGCTACGGGATCGATGTAGGAAATTTGGAATAATATAAATCGTGCTGTATTTTTTATGGTACAGAGTCTATGCTTCTGTGATTGTATGGCTGTGGAAGGTCAATCATTGAACAGCTTAAGACAGGAGTGTAATGGGTTTTGGAAGAGTACATTAACAAGCATGAAATGTAAAATCTTCTCAACGTACAATATACCAAGCTGAAATGTTGGAGAAGATAATTGTAGCTTCCTTACAGTCCGAGACCAACGAATGGAGAACAGGAAAATGGCAGAATATGAAGTATCAACTTCAGTTCTGCCTTCATGAAAGGACTTTTTTAAAAAAGTGCTTCCAAACAATTCTAGGTCTACTGAGAAAGAAAGGAAATACAATCAAATCAGTAAATAAACAGTTTTGGAGAAATTATTTGTATTGAAATCTGATATATCCCCATGGAATGATAATCTATATCTCTGATTCCTAAAGGAGGGGGCCTGGGAATAATGGATGCTTTACTTGCCGTCGTCCAAATTCCTGATGATGAAATTGACAGATTTGAGAGCAGCAAATGTAACCCCAATATTTCTAAAGGAGGCAGGCAGACAGCAGGGAATTACAGTCTGCTTAGCACCAATGAAGCAGTCAGGAGAATGCAAGAATCTATCAGAAAGAATGCTTTGCCAGGGAACTTTGAGAATTAAGTTAATTTGAATGTAATGAACATGGATCAAGTCAATATCAAATTATTAATGACGAATCATATTTAAGAATCCGACTGCGAAATAAATTATGGAGAAGCAATATATGCAGTGAATTTGGATTTTCAGAAACATTTTTGATGACGTCCCAAGTGTAGTGTTGTGACAATGCTACTCCTTTAACAAGGTCATGCTGTCCTTGTTTGTCTTTCATAGCAGTCTTAAAAACAGCGAATCCGAAAAGTCTGGGTTTGACAACTTGGGAATGCTTTCGTGTCTAAAATTAAAACACGTACAATGAGGAGTGAGCTATGCTAGATCCGGTCCTGTGTAATGAGACAGGAATAATTAATGACCCCATTGTTAGGAATCAACTTGGCAGGAATGATCACTGTGCGGTTGAATTTAAAACACAGATGGAGAGTGTGAATATAAAATTCAATACCAAGGTCCTGTGCTTAAACGAGGCAGACGACAACAGAAGGAGGGAGGACTTGACAAAAGTCGACTGGAAACAAATACTTTATGGTGAGAGTTGACAAGCAGTGGAGGATTTTCAAAAGATGTTTTCAAACTCCTAAGCAGAAGTATATTCAGAGAAAAGGAAAGACTCGAAGAAAAGGGGAAATCTGCCGTGGGTGTCTAAGCAAAAACGCAAGGCTATCAAATTGAAAGAGATTGAATGCAAAGTGGCCAAGAACAGCAGGAACCTAGAAGATTGGGAAAAGATTAAATGTCAACAGAAAGCCATGAAAAGAGAAATAAAGAAAAGTAGGATAGAACACGAGAAAAAATAAACTAGCACAGTATATGAAGACAGATAACAGATGATCCCTAAATATATAAAATGAAAATGAGTGGCTAACTTAAATATCGGTTCTTGAGAGGATAAGGAGTATTTAGTTATAGGATATGATGAAAAGGCTGAGGCATGGAACAGGTATTTTGTATCAGTCTTCATAGTGAACGACACTAATAACATGCCTGTGGTCGACGAAGAGATGAACATTCTAGATTAGAGTGGTGTTGGTAAAGCACAGCAGTTCAGGCAGCATCTGAGGAGCGGAAAAATCGACGTTTTGAGCAAAAGCTTTTCATCAGGAATGCTCTGAACTGCTGTGCTTTATCAGCACCACTCTAACCTAGAATCTGGTTTCCAGCATCTGCAGTCTTTGTTTTTACCAAATAGATGAGGGTAGGTGAGGACTTGTGAACAATCATTATTACAGAGGAGGTAGTGTTGGGCAAGCTGATGGAGCTAAGGGTAGACGAATTCCCTGGCCCTGATGGAATGTATCCCAGAGTACAAAAAAGTAGCGGGAGAAATAACAAGTGCACTTGTGGTAATTTTCTAAAATTTGCTGAACTCTGGGGCAGTCCCAGCAGATTGAAAAACAGCAAATGGGGCGCCACTGTTTAAAAAGGCAGATAGATAAAAGTTGGGGAATTATAAAACAGTTAGCTTAATCTGAGTAGTGGAGAAAATGTATTATCAAGGAAGAAATAGCAAGGCATTTTGATATATATCGGCTCATTGCACAAATGCAGCAAGGATGCATGAAGGGCAGATCATGCTTAACAAGTCTTTTGGAAAACTACGAAGACATTACGAGCAAGAGAGACAACGAGGCCGCAGTGGATGTGGTGTGTCTAGGTTTCAAAAAGGCTTTGACAGGGTGCCACACAATAGGCTGCTACATAAGATAAAATTGGATGGCGTTACGGCTGAAGTATTAGCATGGATAAAAGATTGGTTGACTAACAGGAAGCAAAGAATTGGTAGAAATGAGTGCTATCCTGGCTGGCAATCAGTGCTGAGTGGTGTGCCTCAGGGATCAGTGTTTCGGTTGCAATTATTCACAATTTATATAGATGATGTGGAGTTGGGAGCATGCGTAGTTTGTCAAAGTTTGCAGATGGCACGAAGATGAGCGGGAGAGCAAAGTGTGCAGAGTACTGTGAAACTTTGCAGAGGAAAATAGTTACATTGCATGAATGGGTAAGGGTCCGACAGATGTAATACAATTCTAATAAATATGAAGTAATCTATTTTGTTAGGAACACCAGTAAAAAGGATTATTACTTGAATTGTAAAAAGATGCAGCATGCTGCTGTGCAGAGAGACCTGGGTGTCCTTGTACATGAATCACAGAAGGTTGATGTGCAGGTACATCAAGTAATTAGGAAGGTAAATGGTATTTTGTTCTTCATTGCGAAAGGGGTTGAATTTAAAAGCAGGAAGGTTATGTTACAGCTGTACATGGTGCTGGTGAGGCCATAACTGGAGTATTGTGAGCAGTTTTGGCCTCCTTACTTGCAAAGCGATATATGGGCAGTGGAGGTGGTGCAGAGGAGATTCACTCTGGTGAACCTGGAGTTGAGGGGATTGTCTTATGAGGAGACACAGAGTAGATCAGCATGATATTCAGTGGAATTTATAAGAATGGGGGCGGACCTTATAGAAACATTAAAAAATGTAGGGAAGCGGTCAGAAAAAAGTAGAGAGGATGGTTCAACTGGCAGGTGAAGCTAGGACAAGATGGAATAAGCTCAATATTAGAGGGAGCAGATTGAGGATTGAATTGAGAAAGAACCTTTTCACCCAGAGGCTTGTAATTCTATGGAATTCCCTGCCCAGTGAAGTAGTTGATGCTACTTCAGTAAATGTTTTTCGAGCTAAGTTAGATATGTTTTGAACAATGAAGTAAATTACGGATACGGTGAGAGCGCGGGTATGTGGATATGAGTCAACGAGTAGATCAGCCTTGATGTTACAGAATGGCTTAGCAGGTTAGAAGGACCAGATGGCCTACTCCTGCTCCTAGTGCTTCTGTTCTTATGAAAGGGGAATGAGCAGTTGTCCCAGCGCAGACCCTCTGCTTTGATTTCTTTGGACTGATTTTTCACAGACTGGCTGTTATCTGAAAACAGGCAGCCAGTTGTGAAGCTATCAGGCCAAAGAAGAAGGTCCATGTTGACCCCCCCTCTCTCTGACATCTCTCCTGCACGAACCTGGGTTTGATGTTTCCACGGGTTATTTATGGGGATTGTTTCAAGTACTTCGAACAACACCTTAGATTATTTAGATACAGGTCACTTACAGGCCCTTTGCCCAACAAGTCCACACCGACTCTACAAAGAGCAACCCACCCAGATCCATTCGCCTACATTTACCCCTTCACCAATCACTACGCACAATTTAGCATGGCCAATTCAGCTAACCGGTGCATGTTTGGACAGTGGGAGAAAACCGGAGCACCCGGAGGCAACCCACACAGACACGGGGAGAATGTGCAAACTCCATACAGACAGTTGCCTGAAGTGGGAATTGAACCCGGATCCCTGGTGCTGTGAGGCACTAGTGCGAACTACTGTGCCACGGCACCACCAATGGCTTTCAACCATTTTCCGATTCTCAATTGAGAAGTGGAGTGCGACTGAAGACCAGAAATCTTGACCTGGAATATTAGTTGAGTAGCCAATTTTTAATATTTTTTAATATTTATTTAAAAAACTTTAAAATGACAAAAGCTGGGAATAGTCACTTTAGTTCTACTTACTGTGGAACTATTAGAATGGATATGGCTTCTAATTGGCCGTCTCTTGATATTCTCATTCCTAATCACTTTACACAGTAATGCCCACATTTTTGTAGGCTGAGTTGAAAGTCAGTTCTTGCTCTTCCCATGTACCCACACTTTATGAATTTAATTTGCTAATATCAGTAAGTTAGGAAAATCTGCTGAGTTTTCGGATAGGTTGTTATTCTGCATGCTATTCTCTTCTGTTTGTGTTTCATTCCGTAACCTTGAAAATAAATTCTGTTTCATTTAAAACTAAGTGGCTTGACCAGCTGCGTCAACCTGGAATATCCGCCTTAACACCTGCTTAAGGCAACAAGAAAAGGTTGGGTCTGCACTACTTCCTTGAAATGACTTGAGGTGGTCTGTCCTCGTCCATAACAGTGTGCAACAGTGAGATTAAATATACTGGCATGGGTTGAGAATGGTAGAGAGCTGAAAGAAAAAGTGAGTCAGAATAAACAGTTCCTTCTTTTGGAGTGGAAAGCAATCACCATAAGACCATAAGACCATAAGACCATAAGACATAGGAGCGGAAGTAAGGCCATTTGGCCCATCGAGTCCACTCCGCCATTCAATTATGGCTGATGGGCATTTCAACTCCACTTACCCGCATTCTCCCCGTAGCCCTTAATTCCTTGTGACATCAAGAATTTATCAATTTCTTCCTTGAAGACATTTAGCGTCCCAGCCTCCACTGCACTCTGTGGCAATGAATTCCACAGGCCCACCACTCTCTGGCTGAAGAAATGTCTCTGCATTTCTTTTCTGAATTTACCCCCTCTAATTCTAAGGCTGTATCCACGGGTTCGAGTCTCCTCGCCTAATGGAAACAATTTCCTAGCGTCTACCCTCTCCAATCCATGTATTATCTTGAAATTTTCTATTAGATCTCCCCTTAATCTTCTAAACTTCAATGAATACAATCCCAGGATCCTCAGCCATTCCTCATATGTTAGACCTACCATTCCAGGGATCATCCATGTGAATCTCCGCTGGACACGCTCCAGTGCCAGTATATCCTTCCTGATGTGTGGGGACCAAAACTGGACACAGTACTCCAAATGGGGCCGAACCAGAGCCTTATAAAGTCTCAGCAGCACAATGGTGGTTTTTATATTCCAACCCTCTTGAGATAATTGGCAAAATGGCATTCGCTTTCTTAATCACGGACTCAACCTGCATGTTTACCTTTAGAGAATCCTCAACTAGCACTCCAAGATCCCTCTGTTCTTTGGCTTTATTAACGTACTCACCGTTTAGAAAGTAGTCCACGCTTGTATTCTTTTTTTCCAAAGTGCAAGACCTCGCATTTGCTCACATTGAATTTCATCAGCCATTTCCTGGACCACTCTTCCAAACTGTCTAGATCCTTCTGCAGCCTCCCCACTTCCTCAGTACTACCTGCCTGTCCACCTAACTTTGTTTCATCGGCAAACTTCGCTGGAATGCCCCTAGTCCCTTCATCCAGATCTTTAATATATAATGTAAACAGCTGCGACCCCAACACTGAACCCTGCGGGACACCGCTTGTCACCGGCTGCCATTACGAAAAAGAACCTTTTATCTCAACTCTCTGCCTTCTGTCAGACAGCCAATCCTCAATCAATACCAGTAGCTCACCTCGAACACCATGGGCCCTCACCTTGCTCAGCAGCCTCCCGTGTGGCACCTTATCAAAGGCCTTTTGGAAGTCTAGGTAGAAAACTCCCACTGGGTTTCCCTAGTGTAACCTACTTGTCACCTCTTCAAAGAACTCCAACAGGTTTGTCAGGCAGGACCTCCCCTTACTAAATCCATGTTGACTTGTTCTATTCCGACCCTGCTCCTCCAAGAATTTGGAAAACTCATCCTTAATGATGGAATCTAGAATTTGACCAACAACTGAGGTTAGGCTAGTTGGCCTATAAGTTTCCATCTTTTGCTTTGATCCTTTCTTCAACAAGGGGGTTACAACAGCGATGTTCTAATCATCCGGGACTTTCCCTGACTCCAGTGACTTTTGAAAGATCTTAATCAACGCCTTCGCTATTTCCTCAGCCACCTCCCTCAGAACTCTGGCATGTAGCCCATCAGGGCCAGAAGATTTATCAATTTTAAGACCTTTTAGCTTTTCTAGCACTTTCTGTTTTGTAATGGCAACCATACTCAACTCAGCCTCCTGACTCCCTTTAATTGTTGGGATATTACTCATGTCTTCCACTGTGAAGACTGATGCAAAGTACTTATTAAGTTCTCCTGCTATTTCCTTATCTCCCATCACGAGGCTTCCAGCATCAGTTTGAAGTGGCCCAATGTGTATTCTTGCCTGTCGTTTGTTTCTTATGTATTGAAAGAAACTTTTACTATCTTTTCTAATATTACACCAGTCTTATGTAGTTTCAGAACCAAGATAATTTTGCATATTTTGTTACTTTTCACTTCCCAGTGTACGGCAATCTAAGTGGGTCAGGACATTTGAGCAGCTTTGACATATACCTTTGAACATGTTCAAAACCAGAAATTTCTAGAGAAACTCAGCAGGTCTGTCAGCATCTGTGTCGACAGATATACAGAGAGAGCGTTTCAAGTCCAGCGTGGCCCTTGATCAGAACTGGAATGGGCTGCTTAATGCCTTGGCAAAAGTGGACGAGGGATGATAGGAAACAGAGCATGTGGAGACGCAATAGCACAGAGGGATGGGCTTTTAATTGTGGTGAAAGAGAAACAGATATAAATTTGGTGTAAATTAAAGTGTGGATGGCAGAAATGGGTTGTCTCTATTGAGTGCAGGATAAAAAAGACACAGACGAGATCAGTGGGAGGCCAGGAAGTAGAATATATGAAAAATGGAGAATAGCCATAATGGAGTCAGGCTGTGAATTTGGAATTGTGTATTAACTCCTGCAGGCTGTGACACATCAAAGTGTAAAGTTAGTTGTTACTCGAGCTTGGGCAATGTTTCACTGGAATATTGCAGCAGCTCAAGACCGAAATGTTAGGATGGGCGCAAGGTCGGTTATTGAAATGAGAAGCAATGAGAGGCTCAGGGTTATTCCTACAGACAGAGTGAAAGTTGCCCTCGAACCAGTCTCTGGTCTCCCCAGTCTAAATGAGACAGAATTGTTAGGAGCAATGACAGGAGTGTTGTTTACCTGTCATTTTTAATACTGTTACAAATTTGCAGTGCTTATCTTTAAATGCTTGTTCTTGAAGCTAGAATCAGATGGAGTGTTGAGGGGTGACATTCTAGAAGTTTTAGTATCATGAGAGGCATGGATAGGGTGAATAGCCAAGGTCTTTTTGAGAGGATAGGAGAGTCCAAACATAGATGACATAGCTTTATGGTTAATAGAAGGAAATTTAAAAGGGGCAAATGGACAACGTTTTCACACAGAGGGTAATTTGCTTATGGAATGAGCTACCAGAGGAAGATGCAAGTACAGCTATAACATTCAAAAGACATTTAGACAAACATTTAAATGGAAAATGTTCAGAAGCATGTGGGCCAAATGCAAACAGATGGGACTCGTTTAGTTTGGAAAACCTGGTCAGCATGGACAAGTTGGACCAAAGGGTTTGTTTGTGCGTGATATGACTTTATGAATCTAGAAAGCAAGGAAAAAGGGGAAGAAAAGACATGATGTAAGAAAACTGGCATGAAATAAAAAAGCAAGCAGCGCAAGCTTTTCTGTGTATATAAAGAAAGTTCAAGATGAATGTATGCCCTTTGGTCGAAATGAGGTCAGGAAAATATATTGAGGACGTTTGGAGTGTATGCCTAGACGGAAAAGATAGATAATTTACACCAGAAATTTATATCATTCCTCACATTAGAAAGCACTGTAAGTATTTCAATGATATAATCAAAATAACAATAGGAGGGAAGTTCTTGAATTGCCTCTAACAAAAGGAACAAGGCTTTTTAATAAACAGATAAGAGTAAGGGTACGCAGGTCAGCAGTAATTCACAGTTGGTTTTAAAAGCAGCGGTTACAGAGTGACTGGTGTTACTGTGAGCAATATTTCATAACTTCATGGATTTCAGGAATGTTCCAGTGAAACTGGAGACCCTCCAACGTGGTGCCTCTTTTCAAGAAAACAGCGAGACTGAAAGCAGTAACCATTTAGCCTCAACATTATTGTTGGGAATCTGTTAGAGTCTATTATTAAGGAAGGAATTGCAGGGCATTTGGAAAAGCTTCACGCAAATTCAACATGGTTTTGTGAAAGGCGATCTATATTTTGCCTGTAAAATCATGCAAAGTTTTTTTCTGGAGATCCCTGAGAATGTAACAAGCGGACATGATAAAGGGGATCTGGTCGACACGAGGCTTTCTCGAGATTTTTCATAACGTTTCACGAAATAAATCTTGTTACACAAGACAGAAGCTATCCCTCTTTTTGATCAGTAGTTTTGATGGGCTGAATGGCTTCCTCATATTCTTGTGAAACCAGATTGAAGTGCTCAATGTGCTCCTCGTTTTACTGTGGAAATGTACAGTGCTGTAACATGAATGTTACCCAGATTTTAACAGCACAATCTTGAATGTTGTCCAGGTCTAGTTGCACATGGACACAGACTGTTTCAAGAGCTGAAGAGGGACAACTTGTTCTAAACATTATGTAAACTTCAGTGAATATCCCCACTTCTGCTCAGTTTTGACTTAATGGGCTGAAAGGCCTCCTTCCAACCTGCAGGATTCCCCGCTGACAAACAGAAGATGCCTGGGCTGAGAGAGCTACCTTGTGGATCTTCTGCAGAGATGCCCCATGGCCGAGATGATTGATGCCCACCAATGGTAATCATCTTCCCTTGTGCCGTGAATGACTCCAAACAGTGGAGAGGTCACAATCGATTCTCATTAAGTGTGATTTTCCTCAGGCTCCTTGATCTCATCCTCAGTCAAATACTGCCTTGAGTTCAGGGCCAGTCTCTCTTACCTGAGCCCCTGTGTTTCCTCTATTGCTCATATCAATAGGTCATGATGTAGAAGCAGAGAATGTTTTCTTCAAACAGCGGGTAGTGAATGTCAAGAATTCTCTTACACAGAGTTAGGGGAGCTAGATCACCGAAAGTGACCAGTGATGATCTGCAGGGAGCGGCTCTCGGACCCGTACTCTTTGTTATTTCTATAAATGACTTGGATGGGGGTGTGAAATATTGTGTTAGCAAGTTTGTCAATGACACAAAGGTTGTTGGAGTGGTACAGAATGTGGAGGGCTTTTGTAGGTTGCAACGGGATATTGACAGGATGCAAAGCTGGGCTGAGAAGTGGCACATGGAGGTCAAACTGGAAAAGTGTGAAGTGAATCCCTTTGCAAGCTCGAAAGTGAATGCTGAATACATGGTTAAAGACAGGATTCTTAGCAGTGTGGAGGAACAGAGTGACCTTGAGGTCAGTGTCCACAGATCCCTCAAATATGCTCCCCAAGTTGATGGTGTGGTTAAGAAGGCATATGTTGTGCTGGCTTTCATAAGCAGGGGGATTGAGATTAAGAGCCATGAGGTTATGCTGAAGCTCTATAGAGCCCTGGATAGACCACATTGGAATATTGTGTTCAGTTCTGGTCACCCCATTATAGGAAGGATGTGGAAGCTTCAGACTAGAAATTTACCAAGATGCTGCCTGGACTGGAGGGGAAGTTTTATGAAGTAAGCTTGAGGGAGCAAGGGCTTTTCTCATTGGAGGAAAGAAAGATGACAGGTGACTTGATAGAGGTGTGCAAGATAATGAGAGGCATAGACAGAGTGAATAGTTAGCGACTGTTTCCAAGGGCAGAAATATCTATCACAAGGGGTCATAATTTTAAGGTAATTGGAGGAAGGTTTAGGGGAGATATCAGAGGTAGGTTCATTAGACAGAGAGTGGTGGGTGTGTGGAATGCACTGCCAACAGTGGAAGTAGAGTCAATTACGTGAGGGAATCTTAAGAGAATCTTCGATAGGCATATGGAAGAACGTGAACGGAAGCATGTAGGATACTCTGATCATAGAGTAGGATAAATGGATGGCACAACATCGAGAGTCGAATGTCCTGTACTGTGCTCTACTGTTCTTTGTTCTGTGTTCTATGGAAGTGCTCATAGAGATTGGAGACGGATTTTGATATATCAGAGAGGTGAGGGCTCTGAAGCCATGATCTTAGTGAAAGGCAAGGCAGGCTTGGGAGGGGAACGACCTGCCTTTGTTTCTAATATTCTCACATTCTGTTATTGGAAAATTTGATTAGATTAGAATAGATTAGATTAGAATAGATTAGATTAGATTAGATTAGATTAGATTAGATTAGATTAGATTAGATTAGATTAGATTAGATTAGATTAGAGTAGATTAGATTAGATTACTTACAGGAAGGTGCCTGGAAGGTCTGCTATGGAATGTTGCAGTCAAGGAGCCCAGAGGACTTTGTGAGCCATCTCTGGGTGCTGTATGGGGGCTGTAATCACAGTGAATCTGGGTCGACCAACAAATGCGGCACAAGTTGCAGAGAGGGGAAGCTCTGTAAAGAGAAATGACGGACCGCTTTCATATCCAGCCTGGGTTTTCCAATTACATTTTCCGAATCTCTAAAACCGTGTGTGACAGTCATGAGGGAGTGAATGTTCTCCTCTGTTACTGTGCACCAGGTGACAGCAGTAAGTAGCCTCCAACTGCTCAGCTCTAGCAGGTTTGAGGGTCTGAATGGAACACAGGAACAGGGGACTGATGATTATGAGTGGGTCCTGAGATACTTTGAGCCTTCTCCACCAGGCACTAAGATTGTGGCTGATCAGGTTTGGTTTCAGCCCCACTTTCTTGTCTGCATCCGATTATCCATGACGCAGTCTCTGTGAAATCTTTAACGAACTCAACTGTGAATACTTGCAATCAGAGAGGCACCACAAACTTTTGGGGAAGAGAATTTCCATTGAAAAGCCCTTTTAGCAACTTTCCTCACACCTGTGATAGAATAGGAGAGTCATACAGCATGGAAACACATCCTTTTGTCCAAATTCTCCATGCCGATCAGGCATCCTAACCTGACCTAGTCCTAATGCCTGCATTTGGTCCGTATCCCTCTGAACCATTTCTATTTATGTATCTATCCAGATATATTTTAAACATGTAATTGTACCTGCTTTCACCACAGCACTTTCCGTGCACCCACCAGTCTCTGCATGAAACAGTTTCCCGTCAGGTTCCGTCTAAATCTTTCCCCTGTCATCTTCAACCTCTGCCGTCTAGTTCTGGAAGTCCCTACACTGGGAAAAAAGATGTTGGCCATTGAGAATATAAATGGCCCTCAGGATTTTATAAGCCTCTGTCATGTCACTATTCAGACTCAAACAGTCCAGGGGGAAAAGCCCCAAACTGTTCATCCTCACCGGCAGCTCAATTCCTCAGGTTCCAGAAAAACCTTGTACATTTTTTCTGCACCATCTCAAGCTTAGCAACATCCATCCTTTAGCAGTGCCAACTGAATTATATGCAATATTCTTATCGTGGCCTCACCAACGTCCTGTAGAAGCATAACATGCTACCCCATCTCCTATACTCAATGTTCTGACTGAACATTAAAACTCTGTCTACCTGACACTCCACTTTCAAGTAACTATGAACGTGCATCCGTAGGTCACTTTGTTCAGCAACATTCCCCAGGGTCGGACCCTGCTTTAACTTACCAAAATGCAAAACCACACAAATGTCTGCATTAAATTCTATCTGCCAATCCTTGGACCTTTGTTTGTCAAGGATGCCGTTGTACTCTGAAATAATCATCACTGTCCACTGCCCCACTTTTTTTAATGTTACCTGTAAACCTACTAACCATGCCTCCGATAATCACATACAAGTTGTTTATATACATGATAAAAAGCACTGAGCTCAGCACTGATTCTTTCAGCACACCCTGGCCCACAGGCCTACAGTCTGGAAAACAACGCGTTACTTTCAATCCAATTTTCTTTACAATTGGTTAGCCTTTCCTGAATTCCATATGACATAACCTCTGTATTCTGTCTACGATGAGGAACCTGATTAAATGCCTTGCTGAAGTCTGTGTGAACAATGTATATCACAGTGCCTTCCTCAATCTCTTCGTCACTTTTTCAAAATACCAATCACATTAATGAGACATGATTTCCATTGTACAAAGCCATGTTGACTATTCCTAATAAGTCCTCGTCTTTATAAATGCATGTAAATCCTATCCCTCCAGAATCCCCTCCAACAATATCCTCTACACTGGCATTAGGTTGACTGAGTCAATAATTTCCTGTGTTTTTGGATCGCTGTTCCCTTTTCTAGTCCCACTCGTCCACTAGCCCCAAATTTTTTTTAAAACTAGATTGGTGATATGGCCAATGATACAGTTCTCAGAGTGTCTCAGGGTCAGTGTTCGGAATAAGTCAGACAGATTTTTTTAATCTGTTAAAACAACATGTATATGACCAAAGCAATGTTGCTCAAACTATGATGGAAAAAAGAATGACGAGTGGATATTGCAAATATGTACATTGGTATTTCCCTTTGAAAAATACTGCAGAACACACATACACACACACACACACACACACACACACACACACTCATACACACACACGCGCACATACACACACATACACAGACACACACACACATACACACACACGCGCACACGTCTGTTTGATATCAAACTGAAAAGGAAAATCTCTGCAAAGTTATCTTGAAAGCACGTTGTCCAAGTATTATTCAAACTCATGACCAAAGGAAGAATGAGAGTTTGACCCAAATGCTATTCTACTTATGGAGTCATCAAGTCCTACAGCATGGAGAAAGGCCCTTTGGCCCTAACTGGTCCATGCTGACACAAATATCCATCCACATTAACCTCTTTTCCCAGCACATGTCAATTGTTGTCCTTTCCTGTCCATGTAATTGTCCAAATGCCGTTTAAATATTGTTAATATAAATGCTTCAACCACATCCGCTGGCAGCTCATTCTATTTGTGTATCACTCTCTGCGTAAAACAGTTTCCATCAGTTTCCCTTTTATTCTTTCCCATCTCACCTTAAATTGATGCTCTCTAGTCTTCAATTCCCCAACTCTGGGAAAAAAGGCTCAGTCCATTCACCCTATCCATGCCTCTCATAATCTTGCACACTTCTATAAGATCCCCCTGAGTCGCCTACGCTCTAAAGAAAAAAAGTTCTCACTTGTCCAACCTCTTCCTATAATTCATACTATTGAGTCCTGGCAACATATTTGTAAGTTCCGTCTGCACACATTTGAATTTAAAAAACTTCCTTCTGATCGCGATGTGACCAAAATTGAACACAACACTACAAGTGCAGTCTCACCGACATCCTGTATAACTGCAACATAACTTACCAACTTCTCTCCTCCATGTCCTGACCGTTGACTGCCAGTGAACCAAAAGCCTTCTTCACTGCCCATGTCTTCCTGTGACTGAGGAAAGGCTGAGGCACTTGGGGCTGTTTTCATTGGAGAAAAGAAGGATTGGGGTGACTTGATAGAGGTGTACAAGATGATTAGGGGTTTAGATAGGGTTGACTATGAGAACCTTTTTCCACGTATGGAGTCAGCTATTACGAGGGGGGCATAGTTTTAAATTAAGGGGTGGTAGGTATAGGACAGATGTTAGGGGTAGGTTCTTTACTCAGCGAGTCGTGAGTTCTTGGAATGCCCTGCCAGTAGCAGTGGTGGACTCTCCCTTTTTATGGGCATTTAAATGGGTATTGGATAGGCATATGGAGGATAGTGGGCTAGTATAGGTTAGGTGGGCTTGGATCGGCGCAACATCGAGGGCCAAAGGGCCTGTACTGCGCTGTATTTGTCTATGTTCTATGTGACTCCACTTTCAGACAACGGTGGACCTGAACTTCATTGTCCCTCTGCTCAACGACACTGCTTAAGGCCTTACCAATCACCATGAAACCTCTGCATTGATCTAAGTTTGCAAAAAATATTCCTCAGCACACTTCTCCAGTTGATCAAGATCCTGCTGCAATTTCTGATAATCTTCTTCACTGTCCACAATGCCACCAATTTTAGTGTCACCTTCAAATTTACTAATCATGCCTTGTACATTCTGAAGAATATCATTGAAATAGATAATAAACAACAATGGGCCCAGCACTGACCCCTGAGGCATTTCATGTGTCACAGGCCTCCAGTCGGAGAGCACCGTTCCACTATAACCCTCTGTTTGCTACCATCAAGCCAATTGTGTATCCAATTTGTCAGCTCCCTCTGGATTCCATGCGATTCTAACCTTCCAGACTAGCCTATCAAGAGTAATCTTGTCAAAGGCCTTACTGGAAACCATACAGTCCATGTCTACCGCGCTGCCCTCATCAACATTCCTGGTCACTTCATCAAAGAACTCAAACAAATTTGTGAGGCATGATCTCACACTCACAAAGTCATGCAATCGTTCCAGTCTAAAAACAACTATTAATAATAATTATTAAAATAAATGACAACAAACAATAATAAATAATAGAAAGATGACATTTTCAGTGTACAATAAATTATCCATGGCTTGTGGCATTGGAACGTACATCATTGGTGAAGGGCAGTATAGATTTTGTGGAGAGAGTGAGGACTGCAGATGCTGGAGATCAGAGCTGAAAATGTGTTGCTGGAAAAGCGCAGCAGGTCAGGCATCATCCAAGGAGCAGGAGAATCGACGTTTCGGGCTTGAGCCCTTCTTCAGGGAGGGCTTCAGGATGATTCCTGAAGAAGGGCTCATGCCCGAAACGTCGATTCTCCTGCTCCTTGGATGCTGCCTGACCTGTTGCGCTTTTCCAGCAACACAGAATAGATTTTGTACCTGTGTCATTGAACTGCGTTGAAGAAAAGCAAGGGTGGCATGGTGGCTCAGTTAGAACTACTGCCTCATAGTGCCACGGATCTGCATTTGATTTCAGCCTCGGGTGACTCTCTTTTGGAGTTTGCACATTCTCCCTGTGTTTGTGTGGCTTTCCTCTGGGAGCTTCATTTCCCTAACACAATCCAAAGATGTACAGGTCAGGTGAATTGCCAACAGCCTTATGTGCATTATTTCGGGGTAAATATAGATTAGGGGCAAGGGACTGGGTGGGTTGCTATTCAGAGGGTCGGTGTGGCCTTGTTGGGCCAAATGGCCGATTTCTATACTGTAGGAAATTGAAAAAAATATACTATTTCTAATCAAACCCTGTCTTTCCAAACGTGTGCATATCTTATCCCTCAGAATCTTCTCATGAAACCTACCTACGACAGATGTTAGGCTTCCCGGTCTATAGTTCCCAGAATTTTCTTTGCTTCCTTTCTTGAAAACTGGCACAACGTTTGCTACACTTCAATATTCTGGAACCTAACCTGCGGCTAACGATGATGCAAAAATATCACGCAGGTCCCCGTAGTTTCTTCTGTAGCTTCTTGCAGTATTCTTGGATGCATCTGTTTAGGACCAGGAGATTTATCCACCTTCATACATTCTAATGCATCAAACACGTCCTCTCCTGTGATATTGACTAACTCCAAGATATCACCACGACCTTTGTTAACCTCCCAAGTCTTCTTGTATTTCTCCACAGTAAAGACAGAGGAGAAATATTCATTGAGAATCTCACACATCTCCTATGGTTCTAGACATGCATGTCCACTTTGGACCTTGAGGGGTCATATTATCATGTTGTTATTCATTTAACTTTAATATACTTAAAGAACCTCTTTGGATTCACCCTAATCTTCTCAGACAATGCTATCGTGTGCGCCCTTTTCGCCCTTCTGATTTCCTTCTTCGGTAAACTCCTGTATTCCCTGTGCACCGCCAGGGATTCGCTTGATCCCAGCTGCATGGACCTCAGCCACACCTCCTTTTTGCCTGTCAAAGCCTCAATATCTCCTGACATCCAGGGTTCCCTCTTCCTGCCAACCTTGCCTTTTACCCTCACAGGAACATCTAGTCCTTGAACTCCAGCCATTTCACTTTTAAAGGTCTCCCACTAGCCGGAGGTTGCTTTGCCTCTAAACAAATTCCTCCAACCGACCCCTACAAACTTCTATCTAATTCCATCAAAATTCGCTTTCCCGCTTGAGGAAACGTTTCTGAACACACTTAATAGATACACCCCATCTGAGTCCTTATTTCTATGTAATCCTCAGTCAATGTTAGGAAAATTAAAATCTACGACTATGGCAATCCTTTTGGCCCTGTAAGTCTCCCCAATCTCTCTATATATTTTAATTATTCTAAGTACCGTTTACTATTAGGGGGCCTATAGTACAAGCCAAATAATATCATCATTCCCTTTTTATTTCTTCGCTTCCCCCACAAATCCTCACTGGATGATCCATCAGTTATTTTATCTCTGATTACTGTTGTGGTACACGCCTTAATCAAAATTGAAACCCCCCACACCTCCTTCCACCAACTCTGTCTCACATAAAGCACCTGTACCTTGGTACATTAAGCTGCCAGTCCTGTCCCTCCCTTAGCCATGTTTCTGTCATGGCTATAATATCGGAGTCCCACGTACCTCTCCACACACTGAGTTTATCAGCCTTACCTGTCAGCCATCTTACATTGAGATAGATGCAATTTAATCCAACAGGCATTCCTTGCTCCCTGTCGTGTTCCTGCCTAACCTATCTCTGCACTTTACTATTTGTGATTATGGTATCTCCTTCCAGCCTCGCACTTGCAACCCTGCTGTTGAGGATCCCACGCCGCCCCCAACGCCAGCCAATCTAGTTGAAACCCTCCCTTGTAGCACTCGCAAACCTGCCTGCCAGGATATTAGTCCCCTTCCAATTCAGATACAACCCGTCCTTCCTGAACATGTCACCTCTGCCCCACAAAAGATCCGAGTGATCTAAAAATCTGAATCCCTACCTCCTGAACCAATTATTTAGCCACGCATTCCTCTGCCACATCCGCCTGTTCTTACCCTCACTAGCACGGAACACTGGAAGTAAACCGGATATTACCACTGTCGTGGTCCTGTCTTTTATCCTTTTTCCTCGCTCTCTATAATACTCTGCATGACCTCATCACTACTTCTACCTGTGTCATTTGCACCAATCCACTTTCATCTATATATATATGTATATATACACCAACCCTCTGTCTCTATCCTATTCCCATCTCGTCATTTTTCAATGAACTTTGTAATAGTTGAATTGAAGTTATGAGATGAGATTACTTACAGAGTGGAAAGAGGCCCTTCGGCCCAACAAGTCCACACCGACCCGCCGAAGCGCAACCCACCCACACCCCTACATTTACCCCTTACCTAACACTACGGGCAATTTACATGGCCAATTCACCTGATCTGCACATCTTTGGGCTGTGGGAGGAAACCGGAGCACCCGGAGGTAACCCACACAGACACGGGGAGAACGTGCAAACTCCACACAGTCAGTCACCTGAGGTGGGAATTGAACCCGGGTCTCTGGCGCTGTGAGGCAGCAGTGCTAACCACTGTGCCACCGTGCCCATTTGCAGCCATAGAAACTCTTGTCTGATCCTCTCACATCTAAAGTCTGAATAATTACTTCTGAAGTTATTTGTCACGCATAACCTTCTGACAATGGGATTTCTTCCTGAAACAGTTGGATTTGGCTGAATTGCTTTACTTCAGGCAGTGGGGAGATTCCAATAAATCATCATCAGGAATTCTCCATAAGTGGAAAAGACGACTAGGCTTGTTTTCACTCCCACACAGTGCTGTGTTGAGCGGCAGGGAAACAGAAAAGGAGCAATAAGCTGTTCCTTCACAGTTAGGCTACATTTTTCCATCTCTAAATTAAATCAGTAACGTTATCAGGCCCCAGACTGGACCATGTGAGCTCTCCTTGAATATTGTCCGAACTATATGACATCATCACATTCTCGATTCCAGGCCAGTGCATTAGTGCTGTTGTCATACACAGAATCAATACATTAACAATAAATGATCCTATTTGTTTTGAAGATGTGTTAATATGTGCCTGCATGATTTAAACATAAGCGTTTGATTACTTCACAATATCTTTGTTAATATGAATATGTTTTATTTTTAACAAATACAGAAATTGCTGGAAAAGCTCAGCCTGTCTGGCATCAGATATGAAGAGAAATCAGAGTTCAATTTTTCGTTCCAATGACTTTTCCTTTGAATCTGACTTATTCTTAAATTATTTCTCCAATTTTATTCTCCCACATAAGAAGAAATAGCCATCCAGTATTCACCAACTACACTGTTCTCAAGATGTTATGCGGTCAATAAAACATCTCTCATTCTCAGGTCGAACTGTTCCTTCTTCGTAACGTAATGCCTTCATCCCAAGAATGAGTAAAGAGAAAAATCTTTGAAATGTTTCGAAAGCAATTTTGTTTTTATTAGTTAAGGCAATTATAACGACACATAATACATCAGATGTGATCTCAGCAATGCCCTGTACTGATGCAAAAATCATCACTAAGATCAAACACAACACCCCTTGCATGAAACAGAATAATTCAATTTACTTCGAAATCACCAGCTGCATCTTCAGAGTAATTTGATGTGATTCATGTACGAAGACACACAGATCCCTCTGTACCACTCTATTCTGCATTCTCCTTGCCTTTAAATAATTTTCTGCTGTTTTGTCTTTTCCCCTTTCCTGTCAGTTCCCAATAAACATTGACCCTCCTGTCCATCAACGGTCAGTCAAGGTCAACCTTGAATATCTTCAATGACCCAAACTTCACTGTTCTTGGGGGATGAGAACGCCACAGATCGCACAATCCAGAGGAGAAAGGAGCAACGTTATCTCAAATGGAAATGGGAGACCCCTTTAATATTAGAGCATGTAAACCTCACAGCAAGTCACCTCCTCTTTTCAGAAACAGGGGCACAGCAAATAGGAACAAGCATATACCATTCAGCCCCTCAAATGTATCCCACAGTCCCATTGACTGTTCAATCAAGTATTTATCAAACTTAGCTTCTACTGCACCCTTGGAAAACAATCCTGACACTTTAAGGCCACAGAGCATAAGAAATTGGAATTAGGCCATTTGGGCCATCAAGTCTACTTTGCTATTTGATCCTGTCGGGTTTGTTTCTCAACACATCTTTCCCGCCTTCTCACTGTAACTCTCGATCGTTGTTTTAATCTAACCTTTGTCTTAAAGGCATGGTTGCGTCAGTGTCTCTGTATGTATGTGTGATTGCGTGTGTGTTTCTGTGTATATCGGTTTAATGGCAGGAGACAGGGTGGTGGTGGATGGTTGTTTTTTGAACTGGAAGCCTGTGGGCAGCGATGATCCAGAGGCAAAATTGTTGGGTCCACTTTTGTTTGCCATTTATATAAATGATTTAGATGAGAGTTATAGAAGGTATATTTCGCAAATTTGCGGATGACATCAAGTTTTGGTGTACAGTGGACAGTGTTTGTATAATGGTGAACAGCTGAAGATTACAAAGAGACCTTCATTAATTAAATCAATGATTCATAGAGATGTACAACAGGGAAACAGACCCTTCAACTTGTTCATGCCATCCGATTATTCTAAATTAATCCACTCCCATTTGCCAGCATTTGGCCCATGTCCCACTAGTCATAAAGCCATCAGTTGCCTTTTAAATGCTGTAATATTTCTAGCTTCCACCAGTTTCTCTGGCAGTTTATTCCATAGAATCACCATCCTCTGCAGGAAAAAAAAGCTGTTCTTCATTGTCTTTCAAATATCTCTCTTCCCACCTTCAACCTATGCCTTCTAGTTTAGACTCTCCTATCTTGGGGGGAAGGAACCTTGACCACTCACCCTATCCATGCCCTTCATCATTTTATAAACCGCTAGAAAGTGTAAATGTGACTCCAATCAAGGCAGTTGGCTATGCTTTCAGTCATCCTGGGTCGATAGTCTCAAATTCAGTAGTCGTAGCTCTTCCTTCTCCATCAAGGCACGATTCCAAAAAAGTTTAATCAAACTTGTTCAGGCATATTGTGGAACAGCTCTTTGGGATTTGACAATAGACAATAGACAATAGGAGCAGGAGTAGGCCATTCAGCCCTTCGAACCTGCACCACCATTCAATATGATCATGGCTGATCATTCCTAATCAGTATCCTCTTCCTGTCTTATCTCCATAACCCTTGATTCCACTATCTTTGAGAGCTCTATCCAACTCTTTCTTAAATGAATCCAGAGACTGGGCCTCCACTGCCCTCTGGGGCAGAGCATTCCACACAGCCACCACTCTCTGGGTGAAGAAGCTTCTCCTCATCTCTGTCCTAAATGGTCTACCCCGTATTTTTAAGCTGTGTCCTCTGCTTCGGCACTCACCAGTCAGCGGAAACATGTTTTCTGCTGCCAGATTGTCCAATCCTTTCATAATCTTCTATGTCTCAATCAGATCCCCTCTCAGTCTTCTAAACTCTTCTAAGTTTGGAACTAGAATTTTCGGTGCATTGATAGAGACACTACCATCATTCATCATTGGCCCCTAAAGCTGCAACATGATGCTCCTGTGTGTTTGTTCATCAGCCTTTTGTAACGTGTTGTGACACACTTCCATAGGACATGACTCCACTCCACCTTCTCCAGATATAGGGGCATTATCAGACAGTCATGGACTGGAATCGAATCCAGAGCTCTGGCTCAGAAAGTTGGGCACCATTCATTAAACAAGGCCTAAATCATTCCCAGATTTCGGGTCATATTTGAAGTGTATGGATTTATTAAATTTTGGTTAACATTACCAAATTATACAGGGGACATTTCTAATTGAAAAAAAAAGTGCAAGTTATTAGCCTCAACTAAAGGATGTTGAGTGCATTCGCTATGCCATTGAGATAACCAATGAACATCTTCAATTGCTTGGCTATGATTTCCGGTTTAAATAGCTATTACCAGTAGTCTGCTATATTAGGGAAAGAAATCCTGCAGACACACTCTATACTATGAAGGCTCTTGAGTAGATATCAAAACTGAACACCAGAGATGAGAAAGGAGCATAATTCTGGGCCCAAAACACCGGTCACTATTTTAAATCTCTATCATGTGGCTTCCCTCTTCCTAAAATCATTCATTGATACAAGGCAACTGTTTCCTTTCCAGCTTTTGCTTTCCGACTGCTCCATTTGCTTGCACAAGGCAAACCAAGCTCTGGGTCTTTGGGAAACTCAAGGCTGGTGTTTGTAGGCCTTCTGGAGAGGGGATTGTCGTTTTAATCAGAAGGTGGAGTGTGAGGGGGCAGTAATATCACTCACTGGGCTGAGGTGTGGCAGATGGAGATTAACATGGATACATGTTAGGTATTGCATTTTGATAAAACAAAGAAGGGGAGGGCTTATACAATTAATGCTGGGCTTTGGTAGTTATATAGAAAAGAGGGACCCAGGGGCGCAGGTATAATTCTTTGAAGTTGGTGGCGTAGGGTGTTTAAGGTTACTTCATTGCTCAGACCTTTGAGGTTAGAAGTTGGGAAGTCATGCTTAGATTGTGCAGGACATTGATAAAGCCTCTTCTGAAGAACTGTGTGCAGTTCTGTTAAAGGAAGGAGATTATTAAGCTGGAGGTAGATGAGAAGGGATTTATCTGGATGTTACCAGTAACACTTCATCTTCTGCCTCGGCAGCCACAAACACACGGCATGAACATTGGATTCACTGGTTTACAAATCTCCCCTGGCCAACCCAGATCCCAGATCCAAGCCCCGGACTCACATCTGCCCTCTCCAGGAGACCTAATGTCCATCTTCCTTCCCACTATCTGCTCCACACTCCCCACCGATCTATCACTATCACCTCCTATCTTCACTCACCTATCACTGATCTTTCCCCCAGCATCACCCCATCACCCATTTTCTGTTAGCCACTTCTCCATTCCCAGTCCTGAAGAAAGGTCCTGCCTGAAACGTCGACTCTCTTGCTCCTTGGATGTTGCCTGGCTGACTGTGCATTTTCCACCGCCATGCTTTACCTGCACTGAATTATCCAATATCTGCAGTCCCCACTATCTCTTAGGTACAACTCCCTTTTAACATAGCCATGTCACAGTCTGTTATAACCGCATGTAGTCTTAGCGATATTTTCTTCTCAGATCATGGACGATAAAAGTTCTCTCAATGTCTTCCTGACATTGCAGTGCCTGATCAGTAGATACAGAACGTATGTTTCAATGTATAAACGGAGAAGCATGATTATATTCTGATAAACCTCTGGCATTGCTCCCATATCCAAGGCAGATTGAAAGCTTACACGTGATTGATCTACCAGAGCCAACATTTGTTCATTCAGTCTCCCCCACATATCCCATCCAGAATATGTAAAGTTTAATCATAATTTTGAATTTTAATAAAAAGTTATGAATTGAAATGGGTTAACGGGAGGTATTTGTTCAGCGACTGTGATTGATGTCAGTCTCCGTGCATCCTAAATACGTCACTGGAGGACTTTCCTCTTCTATTAATTAGGGACTCGGTTCAATGTGTTATCCCATAGTATCAGTGGGACCATCACCGACAGCACTAACAGGCATCAGCAGACCTATAGAGATGGGGACGAGAGATCAGAATCTGAGAACATTAAACTGGAATGTTCCAACAATGGATCATAATCTGAAAATATTATTCAACTGAAATGTTCCAGCAATGGACAGGAGTTTATCCGAGGGTCTTTACCGTCTCTCTCGGCCTTGGATCTCATTAGTTTTGCGGATCTATGATGTACTGATGGTTATTCAAGTTGGTTACTATCCCATCCTCGCTAAGTTGGTGTTCCTGGTAATTCATTCTATCTGTTCATTAAGCCAGGTTGGACTAAATTGCTGCACATATTATTTAAAATTTAGAAAGGTGGATGTCAACTTTTTCAATTCCAAATGAACTATTTCTTTCCTCACAAATTGTATCGAGCAAATTATTCATGACAAATTACTCACCAAATTGTGAGGAGAACCAGACTGTTCTCAAACTCCATAATCCTTCTAACCCTGCACAGATCCACATTTCTATATCCTCCCACTCACTAATCTTGTCCAATACCATCATCATGATATCCCCGACTCCTCCTCTGCCTCAGTGCATCTTCTGAATAAACCATCAATTGTGCCTTTGTTAAATCTGGATACAATAACATGTTGCCTGACCATGGCTGCACACTTCCCGTGAGAGAAGAACAAAAGTAAAGTTAGCTCCCTTCCTCTGCCTGTTTTCCTTATTTCTATACTTCATTTCCATTCAGGTAGGTGACCATTCCCTATTTCAAATGCAATCTTTCTTACTGAGTCTCTCCCCAAGAGTGATGTTCATCTTCATGGGCACCTGTGGTGCTGGCTCTACTGATGCTGACAGACAGATGTCAGGAACTTTTAAATTCCACAACAGCGGCAATGCAGAGAGAAGGAATGGGTTTTTACGTCATAATAAAGACACGGAGACCAAAGGGATTATTGTGATCATCACTAAGAGTGTAGTTGAGTTAGTATTTGGGGTATTATGGACAGATTTTTCTCCTTTAAAATGAATTATCTAATGACAATGGAGGCTGTTTAAAGGAATTTCACGAGACTAATCCCTGGGCTGATGGTAAAGAGGAGTGAGTGAAGATTAATCTATAGCACAGTTAGAGAATAAGAGGTCATTGCATTGAAACTTGACGGTGATGGACAATCACTCGTTATGTTCTACACAGACACAAAGAAGGTGATAAATTCCATGGCTTGTATTTTTATTTTACTCGGGATGCATGATTCTGGATATTTAAGTGGCTCTGTGGATAAAATCTTCAGTCAAATCCTGCCTTGATATCAGGGTTAATCCCTCTTACCTAAGCAGGTCAGTAAAACACTTTTGTTAATGTTACTACGTGATGGTGTCTCTGTGGAGAGTATTTTCTTCTCATAGAGGATGGTGAATGTCAGGAATTCTCAGGTCTAGAAAGTTAGGGGAGCGATATTACTCCAAGAGGAGGTAGATGGATTTTTGACCTGTCAGAGAGCTGAGAGGTGTGAAGAATTGTGCATTAAAGAAGAGTTAATGCCAACAGTAGGTCAGCCATTATAGCATACAATGGTGTGAGCATCCAAATTACGACTCCTGTTTTTATTTTCTCATATTCTGTCTTTGGAAAGTTAATGGTTTTAATTTTACTGGAAATGTTGTTATTGAATGTTGAGGACAGTGAGAGAAAAGAATTTTGTGAGCCATCTCTGGGAGAGGTATGGGCCCGATATTCACATGAATCTGGGTCTACAAAATGACCAACATACGAAAAACCACTTGCAGAGAGGAGACACCCTTTAAAGAGGTGGGAGACCACTTTCATACGCAGCTTGGATTTCCCATCACATTTTCCAACCCACAGCAAACCACATAGTGCTGAGGGACTGAATGATATCCTGTAATACTGCGAACCAGGTATTTGGAGCAAGTGGTCTCTATCTACTCCTATACAAGTGGTTTTAAGGACTGAATGGAACATAGGAACAGAGAACTGAGGAACAGGAGTGGATCATTAGACACTTTGTCATTGCTAGAACAGACAGTAAGATCATGGCTGATCTGATTATGGTCTGCGCAGCACTTTTCAGTCTGTCCACAATTTTCCTCCATTCACATGTATGTCAAATGTTGTAAAACACATCTTTGAATAAATGCAAGCACCCAGGCACAATGCTAGGAAACTGCACAAAGCTGAAGTACACAGGCAGCACAATTCTGGAAGGCAACAGACATTTATCTATTAGTCTTGTTCCCATCCAATTAATTCTGCTGCAGTTTATCATTTTAGATTTGTTCGTGGAATGTGGGTGTTGTTGATAGGCCAACATTTATGGACCATGTCTAATTACGCTGGAAGTGGTGGTGTTGAGCTGCCATCTTGAGCTGAGACACCTGGGGAAGAGAATTCCCATTTGAACAGCCCGTGCTAATTTCTCATTTCTGCTCCGACAAATGTTGGAGGGTCGCTGTGTCCTTTTCCAGCCCCACTTCTCCACTGGTTACAACAGGTTTGAAGTGTAACCTAGCCCAGTCTGTCGAAAAATGTGAGACACAGAGTCACACACATACCGACACACACACAATCGCACATGGCTGAAGATGAAAAAGATTAGGAAAAGGTTTCCAGAGTTTCATAGTAGTTGAACAAATTCAAATGGAAAAGAGATAATGTGTCCCAACTGATAGTCTGTCTCCGACGTTATTCTACTCAAACAAGCTGCTGGTATGAGCCTTCTTCCTGGAACAGTTGGATTTGGGAGAATTTCCTTTCCTTCAAGCAGTGGAGCGATTCTCATTAATCCTCAACAGGAATTCTCCACGTTAGTTAAAGATGACTCAGGGATTTTTATATCACATTTTGCTGTCAGGAGGGCCAAAGTGATAGAAAGGAAGCAATGGACTGCGGTTTACGACCATAAGATCATCGGACATAGGAACAGAAATTAGGCCATTCAGCCCATCGAGTCTGATCCAGCATTCAATTATGGCTGACAAGTTTTTCAACCACATCCTCCTGCTCTCTCTGTAACCCTTGATCCCTTTGATACTCAAGAAGCTGACTATCTCTATCTTAAACATACACAATGCCCTGACCTCCACTGCCTTCTGTGAAAACGAATTCCATCGATTTTTCACTCTCTGGGAGAAGACGTTTCTTCTTACCTCCGTTCTAAAACGATTTCCCTTTACACTAAGGTTGTTCTTGGGTCCTAGAGTATCCTACCTATGGAAGTCTTCTCACCATCCATACTGTCCAGACCATTTAGTATTCTGTATGTTTCAATTAGATCCCGCCACATCCCTCTGAACTCCATCAAGAACAGACCCAGAGTCCTCAAACGTTCTCATATGTTAAGCTTTTCTTTCCTGGGACCATTCTCGTGTAACTCCTGTGAACCCATTCCAAGGTCAGCACATCCTTCCTGAGATATGAGGCTCAGAACAGCGCACAATACTCCAAATGTTGTCTGACCAGAGCCTTATCGAGCCTCAGAGGTACGCCCTTGCTTTTATATTCAAATCCTTTCAAAATAAATTCCATCACTGCTTTTGCCTTCCTAACTACTGAATCAACCTGCAAGTTTACATTGAGAGAATGCTGGAGTAGAACTTCCAAGTCCCTTTGCACTTCAGACATCTGAATTTTCTCGGTAGTCCATGTTTTTATTCTTCCAAACAAAGTGCATTTTCCCACAATTTTCCACTTTGTACTCCATCTGCCACTTCTTTCCCCATTATCCTAAACTATCCAAATCTTTCTTGAGTCTCCTTGCCTCTTCGACGTTACCTGTCCCTGTACCTATCTTTGTATCATCTTCAAACGTAGCCAGAATGCCTTCTGATCCTCCATCTGGATGGTTAATGTATAAAGTGAAAGGTTGTGGTCCCAACACTGAGCCTTATGGAACACCACTTTTCACAGGATGTCATCCTGAGAAAGACACTTTCATCGACACTCTTTGCTTCCTGCCAGTCAGCCAAACTTCCATCCATGCTAGCACCTTGCCTCTAAAACCATGGGCCCTTGCCTTACTCACTAGCCTCCTCTCGGCACATTGTCAAAGACCTTCTGGAAGTCCAGGTGGATGACATCCATTGGCACTCCTTGTTCCAAGCTGCTCGTTACATCCTCAAGGTTGTCTAGCAGAATTTCCAGGCAAGATCTCCCCTTGATGAAACCATGCTAACTTTGTCCTAATTTATCATCCACATCCAAGTGTTCAGAAATCTCATTCTTCGCAATGGATTTCAGGATCTTACTCAGAGCCAAGTTTAGAATAGTCAGTCTGTAATTTTTCGTTTTTTGCTTTACTCCCTTTTTAAACAGGGGCATCACGTTAGCGATTTTCCAGTCCTCTGGGAATCTCCCTGATTCGAGAGATTCCTGAAAGATCACCACCAACGCCTCCACTGTCTATTAAGCTATCTGCCTAAGAAATCTGGAGTGGAGTCCATCTGGTCCAGGTGATTTACTTACCTTCAGGCTATTCAGTTTTCCCAGCACCTTCTCCTCGGTGATGGCCACCTTACTCAGGTCTGAACACTAAGTCTTTTCATTTTTTAGGATATTACTAGTGTTTTCAACCGTGAAGACTGACACCAAATAATTTTCAGCTCCTCAGCCATTTCCTTGTTCCACATTACTATCTCTCCTGTGTCAAACTCTAGCGATCGGATGCTCATTTTTGCTTCTTGTTTGCCCTTTATGTTTCGAACGAAGCTCTTCCTGTCTTTCTTTACATGACTGGCTTACTTACCCTCATATTTAATCTTTTCAATCCTTTTTTTAAATTATTGTTGCTCTCTGTTGGTCTTTGCAAGTGTTACGACATGGTGATGAACACCTCTGTTAATGAAACCAAACATCCAGGAAAGCTCAACTCACTTTGTAATCTATTAGAATATGAGTGACAGAAAACTCCCAAATTCCACTATTTAAAGAAAATAACGCCAATTTATTTTTAACTGTAAAAGTGAACATTACGCCACAACATTTACAACTTTAACAAACCCACGCGCCCCCCCCCCACGCCCCCACAACTGCCCCCAAATCTCTAACAATATGCTGTTTCAATAAGACACTTATGAAGTTTACATCAACTTGATTTCAAAACCACACAGCCACTGCCAATCCTCTGTGATGTTAGTAACCTGGCTGCTGATTTCCCTCGGTCGTCGTATTTCTGTTTGTTGTGAATATGTTTCATATTAAAAAGTATATATTATTAGTCAGTATTTCCTAAATTCGTGCAGAGCAAGATGATTGATCCCCAGACTTCTTCCATCGCGATGGCATCTGCTTTCTCCCGAATTTTCAAAATGTTCGCATTTTTCTATCCCCAGCATCAAGTTGTCTCACTGGTCCAATATTGGCATAACAATAAATTCAATCTCGATTTGCTTTCAGTGACAGATGGAGTGAAGGAATGAGAGTGCTGCATGCAATCGTGAGAGTGGTGTAGCAAGAGCCTTGTTCGGGGTAGGTGCTGTAACAGATATACAGAGAGTGTGATCGAGTAGAGAGAATACGAAGACTTTTGTCCGGGCCGAGCGGGGAAGGTTATTGATGCTTGTCCTGTATGGATGTGCATTTCTTCAGATCATCTCAGCATCGGCGTGAGCCTCCCCTTTGTCTTGTCCACGTCTATCACTAGTAACACCACAGAGCACATCCCAAACCTTCTTCAGAATATGTTTGCGTGGATCTTGCAAACAACAAGGAGGAACACACATTGGTACCTTACTTATCTTAACCAAAACTGTTGTGCAACTTCGTGCATCCTATTCACTGGAAATTAGATATGCAAATATCCTTGGTACTGTAGTAATACTGAATGATCCAAAATTGCATCTAAACTGCATTAACTAAATGATTGTTAATGCTGTGAAAAATACATTTCATAAGTGTATATGAGGTAGGCTGAAGAGTGTGTTGTGAACCAAAGGAGAGAGCAGGTTATTTCGGGCGTGGTGTTGTGTAGTCAGAAGGACTAATTACTTACCGTGCTCTGAGGAACCTATTGGGCAATCGTGACATTAATATGTTGCATTTTACATGGTGCTTGCAAGCAAAATAGAATGTATGAACTTTACACTCAAATATCATGGAAACCCGAAGGCTAGAGGGTCAAGTGAATTGGAAAAATACAATATGACATTTGGTGTGAGACAAACAATGGCTTTTAGTGATAGAAAGTCTGAAATATACGGACATATCACTAAGTTACAAACACCAAAGAAAGGGAAGGTGACTCATTAATCATTTACATAAGAAATTAATGATTGCATTAAATCTAAGGAAACAGTTACAGAAGAATTCCAGATATTGTGGAAACCTGAACATTCTGAGAGATTTACTTTTCTGAACATAAGGACGAAGAAAGTGTTAAGGAAATCAAAAAGAACATGAATACAAACAAACAGGAAACACAAAGACTGTTTAAATCTACGATCCATATAGCAAAGAAAACAAAAGTAAGGCCAAATGTGGAAATTTGTACGGAATAAGAGAAGTTATTGTGGGGAATAAGGAAATGGCAGAGAAACTAACCAGCTACTTTGCATCTGTCTTCATGGAGAAACTGACAGGAAATCTCCGTGAAAAGCAATTGATCACATTCGACTTGTGGAACTAAAGACATAAAGACAATTCATATCAGCAACAAGGTACTCCTTGAAAATTGAGCTAGATTGATCATTGTTAAGTCTGATGGGCCAGATATAATTCATATCAAAATGTCATAAATAAAACAGCATATTAATTAAACTGCCGGTGACTGTGTTTTATTTTCTTGCAGATCCTGCAATGGCCATAGACATTGTAGCTAACTGAAAGGTAGTAAACATGATCCATCTATGTACACAGGGAAGAAGAGATAATGTGGAGGACTGCAGACCAATTAATTTGATGTATGTAGGGAAAGAGTTGGAATCCATTCTATAAGATGTGATATTGGGTACTTAGGAACGAACAGCAAAATTGCAGAGAATCACAATGCATTTCTGACAGAGAAATCATGCCTGACAAACTTCAGAATTATTTGAAATTGTCTCTTGCAGCATAGACCACGGACAACCAGGAGAAGTAGTGGATTTGGATTTTCAGAAGTCTGGGAGGAAAAAATTTCTGGCTGTAACAGATGCTCCTTTTTTGAGGTATTTCAGGTGTTGGAGGTGATTCCATCGAATTCCAGGAGCAGCAATTACTGTTTTGTATGCTGTTGCATTGTTTTGGAACTTTGGGAAAAAAAAGTCAAAGCAACAGCAGTTTTAAGAGGGAAAAGAACAGACAAAGGAAGCACATGGTGAGGGGAAGAAACTGACAGGACAGCGTACCTGCACAGTTACTGTCTTTGCTGTTTGGATTCATGTATCGCTGGATATCAGAGTGTGTCCAGAAAAATTAACAAAAACAGAAAAATTTACAACTGGTTTGAGGAACTGTTTTGGCAAAGTTCCCAGCCAGATAAGTGAATTGTTTTAACTGTGTCCTACAGAAAGTCTGCAGAAGTAAATATATTTTTTTGAGATATGTCTCTTGATTAATCTTAAAATATAAGCCATAAATATTAATTTAACCTTGGACAGTGTTTTGTAGAGGAATACGACAGTTTTGTTTTTCTGGGTCTGTAGATTGTGAAGGAGCACAAATGGCCTTAGTAGAATCATATGTACTTCTTGTCAGATGTGGGAGTTTAAAGAGGATTTAAGGGTTATTGCGGATCATATTTGCAATAAATGCTTCTGGTTGCGAATCCTATCAGATCGAATGGATCGGTTGGAGAGACAGTTAAAGACAATGAAGAATTTGTAACAGCAACAGTATGTGATAGATGACAGTTATAGGAAGGAGGGAAAGTCTCAGAAACAGTTACATAGTTGGGTTAACTCCAAGAAAGGTAAGTGGGTTAAGCAGCTAGTGCAGGAGTCTTCTGGGCTGTCCCCATTTCAAACAAATATGCTGTAGCGGGTGATGGATTCACTGGGAAACGGATCACGAACAGGCAGAGTTTCTGGTATTGAGACTGGCTCTAATGCAACAAGGGTTACGTCGGATAACACGAGGTCATTTGTGTTAGGGGACTCCCTAGTCTGAGGTACAGACAGACGGTTCTGTAGCCAGCAGAGAAAAAAGCAGAATGGTGTGTAGTCTCAGAAAGGGTGCAGAATGTTCTCACGGGGGAGAAGGGCCAGCAAGAGGTCATTGTCCAAATTGGAACCAACAATATAGGAAGGGTAAAGTTTGAGATTCTGGACGGAGATTGAAGGGTGTTAGGCAGAAATTTAAAAAGGAGGTTCTCGAGAGAAGTAATATCTGGAGTACTCCAGGGGCTAGGAGCTAGTGAGGGCAGGAATAGAGGGATAGAGCAGATGAAGGCATGGCTGTGGAGCTGGTGTATTGGAAAAAGATTCACATTTTTGATCACTGGAATCACTTTTGGGGTAGAAGGAAACTGTACCAGAAGGACGGATAGCACCTAAATTCGAAGGGGACGAATATTCTGGCAGGGAGATTTGATGGGGATGCTCGTGAGGATTTAAACTAGGATGGGGTGGGGAAGGGGGGGCAGGGAGATGGTGAGGAAATAAATCAATCTGAGATTGGTACAATTGAGAACAGAAACGAGTCAAACAGTCAGGGCAGGCAGGGACAAGGCAGGACTAATAAAGTAAACCGCATTTATTTCAATGCAAGGGGCCTAACAGGGCAGGCATATGAACTCAGGGCATGGTTAGGAACATGGGACTGGGATATCATAGCAATTACAGAAAGTTGGTTCAGGGATGGGCAGGACTGGCAGATAATGGTCCATGATAGGAATGCTCCAGGAAAGATAGAAAGGGACGCAGGACAGTCGGAGGAGTGGCGTTTTTGATTAGGGATAGCATTACAGCTATACTGAGGGATGATATTGAATATTCCTGGAAATACATCCAGGGAAGCTATTTGGGTAGTACTGAGAAATAAGAACGGGATAATCACCTTATTGGGATTATATTATAGACCCCCTAATAGTCAGAGGGAAATTGAGAAACAAACTTGTTAAGCAGATCTCAGCTATCTGTAAGAATAATAGGGTAGTTATGGTAGGAGATTTTAACTTTCCAAACATAGACTGGGACTGCCATAGCGTTAAGGGTCAAGATGGAGAGGAATTTGTTAAGTGTGTACAAGAAAATTTTCTGATTCATAATGTGGATGAACCTACGAGAGAAGGTTGCAAAACCTGACCCACTCTGGGGAAATAAGGCAGGGCAGGTGACTGAGGTGTCAATGGAGGTGCACCTTGGGGCCAGCTACCATAATTCTATTAGATTTAAAATGATGATGGAAAAGGATAGACCAGATCTACAAGTTGAAGTTCTAAATTGGCGAAAAGCGCATTTTGACGGTATTTGGCAAGAACTTTCAAAACCTGATTATGGGCAGATGTTCACAGGTAAACAGTCGGCTGGAAAATGGGAAGCCTTCAGAAATGAGATAACAAGAATCCAGAGAAAGTATATTCCTGTTAGGATGAAAGCTGGTGGGCATAGGGAATGCTGGCTGACTGAAGGGTTTGATTAATAAAAAGAAGGAAGCATATGTCAGGTATAGACAGGATAGATCGAGCGAATCCTGAGGAGAGTATATAGGCAGTGGAGCATACTTAAGAGGGAAATTAGGAGGGCAAAAAGGGGACATGAGATAGCTTTAGCATGTAGAATTAAGGAGAATCCAAAGGGTTTTTACAAATACATTAATGACAAAATCATAACTAGGGAGGGAATAGACCCCCTCAAAGAAGAGCAAGGCAGCCTTTGTGTGGAGCCGCAGAAAATTGGGGAGATAATAAACGAGTATTTTGCATTAGTATTTATTGTGGAAAAGGATATGGAAGATATAGAATGTCAGGAAATAGATGCTTACACGTTGAAAAATGTCCATATTACAGAGGATGTATTGAAACGGGTAAAGGTCGATAAATCCCTTGGACCTGAATAGGTGTACCCTAGAACTCTGTGAGAAGCTGGAGAAGTGATTGCTGAGACATTTTTACCGTTGATAGTCACACGAGAGGTGACAGAAGACTGGAGTATGGCAAACGTGGTGCCACTGTTTAAGAAGAGTGGTACAGACAAGCCAGGGAACTATACGCCAGTGAGCCTGACGTTGGTGGTGGGCAAGTTGTTGAAGGGAATCCTGAAGGCCAGGATGTACATCAATTTGGAAAGACAAGGACTGATTAGGGATAGTCAACATGGCCTTTGTGCGTGGGAAATCATATCTCACAATTTTGATTGAGTTTTTTGAAAAAGTAACGAAGATGGCAGAGCGGTAGATGTGATCTTTATGGACATCAGTAACGCGTTCGACAAGATTCTCCATGGGAGACTGGTTAGCAATTCTAGATCTCATGGAATGCAGGGACAACTTGCTATTTGGATACAGAACTGGCTCAAAGATTGAAGACAGAGGGTAGACATGGAGGGTTGTTTTTCAGCCTGGAAGCCTGTGACCAGTGGATTACCACAAGGGTCAGTGCAGGGTCCTCAATTTGTTATCATTGACATAATTGATTTGGATGCGAGCGTAAGACATAACGTTAGTAAGTTTGCAGATGACAACAAAATTGTTGGTGTACGCGACAGCGAAGAGGGTTACCTCAGATTACAACAGGATCTGGACCAGATGGGCCAATGGGCTGAGAAGTGGCAGATGGAGTTTAATTCAGATAAATGCGAGGTGCTGCATTTAGGGAAAGCAAATTTTAGCAGGACTTATACACTTGATGGCAAGGTCCTGGCGAGTGTTGCCGAACAAAGAGATCTTGGAGTGCAGGTTCATAGCTCCTTGGAAGTGGAGTCGCAGGCAGATAGGACAGTTAAAGTGGCGTTTGGTTTGCTTTCCTTTATTGTTTAGAATATTGAGTATTGGAGTTGGGAGGTCATGTTGCGGCTGTACGTCACACTGGTTAGGCCACTGTTGGAATATTGTGTGGAATGCTAGTCTCCTTCCTATCGGAAATATGTTATGAAAATTGAAAGGGTTCAGGAAATATTTACAAAGATGTTGACAGTGTTGGAGAATTTGATGGATATGGAGAGGCTGTACAGGCTGGGGTTGTTTTCCCTTGAGCGTTGGAGTCTGAGCGGTGACCTTATAGAGATGTACAAAATTATGAAGGGCATGGAGAGGATAAATGGATAAAGTCTTTTCCCTGGGGTCGGGGAATCCAGATCTAAAGGGCATAGGTTTAGACTGAGAGGCAAAAGCTGTTAGGTGGCACGGTGGTTAGCAATACTACTTCACACCGCCAGAGACTCGGGTTCAATTCCTGCCTCAGGCTGTGTGGAGTTTGCACATTCTCCCCATGTCTGTGTGGGTTTCCTCACACAATCCAAAATGTGTAGGTTAGGTAAATTGGTCATGGTAAATTGCCTGTAGTGTTAGGTTAAGGAGTAAATGTAGGGGAACGGTTCTGGGTGTGTTGCGGATGGTGTGGACTTGTTTCCACACTTTAAGTAATTAAATCTAAACGTAAAAGAGACCTAAGGGGCACGTTTTTCACACAGACGGTGGTACGTGTATGGAATGAGCTGCCAGAGGATGTGGTGGAAGCTGGTATAATTCCAGCATTTAAAAGACATTTGGATGGTTATATAAATAGGAAGGGTTTGGTGGGATATGGGCCGGGTTTGGGCAGGTGGGACGAGATTGGGTTGGGTTATCTGCTACATATGGACGGATTGGACTGAAGGGTCTCTTTCCATGCTGTACATCCCTATGCCTCTATTACTCACACAGTGAGTTCGTAAATGCAATTAGTGTGAATGGTATTTGGAGGAATACGTGTAATTGAAAAGTAAGTGTTAGGTTGGAGTTTGTTTAAGGGAATCGGAATATAGAGGTAAAGACATCATGAAGCAGTTGCATAGAGTGTTGATGAGACTGTACCTGAGGTATTGAGTGCAGTATTGGTGATCTAATCTAAGAAAGATTATACTGATGACAGAGGACGTGCAATAGACATTCACCAGATTAATTCCTCAGATGACAAGATTTTCTGATGGGGAGATTTTTCATGCGACCTCTCCAGTTTCAAAGCATGAGAGGTGATCACAGTGAAATTTCAAAAATCTATGATACATGTGATGAGGTGGAAATAAACAGGATGTTTCTATAGCTGTATACTCCATATTTAAGGCAAATAATGACAGGATAAGGGATATGCCATTTAAGACCGTAATAAGGAGAAAATCCTTCCCTCGGAAGAGACTGATTAACACAGGGACATGGAAGCCTATTGGCAGGGCAAGATTAAGGAGAATCCCCAGATATTCTTCACGTATATCAAGTGGAACTGAACAACCATGGAACATGTAGGGCCTATTAGTGACTTTACAAGTTGCATCCCAACTCAACTTCATGGTAGAAGGGTGCTTGTGTGACTGGAGTCCAGTTTCCCCGTTGTACCCGGTAGAGACCAGTGCTGTGTCCCTTATTATTTGTGGTATTCATAAGAAAAGTGAATGTGAAGTGGGTGGGGGAGTGTGATAAGTAAGTTTGTGTTTGACACAAAGATTGGCTGGTTAGTTGGCAGTGAGGAGGGAGGTCTTATGTTACAAGAATATACAGATAGAATGGTCAGAATGGCAGGTGGACTGTAACCCTGATATATATGAGGTGATCCACTTTGGAATAAGGAACCAGACAGGGGAGTACTCAAAGAATGGCATCACACTAGGAAGCTCAGGGCGTGCTTCTCCACACATCCCTGAATGTGACTGGACATGATAATTGATGAGTTCAGCATGACTGTAGATAAAGCCTTTATTCATTGACCCAAAGAATATCCGAGTACTACATAGCACTTTGGTAAGGCAAAATGAAATATTGTGTGCATTTCTGGGAGCCACATGACAGGAAGGATGTGATTGTACTGGATGAGGTGCAGAAGAGATTTACCAGGATTCTCCCTGGGATGGACCATATGAGCTGTGGAGAGAGGCTGGGTAAGCTCGAGTTATTTGTTTTGGAGCAGAGGAAGTTGAGCGGATAAGTAATTCAGGTTTAAGATTACAAGGGGCATGGACAAGGTGAATAGACAACAGCTATTCTTTTTAGTCAAAGTTTCAGCTTCCTTACAGAGTGAAACCAGGGAATGGAGAATGGAGAACAGAGAAACATGACACAGCAACCTCACTTCTGACTTCACAGAAAAATATATAAACAAAGACTTCCCAGCAATAGGAGAAAACCTGAGTCTGATGAGAAAATGATGTGGAATGAAACTAGTAAATAAACTAATTTGGAGAAATTAATGGAATTTAAAATAATGTGCGTAGAAAAAAATATTAACACGGATTGATGAAATGGGAAACATATTTGAGAAACTGACTGGTAGATTAATTCCAGAAAAAAAAAAAACAATCGAGACACTGAACTTGGATTTTCAGCAAGAATTTTAATAGTGTCCCAAGCTTGGTGTGCAAAGTGAAAGTACATGGGATAGGGGGTAATATATGAACATGGTTTTAAAATGGGAGTGTTGACAGGAAACAATGAGTCGGAATAAATTTATGTTTTTCAGTTTGGAAGGCTCATGAGGCATCGCAATGATTGGTGCTGGGGCGCCAGATATTCACAATACATCTCAAACATCTCGTTGATGGAAACAAATGCAAAGTTTCCAAGTCTGCTGACAGAAATAGGATTTTGAAAGTGAGGAGGATGTGAAAAAAAACTTCAAGGTGATTGAAACAAATGGAGTGAATGAATAAATATGTGGCAGATGAAGAGCAGTGTGGATAAATGTGATGTTGTCTACTTTGTTGGGAAACACTAAAATTCCAGCCAACCATTGGAAAAGGGAGTGGTTGAGAAATGTCGATCCATGAAGGGAACTGCACTTTTCTTCAGTTATTGTTTGGACAGACATCTGAGTTCCATGCAGGGCACTGAGATCTGAAGACAGAGGACAATACAGGGAATACATTGGTACAGAGACCAGTTTACGCAGACCCACCATGTGGGGAGCTGTAACATTGAAAAGGATCTGGGATCTCCCTGTCTCCCAGTCACTGAAAGCAATATTGAAGGAGCAGAAAGAAGTCAGGAAGATAAATGGGGTGTCGACCCTCATTTCAGGTGGAGTGGAGTCCAGGAGTAAGGGTGTCTCAGTGCAGCTGTACAGGCCTTTGGTTAGACCTCAACTCGAACATTGTGCAGTATTGTGTGCAGTGTTGGTCTCCGTACCTAATAAAGGACAAACCTGACATTGAGGGAGTGCAGCGAAGGATGCACAGACTAATCTCTGGGATGACAGACTTTTTGTGGGAGCAGAGTTTGGGACAACTGAGCCTGTATTCCATGGGGTTTAGGAAAATGATTGGCGATCTCAGTGAGATATATAAAACACTGACAGGGTTAGATAGATTGGAAGCAGTGATGATAATTCTCTTGGCTGGGACGTCTAAATCAAGGGGCCACAGTATTAGGTACAGACAGGTCACATTGCATTTAGGCAAGAATAAATGTCTGCACTCAGAGACTGGTGAACCTGAGAATTTTATCTCACATAAGGCTATGGAAGACAAGGCACTAAAGACTAATAAAGACACCTAAAGGATGGGGGAGAGAGCAGGAGTGCGTTGTAGAAATAAAGGGTAAGCCGTTATTATATTGAATTGGACAGCAAACTCGACAGTCCAAAGGGACTACCGGACTTCCTATTTGATAGCTTCACAAGGTTAATCACATTAAGGGATGTGTACAGTGTGTGGGGAAAGTTCATTGAGGAGATGTTCAGACATTAACTAGAATGGGGCAGGCTCAATGTGATGTATGGCCTATTCCATTCCCGATGTTTCTGTGCAGTCTCTGGGAAAACTCTGTAAATGCTGTCACAAGTTCACAGATGTTAGGAAGGAGGTTTCTGCAAGGTCAACAGGAATGTGTTTCCCGACGCCTTTTCAATACTGAGGCTGGATGTTCTGTCCGGTTTTTTTCCTTTAAGACCTCGGAGCAGTTTGATACAATAGAGTGTCTTACTTGGCTTTTTCAGAGACCATTGAAGAGTGTATCACATGTCTGTGTGTCTGGAGTCACTTTTAGGCCAGACCAGGAAAGCACAGGAGATTCACTTCCTGAAAGTACATTGGAAAAGCAAATTGGTGTTTACAATCGACATTGACTTCAAGGTCACTGTTACTGACACCAGATTTGAGATTTCGATATTTTATTAATTGTTTTTAACTTCCACCAACTGCCAGAGCATTAACCTGGTCTGGATTATTAATCCAGTGACTTTTCCAAAACAGCACCATCTCCACATGGGGGCCTATCAGAAATCGCACTGAGCAGGATATTTCTGTGCTGCTTGACAGCTCTATCAAAAAGAACTCCCAATTTGACTATCGTGATGAGACTGGGGGGTTGTAATTGGTCAGATTGTAATTATTTCCAGTTTAGGAACTGGGCATAGATGAGTAATTTTCCACATTGCCAGGGAGATGTCAGAGTTGGAGCTGGAATAAAACAGCTTCCCCAGGGACACGGCTTGTTGTGCAGCACAAGTCTTCAGTCCTATTGCAGGAATGGTGTCAGGACTCATTGCCTTTGTCGTGTCTACTGTGTTCAGCTGTTTCTTCATGTCACTTGCAGCAAATCAAATTGGTTGAAGACTGGCATCTGTGATTCTGTGGGCATCATGATGACGGTGAGTTGAATCGTCGACTCAATACCCCTGGCTCGGATTGTACAGATACTATTTCCTTGTTTTTTACACTGATGTGCAGAGCTGATCCATTAATAGAATGGGGATAATTGTGGAGCCTTCTCCATCAGTTATTTGTTTAATCGTCTATCACGATTTTTGGCCGGATGTGGCAGGCTGCAGAAGTTTCATCTGGATGTATTGACCTTGTGACAATTCTCTCTCTCTATCATTAGATTTGGGTTAACTATGTTATCAAGGCTGCTTTAGGAAATGATATTGGCACGAGGGAACGGCATGTAATTCAGATCAGGCATAAACAAACAGCAAGAGAAGAAACCTGTTGGGAAGAGTAACGTTCAGCCACTGTTCACACGAAACATTTCTGAGTTTAGAAATAATGACGGCTGGTGTCAAGGGCACAACAGTGGGATGAACATGCACATTGACTCAATTAATCAACTTGGCAAAGGAAGCCTCGAAGAAAAATTCGCAGACTGTATGAAGGATAGTTTTTGAGAGCAACATGTCATGGATTCAACCAGAGAATGGGTTACTTCAGCTTTGATATTATGTGACAAGGAAGGATTGTTAAATGATCTTGCAGCTCAGGATCCTTTTAGAAGCAGTGACCGGAATATGCTGTAGTTTTAAACTCAGATTGAATGTATAAGGACAGAGTCACATATGACGGTTTAAATGTTGAGCAATGATAAGTATATTGGGCGAAGGAAGGAGTTGGCTTGGGTGGACTGGCCAGGAAAAAAACAAAACTATCAAGGGCAGGAGAGATTAAAAAAAAGGTAAAGACACAATGAGATACTAAATAACCTCTCAATTAAAGTATATTGGTGAGAGGAAGAGAAAAATCATCCATGAGTTGACACGGAAATCAATAATAGCTTCAGGGAAAAGTCTCAGTCAAATCATATTACACAAGTTAGTCACACTCTGAAGGACTGGAGAAGGCTGTGTCATAGTGGTGTTATCGCTGAACTTTTAAGCGAGAGACCCAGCTAATGTTCTGATGACCTGGATTTGAATTCTGCCATGGTAGATGGTGCAGCTTGAATTCAAATGTGGAATTAAGAGACTGATGGTGACCATGAATCGATTTTAAGGGAAAACTCATCTGGTTCACTAATGCCCTTTAAGGAAGGACACTTCCATCCTTACCTTAGATTCATCATTCTATGGCTGAAGACGTTTCTCATTATCTCCGATATAAAAGGTCTTCCCTGAACTATGAGACTATTCCTTTGGGTCCTTTCCCTCCTAATAATAGAAGCATCTTTCTGACATCTACTCTAGCCAGACATTTAGTACTTTGCATGATTCAGTTAGATCCCCTCATCCTTCTCAACCTCAGCGAGTTTAATTCCAGAGGCTTTTCCTGCTGAGGCCATTCCTGTGAACTGCCTCTGAACTCGCCCCGGGGCAGTATATCCTTCCTGAGATATGGGGACCAAAACATCACACAACATTCCAAATGTGGTCTGATTAGAGCCTTATAGAGTATCAGAATTACATCCATGCTTTTATATTCCAGCCCTCTCAAAATAAATATCATCATCCTATTTGCCTTTGTGACCAGCCTTGCCACGTGAAATAATGAAATTATGATGGACAATAACAAATTATCATGGAGTTACCAAAATGAACAATGATTAAAGCATGCTGGGAAATGGATCCAGGGCTTGAGTAAACTCTCTGTGCTAAGCCACATGCTGCAGAATCCAGACAGGCTGCAGTTACCCACAGACGGTTTGTAAACAAACTTGACAGTTACAGACCCTGCAGTACAAACCTGGAGTTCAATTTGAATGGGACAACGGGTTGCCTCCCTTGGACTATCAATATGCCGCCCCCTGGTTGGGTCTGATTGATCAGAGTTATCCAACATAGTCATTCTGTTGACAGATCTTCTATATCCTCCCAAAATGAGGTGAAGAATCTGAAGAATAAGAATCACCGCAAAACCACACTTGAAACAGAATTCATTCAGAAGAAGTGAGACCACATCGAAAGTGCTATGGCCATAATGATATGCAAAGCAGTCCAGAGAAGATTCACTCAACTGACTCCTGTGAAGAATTGTACTTCAGGAGGAAATATTGAGCAGACTGGCCCTGGATCTCCTGGAGTTTAGCTGGACAATATGTGATCGTGTTTAACCTCAGAATATTCCGAATCGTCTTTTTAAAGTTGAATTCTGAAATAATACTTCAGTTTATATGAGAGATTACAATAAGTGGATGGAAAGTAAAACTGAAGAATATCTCATTTCATAAGATGTGGGTTGCTCAACTCTCTGAAAGTGTTGTGTGTTTGTGAAACTATCCTCCCAGAGAACGATGAAGGCTAGGAAATTGAATATGCCTAAGGCAGAAGCAGGCAGATTCTTGACTAAGAATGACACACTAACGTTGTATGGGCAAGGAAGGAACACTTATGCCTGGTGCTAGTTTCTACTTTTTTGTTGTCTTCAGCTACCGAAAAATTAGGAGACCATTCTGATGAACATGAAGACTTTCCTTTCAGATTGATGGGCACAACCTTCCAAATGTGTCTTTAAACAAGTGAAAAACTCCTTTGAAACTGTTTTAGAAATTAGATAATGTCTTAATAGTGCAACTTCCTTTCAGTTGTTGTTGTGAGGTGAGTTTCGTTAGAAAATCTGTTGCCTATGTTTAATTTCCACTCATAATGTGTTAGTGAAATCCAGTGGTCCACTTGGTGCAGGACAACTAACATATTTGTTTCTGAGAGAGTTACAGGATTCTGAACAAGTGACAGTGAAGGAACAATGGCTTCGATGCAAGTCAGGATGCAATGTGATCTTGGAGATTATATTCTTCACCAATTGATGCTCACAAGCTATTGAAATGGAGAGCTATTTCTTGTTATCAAGAATTAAAGTAATAGACTCTTATGTGGCACCCAAACAGGCCATTCAGTGTAACATGTCTACACCAACCAGAATACACCTAACTACATGAACAAAACTTACCTCAAGGTGCATGGCCGACTCTGCTCTGGCATTTTGTGCTCATTGAGCTGCTGATTAAATGCTGCATTAACTTGTGTTATTCGTGACCTGGGCTGTCAGTTGGCCTTTTAGTTCAATGTATTCACGAAATGGTGTCTGTAAATGCATCACACTACTTCAATGTCCGCAACAAGCTCATCAGATCAATAAACATGGTTACATTGTTCAATTTTTAATTTGAAAATTGGATTTTTCAAAAATTCATTTGGGATTTTAATGGAGATAGTCCAATATTAATTGCAGTTGAGAGGTTCCAGTCCAGATGGTGTTGGCCCATCCAAGTGGCTGTTGGGAGGGAGTACCAGCTGTACATCTCATGTGCCAGTTTAGCTGAGAGCAAGTATTACTGGTGGTTGACGTAGTGTAAAACAAGCCGCTCTACTGTGATGAACAGCTGGCAGAAAAAACGCAGTAAAACTGACTCTGTCAAAGCGAATATGTGGCAAGGAATTTATTATTCTGCAGAGAAATAACAACCTTACAACGAGAAGTCTATATAACAATGAAGGAAAGTTTGTTTCTACGTTATTCGTGTTCTTAAACTAATGGTGTCAAACAACTGGAATAATGTTCGTGGGCTTATTGAACGAAACTTGCACTGAGCATATGAATTATCTTGGATATTTTCAGGGATGGCCGGGCTGTCCTCGGTTTATTAAGTGCTGATGCTCCATGAGATGATATTGATTTGTAATCTCCACACTTACTGAAGACAGTTCAATGGAACAAACCAACAATTACCATTGGGTGGTGCTTCACAATATATCATGAAATCGTATAATAAAGAAGATGCCTATCAAATCTGGCACCATCTAGTGCGGATACAAGTGTTTTGCCGAGGTTGCACGGTTTCCTTCCTCAACCACCCTAACAGGCAACGCATTCCAGAAGCATATCGTCCTTTGAGTTCAAAACAGATTTCACAAATCCTCACTCAATCTCTTGTCTTTCACTTTAAACGTGTATCCCCTTGTATTTAACCGTTTGACCAAGGGGAACAGCTGCTGTCTGTTCACTCTGTCTATACCTCTCATGTTGTTATACACCTCTGTCAGGTTCACAACATAACCTTCTCTGCTCCGAAGTAAAGCAAAAGCAAATCTAGCCTATTTTCATGGTTTGAGTACTCTCTTCTGTTGTTATTCTTTCAAAGTGCAGCATCTCACATATTGCAGTGTTAAGTTTTTCGGTCATTGATCTGGTGATTGGAACAATTCCTGTAACCTAACACTTTCGTCCTCACTCTGAACAACCTGAATAATCATTGTAACATCCACAACATTGTTTATCATGCTCTAACCCCCACCCCCATCTCCCACATTCTTATCATCAACGTGTATGAATGTCAGAAACAAAACTTGATTTTCTACCTGTTCTACAGTCATTGTTGCAGAGGAAGATTTGATAATTCCAGTCTATAGTTTTCCCTCTTTCGGTGAATTTGCAGCATGATGCAGGAGAGGGCTGTTATTAGGGAGCCACAAATACTCTTTTGTACATGGAACTGAATTCTGCTTTTATATACTGGCCCTCTGCATGAATTATTCATAAGGGTTGTACATCATTATTCTTGGACTCGCTTTTTGCACTGTGCACTGCAACGTTTCCATTTTATGTGGGCCTGCAATTCTTTCTTTATAACATTCGCTGCAATCCCGTCAGAGCAGAGGGAACTTTTTTTTTAATCTGCAGGATGGACGCAGGCTCATTCATGAAGTTTGATTGAAAGAATTAAGGTGATGAGGATAAAGATTCAATTAATTTCTGCGTTATAAGCATGCAGTTGTAGTTTAAATCACATTCTCATTTCTACATGGAATTGGAAGCAAATTCACAGAAAAAACACCCATCGTTCTGGATATTGATTAGTGACATAAAGTGACATAATGTTGAGATAATGAATTGGAGAGAAAAGAAAATGTCTGCCCTTGATGCAGATACAGAAATGTAGAGTGTATGTACAATATGAACAAAAATCCTGTTAATAAAAGAAGTATGAGAAACATTTTCCTAATATTCAAAGGAAACCAGATCCCAATTTTCCTTAACAGTGATGTTTGATTATCCATCAATCTCAGTTTTCCAACTGCATGTTATTGCCTGTCACAGATGGTCCTTCTGACATACTACCTCCTGCCCTTCCTACTCTTTTCTTACCCACCTATTTCTTTTGCATTGCCCCTTCTGCTGTGACTTACCCTTCCACTGAACATCTCCCTTCACACTTCTCGCACTGGGTGTCACACCAGTTCCCTGTCACTCCCACTTGCCCTGACACTCTTTCGCTTTTTCCTCTCACACGAAATGCTGGAAATTGCTGACTTCTCTGCTACTACCTGTCATCAATCAATGGTGCGTTTGAAATGATCACTATCCAACAGCAACAGAAAACAGCATGTTTGCCACTGTCTGATGCGCCGTGAACGGGATGGCTTTGTTAACTATTGGTACAGAGTGGAGTTTCTTCTTGTCCCTCTATCACAACACTTTACCAAACAGTCACATTACCAACGGGACAAACATCTTGGGACAGAATTGGAAGTCCATGTATCAATTTTCTTTTGTATATTGTGAAGATATTGTTCAAACAAGGAGTATTCTTGTCTTTTGCTCCTTGTTCTTTTAACTGATCTTCCAGTATAATTTGAGGTGAGATCAGAGAGGCTTCCCTTTCAATCGAAGCAGGACTTGACTGAGCGTGAAATCAAGGACCTTGATCAAAACTGTGATTAATGGGAATTAGAGAACATTCTACACTGGGAATGGGACAATGGGAAAACGATCTCCACAAGTTATCTTCCAAGTTACATGCCATCCTGACGAGGAACTAACCAGTCGTTAAGACATCTTCGAATGTGCCTGCAAGCAGCTCTGTGCGTATGTGCATCACCTGGATACAAGAGGTTCAAGTAGGCTGCACTATTTCACCTTTTCCAGAGTGATGGTGATTGACATGTAAAATCTGCCCATGCTAGTTCCTTCCAAAACCCGTGAATAACTATGCCCTGTACCAATGTATCTTATGTTTCCACAGTTTCATCTAAAATTTCAGAAATGTAAGACCTTGCTGAATGAGTATGACCCTCGTGACACCAGGAGCATGATATGATATTGAGGTAATGATTGGGATCCTTAATTCAATTGGTTATTATAGTGGATTGATCATGTGATTCATGGCCACAGAATTCAACATTTCCATGATGATTTATGACATGGAAAATGTTACTAATATTTAGGTCTATGTCAAATAAAAAGTTTTTAATATTTCATTCAATGACCATAACCAAATGCATGAGATTTAACTGAAAAGGCAGCTTCACTCTTCCCTTTCATATAAGAAAAATATTCACACTCCAAACGAAAAGGGAAGTTGGAAATGGTGAAAAACTTTAACAAGTCGAACAGCATCTGAGCAGAAAGAGAATTAACGTTCTGAGACCAATATGACTTTTTCAGAACAGACTCATGTTCGTCTCAATATGTTAACTCTTTTTCAGTCTCAAGATGCTGACTCATCAACTGTGTTTCACCAACATTTCCGCTTGTATTTGAGATTTCCGAGTTCCCTCGTATACACAAGCACACTGACATATTCGGGTGGGCGGCACAGTGGCTCAGTGGTTAGCATGGCTGTCTCGAAGCACCTGGGAACTTGCGCTCAATTCCACCCTTGTGCCACCGCCTGTAATGAGCTTTCATATTCTTCCCATGTCTGTAAGTGTTTCGTCCAGGTATGTCTGATTCCTCCCAATTGACCATGAAAAATTGTTCATCTGCAACTACTTGCTTTAACTATGGGAGATAAGGGAATCGTGTAGGAGGTGGATCTGTGTCCAATATTCTTCAGAGGATCAGTGTCAACTCGATGGGCCGAATGCTTTATATTAACACATTGGAATTGTACATCATTATTATAACAAAAGCGGTGGTTACTGGGGCAAAAATTTCTGTATCAGCACGTAATGAGCTACATTTCTACTGATGTTGTTCCGTATTCTTACCATGGCCCTGCACATTGTGTTATCCATGTCGTGGTTTTTAATTCTGTGCATCGAAGAGCCAGGAGGGGACATGAGAAGTCTTTGGTAGATTGTGTCAAGGAAAACCCGAAGGCTTTCGATAACTATATCAGGAATAAAACAATGACTAAGTAAGATCTGGGCCTATCAAGCGTAGTCGTGGTAAGTTGTGCTTGGAGTCAGAGGAGATAGGGAAAGCGCGAAGTGAATTTTCTCATCAGTATTCACACTAGAAAATAGCTAATGTTGTCGAGGAGAATCCTGAGATACAGGTCAGTACATTAGATAGGATAAAGGTTCACAAAGAAGAGGTTTCAGCAATTCTGGAAAGTGTAAAAAGAGATAACTTCCCTCTGCCAGATGGGATTTATCCGAGGATTCTCTGAGAATCCAGGGAGGAGATTGCAGAGCCTTTAGCTTTGATCTTTATGTTGGCATTGTCTACAGGAATGGTGCAGAAAGCTGGAGGATAGCAAGTGTTGTTACCTTATTCAAGAAAGGGATTAGAGTCTATTTATAGACCAGTGAGCGTTACTTTGGTTGTGAGTAAAATGTTGAATTTGTTAAAGAGATAGGGTTTAAGCTCATCTAGAAAGGAATAATTGGATTAGGTATAGTCAACACGGTTTGGTGAAGGGTAGGTCGTGCCTCACAAGCCATATTGATTTTTTTGAGAAGTTGACTAAACAGTTGGATGCGGGTAAAACGGTTGATGTAGTGTATATGACATTCAGTAAAGCGTTTGGTAAGCTTTCCCACGGTAGACTATTGCAAAAAAAAACGGAGGTATGGGATTCAGGGTAATTTAGCAGTTTGGATTAGGAATTGGTTAGCTGAAAGAAGACAGAGGGTGGTAGCTGATGGGAAATGTTCATCCTGGAGTTCAGTTACTCGTGGTATACCGCAAGGATCTGTTTTGGGCCCACTGCTGATTGTCATTTTTATCAACGATCTGGATGATGGCGTAGAAGGATGGGTTCGTAAATTTGCAGATGACACTAAGGTCGCTAGAGTTGTGGATAGTGACAAAGGATGTTGTGGGTTACAGCAGGAGAGAGATAATTTGGAGACTGGGCTGTGAGGTAGCAACTGGAATGCTACGCAGAACAATGTCACGTGATTCACTTTGGATGGAGCAACAGGAATGCAGAGTATTGGGCTCTTGGGCTCTTGTCCATGTACATAGACCCCTGAAAGTTGCTACCCAGTTTGATAGTGTTGATCAGAGGGAATATGGTGCGTTTGCTTTTATTACTAGAGGGATTTTGTTTCGGAACCCTGAGGTCATGCTGCACCTGTACAAAATCCTGGTGCAGCCGCGCTTCGACTATTGAGTACAGGTCTGGTCATCTCATTCGTGGAAGAATGTGGAATCATTGGAAAGGGTTCAGAGGAGCATTACTAGGCTGTTGCCTGGTGTGGAGGTAAGATCTTATGAGGAAAGGCTGAGGGACTTGAGGCTGCATTCGTTTGAGAGAATATTGAGAGGTGACTTAATTCAGACATTTAATATAATCAGAGATCAGATAGGTTGGATTGCGAGAGCCTGTTTGTTTGGATGATAATGGCTAGCACGAGGATACGTAGTTTTAACTGGAGTTTTAATGGATATAGGACAGATGTCGGAGGTCATATCTTTACTCAGAGAGTAGCAGGGATGTGGAAAGCAAAGTCTGCAATAGTAGTAGACTCACCACCTGTAAGGCCATTTAAGCGATCATTGGATAGGCATATGGATATAAAATGGAGTAGTGTAGTTTAGATGGGCTTCAGATTGGTTTCATAAATTGGCGCAACATCGAGGGTCGAAGGGTCTGTACTGCACTGTAGTGTTCTATGTTCTATATGTGCACAACCCTGATCGACATTGTGTATCCAGTGATTAAAATACTTATGTAGCAAACTATTCTTTCCATTTGAAATTGCCCTGTCCACGTTCATCGAATGCATGTAGTGTGGAAACAGGTCCTTGGAAGAGTAACCTGACCAGGCCCATTCTTCTACCTCCCGATATTGAACCCTCGCTTTTGTGCATAACCTACACATCTGTGAACGCAATGAGAAGATTATCTTGGCCAATTCACCTAATCTGCATATCTTTGAACTGTGGGATGAAACACATGCAGACGTGGGGAGAATATGCAAACTCCATACAGAGATTCGCCTGAGGTTGGAGTCGAACCAGGCCCTAGCACTGTGAAAATGTAATGCTAACTCGTGCCCCACAGAGCCACATCAGCAATCAGCATTCTGTTGCACAAATGTAATAAGTTTCGTTGATTTGCTTTGCATTTCATTCTGACTGCCAGACAGCGTGATGGTGACAGAGGAAATGTCATTGTATTCCCCTCAAATCTCCACAACCACTGCTCCCATTCCTTTCTGTCTCCTAACTAATGCTATTTTCATTCTGTCCCTGGCTCATTAATCTAGGGATTTTAATGAACAAGGTCTTTGTACATTCCATATTTTTGTCCCCTTTGTCTCTCTTCCCTGAGTGTGGTCATCTTCTTTAATTCACTAAAGTGACATGGGTTTAACTGGCTGGGCCTGTATGTACTTCCCTTTCTGGTTGCCCATGAAAAGGTGTTGGTGAGCTGCCTTCTTGAACCATAGCAGTCCACATGCTGTAGGCTGCCAGTGCTTAGATCTGTCTAGTTTCATCTCTTTGAGACCTTGTAGTGATATAACTGAGTGGCTGACTTGGCCATTTCAGAAAGGCAGTTGAGAGTCAATCACATTGCTTTGAGTCTGGTGTCACATGTGGGCCTCACCACGTGAAAATAACAGATTTCCTTCCACGAAAGACACAAGTGGGCCAGATGTTTGCTTTTATTTAACAATTGAAAATTTTTCACTCGATTGTTAACCCAAATACTCCATTGAATTCAAATTCCACAATCTGATGAGGCGGGATTCAAGTCCAGGTTTGAGTCATTAGCTGGGCCCCAAGATTAACCGTCTGGAGATAATAGCACTAGACCATTGCATTCCCAGCATCTACACTGTGAATGGTAGTGTTGCTGTTATTGTGACTGAGGTACATAAAGTTTTTTCAGTAACATTGTCAACTACTTCCATGGAGAACAGAACCAGTAGTATTTCAGCTCACGGGGACTGTGCAGAGCTGCAATGTTTTTTTCAGCCAGGAATAGAAACTGTGGAGAGAAAGCCATTTCTTAACGCTGAGTGGGTGTGACATGTATACAGAGATTTGACTTGTACCCGTCACTGGAAAGTGAGAGGTGGTTCTCTGGATTGTTTACTTGGGTTTGTGTTATCAGCTACTACCATGACTTAGGGAAATATGAGGGTTTGGTGGCCCCACTCTGGACAAGGTTTGGGCACTGCATTTTGCAGAGAGTCTGGGTCTGGAGAAACTGCATAGGAAGGAGCAGGACACGACACTTTCTGAGATTTCCACAAATATTTCCCAATGTTGAATGGTTTCCATGCACAAAGTGTGAAGCCACTTAATTTCAACAATGAGGATTTCACAGAAACCTCCTCCAGCATAACCTGTAGTCTCACGCCAGGGAGAGGACTGTACTCAAAATGCCCGCCAACTGTTTTGATTCTGGAACTTTCCTGGCAGGAGTGGGTGAAGCATCCATTTTGCCAGAGTGCGATCCTCTCTTGTACTCACAAGGTGACAGAGGCCATTTCCGTCCGGTGAGGTGAATATGTTGGTTCTGTCTCCACAGAGGAAGGAAGAGAAAATCTTCCCAGAATGTTAGGGAGCACGGTGACTGGCGAAAATGTGGAACGGCAAGAAGTTAGAAATATGAAAGAGAAAGTACTGGGGAAAAAAAACAAAACTCATTGTATTGAATGTTGTTACGTTAAATGAGTTATGAATTGAGAGGGTTACAGAGTTAGGGCTGGAGAGTTGTGCTTGTCGCGTAGCTATTTCGGGAGCAGGTACAGAATGGCCTGATTCTGTACAGTCAATTCCTCAAATCTTTGAGGGAGGGCAAAGTTTGTCAAAGCTTTTTGTGTTATGGAAAGGATACTGCAGACTTGGAAGTACCTAATGCGAGCAAAAATATTTAAAACAGGAGAGAGAGGGAAATCAGAGTACCAACTGATGAATAAACCGATCTTAGATGTAAGGGAAAATATTAGATTGTTTTTTTTTTGGAATTCATAAGAACTAGAACTTTAGAGAATAATGATATGATTTGCGGAGTCAGCCTAGATTTTAGAAAGTGAAATCGTTTTTGATAAATCATTTAGAGTTTGTGGAGAATGTTGATTGTGACATCGACAAATGAGAGCCAATGGGAACAGTGTATTTGAATTTTCAGGAGGCTTTTGACAGGTAAGTGAAGAACGTTAAAGTCCTTGTGTAAGGGGTGAATATACTACATGGATTGAGAATTGCATAATGGGGACAATACAGAGAGTAAGATTCTTCTCTGGACCAAAGGTCATTGCTCATCGGGTAGCCCATGTATCAGTGCTTGGAGCACAGCTGCTCATAAGGCAAAGAAATGAATTGAATGTGAGCAACAAATGCAGTCCTTTTCATTTCGAATTTATTAGAAGATGAGAGATTGGGAACTGTAGTTATCACTTATACAATTCACATTAGCCAGCAAGTAATCAGGACAGTAAATGGTATGTTGTCCTTCATTACAAAATGATTCAAGTGTTGAAGTAAATTCATGTTCCTGCAGTTGTAGAGTGTTGATTGGATAGTAGTTAGGCCACTGAGTACAGATTCTCTCTCCCTTATAAGGAATTATTTCATTGCGACTGAGATAGTGCAAAATAGTTTCACCAGACTTATTTCTGGGATGATGGTACCGTGAGGAAAGTGTGAGGAAAATGAGTGTTTAATCCGTGGCGCTGAGAGCGAATAACAGGCTTTTACATTTAAACTTGAAGATTAGGTACGATACTCATATTGTCAAGAAAAAGACAGTGGTCAGGTAAAACATTACATTTTTCTATGATATTTGACTCCCAATAGTTCACAGACCTGCCCGGAGCCCCCATGTTGGTTGAGAGGCTCCAGGCTCTTAATGAACTCTCACTGTCTCAATATGCAGTTTCTTGTATGAACCTGCATTGTTCACAAATCTGTCAGCAGCCACAACACCTTATTCCTGAAAGAAAGAGTTAGGCATTCCCACCAGTTTCTAATCTTCATTGAAACCCCACTCTGTCTTCTCGGAGACAGAAGCTATTTCATTGAGACTTGGCACGAACCATCCACTTTCCCTTCTCACATTCTGTAAAGCAAGTTAAAGTAATACGTGTACCACTCGCAATGGATCCAGGAGGAACAACATAGAGCGGCTTATCTGTGTAGTCTCTGCTTCGCTGTTTGTCATGTTGGGGCATCAATAACATCTTACTGTTTCGATATAATTGGCTTGACAGGCTGAGTGCCCTCTTCCTGGTCACATGGAAGAGATTCAAAGACCTGATTTGGCAACTCCTGGTTCCTGTTTAACACCTCGATGTGCTGACTACACTCCTTCCCTCCTTGTGTAATAGGCAAGAGGGACTGAATGGGCTTTGACTGTTCTTGCCAAATAGTTTCAGTGGGTTGAATACATTCTGTTGCAAACAGCTTGAGATGCTGAATGAGCTCCTCTAATTTACCTGTGGGAAAGAGAAATTTCTAGTTGGACTGTTACAAGAATGTTATCTTCAATTTAGCAACACAGTTTAGATACTATCCAGGTCTTGCTGCACATGGACACGGATTGCTTCAGCAGTGGATTTGTGACAAATTATTTACAACAATCTTCAGTGAACACCTCCCACTTCTGACAGTATGATGTGGGAAAGACGTTGAAGCAACTGAAGAAAGCTACCTTGAGGATGTGCCCTGAGATGTCCTGGAAAGAGATGATTGATCCTCACCAACCACGAATACCTTCCCTTGTCCTCTGAATGCATCTAACCACGACTCATTCCTATTGCATTCCATTTTGTTCGGGTTCCTTGAGATCCTGCCTTGATATCTGGGCCAGTCACTCTTACCGCGTGTACATATTCATGTGAATAGCTCACTGTGTCTTTGTGAGTAGCGTTTCCTTCTCACAGAGGGCAGTGACTGTCGGGACTTCTGTATTCCAGAGAGTTAGGGGAGGTAGATCACTAAGATGTTTAGAAGGGGGCACAATGGATATATGAGGCATCAGAATGTTGAGGGCTGCAGGGATTGAGCATAAAAGAAGAGTTGAGGATTTTGAAGATTGGCTATGATCATATTGAAAGGAAAGACAGGTCAGAAGGGCTGAATGACCTATTCGTGTATCTGACGTTCTCTCATTTTGTTATTGGAAAGTTATTTTCCTGAAACGTCTGTTATTTGATGTTGCAATCAGGGAGAACAGAGGATTTTGTGGGCCATGTCTGGGTGAGGTATGAGCGCTGTATTTACAGTGAATCTGAATGGGCAACATGACCAAGAAATGAAGACAGTTCTGTAAAGACAGAGGAGTGAGATGTTTCACACTGTCACCTACCCTTTCTTTTCCCAAGAATATTTTCCAACGCCATGTCAAAAAGTGAGTGACAGTCTTCATCTGCTGAATGGTTTCTGCTGTTTCTGTGCACCAGGTTACTGGGGTAAATGGCCTCCGACTGTTCCTGTCCAGCCGGTTTGAGAGGTTCAATCGAACATAGGAACAAGGGACTGAGGAGAAGGGCTGGTCATTAGATTTTTTGAGCCTTCTCCACCAGGCAATAAGATTGTGGCTGATCTGGTTGTGGCTTCAGTCTCACTTTCCTTTCTGTAGTTCATTGTCATTTACCATCCAATATCGAGGTAGCATGGCTTTCAATAAATGCAAACGCACAGGCAGCACAAACGTCTGGGGAAGACCATTTCCACTCAAACAGCCCTTTTTGAATTTCTCCTCATCCCTGTTCAGACTGGGGCTGGAGAGGTCTCTGTTTCATTTTCTAGTCCCTCTCCTTCATTGGTCATGACACATTTTAAATGTGACTAGGTTGGTGATATAATCAATGATGTAGTTCTCAGACTAGGTCAGGTTCTTTGTTCGGGAAAAGTCAGTTAGATAGCTTAAATTTGGAAAAATAATTTGCCAAAGTAAACTTACTCAACCTAATGGAAAGATACATGACAAGAAGTGTGGACAAATATGTACATTAATATTTATCTTTCAATGCATACTGAGACGCAGTTTGTATACACAGAAACATACACATACACAGACACATACACTAAGACACTCACAGTGTCACACACACAATTGCACACAGACACACACACTCATGCATGAAGACAAACAGAAAAAATCTCTACCGAATATCAGCTTTAAAGAGATTTTCGTAGCAAAAGATAAATCCAAGACAAAAGGAAATATTAAATTGTATTATGCATCTGAGGTCATTCTGTTCACACAAGCTGTTGTCCATCGGATACCTTCCTGGAACATTTGGATTTGGCTGAATTCCCTTTGCTTCTGGCAGTGTGGAGATTCCAATGAATCCTCAACAACAATCCTTCACGAGTGCTAAAAATGCCTGATGTGTTTTCCCCTCTCACACTTTGCTGTGAGAAGGAACAAGGAAACAAAAGAAACGATAAGTCTCTCGCAGGTTGCATCTTCTCCAACTTTTAAATAAAATATACAATAATGTTATCTGACCACTTAATTGGACCAAATGAAACCTCGTTGAATATGCTCGGGATTGTATGACTCCGTCCCTGTTCCCTGATCCACGTAGGAGCTATAATTTGAAGATGCGTTTGTATGTGTCCTCATAATTTTGTCCAATAAATTCAAGTCTTTGGGCTATCTGTGTTAAAATGAATACATTGTTCTCTTAAATTTGAATCTTTAGTTCTAGTTTCCCACACCAGTGGAAATGTCCATCAGCCAAGCACCTGATGCACTCTCCTCAAGATCTTATATGGTTCAGTATGAAACTCTCTCATTTCCAAACCTGAAGTGTTCTGGCCTTGTAGACGTTTATAAAATTATGAGTCTGCATGGAAATGGTGACTACCCAAGGACATTTTCTGAGGTTGAGGGAGTCCAAAATTAGACCACATAGTTTGAAGGTGAGGGAGAAAGATTTAAAAGAAATAAAAGTGGTAATCTTTTCACAGAGTGTATGGAATGAACAGCCAAAGGAAGTGTTGGTGGCTGGGATAATTACAACTTTTAAATACCATTTGAATGGATACTTGAATAGGAAGGGTTATGGGCCAAGTGCTGGCAAATGGGACGTGCTTAAGTGAGGACATCGGGTCGTCATGGACAAGTTGAAACGAAAGGTCTGTTTCTGTGCTGTATGACCGAATAAGGCCTTCTTTCCAGGAACACGTACATCTTTACAAAGCTTCTGAATCAATTGAGTATATTTATTTTTCAGTTTAGGGAATCATTACTACACGCAATACATCAGATATGGCCTCAGAAAGCCCCTGTACAGATGCAGTAAAATATCCTGACAGGTTTTGCATGGAATACAATAATTCCATATACTTTCCTTACCACTTACCATATCAGCATAAGGATGCACAAATCCCTTTGTACCACAAAGTTTTGTGATCTCTCTCCTTTTAAGGTGGTTATGATTGTTTTCCCTTTTGTCACAGCATAAATTTCATTTGCGCAAGTTATACTGTTTCTGCTAAAGGTTTACACACTAGCCTCCACTATCTCTACCTCATTACAAACTCTCTACCTCCACTTGACATCTTATTGAATTAATAACTTGGTGGCTGAGCTCATTGAGGTCCAATCCAATCAGTCCCCACATCCAAATCATTGACAGGTTGGAAATAATTGTTGATCCTGCACTGATCTCTCAGGAACGCCACCACGGTAAAGATTTCCAAACTGAAAACAAACATCAATCCCTACTGTCGATTTCCTGATAGTTACTTTTGGTTCCCTGTTCCTGTGTAGTAGCTTAGAACGGTTGGATGGCCTCCTCATGTGCTGTGTAATGCACTCAAATGGCTGAATGACTTTATCATCTTCCTTTGTAAATCCTTAGAGAACATAAAGATGTCTTCGTGTTTCTGTGCCGACGGGCTGAATTGTACCTTCCTCTCCCTTTGTAACAGAATCGAGGGTTTAAGTGAGTGAGGGTTTGTGACATGGGTTAGGAACAGCAGGTGGCCATTCAGCCCTTCGCGCCTGCTGCTCCATTTAGAATGTGCATTATTGACGTGATTGTATCGAAACATCCCTGTCCTGTCTGTTCCCAATAAAGGTGGATTCTTTTGTTCATTAATGATCTGTGAAACTCAATTTTGAATGTTTTTAGTAACCCACTCTTCACTGCTGCTCGGGCGTGGGAACACTACAGATCACCCAACCCTAAACAGAAAGGAACATCCCTGTCTCAGTCAGAAATGGAAATGCCCTCATTCTTAAAATGTGTCCTCCTCAAGCCAATCACAAATCTTTTGACACAGGGACACAACAATTAGAAACAGATATAGGCCATTCAAAACTCAAACCTTTCCACATTTCCTTTAACAACTGACAATCAAATACTTACCAAATTTAACCTCAATTGAGTTTAGATGAACTCCAGATATCTTAAGCTCACAAGAGTGTAGGAAATTGGAACATAGAACAGTGTAGCACAGCACAATCCTTCAGCCTTCGATGTTCTGTCAACCTTTTATCCTAGTCTTGAATGTCCCTAATGTATCTGATTCTACTACCACCGCTGGCTGTGCATTTCATGCACCTGCCACAATCTGTAGAAAGAAAATACTGTCTCTGGCATCTCCTCTCAGCCTTCCTCCAATCACTTTAAAATTATGCTCCCTGCGTGATAGCCATTTCCACACCTGTAAGAAGTCTCCAGTTGTCCACTCCATCTATGCCTAATCATCTCATACACCTATATTATGAGGCTCTCATCCTTCCTCACTCCAATGAGAAAACCTTAACTCCCTCAGACATTCTGCATACACATGCCCTCCTGCACAGGCAACATCCTGGTAAATCCTGTCTGCACCCTCTGGAAAGTTTCCAATTTCTTTCTGTGATGGTGCCACCAGAACACAACACAATACTTCATGTGTGGTCTAACCAGGGCTTTATAGAGCTATAGCATAATCTCGCGGGTCTTAAACTCAATTTCTCTGTCGCCGAAAACCAACTCACCATGCTTCTCTTAAAACCCCTGTCAACTTGAATGGTAACTTGTATGTATCTAAGGACATGGAGCCTAAGATCCGCCTGTTCCTCCACACGGCCAAGAATGCTACCTTTGACCCTGTAATCTGCATTTGAACTCGTTCTTCCAAAATGAATCACTTCAGAAAATAGGAAATTTGAGCAGAATTAAGCCATTTAGCCAATCGGATCTGCTGTGCTGTTTGAATACGGGTGAAACGTTTCTCAGCCGCATTCTTCTGCCTTCGCCAACTGATCAAATGGTTCCCTTATTAATGAATAATGTATTTATCTCTATCTTAAATAAATTACTTTTTCTGTCTGTAGGAGTGTGCATGTCTTAGTGTGTAAGTGTTGATACCTGTAACTATATGTGTTGTGTGTTTAATGTGTCTATGCATGTTTGTGTGTATCTCTGTCTGCATCTCTGTTAAACGTGATCTTTGAAGGTTTTGTGGTAAATCCACTGAAACTGACACTAACACCCTCCCCCTTCCTCCATCTGTACTGTCTGTCAATTTTAAGTGTAGAGCCGTAAAGTGCCACCCTCTGCTGTCCTACCCTGGCTAAATGTCAGATTTTATTCTCTCTCGGATGACATCAAATTCTATAAAACTCTCAGATTGCACAGCTGCTTGGGTTTTCAAATAACGCCTTTTTAAGCACAGAGCACTTTCGTCTGTTACCTAATGATATTGTTCTTGAGATATTACCAACATCACTGGGTCAGTTTCAGGACTTTTCAATCTTTTCTCACTTATAATTTGTAAGAGTGCATTACAAAAGATTTCAACTTAAAGAACGTGTAACAAATGCATTACATCAATTTACAAATGTTTCAGTCGACCTTCATTGGATGCAGTTGCAGTGGAAATTCTCTGTATTGTGTACACTCCGTGTCACGAATAATCTTCAAAGACAAATCACTTCCACGTTGGAGAAGGAGCGCAGCCATTACTCTACATGGGCATTCTCCACTCTTAGGGTCCTCAGTACAATTACGACACGCCCTATACCTGCCTATATGTGTGTGTGTGGTGATTGTGCTGTCAGTTTGGACGGTGCTGTGAGCTGGCTCCCTCCCAGACTGAAACTCTGATGGGAGAAAGTGAGGTCTGCAGATGCTGGAGATCACAGTGCTGGAAAAGCACAGCAGGTCAGGCTCTTTTGAGGAGCAGGAAAATTAACGTTTTGGGTTAGAGCACTTCACCAGGAATGCCATCGATGTCGTAGAGTGTGAAGCCCAACTGAGAAGGCATTGCTTCACTTTGAACATCACAGAGGCTGACATATCCGCTATGCACATGGATACACACAGAGACACGCAGGTACACACAGAGGCGAATCCAGACACGCAAAGACACACATTATTGGTTATAGATACACACCCAATAAAGAACTGAAGCAGTAACACAGATACTAATACAAACATAGAGATACATACCGATTCACTGATACGCAAGCACACACAGATACACTGTCATCAATACAGACATGCTATACACACGCTGACACACTGATGTTGATTCAGACATCAAGAGTCTGCCAGTATTTACTTTTCACGTGGCGACATTCCCAATATTTCACTTGCTCTGTGTAGCGTGTGTTAATATTTTTGTTGCACTGCACGAGATCATCTGCACCCTCTCTATGGCTTCCACATTTTTTTATGACAAGTCGACCAGAACTGAACACAATGTTCCACATGTCGTGTTACATCACGGCGATGAACCCTTCCGCTAATTGAAGCAAACAGCGAGAAAAGCTCAACTCGCAACGTAAGCTGTTAAAGTACGAGTGACAAATCTCAAACTTCACCCGTTTAGTATAAATAATATCAATTTATTCCTTCTCTCTAAAAGTGAACATTGAACAACAGCTATTCACAACTCGAAGCCCCTCTTTCTCTGAACTGGCTGGTATTAACCTCCAACTTTATAAGAACATAATGTTCCAATAAGAAAAGCATATATTAAAATTGCATCAACTTAATTTCAAAACCATACAGCATCTGTCATCTCCAGTGTCATCTTTCTTTCAGCTGAAGATCTTCCTGGGTTGTCTTACGAATTTTAGTGCACGGATGTTTCATACAAAAACTGTTTCTTTGACAGAGAGAGTTTTGCATGGCAGTCTCTCTCTAGATGGATGTTACTCTCAGCCCAACTAGCGAACTGCCTGCCTCTTTTAAGCCACTCAATCAGCAACCAAAACTCAAGATAGCTGTTTCACAGCCAAAAGTTGCATGCTTTATATTTTCCAGGATACACTGAGACTGCTAGCTGGTCATACGACAGGTGCTTGCAAGCTCTCAGTGCAGAACAACATTCACTCTCTCTTGAAAGGTACTGTAAACACATTCAACTTCATAACAGTGATTTCTTCCGAGCTTTATGGAGCTGTTGCATAATCTCACAACTCTGAAACTCAGTTCCGTAGTTTGTGAAAGCCAGCACAATATACACATTCTAAAAACCACATCAACCTGGGTGGTGTTGGAAAAGCACAGCAGGTCAGGCAGCATCCGAGGAGCGGAGAAATTGATGTTTCGGGCAGAAGCCCTCCATCAACCTGGGTGGTAACTGTGAGGGATCTCTGGACATGGACCCCAAGATCCCTCTGTTCCTCCGCACTTTCAAGAATACTGCTTTTATCTCAATATTCTTCATTCAAATTCGACCCTCCAAAGTGAATGACTTCACATTTTTCCAAGTTTAACTTGATCCGCTTCTCATCAGCTCAGTTCTGAATCCTGTCAATGTTCCATTGCAACTTACAACATACCTCAACATTATCCAGAACTCCATCAACCTTTGTGTTATCGGCAAATGTACTAATCCGTACGTCCACTTCCTCATCCAAGCCATTAGTAAAAATTGCAAAGAGCAGAACTCCTAAAACTGATTCTGCTGGACACAATTAATCACAGAGCTCCAGACTGAATGCTGTCTATCTACTACCAACCTCAGTCTTCCATGGGCCAGGAATTGTGTATCCAGACAACCAGATTTCCCTGCATCCCATGCCTACTTACATTCTGAATGAGCCTACTATGGGTAACTTTATCAAACGTCTTGCTAAAATCTATATACACCACAACCATTGATCTACCTTCATAAATGTGTTTTGTCACATCCTCAAATGATTCAAAAAGATTCCTGAGGCATGAATTGCTCCTCACAAAGGCATACTAACTATCTCTATCAAGCGATGTTTTTTTTCCCCACGTAATCATAAATCATGTCTCTTAGAATCCTCACCAATTTTTTGCCCACCACTGTCTTGAGACTGATTAGTCTATAATTCCCAAGATTATCCCTATTCCATTGCTTAAGCAAGGGAATAACATTTGCCAAACTCTTCATCAGGCCTGACTCCAGTGGACAGTGAGGATGCAAAGATCATTGCCAAACATGCAGCAATCTCTTCTCTCGTTTACTGTAGAATAATTACTTATATTCGGTTTGGCCAAGGAGAATTATCTATCCTTGTGTTTCTCAAATTTTTCGTCACATGCTCCTGTTCTAGCATATCAGCCTGTTTCACGTTCTTCCCATAAACTTCAATGTCCCTCTCAGTAGGGAATTCTGAAGCAAAGAATTCATTAAGGACATTCCCTACCTCTTCCAACTCATGACGCAAATTGCCTCCACAATCTGTGATGAGCCCTACCCTCACTCTGGCCGTCCTCTTGTTCCTGATATACGTGTAGAACGTTTTTGCTTTTACCCACCAAGACTTTTTCATGTCTGCTTCTTACTCTCCTGAGTTCAATCTTCAGTTCCTTCCTGGTTAACTTGTAACCCTCTAGAGCCCTGTCTGATCCTTGCCTCCTCAACCTTAAGTAAACTTCCTCCTTCCTTTTGACTAGATGTTCTACATCCCTTGGCACAATGGAAGTATGAAGCTGTAAATGGAAGAGAGCTACATATCCTGTTACTTCCAGCATTTGCTGCAAGTTTCCCCACAGTGGGCAGTGATCTAACACAATGTTACTGAACAATGTACTAGGGTGATGGACACAGCTCAACATACTGGGTGGGTAACTGCTCCTGGTTTACAGTTCAATGCACTGGAATGGTGTACACAGCTCTGCATGCTGGGAGGGTAACTCCTCCAGATTTAGAAATCAATGCACTGGGTTGGTGTACACAGCACTTCATGCTTGGAGGGTAACTGCTCCTGGTTTACAGATAAATGCACTGTGGGGTGTACGCAGCTGTTCATGCTGCGAGGGTAGGTTGTCTAGCTTTAGAGAACAATTCACTGTTATACACTGCACGGCTCCCCACGGACTGGTGTGGTCTGCACTGTCTGTCCAGAGTACTGGGTTGTATTGAACAGTACTCTAGCCTGGTCTGCACTGTACTCCATGCTAAACGGATGTCTCCTCTGTATTATGGTATCTGAATCTCTGTGGCGGATTTGGCATCTGATATAATTGACCATTTGAGCTTATCTCTCAGCATATTTATTTTATGTTCTTATTCTTTTTATTGGATGCCGTCCCCAAAGTCTGATATCTCCAGTTAGTCCTATTTCGCTGAGAAGAGCCATTTGATTCGATTTGCCAGTGAAGTAATCATCCAATTATAACATGAATATCTGTCCTTCTGTACCTTAACCTAGCAGTTGGTGCTCATATCCCTGGATACCAATGGATATCACTATCAAGTTCAGAAACAATGTGCAAGATGTATGGCTTGAGCTCTCCTGTATGTTCCGGCTGTGAGTCCCAATTGGCTCCTTAGTGTATCGAGAGCTTGCATTGTGAAGCCGTGTTGGTTCAGAATTCTTCCTTCCATTGGACATCGAGGACACCAGACACAATGCTTATGGTTACACAAAGGCCCTGACCAAAATAGCCAAAATGTCCGCGCCTACATGGTTCAAAAAAGACCACTACGTCCGATGAAAAAGTTCAATTTTCTGGTTGCATGATAATTGTAAGGAAGACCAGGGGATGTGCTTCATAACTAACCTGCACAACCCCGAGAATCCTGGGGATTGTCCGACACCCATCTCATCAGAATGTTCTTTCTAGCACAAAATGAAAGAATACTAAACAATTTCTTCCCAAACATGGGTGATCTTGCAAGCCCAAGAGGTGGGATTTTAGATCTACCTTGACCTCAGTTCTCAAGACCCCTTCCAAAACATTCGGTATAGGGCCCTAATAGCTACGAGGTTCGTGGCATGACCACAAACAATGAGTATGCGTACCCACATCTGTTTTACATTTGGACACGCCGGCGACGCTCCTTTCTTAAATTTTGCAAGCCACTCCGATGCCAAATAAACCCTGTGGAGTACCTTCAGTTGCATAGCTTGCGCCCGATTGCAAATCGAAACTTTCCAGACATTCTTCCAAATATCTGCCCACTCCTCTGTTGAAGATTCCACCCCCAATTGCTGAACCCAAATCCCACACAGCTGCTTGATGTCCTTTGAGACACTACCTCCTATTAAATGCTAGACAAAGCTGACCGAGCGCGTTCCCGTGGACTGAAGCACTTTCACCTCCATATTCGACTTATGGGGACTAACCATTAATGTAGTTTTTTTTTCTGTATAAAATCCCTAATCTCCTAGATAGCTCATATTTCTGGCTCAGCTGCTCGAAAGACGTCAGGCCCACCCCGTCAATTAAGTCTCCCAAACAAAAAAGTCCTCTGGACTCCAGAACCAAAAGCCAGAATCCATCAATCCTACAATGGGAGTAAAAGGGGAAGTGGTTTTTTTGTAAATTGCCCTCACTGTGTTGCATCATTCTCCATGCTTTAACTGTGTTAAGGACAGTTGGATTTCTGCAATGGTCCATAACAGTCCGCAGCTTGTCCATGAACAACAGATTAATGAGGGGACATTTTGCCTGGGAGGCATTGATGTCCAACCACATTGACCGCGGGTCTTGGCAAATCAAATCTGCCAAATAGGCTAGGAGGGAACTCAACTGGTATGTGTTAAAGTGTGTAAAACTCAAATCCCTCAGCTCCCGCAAACACTGCAATTGGGTGAGCTCCATAAGAGGCCGCTTGTGATCTCGAATAAAACATCCAAGCCGACTGTAAAGCTCCGTATAGGTTGACTGGGCAGTATCAAAAGGTGCATTTGCCTGGTATATAATAATATATATAATAAACGGAGGAACGCATTCATGTTGACTGGAGATATTCTTCCCAACTAGGATATAGAAGGTGCTGAACGTCCTGCCTTATGTTCTCGAGCAACTGCAGGAAGATAGCTTTGTCTAATTGATTGAAGGCTGGAGTGATAAAAATGCCTAAATACAGGAAACCTCCCTCTGAGCATTTGAAAGGGAATCGGAATCCACCTCCAAGATCGGGTATTCCAATAAGACCCAGACAGGCATGGTCTCCAATTTCATAAAGTTGCTTTCATACCCCAAGAAAGATCCAAATACATGAATCACTTGGGGCACAGATATCATCGAATTAGTTAGAAAGAGAAGAACGTCATCTGCATAAACTGTGATCTTATTCCATCCTGATTCTACCTCCAGGGCAGTAATATTGTGGTCCCTCCGGATTGGCTCTGCCAACGGCTCAGTCCCCAATATAAATCGTAACGGTGAAAGAGGACACCCTTGACGGCTGACTCTGTCATTGCTAAAATTGTCAGACCTTATACCATGAGTGACTAGATAATACTGTCACCCGAGGAGAAAGTGAGGACTGCAGATGCTGGAGATCAGAGCTGCATATGTGTTGCTGGAAAAGCGCAGCAGGTCAGGCAGCATCCAAGGAGCAGGAGAATCCACGTTTCGGGCATGAGTCCTTCTTCAGGGCTAAAGAAGGGCTCATGCCCGAAACATCAATTCTCCTGATCCTTGGATACTGCCTGATCTGCTGCGCTTTTCCAGCAATACATTTTCAATACTGTCACCCACCTGGCAAAAACCTCTCCAAGATCAAACCATTGCAGGACATAATAAAGGTCCGCCACTCCACCCGGTCAAATGTTTTCTCTGCATCCCACTACCAAGCCCGGAATCGACCCTTGCTGGTACACCTGAACCAAAATAGCACTTTCCTATTATTATTAGATGACCTGTGACCCCTAATAAAACCTGTCTGATCCTATTTCACAATGAAGGGCAAGACCTTCTCCAGCTTCAACGCCAGCATTTTCACCAAAATATGAAAGTCCACAATTAATAAGGATAAAGGCTTTTATGAAGTGCAATCCTCGGGAGAATAAGACAAGTATTTCCTTCTCTCGGAGAGGATGGGAGGAAGGCCTGAATGTATGAAGAATTGTACATATCCAACATTGGCCCAGTCAGCATGTCTACGAACCCCTTTTAAATCTCACTCTAAAATCCATCTAAGCCCGGTGCTTTACCACTCTGGAGCTGCCTCATGGCCTCCTGTATCCTTTGGCATGTCAGAGGGGCATTCGAAAGAGACGCCTGCTCTGAAGTTACACCTGGGAGGTCCAGGGTACTACAAAAGGGCTTCATTGTCGCCAATCTGTCCTTACAGCCCTCTGACTGGAACCGCCCAGAAAAGAACTTCATGAATGCTGCATTAATCTTTCTGGGATCGCAGGCGATTTTAACAGCACACGTACTAATGAATGTGATAGACTGGGGGCACTTTTATTTCTGGCCAAGTATGCCAGAAGTCTACCCTGGTTACCACATTAATCGAATACCCTCTTTTCGGAAATGAAATCGCTCTTTTTGCTGTCTGTGTGAGCGCAGCATTCAGAGTAGCGTGGAGCATTGTAATCTGCTGCAACTTAGTTACAGACGGTCTGGCAAAATACGCTCTGTCAACTGCTGCTCTCCCTTCTACCGCTTCCGAGTCGCCGAGTAAGAAATAATGAAACCCCTTGCATAGGCCTTGGCAGTCTCCAAAAGCACCGTCGGATTACTGGCCGTCCAAAATGATGTACAAAAATTTTTAAATTCCATGAAAAATATTCAATAAGAAAGCAAATCTTAGCAGGACTTATACACTTCATGGCAAGGTGCCAGGGAGAGTTGCTGGACAAAGAGACCTTGGAGTCGCAGGTAGATAGGATAGCGAGAAAGGCGTTTGGTACGCTTTCCTTTATAGGTCAGAGTATTGAGTACAGTAGTTTGGAGGTCACGTTGTGGCTGTACAGGACATTGGTTCGGCCACTGTTGGAATATTACGTGTAATTCTGGTCTCCTTCCTATCGGAAAGATGCTGTGAAAAGATTTACAAGGATGTTGCCAGGGTTGGAGGACTGCAACTACAGGGAGAGACTGAACAGGCTGGGGCTGTTTTCCCTGCAGCGTCAGAGCCTGAGTGGTGACCTAATAGAGGTTTACAAAATTATGAGGGGCATGGATAGGAGAAATAGATAAAGACTTTTCCCTGGGGTCACGGAGTCCAGAACGAAAGGGCATAGGTTTATGGTGAGAGTGGAAAGATATAAACGAGACCCAAGGATGAACTGTTTCACGCAGAGGGTGGTACGCATATGGAATGATCTGCCAGAGGATGTGGTGGAGGCTGGTACAATTACAACATTTAAGAGGCATTTGGATGGGTATATGAATAGGAAGCTTTTGGAAGGATATGTGCTGGGTGCTGGCAGGTGGGACTAGATTGGGTTGGGACATCTAGTCGGCATTTATGCGTTTGATCGAAAGGTCTTTTTCCATGCTGTACATCTCTACGACTCTATGACTAGCTATGACTAGGAGGAAGGTATCCATGCACCACTGCTGCGAGCCTGTCACCTTCCCAACATCCTAAACCTCCATGTACACTGTCGCATGATCAAAAATGGCTATGTTCCCAATTCTACAGGACAGCACTGAATTCAAAAAGGCCAATAGGGCAAAGATATGTCAATCCTAGTTTGGCACTTATGTGGGTTAGGTAAAAAGGTGAATTCCCTACCCTAAGGGTGAACAATCTCCACACATCCACCAAGCCCAGCTCCCTGTTTAGATCCTCCAGCTGCCTAGATTGCAGGAAAATGTCGTCGAGAACCCGTAAGACCTTATCCATCTTGGGATCCATATATTGGTTAAAGTCTCCCCCTAAAAGTGTATGACGCCCCCCAAGGGCCATCAACCTAGAGAGTGCATCCGTTCATTTGAAGGGTGTACCAGGGGCAAGATGGAGGACGGGAAAACTTTCTGGCTGCAAGAGCTGCTTCTTTTGTTGAGGTATTTTAGATGCTGGAGGTGATTTTCTCGAATTCCAGGAGCAGCAATTAGTTTTAAATGCTGTTGCATGTTTTGGAACTTTGGGAAAAAGAAAAAAATCAAAACAACAGCAGTTTCAATAGCGGGAAGAACAGACAAAAGAAGCACATGGTGAGCACAGTGCGGGGGTGGGGGGGAGAGGGAGAGAGAGAGAGGGAGACAGAGAGAGAGAGATAGAGAAAGAGAGAGATGGAGAGAACATGCACAATTACTGCATTTGCTGTTTTTGAATTCATGTATCCCTGGACATCGGAGTGCGTCTGCAAAAACTAACAAACAGTGAATTTCACAACTAATCTTGAAGAAACCAGTTTGGGCGAAGTTCACTACACAGAATCAGATCAGTTAATCGTTGTTTTAATTCTGTACAATAGGAAAGCTGCAGTAGTGAGTATAATTGGTTCTTTCTTGATCATATGTTTTTGGAGATAAGTCTCTTGATTAAACTTAAAATAAAAGCCATTGCTATTAATTTAACCTGGTGCAGTGTTTTGTAGAGGATTAAGACGGTGTTATTTTTTGGGGTCTGTAAATTGTGAAGGAGAAAAACTGGCCTTTGTAGTGATATGTACTTCTTGTCAGATGTGGGAGTCTAAAGAGAGTTTAAGGGTTACTGCGGATTATATGTGCCACAAATGCTGTTGTAAACGAGTCTGATCAGATCAAATGGATCGGTTGGATAGTCAGTTAGAAGCAATGAGGAATTTGCAATAGCAGCAGTATGTGATGGATGGCAGTTATAGGAAGGGGGAAAGTCTCAGATACAGTCACATAGATGGGTTAACTCCAAGAAGCGTAAGAGAGGTAGGCACCCAGGGCAGGAGTCTTTTGTGTATGTACCCATTTCAAACAGGTATGGTGTTTTGGAAAATGTCGGGGGTGATGGATTCTCAGGGGAACGTAGCACTAACAGTCAATTTTCTGGCATTGTGACTGGCTCCAATTAAACGAGTGGTACATCGGCTTCCAAGAAAGCAATTGTGTTAGGGGATTCTGTAGTCCGAGGTAGAGACAGACGTTTCTGTGGCCAGTAGAGGAAAAGCAGAATGGAGTGGTGTTTCCCTGGTACCAGAATCAAGGATGTCTCAGAGAGACTGCAGAATATTCTCACGGAGGGAGAGGGTTCAGCGAGAGGTCATTGTCCACATTGGACCAACGATAGAGGACAGGATAAGTTTGAGATTCTGAAGTGAGATTAGAAAGAGTTAGGCAGATATTTAAAATGAAGTCCTCAAGGGTACTAATATCTGGATTACTCCCAGCGCTACGAGCTAGTGAGGGCAGGAATAGGAGGATAGAGCAGATGAATGCATGGCTGAGGAGCTGGTGCATGGGAGAAGGACTCACATATTTGGATCATTGGAATCTCTTTTGGGGTAGAAGTGATCTGTACAAGAAGGACAGATTGCAACTAAATTGGAAGGGGAGTAATATACTGAAACAGAAAGTTGATAGAACTGCTCAGTGGATTTAAACAAGTAAGGTGGTGGTGGTGGTGGGAGTTACCCACGGAGATACTGAGGAAAGAGATCAATCTGAGACAGGTACAGTTGAGAACAGAAGTCAATCAAACAGTCAGGACAGGCAGGGACAATGTAGGACTGATAAATTAAACTGCATGTATTCAATGCAAGGTGCCTAACAGGGAAGGCAGATGAACTCGGCATGGTCAGGAACATGGGACTGGGATATCATAGCAATTACAGAAACATGGCTCAGGGATGGGCAGGACTGGCAGCTTAATGTTCCAGGAAGGATAGAAAGGGACGCAAGAGAGGAGGGGAGTGGCATTTTTGATAAGGGATCGCATTACAGCTGTGCTGGGAGAGGATATTCCTGGAAATATATCCAGGGACGTTATTTGGGTGGAACTGAGAAATAAGGAAGAGATGATCACCTTTATGTGATTGCATTATAGACCCCCAATAGTCAGAGGGAAATTGATAAACATACTTGTAATGATATCTCAGCTATCCGTAAGAAAAATAGGGTAGGTATAGTAGAGGATTTTTAACTTTCCAAACATAGACTGGGACTTCCAACGTGTTAGAGGTTTAGATGGAGAGGAATTTCTTAAGTGCGTACAAGACAATTTTCAGATTCAATATGTGGATATACCTACTAGAGGAGGTGCAAAACATGACCTACTCTTGGGAAATATAGCAGAGCAGGTGACTGAGGTGTCAGCGGGGGAGAAATTTGGGGCCAGCGACCATAATTCTATTCATTTTAAAATAGTGATGGAAAAGAATAGACCAGATCTAAAAGTTGAACTTCTAAATTGGAGAAAGGCCAATTTTGACGGTATTAGGCAAGAACGTTCGAAAGCTGATTGCAGGCAGATTTTCGAAGATAAAGGGAAAATTGGAAGCCTTCAGAAATTAGATAACAAGAATCCAGAGAAAGTATATTCCTGTCAGGGTGAAATGAAAGGCTGGTAGGTATATGGAATGCTGGTTAACTAAAGAAATTGAGGGTTTGTTTAAGAAAAAGAATGAAGCATATGTCAGGTATAGACAGGATAGATTGAGTGAATCCTTAGAAGAGTACAAGGGAAGTAGGAGCTGACTTAAGAGGGAAATCAGGAGGGCAAAAATGGGACATGAGATAGCTTTTGCAAATATAATTAAGGAGAATGCAAAGGGTTTTTACAAATATATTAAGGACAAAAAGGAAACTAGGGAGAGAATAGGGCCCCTCAAACATCAGCAAGTCGGCCTCTGTGTGGAGTCGCCGAAAAGGGGGGAGATACTAAATGAATATTTTGCATCATTATTTACTGTGGAAAAGGATATGGAAGATATAAACTCTAGGGAAATAGATGGTGGCATCTTGCAAAATGTCCAGATTACAGAGGAGGAAGTGCTGGATGTCTTGAATGGGTATAGGTGGATAAACCCACAGTTCCTGATCAGGTGTAGCCGAAAACTCTGTTTGAAGCTAGATAAGAGATTGCTGGGCCCCTTGCTGAGGTATTTGTGTCATCACTAGTCGAACATGAGGTGCCGGAAGACTGGAGGTTGCAAACGTAGTGCCACTGTTTAAGAAGGGAGGTAAAGACAAACCAGAGAACTATAGACCCGTGAGCCTGACCTCGGTGCTGGGCAAACTGAGGGATATGATGAACATGTATTTGGACAGGCAAGAACTGATTAGGGATAGCCACCATGGCTTTGTGCGTGGGAAATCATGTCTCACAAACTTGATTGAGTTTTTTGAAGAAGTAACATAGAGGATTGATGAGGGAAAATCATTGGATGTGATCTATTTGGACTTCAGTAAGGCATTCGACAAGGTTTCCCAATGGGAGACTCATTAGCAAGGTTAGGTCTCATGGAATACAAGGGAAATAGCCATTTGGATACAGAACTGGCTCAATGGTACAAGAGAGAGGCTGGTGGTGGGGGGTTGTTTTTTTTCAGAATGGAGGCCTGTGACCAGTGGAGTGCCACAAGGATCGGTGCTGGGTCCACTACGTTTTGGCATTTACATAAATGATTTGCATGCGAGCATAAGAGGTACAGTTAGTAAGTTTGCAGATGACACCAAAATTACAGGTGTAGTGGACAGCGAAGAGGGTCATCTCAGATTACAACAGGATCTGGACCAATTAAGCCAATTGGCTGAGAAGTGGCGGATGGAGTGCAATGCAGATAAATGCGAGGTGCTGCATTTTGGGAAAGCAAATCTTTGCAGAACTTATACACTTAATGGAAAGTTCCTAGGAAGTGTTGCTGAACAAAGCGACCTTGGAGTGCAGGTTCATTGCTCCTTGAAAGTGGAGTCACAGGTAGATAAGATAGTGAATAAGCCGGTTCGTATGATTTCTTTTATTGTTCAGAGTATTGAGTACAGGAATTGGGAGGTCATGTTGCAGCTGTGCAGTACATTGTTTAGACCACTGTTGGAATATTGCGTGTAATTCTGGTCTCCTTCCTATCGGAAAGATATTGTGAAACCTGAAAGGGTTCAGAAAAGTTTTACAAAGATGTTGCCAGTGTTGGAGGATTTCAGCTATAGGGAGAGGCTGTACAGGCTGGGGCTGTTTTGTCTGGAGCGTCGCAGGCTGAGAGGAGACCTTATAGATTTGCACAAAATTATGAAGGGCATGGATAGAATAAATAGGCAAAGGGTCATTTCCATGGCGTTGGGAAGTCCAGAACTAGAGGGCATAGGTTTAGGTGGAGAAGTGAAATATATAAAAGAGACCTGAAAGGCAACTTTTCAAGGGTGGTATGTGTATGGAATGAGCTACCAAAGGAAGTGGTGGAGGTTGGTACAATTGCAACATTTAAGAGACATTTGGATGGGTATATGAATAAGAAGGGTTTCCTAGGATATTGGCTGGGTGCTGGCAGGTGGGACTAGATTGGGTTGAGCTATCTAGTCGGCATGGATGGGTTGGACCGAAGGGTCTGTTTCCATGCTGTACATCTCTATGACTCTATGACTCTCTCCCATGTTCCTCTCTATGTATTAAAGCTTTATGGATAAGAAAAAACTGACATTCGTCCATAATTTGGGCAAACAACTGTTATAGAAGGTTCTTCTGAATGAGAAAAGTTACTCCTCTTCATTTTGAATTAAAGGATAAAAATAACATCCAGCCAAACACTCTCTTCTGTAACTTTAAATGTTCCTTATTGGTTAGATGCCTTTTTTCAGGCACCAAAGCACCAAGGCCTTTCTAAGGCCTGAAAGCATTAATTGGTGAATTACTCCCGTTTAATGTTCCAGGTGCACCATTTAAATGAGCGGTTAGCCATAACCATCCGAAACAGCCAGTGACCCGACTGTGAGGAAGGTCCTCTTTTATTGGGCACTTCGAGAAAGCGGTAAACAGTTCATATAAACTTGAAAATGCAACTGCAAAAACGACCAACTCAAAACTCCTAACAACTCCTTGTATAATGAACCAACACATAACACAAATAAGACGTGATTCTCCCTCCTTCCCTGTAGGGAGGAGTCATACTACCCACTAATCCCTCTTGGCTCCTACTAGCGGAGGTTGCTCGCCAAACCCAGACAAAACAAACTTTAAAAAGTTAAATGTGTCTTACAACAAGTAAATTAGAAGTGGGTACTCAATCCGTCCCATCCAGATCCAAGGCAGTCCTGGTGAAAAGAAATGTAACCCTCCATCACCACCCCCTCACCTCCCGCCGAACACTGCCCCCATTCCGTACTAAGAAAAACGAAAAGGAAATTAGAGATAAAAAGATTATTGGGAGGGATGGAAGAAAGGAGAAAAGAAAGAAAGAGAAATGAAAAGGTAAACGAGGCAAACCACAGAAGAAACAAAGACAACATGATTGTCCATACTATTTGAGTCAGCCAATCTATCTTAAGGTGTCCAGGAAGTCCTTTGCATTTTCTAGTGAGTCAAAATTAAACGCGGACACTCCGTGGTTGAAACGTAATATTGTTGGGGATCTTACAGTATACTGAATATTCAATTCCCTCAGCCTCTTTTTTTACCCTATCAATGGCCTGCCTCGTGTGGACCATGGCCATAGAAAGGTCCTGGAAAAACATAATTCGTGATCCTTTGGATATAAGAGCCTATGGATCCTTCCCCAGTGCTGGAGACCCATTTGTTTCTCTCGATAGTGCTGGAGTTGCACAAGGACTGGGCGGGGGTGCTGGTCTCATCCGTGCTTGTGCACTGTGACCTGGTGGGCCTGCTCGACCTGCACCCGGTCCGTCTGGAATTCCAGCTTCAAAAAACTACCGAAGCCATTGCTCCAAAAACTGACGGGCTGGCATTCTTCTTCCCGTCCCGCCAGCCTGATCAGGATGATATTCTTATGATGACCTCGATTTTCAAAGTCGACCTGCTCCCTCTACGCCTGGTACCCGCCATCCCAAGGCCTGCACCCGACCTGATGAGGATTCCACTGCAGTTTCAGAGGACACAGTCCGCTGCTCATCCTCCATGACATGTGTCTGAAACGCTGGATCTCCTTGTCATGGTTCTGCAGCATGGCCGAGATCGGTTCCAGCCTGGTCTGGGTATCCTCCATCTCTGAATCAACCTTCTCTCGGAGTTTTACGTACTCCATGACCAAGCTCTGCTCAAATGTTAAGTCCCCTGGCAGATTCAAAGAGGCCGACGCCACGGCTGCGGGTGTATCCGTGGCTGCAGGGCAGTGCCTGCTAGTTGCGATCCACGTGGTCCTTTACCCTTCGTCATTTTCCTTACTCACTTCAACTGACATACAGCAATACAGGGGTCCAGTATTTTTTACCACAATGGATAAGAAAGAGAAGGTGAATGCACCACTTTGTGTGGGTTCTGCTGCAGAGCTGAGCAGGGCAAGCCTACTGGGTCGCCAATATCTTGGATCTCCCCCGAAAATAAATCCCATTTAATGACTTCTTAAAAATGTTGCGGTGGGTCACCTCACAACCGTTAAGAAGTACATGGACCAGCAACAGACTCTGATTACATTCCCGGCTACAGGCTGCATGTAGGAATGTGGGAATAATGTATATCGTGCTGTATTTCTGATGGTGCAGAATATCTCCTTCTCTGATTGTATGATTGTGGAAGGGTAGTCATTGAGCAGCCTAAGGCAGAAATTGCTGGCTTCTGAAAACATGAATTAATAAAGGTTATACGACTCAACTGCAATAGGTTCCAAAAGTATGTTATTGTGAAAGTAAGCGAAAAATAGCAGCTTATTACAATCTGAGACCAGAGAATGGAGAATGGAAAACAGGGAAATGGCAGAACTGTGAAGCAAGTACTTCAATTCTGTCTTCACAGAAGAAAACATCAGCAAAACAAAAAAAAAACTTCCAAGCACGACTAGGAAACCCAAGTCAGGTGAAAAAAAAGAATAGAATGAAATTAGTAAAAATACATGGTTTTGTAGAAAATATTGGGACTGAAAGTAATAAACATAGACAACGTCAGCATAAATTTATGAAATGGGAATCATATTTGAGATACTGGCTGGTTAGTTAATTATGGTGAAGCAATGGATGTAATGTATTTGAATTTTTGGAAAGTTTTTCGATAAAGTCTAAAACCTAATGTGCAGCATCACATCTTATGGAACTGGGGCTAACGTATAGACATGGCCTTAGCACGGTAAAGCTGGCAGGGAACAATGAGTGGTATATTTTGATATCGATTTTGAGTTAACTCTCAGGTGTATTTTACAGGATAAATACAAGACATTTGTGCCTCAAACTGGCACCGTTTTAAATAATTTGAATACCGAATATTGAAAAAAATTAAAGGTATAGCTAGAAGAAAGTCCATGGGTCCTGAGTCAGCGCCGTACTATCAGTGACACCTGCATCCCCCATCACTGGACATCAGCTTCATCACCATCTCCACCAGAGGCCTCCAACATCGAAGTTGCTGATCCTCAGGTGCCATTTTTGCCGCTGGGCCAATACTCTTCCATCACCGCCTCGTCGCCCGCATTGCCAGACCCTCCAATATCAGAGACATGTCTCTTACTGTTGTGCCCACCTCATCGATGTTGCCATGATGCCCATCCATCGTCTACTTCATCAGCACCAACGCACCATCCAACCAACAAGGAAGTCCCCTATCCTCTGACATCACCTGTTCCTACTGGGCCTACCTCACAAACATTGCCTCTGCTGATGCAGCAGTCGCCAATTCTAGGTCCTGTGCTTGCTCCGGAAAAGTAAGCAGGGACACACTCTCCTGTGCACTGGGCCCAGCTCAAGGTCCATACACTGTGCTCCACTTGAGACCTCTCGAGGGCCATGCCCTGAATCCACTCAAAGTCTGCATGTCTGGGCTCTCGTTGCTGCTGATGCTGTCCAAGCTACAAGGTCATTAAGTTACAGAGAGAAAAGAAAGGGGGAGAAAATAAGCGAAAAAAGCAAGTCAGGGTGTACAAGCCGGAGCAAAGGAGCCCTTGAACCAGAAACACCAAAATAAAAGGACCCTTTTATTGGAGACGAAGGCTCATGGTGTATCACAGGGTTCGGGGATTGGGCCCCAACTATTCCAAACACACATCCAACATTTGGTTGAGAGAACCAAATGCAATATTTCCCAACCTGCTGACAGCACTAAACCATGTTGGATTGTCAGTTGGTGAGGAGGATGTAGAAAAGCTCTAAATTGATTGAGATAAGTGGAGTGAATGTTTGGCAGATGTAGAACACTTTGTGTAGACGTGACATTGTGCAATTCGTTAGATAAATAGAACAGCAGCCGACCATTGAAAATGGATTGGTTCTAAAATGTTGATCTATAAACGGACTTATGCTCCTTTATTTGTTTCTGCCTGCGCAGCCTCCGAGGTCCATGTAGAGCAGGGAGTTCTGAATCCAGAATTCAATACTGAGAATGGCATTGGCACGCTGACCAGTATCTATAGGCACAGTAAGTGGGGAGCTGTAACATTGAAAATGATCTGGATCTCCCTGTACACCAGTCACTGAAAGCAATATTACAGGAACCGAAAGCAGTTAGTAAGATAAATAATGTATTGATCTTCATTTCAGGGGGATTTAAGTCTAGGAGTAAGGTTGTCTTACTGCAGCTGTACAGGGCCTTGGTGAGACCCCATCTCGAACATTGTATAGTATTGTGTGCAGTTTTGGTCTTCTTATCTAATAAAGGACAAAGCTGACATTGAGGAAGAGCAGTGAAGGATGACCAGACTGACCTCTGGGATGACAGGCTTTTTGTCGGAGAAGGGATTGACGCGACTGGGCCTGTATTCCATGGTGTTTTGGAAAATGAGTGGTGATCACAGTGAGATATATAAAACTCTGACAGGGTGAGACAGATTGGAAGCACGGATTATAATTCCCCTGGCTGTGATGTCTAACACCACGCACCACAATATTAGGTGCAGACTGGCCACACTGCATTGAGATGAGAATAAATGTCTACACTCAGCGACTGGTGAACCCAGGGAATTCTCTCCCAGATCAGGCTGCGGAAACCAAGGCACTGATCATATACAAGGATTTCTAGACAGTAAAAGGTGGCAATAACAGGCTTATGGCGTGGAGATAAACGATCAGCTGTCATTGTATTGAATGGGGTAGAACGTTCTACTACTGTTCCTATTTTAAATTTTTCCGGTGATGAATCATGTTGCACGATGTGTATATTGTTTGGAAAAACTGCATTGACTTGGAATGGGGGAAGACTCAATGTGTTGATTGGCCTACTCATTTCCCGATGTTTCTGTGCAGTCTGTGGAAAAGCTCTATCAATGTTGTCAGAAGCTCTCAGATATTAAGAAGGAGGTCTCTGCAGGGACAACAGGAATGTGTTTCCGATTCCCTTTTCCAAAACTAATGCTGGTGCCGAGTGTTCTGTCCGGGTTTATCCTTTAAGACGTCAGAGCAGTTTGATGCTATTGAGTGTCTTCCTTGGCCAATTTAGAGACCGTTGAAGAGTGTATCACATGTCTGTGTGTTCGGAGTCAGTTTTAGGCCAGACCAGGAAAGCACGGGAGATTCACTTCCTCAAAGTACATTGGGGAAGGAAATTGGTGTTTGAAAATTGGCTTCAAGATCACTACTACTGACCAGATTTTACAACTCGATGTTTTATTAATTGCTTTTAACTTCCACCAGCTGCCAGAGTATTAGCCTGGTCTGTATTAGTAATCGAGTGACATTTCCACAGCAGCACCATCTCCACCTATCAGAATCCACACTGAGCAGTGTATTTCTGTGTTGCTTGACAGATCTGTCGGAAATGACTCCCTTTGGTTTGAATATCGTGATGTGAGAGACGGGGTGGTAATTGGTCAATTGTAATTATTGTCCTCTTAGGAGTCTAGACATAGCTGAGTAATTTTCCAAATTACCAGGGAGATATCAGAGTTGGAGCTGGAATGAAACAGCTTCTCCTGGGACACGGCTTGTTGTGCATCACAAGTCTTCAGTCCTATTGCAGGAATGGGGTCAAGACCCATTACCTTATCTACTGTGTTCAGCTTTTTCTGCATGTCACGTCAGCTAATCGATTCGGTTAAAGATTGGCATCTGTGATTCTGTGGGTATCATGGCGAGGATAAGGTAGATCAACATAACGCTTCTGGGTGAGGATGGTGTAGATACTACATCCTTGTCTTTTACACAGATGTACACGGCTGTTCCGTTATTTTGGATGGGGATATTTCAGGGGTCCTCTCCACCAGTAAGTTGTTTAATGTTGCATCGACCTTTATCCCTGGATGTGGCAGTACTGCAGAGCTTAGCTCTGATCTGTTTGAATTGGGATCAATTCTCCCTCTCCATCTGATGTTAGTTCCGCTGTTTGGAGTGTAACCAATCCAGAGCGATAGCTTTAGCGAGTTATCATCAAGTTTAAGTACACATGGTTCTGACTCTGTCATGTTCACGCGCACTCATCACTTAACTATGCATTGGCTTGATGGTAATAGTAGACTGAGGGATAATCCTGGGGAAAATGTTACAGACTATGATTGAAAAAAATATCTGCTTCTGCTGTACTGTGGTTTTTCAGAATCACATGTTAACCCAGTTTTATCCGTATTATCTGCGAATTAATTCTTCCAGTGACCCTTTTACAAAGCTCTCAGTCTGTCCAGCAATTTTTGCATTTTTATGTCCAGTATTCATAATTATTTGCTGGCTTGAACATTTGTGATGTTCCTATTCATTTCTGGAGAAATTCTGCAGGTCAGGCAGTATCCGCAGAGACAGAGGAACAGAGTTTGCGTTTCAAGTCTAGTGCGATGCTTCTTCAGAACTGAAAATAATTGGAAAGTGGGTTTTTGATCCCTTGCCAGAGGTGGGGGATGTATGACAGGGAAAAGAGGGTGTGGCAACAGAAAAACAGACATTTAGCAGTGGAGAACGAGAAGATGATGTAAAACGGGTTTAAATTAAGATATGAATGGGGGAAAGGGGTTCCTTCTCTTGAGTGCAAGATAAAGAAGACACAAAAAGACAAGCTCATAGGGAGTTCAGGAGGGAGAATGTTAACTGTGTGGTATTATGTTGATCTGACCAAAAATAAGTTTTCACTGTCGAGATCATCACCCCTTTTAGAAAAACGAATTGACACGAGTAAAATTTTCATGCTGCCTTAGTATTGTAACATAGAGAAAAGCAAATGACAATATGAAGTTTGGACTGTGTGTTGTTGACCAGTCTCTTTTAGTATTGTTTCAAATTTGCGATGTTTATTTTTAAATACTTGATCTTGAAGTTAGTATCAGATGGAGTGAAGGAGGTTGCTGGGTGACATTATAGAAATCAGAAAATCATGGGAGGCATGGATCGGGTGAATAGCCAATGTCTTTTCCACAGGATGGGGGAGTTCAACCACAGAAGGCATAGCCTTAAGGTGAAAAGGGAAGATTTAAAGGCAAGAAGGAGCAATGCTTTTACACAGAGGGTCATGTAGGTATGGAATGAGCTGCCAGAGGAAGACTGGCAGATGCGTGTACAGCCGTAATATTTAAAAGACATTTTGGCAAATATATGAATGGGAAACAGTTAGAGGCATATGGGCCAAATGCAAGCAGATGGGACTAATTTAGTTTGGAAAAGCTGGCCAGCATGGACAATTAGAAAAACTTCACGCAAATTCAGTGTGTTTTTGTGATCTGAAATTTATATTTTGTCCTTTAAAATCATGCAAAGTATTTCTGGAGATCCCTGAGAACGTTACAAGCGGATTTGATAAAGGGGAACTGGTGGACATGAGGCTTTCCAGAGATTTTCCACAAGGCATCACAAAATAAAGGTTCTTACACAGACAGAAGATCACAGTTTGACGGATAATGTCTTAGCATGGGATGGCGATTGGTTAACACATAGAAATCGGAGAGTCAGGATTAATGGATGGTTATGATGAAAGTGTATCTGCTGGAGTACCACAGATATCAGTCCGTGGCATCAGTTATTGACAATCTATACTAATAGCCTGAAGGAGAGAGCAGAGTGCAATATACATGCGAGATTGAGGAATCAAAAGGAAGGCAGTTATTCAATGGAGAAGACTTCTAGAAAAGGAGCATCAAAAAGATTGGACTGTTCCTGTGAATGAAACATAACGTCAGCATGCTGATATAGCAAGTAACTAGGTTGGTACTTTAGGCGGGTTCCTTGGATGAAAGGGTTGTGTTATCAAGAAACTCTAAAATGGGGAGTCAATTACTCATTGTGGTTGAAATGAATGAGGAGTAATACTGCTGAAAAATACAAGAGCCCCCCGAGGGGGCTTGACAAGTTAGATGTTGAGAACGTGTTTCCACTGCTGGGTGTGGTATTGAACTCATGGACACAGATACCGAATATGTAATATTGATTTCAAACTGAGATGCAGTTTCTTCTCTCAGAAGGTAGTGAATGTTTGAAATTCTCAAATCCAGAGAGGTGTGCAGGTGTACAAGGAGTCGGCAAGAAAGCGGAGTTGAGCTCTGGAGTAGGTCAACTATGATCATATTAAATGACAGGACGAGCTTGAGGGGCTGAATGGCCTGCTCCTGTTCCTATTTCTTATGTTCTCGTGTTATGCTTTTGGAAAGTAATTGGATATTTTACTGGAAGTCATGCAGTACAATGTTGCATTCAGGAGGAGAAAAGGACTTGTTTCAGTTCACCCCCGCGGGGGGGGGGGGGGGGGGGGGCGGGGTGGTTGGAGGCTGTATTCACAGTGAATCTGGGTCTGTAACATGACCCACATCTATATCAGAAGTTACAGAGAGGGGAAGCCTGTGCGTGGGGGTGGGGGGGGTTGGGGGGGTTGTCAGTTCCTGACCCAGCCTGGATTTTCCAAGTACATTGACGAAACTGTATCGAACCATCGGCGTGGCCTCGATCTGCCCCTGTGTATAAGGTCTGAAGGGCTGAATGGAACATAGAACATCGGGCTGAGGGACACGAGTGAGCTATTTGAACCTTTCACTGTACTCCACCAGTAAATAAGGTCATGGCTCATCTTATTGTGGTCCCAGTTGCACTTTTCTCTCCATGCACCATTATCCCTGATTCACATGCCTATGGAAAAGAAGACGAACAAGATTGATATAATATAAAGATTTAGCTATCACAAACTTCTAGGAAAGAGACTTCCCACTTGAATGAAATCCCATTTTTTGAATTTCGCCTCATTCATGTTCTGACTGTGTTTTGAGGGTGTCACTGTTTCCTTTCCTGGTTCCATTCCTCCACTGCTCACAACAAATTTTAAATGTGACCAGGTTGGTGATATGGCCAATAATAAAGGTCTCAGACTGTGTCAGCCTCAGTGATAGGAACAAGTCAGACAGATTTATTTAGTCAGCCACAAGTAACTAATAGAACTAACTGAGGAACATATTGGATCTGTGATTACCACTGCTGACTCATATCACCAATGAGCTGAGTTTAATTCCAACCTCGGGCGACTCCCTATGTGGAGTTTGAACATTCTCTCCATGTCTGTGTTGCTTTCCTGCCATTGCTCCAGTTTCCCCCAAAGTCCTAGGATGTGCAGCTGAGAGTGGGTTGGCCATGTGCCATTGCCTCTAGTGCCCATAGATATGTGGGTTTGTCATGGGGATCGCACGGTTACATGCATAGGTTTGGGGACAGGGCGATGTGGGATACTGTTCGGTGAGTCAGTGTGGACTCGATGGACAGAACGTCCTGCTTCCAATCTAGTGGGTTTCTATGACAATGACAATAAGTTTAGATAATACAAACACCCAGTGGGTATCTATCTGATCCACTGTCCTCGAGGTCTTGCATGTTTCATCAAAAACACCTCTAAAGAGCAACAAGAGCAACCTGTTAAAGCCTCCATAATATAAACCCGTCATCCATGGAATACATGAAGTGAAATATCTCTGAACTGCTTTCAATGGAATTATGGTAAAGTGACAAAAGAAAATCTCACACCCGGATGAGATTTGTATTTTGTTTTCTTGAATTATTTTGAGCCTTTGGAACTCTCTTCCCCGCAGAGCATTACAGGCAGAAATATTGAATGCCTTTGAAGCACAGACAGAAGGTTCATAAATAGCAAGAGTCAAGAAATGTTGTGAAATGGGCAGGAATGTGCAGTGTGGAGGAAATGCTGACAGCAGTACAAATGAAATGGCTGCAGAACATCCAGGAATATAAGACAAAACTAAGTTATAACATAGATAGCATTTTAAAATGTTAACAGTGATATAATACACTTCCAAATGACCATGGGACTGCTCTGTCATAAGAGAGGGAACACTCATGGTGGTTTGCCCTGAGAGTTACCACATCTCGGGTGATGGGATGATGATGAGAGAGCGTCCCCTTCATGGTAATCTCTGTCAGTGTGAGGAACTGAACCTGCTCTGTTGGCCTCCCTCTACATCATAAACCAGCCGTCCTGCTAACTGAGTGGGAGATAGCATAACTGTTACAGACAGAAACAGTCACAGACAAAGGGCAAGAGAAGCTTTCATAACAAGGAAAAAAGATGCAATTCAGAAAATGGTCAAGACAACGGCTGAGGACAAAAATGTTCTCTGCCAGAAGTTATATTTTATAAGGAGACAAGTGATTTAAAACTGTCTTTGGCTGAATATAATGAGGTGAGGGAAGTGAAGAAACCAGAGTGACTAATTGTGATTGGATATCAACCATAATTAAATAAGAGCATATTTTTGATGAATCTGTGTAAAATGTGCTTACCATTATGTAGAAGTACAAAGCTGATGGAATATATTGTTTGGAGTGTCCATCCCCGTGGGAAAGGCCCTCGAACAGGCGCTTGAAGAAAACCGGGGTAGAAGTGCCTGAGTGTCGTCTGGGTCGTGACAGGAACCCAGAGGGTTGAATGGCTGAACATTCCTGTAGCATGGAGCTGAGAAAACAATCAAATCAGCCGCGATCTTATTAAATGCTAGAGCACGTTTGAAGGGCTGAATAGTCTCATGATGGATATGAATTAGGTGGGATTTGAAAAACGTACATTTCTACTCTTCCGCTTTATGTGTTACATATGGGAACATCGACAGTTTTCTGAAAATTGGAATTATTTGGAACATTATCTGGACATTCTATAATCGGCATGATCCAGAATATTCTGCCACCTCGTGGGGATGTTGCAAAGATGAGAGAGCGAGAGGGAGAGAGAGCAAAAGAGAGACAGAGTCAGAGAAAAACGGAAGGTGCTGCATGCAGTAGTGAGAGTGGTCGGTGCTGTAACAATGAGTGTAAGGGAACAAGAGTATACGGTGATCCTTATCCTGACAGAGTGGGCAACTTTATTAATGCTTGTCCTGTATTGCTGCACATTTCTTCATATTGCAGATACTGCACTGAGCTGGGTTGGTGAACTCAGACCATGTTTGGTAGATCTTGTGGTGTGCCCTACTCTGGGAAGAGAATGGTCTCCGTCTGTAGTAGCCCACCCATCTGCCTCCGGCCGATAAAACATGATGCAATTGCCTCTTATCTGCCATGCAGGTCAGATCGAAACTGAGAAAGCATAAACATGTGCCCTTTGGTGTTTAAAGATGACAGCAATGCAAGGATCACAGAATATCCAAGGGACATCCATGCGATGGCGAGTACCTCCAGCCATGATGGGTGGGAGAATCGGGGTTGGTAGTTAATGAGGTGAGTCCGATAAGATATCACCAGGAAACTAGCTCAGCCTCGTGCAGACAATCCCTCTGTCACACTCAAAGAAAATGTCACTGAGACAAATTATTGTCAGATTCAACTCAATAAGTTGAAGACTCTGCTGAGGCCACTCCAGTTAAAAAGCTGCAAAAGAAATGCTCATCAAAATCTCCAACATCAGAACTCATGCTGATATCCGTTCACCCATCATTCCTGAGCATATTGGCTCATGTTGCCGAAATGTCTTTATTTCAGCATTCTGAAATTTCTGATCTTCCATGAAAATGTCTCCTTATCTCCTTTTTTCTTTTTCACAAAATCCTTTTGCTTATTGGTAACAAAACTCGTCTCCCCCTCCCCCCCCCCACCCCACTTCCCAACCATCTCTCTGCGTCAGTGATGTTTATACCCACAGCACCGTTTGTCATGGCAAAATGGAGATATGGAGCTGGAAACGAATGGGAGCTGCACATCTTGTCACTTCCAGCATGGGCTGCAAGTTTCCCCACGCTGGGTAGTGATATAATACAGTGTTATGGAGCAATGCATTGGGTTGATGTACACAGCACTACATGCTGGGAGGTTAACCGCTCCTAGTTTACAGATCAATTCACTGCTATCCACTGTACACCTCTCAAACTGAACAGGTACCTTGTCCGCGTTTGTAGAGCAAGACACTGGTGTTGGCTGCAGACTGCATGTCCATACTGGACAGACCATTTCGTCCGGGTTTCTGAATCAATGCCCCGGTGTGGTCTGTACTGCTCCTCATGTTGGAGGGATAGATTGTGGACTGGTGAGACTTGCACAGTATTCCATCCTGGACAGTTTGCTGGTTGTACTGAGTCTGATCTGCACAGTGCTCCATCCTGGACTGATTGCTGTGTTGTGTTAAGCTTAGTCTGTATAGTATTCCATCCTGAACAGATTGTTGGTTTGTACTGAGCCTGGTCTGCACAGTGTTCCATGCTAGCAGATATCTCATTTGGGCTTATACGTGTCTGGGCAGGGTCTGTTAGGTGGATTAAGTATCCGGTCTAATTCCTGATAGAGATATCACTCCTCCAGCATTGCGCATTCTGCTGTCAAAACCCATATTTCTGCAACATGTTGCCCATGAAGAAATTACCCAAGTAAAGCGTAAATATCTGTCCCACTTGTTATGGACCCGAGCAGATCCCCTAAAAATACATGGAAAAGGTAGTCTCGACCCGAACATTTTCTTATTTTAAAGGTAAATGCGAGGTGCTGTGTTTCAGATACAATTCGCTTGGTAGAAATATTCAACTTTCAGCAAAACACAATCTATTCAAACACTGTCGACAAAATACAGCAACAAGAGAAACTTGGAATAATTATTGGAAAACTGAACAGAACAACAGTTTATTTAACTGCTAAACAGATACTAATCCAATATGGTAACGTCACATAAACACACACTTGTTTAAAGCACATTCAGGAAACAGATTGTCTCACAAACAGTTCGCCAATCCAGGAGGAAAGCACATCAAAATACAATTCTGAGTCAAAGCTCAGAGAGAGTGCATAGCATCCTTCCAACCCTGCTGTGACCCCAGCAATAACTGGCGAAACGTAAAACTAAGAATCCTGGTTCTGGGAGAGCTTGACCATCACTCCACAGGACTAGGCCGTGGCTGCAAGGACCACAAAGAATGGACTGTATCTAGACTATCTATGGCACTGTAGGAGCCTCTCAAAAATACCTAACCCCAACTAAGCCATTAAGTCATGGCCAGATAAATGTCAAAGTCAAACATAAATAAAACAAAAGGATGCAGCAGTCCTCGTGATCAGACACAGATGGCGTCGGGAGCCCAGCAATCCCAACTCTGCCAAAACACAGTAGAAACATCGAGCTTGTGAAGAGAAAGCATCAGCTCTCTGCCTCACTCCTAACATTACAATTGGAGATGTACCATTCACCCAATAGTCAGCGATGTCAACATCCCACCCAGACCAAGTATTATTGTGGCATATGAGGGTTGTAATGAAAGGAGGTTAATTGGAGCTGTATGTTCAGTGCCTGTGATTGATGTCAGTCTCCAGGGACCCTAATTGCGTCACTGGAAGGTTTCCTCTTCTCTTAATGCTGGGCGTCCTTCAACCTGTTATCCCATATTATCAGCAACAGCGTCATCCTCAAGATACAGGACAGAGAGAGGAAGACAAAGAGAATCTTACAACAATAGACTGGAATGTTCCAACGATGGATCAGAATCTGACAACATTAGAGGGGAATGCTCCAACAATAGATCAGAATCTGAGAACATTAGACTGGAATGTTCCAAAAATGTATCAGAATTTGAGAACATTAGGCTGGAATATTCTAATAATGGACAGGAGTTTATCCTTGTGTCTTCACTATCTTGTTCATGATTGGCCATGGTTAAAGTTGCTGATAGAAGCAGTACTGATGATTATTCAGGCAGATTACTACCCCATCCGCACGATTTTTGGTGTTGCTGGTAAGCCTATACCTGTCAATTCTAAAAACAATGGTGAACGTTATTGCTATTTCAGTTATTTATATTTAACAAATGTATAAACTGTTATTCTTAGGTTCAGTCACAAAATCCATTTCCATCAATTTCAGACTCCTCACTCATAAACATCTAAGAAGGAACAAGGCTGTTCAGACGCTTAAGTCTTCCTTTAGTCCTGAACTGTTATGTGTCTCCGTATTCTCTCAGCCTCAGTACTGTTGCTGAATTAGCTGTCATCTGTCCCCTTGTTAACTTCCGATTTTACGGCTCCAGTTTTCTTCTGACCACTATTCCAGATAAAAAATGGATTGACAATAAACTTTTCCCTGTCTCTCCAGTTATTTCATAATAAGGACACCATATCCGAGTAATAAAGTCACCGGATGGGTAATTCACAGGCACAAGTTGTGACTTTAAAGGCATTGTTTCAAATCCTACCAGATCCAATGATAGAACTAAAATTCGTATGACAAAAATTGGAAAGGAACCTCATATTACTTACAGCAACCATAAACCATCAGAATTTCTTTTATTATTTCACTGATAGCTTTTGCTAAAGATCGCCTTTGGTAAAGAATCTAAGTGTGATTGCAGACCTGCAACAATATGCTCGGCTCGGCTCTATATTGTCTTGACAAATGGCCTCGCAGTCAAGCCAAATATTGATGGACTGAAAATGCTGCCCTTGCCAGTGATGCTTGCATCTCGGTAAACAACAACATTAAAGGAGAAATAAACCGAGGAAAAGTGGATGATGGAAATCTGACATAAAATCCCCCAGCATCTGCAAATGTTGGAGAATCTCAGCGAGTATGGCGGCCTCTGCCAGGAGAAAAGCAGGTAACGTTTCGAGTGTAGCGACCCTGCATCAGAACTGAAAGCAACTGGCAAATAATATTTTTATATGCGGGATGGCAAGATGAGTGAGGGGGAGATTAGATGAATGGATGGATAAATGTCCAGGGAGAGAGAGGAAGAGAGAGAGAGAGAGAGAGAGAGAGAGAGAGAGAGACAGAGAGACAGAGAGACAGAGAGACAGAGAGACAGAGAGAGAAATGAAAAGCAAACAAAGTGAATGATGATGAAGGAAAATAAAATGGGAGCTTATTCTTACATTTTCCCTTTTCCTATATTCCTGAATATCATGCCAATTTAGGTGGGTCCCTATTTACATTGAGTTTTATTCTCTCAATCGCTGTTCCCTGAGTATGCTGATCAACACTGTTGGCAACGCTGATGCTGTCGTTATAGTTGCTGAGATGCAGAGAAACGTAATTTTACATTGTCAACTGCGTTTTGGAGAGAGGAACTGTTACTGTCGGACAGTCCAGTCATGTAACGGCTTTTTTCGCTCAGAAGAGAAATATTTTCAACACCGAATGCGTGCACCGTCTGTAGGGGGATTGCACTTGCATCTGTCATTACAGAGTAAGGGGAAGTTCTGTGGATGCTTTTCTCGGGTTTGTATTGTCTGCTGCTGGGTTCTTTCAGAGAGACCTGTGACCCCACTCTGGACGAGATATGAGCACTGCTGGTAAACAAATGGAGCTGAGACTGCACAGAAGGGAAGCTTTGTACACAAGGAGAAGCAGAGCGCTGTCCTATCCTCCCTGGGATTTCGAGGAATATGTTTCTAAGTTGAACCCATTCCAAGTGTAAAGTGTGAAACCAGTTTGTTTAAAAATGAGACGGCCACTGAGCTGTGGCCTCTCGTTCAGCATAACCTGTAGCTTCACACCAGGGACAGGACTGTGCTGATACTCATCATGACATGAACTGCATTAATTCTGGAACATTCCAGGCAGGAGTGGGTAACATATGCACCATCTCTGGATATATCATTAGCTGATAGAAACCTCTGCCGATGTGAGGGAGCATTGGTTTTGTCTCCACAGGTGAAGGTACAGAAACTAACTTTCATAAATACAAGGGAACGGGTGTCTGGCTGAGTTTGTCTGTCCGTGTATGAGCGTACGTGTGCATTTGTGGGGAGTGTGGGTGTCTGTGTGTGTTAGTGTGCATGTTTGTTTGAGTGTGTACGTCTGTCTGTCTGTCTGTGTGTCTGTGTGTGAATGTATGCGTGTATGTGTGGGAATGTGGGTGCCTGTGTGCCTGTTTGAGTGTGTATGCCTGGCTGTCTGTGTCTGTGTGTGTCTGTGTGTAAGGGATGTGGGTGTGTGTGGACAGTGTGCGTGTCTCTGTGTGGGGATTGTGGATGTTTTAGTGCGTGGGAAGCATGGCTGTCTTTGTGTTTGTGCGTGTGTGTCTGTGTGTGTGTTTCTGTGTCTGTGTGTGCGTGCGTCTGTGTCAAAGAGTGTGGTGCTGGAAAAGCACAGAATTTCAAGCAGCATTTAAGGAGCAGGAAATGTGAAATTTCGAACATAATCCCATCATTAGTAATGAGGCTTGTGGACCAAGTGGGCTGAACGATAAATGGGAGGGTGTGGTGCTTTGGGGAAGATAGCAGGGAAGATGACAAAATAAATGAAGATGGGGTGAAGGTGATAGGTTGGAGCAGAGGGTGAAGTGGATAGTGGGAATGAAGATGGACAGGTAGTACAGTTCAAGAGGGAGGTGCCGAGTTGGAAGGTTGGATCTGGGATAAGTTTGGGTGAGGGGGTGGAATGAGGAAACGAATGAAATCTGTGGCTGTGTGTATCTTGCGTGTGTGTGTGTGTCTTCGTGAGTGCATGCGTATGTTTGAGTGTGTGTAGATATGTCTGCATGAGTGTAAGCATGTGTGGGTGCGCGTGTGTGTGTGTGTGTCATGGGCGTGTGTATGTCTCTTTGTATCTGTGTGGCTCTCTGAATCTGTGTGTGTGTTTGTAAGCGCGTGTTTAGGGTTGCGATGAGTATGTGTATCTGTGTGAGTGTCTTTGCAGTTGTATATGTATGTGTGTACGTATCTGTGTGTGCGCGCACGTTTGTAGTGTGTGTGTAAGTGTGTGTTGGGGTGTGTATGAGTATTGTGTATCTGTGCGTGAGTGTCTGTGTGCAGCTCTATGTGTGTACATGTCTGTGTGTGTGCATGTTTGTAGTGAGTGTGTGCGTATATGTGTGTTGATGGTGCTCTCAGTTTGGATGGTACTGTGAGCTGATACACTCCCTCTGCCCTTCCTAGACTGAATCCCTGATTATTTTCGCCCTACATTACCACCTGTACAGAGGGGTGGGGAGAACAATAAAGACTGACAGCGACAGAAAGCTCAGCACGTCTGTCACCATCTGTGGACAGAAATGAAAGTTAATGTTTTGTGTTGAGAACCCCTGTCTCAGAAACTCATGTCAGGGAGATAGTACATCACATTAACACCACAGAGACTGCCAGACTCGCCACACAACTGATACACACAGACAAACACGCAATGGCACAGAGACATAGAGACACTCAGTCATACACTGACACTAATACAGACATGGAGTGTCTGCCAGTATTTCTCTTGCTCCGGTAACTTTATCAATAAATCACTTGCTCTCTGGTGTGTGTCAGATTTTTCAGTCTGTTCTTGGGGAGTGTGCGCATATTGCGCTTGTTCACACGAGTGAGTGAGTCAGTATTTATGTGTGGAGTGAGATTGTAGGGCAATTTCAATGCTTGCAGTACTCAAACCCCTGGAAGAATTGTAAAGTGTGTGGAGGACAGTGTGGAACTCTAAAAGGGCAGTGACAAATTGGTGCAGTGTTCCGTTTTCTGGCAGATGAGCATCAATGCAGAGCAGTGTGAGATAATGCACTTTGGTAGGAATAACATTGACAGAAAATATAAAATATCTGTACCGTTATAAAAGGGCTGCAGGAGCACAGGTTCTGGATGTTTAGGAGGACAGATTAGTAAACATGGCAGGACAAGTGAGGAGAACAGTAAATGTCACAGATTATTTTCAGTATCTGAGCTTTTTACAGGAGGAGGTATTGGAGGGAGCCTCCGTGCTCCCTTCCTGGGAGGTAGACAATGTGATGTGAGCCCACCCTCCTGCCCTCCGAGACGGTGTGGTTTCCATTTGTACCAATTCGACACAAAAGAGAGATGACATCAGGGCCACGGCTTCTAAGTAGTGCCGGGGGGAAACAGAACTGCCAGTGGGTTTAAAGTAAGAATTGCCCTTCACTGAACATTGCTCCTTACTCGGTCGGTGGGACGTGGATGTTTCAGAAACTCCACACGAGGCATCCCGGTCCTCTCCGACTCGTACCAGGGTCCTCCCCATGTGCCGGGGTGGGGGGGGGGGTGTGGTGGGATGAGGGAGCGGGTATCGGGCACTCCACCACCCGGCTTGACCCTTTCTGTCCTCGTCCAGGTTGTTACTCCTGGAATGGGACAAAGAGAGGGAGGGAGGGTTGCAGTGTGTGGTCCTGCTCTTAGTGTTGGTGTAGGTGTGATAGGGGAAATGGTGAGGTGTCAGGAGGGAGTCAGTCCTTAGCGTTATGTCCATGCTGTATTATTTGTTTGGCTGGAAAAGTGGAGGGAAATTGTGTGTGAGAGAGAGAGGGAGAGAAGGTGCAATAGTGAGCCTAGTTCGGTGGTCGGTGCTATAACAAATATACAGTGAGTGTTAGGGAGCAGAGAGAATACAGTGACCCCTATTCTGACAGAGTGGGGAAGGTTAGTGATGCTTGTCCTGTATTGCTGTACATTTCCTCAGACCTCAGATACTGCACTGAGCTGGGTGGGGAGCTCAGACCATGTTCAGTGGCTCTGGTGGTGTGCTTCCCTTGGAAAGAGAATGGTCCACCTTTGTACTAGCCCATCCACCAGGACTTCCAAACTCCTGTCAAAAAACGGTGGTATAATTGCACCTTATCTGCCATGCTCAGGGTAAACTGTGCAAGGCAACTTCTAACTAAGAAAGCTCAACCGTGTGACCATTGGCCTTTTGAAAATGGACCCAGTGCTCGGGATCACGGAATATCCAGGGGCATCCAAGCGATGGTGAGTACCTCCAGACATGATGGGTGGGAGGATTGGGCTGGTATTGAATAAGCGGGACAGCATGGGGTGGGGTGGGTAGCTAATCAGGTGAGTTTGATAAGATTGCACAAGGAAACTTGCTCAGCCTCGTACACACAATCCCTCTATCACACTCAATAAAAACGTCACTGAGACAAATTATTGTTAGATTCAGCCCAGTGAGTCATAGATTCTGTTGAAACCACGAACATTCACAAAGCTCCAGTTGCTTGTCCAATGCTCTGCATCACAGAGAAGGACATAAACTTGACCTACCATTGGGAAATAAGGTAGGGCAGGAGATTGAATTATCAGAAGGGAAGCACTTTGGAACAAGTAATCATAATTCTATTAGTTTTACAACAGAGATGGAAAATGATGAACTGGGTCTAAAAGATAATGGTTTAACTTGGAGGAAGGCTAATTTGATGATATTAGGCAAGAACTTGTACGGGGAAAATGGACAAAGTCTTTTCCTTGGGGTCCAAGAGTGCAGTACTACAGGGTATAGGTTTAGGGTGAGAGAGGAAAGATATAAAAGTGACCTAAGGGACAATGTTTTCACACAGAGGGTGGTACGTGTATGGAATGAGCTGCCAGAGGAAGTGGTGGAGGCTGGTACAATTGCAACATTTAAGAGGCATTTGGATGGGTACATGAATAGGAAGGGTTTGGAGGGATATGGGGCGGATGCTGGCAGGTGGGATTAGATTGGGTTGGGATATCTAGTCGGCATGGACGGGTTGGACCGAAGGGTCTGTTCCCAAGCTGTACATCTCTATGACTCTATGATTCTAACTTCCACACTGGATTGGGATAGATATTCACAGATAAGGGGTCAGCTGAGAAGAGGGAAGCCTTCAAAAATGAGATGTCAAGAGCCCAGAGATAGTATGCCCCTGTTAGGGTGAAGGGTAAGGCAGGATGGTTAAGGAATGCTGGAGGACTGGAGAAATTGATGGCCTGGTCACGGATAAGAGGGAAGCATATGTCATGTAGAGATATCAGGAGTCGATGTTTTTACAGTATTCATTCACTGGATGAGAGTATAATTGGTTTAGCCTGCATTTATTAACCGTCACTAATTGTCCAGAGGACAGTTAACAGTTAACCATATTGTTGTGCGACTGGAGTCACATGTAACCATCGACCAGGTAAGGACGGCAGTTTGCTTCCTTCAAGGGCATCAGCGAACTAGTTGGGTTTTACAAACAATCAAAAATAGATATATCATCTTCATCAGCCTCTGAATTCCAGATTTAAAATGACTGTCGAGAAGATTCTATGGCCTGTAGGAGTACACTTAAAAGGGAAATCCGAAGGCCATAACTGGGGCATGAGATAGCTTTGACATATAGGGTTAAAGAGAATTCAAAGGGACTGTACAAATATATTAAGAATGGAAGAGTAACTCGGGAGAGTTTTGGACAACTAAAAGATCCCCAAGATGCCGATGTGCAGAACCCCAGGAGATGGAGGCGATACTAAACAAGCACCTTGCATCAGTATTTACTGTGCAGAAGGATATGGAAGCTAAAGAACTTCGGAAATAAACAATGATATCTTGAAAAGTATCTGTATTACAAAGGAAGAGATGCTGGAGTTCGTAAAGCCTGTAAAGATGTAAAAATCCCCAGGACCTGATCAGGTGTCCCCTAGAACTCTGTGGGAAGCTAGGGAAGGGATTGATGGGCCCCGTGCTGAGATATTTGTATCATTGATTGTCACAGGTGAGGTGCTAGAGGATAGGAGGTTTGATAACGTGATGTCATTACTTTAAACATTTAAGAAGGATGGTAAGGAAAAGCCGGTGAGCCTGAAGTCGGTGATGGGCAAGTTGTTGGTGTGGATTATGAAGCACAAGGTTTTCATGTATTTTGAATGGCAAGGACTGATACGGGATGGTCAATGTAGCTTTAAGCATAGGAAATGGTGTCTCACTAAATTGACAGATTGTTTTGAAGAAATGACTAAGAGGATTCATTGAGGCAGAAATGCACATTGCCGATATAGACTTCAGTAAGGCATTTGACAACTTTCTGCATGGTAGACTGGTTAACAAGGTTAGTTCACATGGAATGCACATGGAAAACTAGCCATGTGGATACAAAATTAGCTCGAAGGTAGGAGGATTGCTTTTCGAACTGGAGGGTTATAGCCAGTGGTGTGCGACAAGTATCAGTGCTGGGTGCACTGTTTTTCATTATTTATATAAATCATTTGGGTGTGAAAGCAGCTGCGATAGTTGGTTAGTTTGCAAATGACATCAAAACTGATGTTGCAGTGGATAGCACAGAAGGTTTACGTCAGAGTACAATGAGATCTTGTTCAGGTGGGCTGATCGGCTAAGGAGCAGCGAATGATGTTTAGTCTGGAAAAATGTGAGGAACTGCATTTTGGAAATGCAAATCAGGGCATGATGTACACACTTAATGGTAAGTTCCTCGGGAGTGTTGCTGAACAAAAACGTCTTGGAGTGTAGGTTAAAAATTCCTTGAAGGTTGTGTTACAGTTCGACAGAATACTGTAGAAGACATTTGGTATGCTTACCTTTATTGGTCAGTGCTTTCACTATATGAATTGGGAGGCCATGTTGCTGCTGTAGAGCACATTAATTGGTTATTTTGGAGTATTGTATTCAATTGTGGTCTCCCTCCTAGCAGAAAGATATTGTGAAACTTGAAGGGAGTCAGAAAAGATTTACAAGGATGTTGCCAGGATTTGAGCTATAGGGAGAGGGTGAGTAGGTTGGGGTGATTTTTCTTGGAGTATGAAAGGCATATACAGGGTGAATAGCCAGGAACGTTTTCGCAAACCTAGAAGGCATGGATATCAGGTGTGACCTAAAGACCAACGTTTTCTAACACAGATTGGTGCATGTGTGGAATGAGCTGCCAGTGGAGGTGGTAGTGGCTGTTATGATTGCAACATTTAAAAGGCATTTGGATGGGTACATGAAGAGGAAGGGTTTACATTGTTATGGGCCAAATGCTGGTAAATGGGACTAGTTTAATTTGTGATATCCCATCGGCATGGACGAGATAGACTGAAGGGTCTGTATCTGTGCTGTACATCTCCGAGAGTCTATGATTCTGTCTGAACTCACACCAGTATACTATTAATTTACCATTGCCGGAAATACCAGCCTATGTTACTTGATGCTATCAAAATGTCTTCACTTCAGCATTTTGAAACCTGCGAACACATCCTTCGCAATACTGACTCTGAGTCTCTCTCCATCCGTCTATTTCCCAAATCCCTCCCATTTGTTGCGATTGAAACTGTTCGTATTCAAACTGAGCATCAGCTTCCAACATTAAGCAGCTTAGAAATAATGTTCAAAAAGCATAGCGAGTGTTTTGACTTCCCGGTGTCCTGCCCTGTGCTCCATGTTGAATAGTGGAGTTTCAGCAGTTTTGATGCACACCTTCTAACTTGATCTGTGCCTATCAATTGAACGCCTGTGTTAATCTCACTCTACTGATCATGTGTTCAGTAACAAGGAATCACTTCCACTGTTACTGATCCAGACCATGCTTCACACAAGCACTTGAGTGACATTTGAGTTAATTCTAGTTTTTGGAGCGTTAGTGGAAAAGCTGGGGACCGTTTCCTGGAGGCTATGCTTTAAGCTGCTGTGGGAATTCAGGAAGGCCAGATGTTTTAGTGACCCACTGGGATGAGTCATGGTGACTGTAGTGACAGCATCTGGATCTGCAACATGACCATCAAAAGGAGCAGAGACTGCAGAAAGGGGAATCTCTTCAAAATGGAATGAGGGATTCACAATCAGATCAGAGAATAACTGCCTCCTATCCCTGTGTCCCAGTCTCGAGCAATTGAGTGACGGCCTCATGTTCCTGTGTCCCAATCTCAAACAGTTGAGTGACGGCCTCCTGTTCCTGAGTCACAGTCTCGAACAGTTGAGTGCCGGCCTCCTGTTCCTACGTCCCAGTCTCGAGCAGTTGAATGACTGCCTCCTGTTCCTGTGCTCCAATCTCCACCTGCTGCCCTGAGTAACAGGCTCCAATACCTGTGTGCTCTCCTCCGCTGCTCCTGAGTAACAGGCTCTGATAGCAGTGTGCTCTCCTACTGCTGCTCCTGAGTAACAGGCTCCAATAGCTGTGTGCTCTCCTCCTGCCGCTCCTGAGTTACAGGTTCCAATAGCTGTGTGCTCTCCTCCTTCTTTTCCTGAGTAACAGGCTCCAATATCTGTGTGCTCTCCACCTGCTGCTCCTGAGTAACAGGCTCCAATAACTTTGTGCCCTCCTCCTGCTGCCTTTGGGTAACAGGCTCCAATACCTGTGTGCTTTCCTCCTTCTTTTCCTGGGTAACAGGCTCCAATAAGTGTGTGGCTCCTCCTGCCGCTCCTGAGTAACCGGCTCCAATAGCTGTGTGCTCTCCTCCTGCTGCACACGAGTAACAGGATCCTATAGCTCTGTGCTCTCCTGCTGCTCCTTTGTAATGGAACTGATGGACTGAATGGCCTTTTCACATTCCATTTATTTCCTATTGACTGAAATCCTTTTTGCTGTTTCTGTAAAATACCATCAAAATCAGAATGTTACATTTATATTTATTTTTCTCACTAATTGAGCAATCATGCTGACTGACTCTGCTTTTGTTAAACAGGTCCGAGAAGGTGAACGAGTAACAGGTTAGAGAGGCTGATCAGTTCCTCCTGTCCCACGGTAATAGGCCGAAAGGCCTATGTCTTCCTATGTCTCTATAGTAGGCACTTGGGGACGGAATTGTTCCTCCCTGTTCCTGAGCAGCAATTTCAATGCGCTGAGTGGTGCCTCGAAGTTATGAAATGGTTTGATGCCAGGGTATTTCAAACTACGAGCAGCATGACTCAAGGTATCTAGAAACTTCCCTACCAGGCATTTTATGCATCTGGTCTGTTATTCTATCCCTGTCTCCTTTTATAAACAGGATGGAACATATAAAACACTGCAATGTTCCAGCAATACTCCTACGTACAAGGAAGAAAGATTAAAACGATTGAAAGATTTATGATCTATCCCTCGGCAACCGTCATCCACTCAATCCAGACTGAGTAAATGTTCACTTTAATCGGGATGCGTGAAATGATGTAAGGAACTGGTTAACTGAACCTGTTTGTTTGGTGACTGTGATTAATGTCAGTCTCCATCGATTGTCCTTATCCCAGTGGAGGGTTTACATATTTTAATGATAAAATTGGCACCGTTCAATGTGTTATCCCATAGTATGAGTGAATGTATCACTAACAGCACTAACAGGGATCAGCAGGTGTAGAGACAGGGGAATGGGAGGTCTGAATTTGAGATCATTAGACTGGAATGTAACAACAATGGACAGGAGTTTATCCTATTATGTATGGATTCTTTCTACATATCGTTTGCTGACATTATCATGGCGGACCGAATATGCACTTTACATTATTCAATATTTTTATTATCCTGCCCTAGCTATTGTTGGCGTACCTGGTAAGTTTCACGGTCCATTTATTATTTGCATTAATCATGTGTGACTGTATTATTGTTATTTTCATTTACTCTATTCTGTAAACATTCACTCTCCAAACCACCACGAACAACAACTGTGAACTTGTTCAATCTTTTTCTCCCTCTTTCGTTCTGGCACCGTGCCTTGTCGGTTGACCTACTCAGTTTCAGCTATGAACCACAATTTGTGGGCTGCACGGTGGCACAGTGGTTAGCACTGCTGCCTTACAGCGTCTCAGGCGACTGACTGTGTGGAGTTTGCACGTTCTCCCCGTGTCTGCGTGGGTTTCCTTCGGGTGCTCCAGTATCCTCCCACAGTCCAAAGATGTGCAGGTCAGGTGAATTGGCCATGCTAAATTGCCCATAGTGTTAGGTAAGGGATAAATGTAGGTGAATGGGTGGGTTGTGCTTCGGCAGGGCGGTGTGGACATGTTGGGCTGAAGGGCCTGTTTCCACACTGCAAGTAATCTAATCTAAATTCAATGTTTAAATATTGAAAGCTTCGAGGTCACTGTCTCCTGTTCTAGGTAACAAACACCATTTCATTCCTCTGACTTCATTCCATCCTTGGCCATTATCTGAGGCTGAAACAGACGAGGCACATCTGTGGTGATCCCTTTGGCCATACGCTGATTCCTGACCCATATCTTAACCATTCCTATTTGTAATAGAACGTAGAACATAGAACAGTACAGCACAGAACAGGCCCATCAGCCCACGATGTCGTGCCGACAACTGATCCTCATGTATGCACCTTCAAATTTCTGCAACCATATGCATGTCCAGCTGTCTCTTAAATGTCCCCAATGACCTTGCTTCCATAACTGCTGCTGGCAACGCATTCCATGATGTCACAACTCTCTGCGGAAAGAACCAGCCTCTGTCATCCCCTCTATACTTTCCTCCAACCAGCTGAAAACTATGATCCCTTGTGTTAGCCATTTCTGTACTGGGAAATAGTCTCTGGTGATCAATTCTATCCATGCCTCTCCTTATCTTGAATACCTCAATTAGGTCCCCTCTCCTCCTCCTTTCCTTCAATGAAAAAAAGTCCGAGCTCAGTCAACCTCTCTTCATAGGATAAGCCCTCCAGTTCAGACAGCATCCTGGTGAACCTCCTCTGAGCCCTCTTCAAAGCATCCACATCTTTCCTACAATAGGGCGACCAGAACTGAACGCTATATTCCAAGTACAGTCTAACCAAAGTTTTATAGAGCTGCAACAAGATCTCACAACTCTTAAAGTCTATCATCCCTGTTAATGAAAGCCAAAAAAAAACAACATGTTTTCTTAACAACCCTGTCCACTTGGGTAGCCATTTTAACGGATCTATGTATCTGCACACCAAGATTTCTCTGTTCCTCCATACTGCCAAGAATCGTATCCTTAATCCTGGAATCAGCTTTCAAATTCGATCTTCCAAAATGCAACACATCGTATTTATCCAGGTTGAACTCCATCTGCCACCTCTCAGCCCATCTCTGCATCCTGTCAATATCCCGCTGCAGCCTACAACAGCCCTCTATACTTTCAACGACTCCTCCAACCTTTGTGTCGTCTGAAAACTTGCTGATCCATCCTTCAATCCTCTCATCCAAGTCATTAATAAAAATTACAAACAGTAGAGGCCCAAGGATAGAGCCCTGTGGAACACCACTCACCACTTGACTTTCAGGCAGAATATTTTCCTTCTACTACCACTCGCTGTCTTTTGTTGGCCAGCCAATTCTGTATCCAGACAGCTACGTTCCCCTGTATCCCATTCCTCTTGACCTTCTGAATGAGCCTACCTTGGTAAACATTATCAAATGCCTTGCTTAAGTCCATATACACCACATCCACAGCTCGACCCTTATCCAATTTTCTAGACACATCTTCAAATAACTCGATAAGGTTTGTCCTACCCCTCACAAAGCCATATTGACTGCATTTAATCAAGCCATGCTCCTCCAGATGGTCATAAATCCTATCCCTCAGAATCCTTTCTGACACCTTGCAGACGACAGACGTGAGACTTACAGGTCTGTAATTGCCGGTGATTTCCCTATTTCCTTTCTTGAAGAGAGGAATTACATTTACCTCCCTCCAGTCCTCAGATACGAATCCAGTGGAGAGCGAGGATGCAATGATCTTCGCAAGTGGCGAAGCATTTCTCATTTCCCAAAGCAGCCGAGGACAAATCTGGTCGGGGCCTGGCGACTTGTCAATCTTAATGTTTGGCAAAATTTTCAGCACATCAGCTTCTTCTATCTCTATCCATTCCAGCATGTGCACCTGCTTTTCAAAGGTTTCATTCACTACAAAGTTCGTTTCTTTCGTAAAGACAGAAGCAAAAAACTCATTTAGCGCTTCCGCTACCTCCTCAGACTCCACACACTAGTTCCCTGTGCTATCCCTGATCGCCCCTACTCTTTCTTTGACAATTCCCTTATTCCTCACATAAGTGTAAAATACAGTTGTATTCTCCCTAATTTGTTTTACCAAGCCTTTCTCGTGCCCCCTCCTGTCTCTCATCAGACCATTTTTGAGTTTCTTCCTCGCCTTCCTGTCATCCTCTAGAGCTGAGCTTGACCCTATCTTCCTCCACCTTATGTAAGCTGCGTTCTTTCTTTTGTTGAGAAGTTCCACCGCCCTCGTCATCCAATGCTCCTTAATCTTACCACTTCTTGCCTGTCTCAGAGGAGCACATTTATGCATCACTCGCAACAACTGTTCCTTAAACAGTCTCCACATGTCTAGAGTGCCATTTCCATGGAACAATTGTTCCCAGTCCATGTTTCCTAACTCATGTCTAATCGCATCATAGTTTCCTCTTCCCCAAGTAAATATCCTCCCATTTTGCCTAATCCTCTCCTTCTCCATGGCTATGTAGATTGTGCGACAGTTATGGTCACTATCACCAAAATGCTCTCCCACCACAAGATCTGATACCTGAAATGGCTCGTTTCCGAGCACCAAATCTAGAGTGGTCTCTCCCCATGTCCGGGGCTTAACGTCTCCTGAACATACTTAACTGGCTTATTCTATCTGCTACTTGAACCCTGAGCTGTGAAATGTAGTCTTAATGATCCCAATAATCTTTTGCTGACACTCTCAAATTCAAACCTGCAAATCTGGTCGATATTCCATCGCTCAGTTCTCACCTCACGCCAAACTCCCATCATTTCTGTGAGGATCAATTTATATTGTTGCTGGGCCTGGTAATGCCTTTAATTTAATATTTTGAAGCACATCGTTTCCTCTGTCTGTGGCACAATCCTCAGTGTCTCTATATTGACTTCACGAACTCTTGTCTGTTGTTCTCATCTAAACTGATTTCCTCCATGTGTGTTCTCTCTCAAACGGCAATTTTCATATTTATTGCCACCAACACACACACACACACACACACACACACACACACACACACACACACACACACACACACACACACACAATATCCTGCCTTATATTGATGCATGGGTTGCAAATCTTCCCCTCTAAAGCATCTCTGTAGCGCAGGTATAGTAGCAATATACTGGCAAAGGTTTGCAATGGTCCTCTTGCTGGACAGGTAGTCCAGTTTATGGAGTACTCCACTAGCATGGTCTGCACAGCTCTCCATTCTGGTTGGTACCTTATCCCAGCTTACGGTGTCTGGGTTGGTTCTGTGATGCAGATTCAGATTTTGATGTAACGAAGCATTTCAACTGATCTGCTAATGTTTTCATTTGATGTTCTCATTTTTGTGATTGGACCCACCATTGTCTCACTTCTCCAGTTACTCTCACTCCCCTGTCTCCTTATCCATATTTTCACAACATGTTATAAGTTAATTAATTGTTTGTTTTTCTGTATCGTTCCCTGGTGTTTTATTTTTGGCTTCTGAGTGTATCGAATGCTGACATTGTGAAGCTCTGAAACAATGAAATAGTATGTATTGGGTTGTTGTTCACTTCCTGGTGTGTCCCATATGCTTATCCATGTTGGACAGGGGGCTCCAGTAGCTTTGAGAGACGTGCTTGTCCACTGAACGCCTGTGTTTGTCACTCTCAGATGACCGTGCAGTCAGTAACACGAGAGCATCCCTCGACTATCATTATAAAGGACCAGACATGTAACTTGGAACTGACGAGCTCCTGACTGTCTCCTGTTATTGAAACCTTAGTGGATGGGCTGGGGATGGTTTGTTGGAGGTCGTGCTGTGAACTGCCTCTCACCTTCAGAGAGACCTGATGATTTGGTGACCCAAATCTGGATGGAGTATAGGGACTGTAGTTACAGCATCTGGGTCTGCAACATAAACAACCAAAAATGAGCAGAGATTCAGAGAAGGAAAACTCTGAAACCATGGAGTGAGAGTGTGGGGAAAGGAATCTGCCAAATCTGGCTGTGTCTTAACGTAGGTAGACACCCACTCTCGCTTTCCCCGGACATACACCCACGCACCACTCCCTCTCCTCCCCACGTACACTCACACTCCCCTTGTCTCATATGCATATCCACACACTCGCCTCTTTCATACCAATAAATCATATTTTGTCAACAATATACAATTCATATACAGTCCGTCAATGCGGTATTTTATAAACTCATACTTTGGAAATAAAATCAGTCTGACTCCAGGAGAAGACAAAGACAGACTCGAAACAAGACCTCACGCCTCAATAACAGTCGGTCCGGATGAGTTCCTTCCTTTATGTCGTTAATACCTTAAGTTATCTCCAGGCAGTGACTTGATATAAATTATCAGGTTTGCATATTAATCAATCAAAAGCCGCACCTCCATTCTAACTGATAAAAGATTTGGGTGACATCTTCGATGTGTTAAATTCATGTGCATGAGCTGTACAACCCTCTGATCTTTTCCTTATAAATTATATGTCTAAGGTCTTCTGCTCTCACTAACACCTGGTGAAGGAACAGCGGGACCAAACATTGTGTTTTTCAAAATAAAACTGTTGGATTATAATCTGGCATTTTACCATTTCTGACATTGTCCAACCCAGTCCAAACCAACACCTCCATACCATGGCTTTTATTTGCTAGCGCCTCTCCAACAAAATACATTTTACTTATCCCATTTGCTTTTGTTTTGCATATTAATCTTTTGTGATGAACTTTATGCAATGACTTCTGGATGTCCAGAACAAAGACATCTATAGGATCCCCTTAATCCATCTTGTTTGTCATATTTTTTTATAACGTAGGTCAAAAAATTCAAATCTGATTTATCCTTCAGTAAATCATGTTGACTGCGATGGATTGAGGTTTGATTTGAACATTTCTAATTATTAATTCCTTAATTACTGATTCTAACAATTTGTCTTCCATTCCTAATAGTTTGTTCATCCCTTTTCATTCCCTAGTGAAGTTCGCTATTCGAAGTTCTTCCCTTTCTCTAACCTCAACATTCCCTCTCAATTCACAAGGTTGTAAATGATCTGCTCCAATTGCTGTTTAAGAGGCATGAGTGGCTGAATGGACTCATTATTTTCCTGCTTTACACACTTGATGGGCTGAATGTCCTCCTGGTGTTCCTACATTATCGTCTCGATGGGCTGAATAGCCTCCCGGTGTTCCTACATTATCTTCTCGATGGTTTGCATGTCTTGCTCCAATTCCTGACCAAGCCGCTCAAGGTTTCAATGTCCTCCTTCTGTTGCTCAGTGACAGGTTTAGGGACTTACGGAATCTCGCTGCTGTTAAGTCACATTTCTAGGGCTGAATTGCGCAGGCACGTTGTGTTGCCCACAGTGGGTAGCTCAGTGGTTAGCACTGCTGCATCACAGCACCAGAGATCCAGGTTCAATTTCAGTCAGGAGTCACTGTCTCACATTCTCCCTGTGCCTGCAAGGATTTCTATCGGGTACTCCAGTTTGCTCCCAGTCCCAGGATGTGCAGATTAGGTGCATTAGTCAAAGAAAATGCCAGGTTACGGAGATTGGGTGAGGAGCAGGGGGGTATAGTGGGATTTAAATGTGGTGGTCTTCGGAGGATTAGTTTGCTGTCGATGGGTCAAATGGCCTGCTTCCACATTGTAGGAATTCTACGTTTGACATCTTCATTGCACAAATCAGTTGGGGGAATAATCTCTGAGTTAATTCCAATCTCCCCAGTGAGGAGATGAATTCTGTTCACACTACTCCAGATGTGATCTCACCGAGATCCTGTACATCATCAGAAGCACTTCACCAGCCTGCTGTAAGGTTCCCATCCAGGTTAGAGCAGAATCAGTTGTTTGAGGGAATACACAGCATTGTTAAAAGATTATTGTCCTTCTCTACTTCACCAGCACAATGGGAGATCTGGTGAAAATGTCATAATGACACTTGAGAGAAATGGGTAGGATGTTGTGAGATGACATCAGTGTTTAGATATACCTCACCAAACATCTCGCCTGAATCTGCCATTAATCTCCCCAGAGCCCATGTCACTCAGATTCCACAGAATCTGGTAAGGTGGAGCTCAGAAACAGCAAGTAGAAACAAACATTTATGGGAGTTATACCTCAAAGACAAAATTGTGATACAAATGCTGTTTTTATAACAAAACAGGAAATTACATATCCAAGTTTTGTGGGTACTACAATAAAAATGGGCAGCTTCAAGTAATATCGGAGCAGTGTTAACCCAAGTGAATTTTAATGCTGGGGAAATGGATTTCACGAGGGTGTGTGAGATCGGTTGCTTTAACAGTATTTTGAGCACCGAGCTAGATTTCAGACTTTTTTGAAATTGGTGTTGTGTGATCAGAGAACAGAAAAAATGACAGGGAAACTAACTAGTTACTTAGTGTCTGTCTTCATGGAGGAAATAACAAGTGATCATGGGATTTGTGTAACTAAACGCTAAAGTCTTCCATATCAGTGATGAGGTAGTATTTGAAAACATATGTGAATTGAGGATTAATAATTCTGACAGACCCGATGTAACTCATACTGAAATTTCAGAGAAAGCAGCAGTGCAGAGATTGATTGCATTGAGGATCATTGTATTTTTCCATGTCCAATTTGGAAGATAATGAATGCATTCCAAGGATTTAAGAAAGAAAGAGGAGGGAGAGTGGAGACCTACAGACCAGCTAACCTGTTATGCACAGTAGGGAATCTGTTGAAATTTATTATAAAGAATCTGATATTGGACACTTAGAGAACAATAGCAAACGTCAAGAGAATGATGCTAGATTTCTGAAAGGGTAGTCAAAATTTGCAAACTTTTTGCTTGAAGATAACCCTTGTGAATGTAAACAATGGAAAACCAGTGAATATGCTATAGTTAGATACTCAGGAGGATTTTCAAGAACTCATGCAGTAAGTTAACATAGAAAATAAAGTACACTAGGAGAAACATACGCAAATTGAGCAAAGTAAAAGTTAGGTTTGATTTTATTTAAAGAGAATCAGTATATAGGCGGTGTAGAGCTCCATGCTCTCTCTCTCCACGGATGCTGTCTGACTCACTGTGATATCTACCACGTGTGGGTTTCAGTACAGATTGCAGCTTCTACAGTAATTTATTTCGACTAGAAGTAAAGACATTCTGCACGAGTTACACAGAGTGTTGGTGAGACTGTACATGGAGTATTGTTTACAGATCTGATGTCCTAATCTAATTAAAACTTCTGATAGAAGAGAGTCTCTGCTCCTGTGATTGCATGGTGTGAATATGAATTGGTCGGTTTCTGAAGAGATTATTAACAAGAATTATAAGTGTGAACTGTCAACGGAAAAGGTAAGAGAAACCAAGTGCAACTTCATTACAGTCTGAACCCAGAGAATGCAACATTACAGCAGGGAAGTGACAGAACTATGAAGCAAATACATTAGTTCTGCCTTCACAGAAGAAAAAAAACAACAAACAAGTCAAATCTTCCCAGCAAGACTGGGAAGCCTTAGTCTCGAGAGATAAAGAATGAGATTAATAAATAAATGTATTGGGATAAATTATTGGCACTTAAAGTATGGTTGCAGTCAGCATACAGATGGAAGGTAAGAAGACAAAATCCAATACCAGCTTTAATAAAGGAGACTACAATAGGATGAGGGAGCAGTTAGCTCAAGTTGGCTGGAAGAAAGGACTTTAAGGTGGAACCGTTGATGAACACTGGCTGGCTTTCAATGCAATTTTTCCAAGTGCTCAGCGACAGTATATAACAGGGAAATGGAAGGACTGAAGGAAAGTAGTAATCTGTCGTGGATGTCCCAGAAAATAAGGGATGCTATCAAATAACTGGCATAAATAATGACAAAGATCACTGGGAAACTAAAAGACTTGGAAAAATATAAATGTCAAAAGAAAGCAGCAAAAAAACTATCAAAAACATAAGATAGATTATGAGAGTAAACTACCGCAGAATATAAAGACAGCTACCAAAAGATTCTATAAATATATAAAACAAAAATGGTGGCTAAGGTAAGCAATTGTCCTTTAGAGGGTGAGATGTGGGATTCAGTAATGGGGTATGAGGAAATGGCCGAGGATTTGAGCACATATTTTGTCGATCTTGTCTGTGAAATACATTAGTAACATGCCAGTAATTGTCAAAGCGATGAAGGTAGGTGAGAACCTGGAAACAATCATTCCCACCACAGAGATAGTGTTGATCAAGCTAATGGGGCTAAAGGTAGATAAGTCTCCTGGCTCTGATGGAATGCATCACAATTTACTAACAGAGGTAGTGGGTGAAAAAATAAATGCATTTGTGGAAATTTTTCTAAATTCACTGGACTCTAGTGCAGTTCCAGTAGATTGGAAAGCAGGAAATCAGACACCACAGTTTAAAAAGAGATGTAGAAAATGGTGGGGAGCTATAGACCAGTTAGCCATTAAGTTTAGTGGGGAAAATAATTCAATGTGTAACCAAGGAAGCTCTTCAACTCGCTGTCTATCTTTGTGGATGGCTTTAGTAGTTCTCCCCCTAAATGTTCAAAATGTCCAGTATCATACCACAACGCATCGGATAATTTCATTAATATTGATGCCATCAAATACATTACATTTCAATCCCGATTTGATTTCAGTTTGTTAGTGCATAATTTAATCTGTCTGGCTGAATTTGCATTTGATTTTCTTCCATGGCAACTCAGCATCACTATTGGTTTCACAGACAAATGTCACATTTTAACTTCTTTCAGAACTCGTTGTGCCAGCTTCCTGTCTCCCTTAACGGGAAAGTATACCTCTACATCTTCATAACAATATCTTTTTTTCTGCCCTGCATAGTTTTTCATAAATTTGATTAACTTAGCAAGTTCACATAAACGTATTTTCTGTTCCGAAAAAGACCCATCTTCTCTCATCCTTCCATTATTTATTTCCTTCTTTCCAGTTATCATTCCAATTACTTACAATGTTACTGGCATTCTTCGACAAAGTATTACATTGTGTGTGTGTGTGTGTGTGTGTGTGTGTTTCCCTTGTGAATAATCATCTTTAGTTGCACTAAGACGAAAGAACGAGATGTAATCATATCCATATGAAGGAGTAAAAGTGCAACGTTTCCAAGTTTTCTGATATCAAAAAAGATGCTAAACAATCTCCTTTATTCATTGATTGGGAAAGTGAACAAATGACGTTCATGGGCCAAATGGAAGTAATTTACTGAAACTTTACTGGGGTCATCGAACGACCAGATATTTAATTTTCTCCTGGGAGTTTAAATTCAGCTTTGTTTCAAGTCTGAGTTACATACTTTTTTTTCATCAAAATGCAATCATCATCGGTGACAAAACCAGAAGTTTCTAGAAATACTCAGTAGTTTTGGCAGTATCTGTTGTGAGAATGCTGATTCGACACAGCATAGCGGAATGGGTCTGGGAAGTTTACTTTTTGCCAAGAGTGTTCAGCGACGTGCCGGTCAGGTACATTGGTCATGGGTAAATGCAGAGTAATAGAGTAGGGGAATGGTTCAGGGTGAGTTACTCTTCGGAGGCTCAGCATGGACGTGCTGTGTGAAATGGCCTGCTTCCTCACTGTAGGGAATCTATGATTCTATGATTTCTTCATAAAAAGGGTGGTCGGTGCCAGGATCAAGAATGCCTACGAGCATGCGCAGGGCATATTGAATTGGGAGGGGAAACAGCCAGCGGTCGTCGTTCACATTGATCTCAATGACATTGGTGAGAAGAATGGAAGGTTGAAAGGTCATGCAAAGAAAGTTCCGGGGCAGGTGGGAACTGTACAAAAATGAAAGTGTGTACCTTAACTAGAGGGGCCCCAACATCCTGGAAGGGAGTTGTGATCGTGCAACTCAGGAGGCTGGGAAACAAAGCAGCAGGTCAGAAACTGAACAGAAAGTAGAGGGTGGTTGAATAAACAAGTAGGGCCAGTACAATGAACATGCTGAGGGAAAGAATCATAACAATTTAAAAATATGAGTAGAAAGTTGGAATAAATGATGGGCTCACTGTTATTGGGGATCAATAAATAAGGATGGAGAGCCTGTGCACAAAAGTATTTTAAAAAAAGACAAATCAATGGAACTTATGTAAAAAAAAAACTTAACTGAAAGCGTGCAGTATTTGCAATAAAATGAATGAGCTGACAGCTCAAACTGAGATAAATAGATATGGCATTGTGGGGATTACTGAAACGTGATTACAGGAAGGTCAGGACTGCGGTGTTAAATGTCCATGGGTACAGTAGATGGAGTGTCTGTTTTGGTCAAGGGTCTTGTCAAGGTTGTATTAAGAAATGATATTAACACGTGGGACAAAAATGATGAATCAGTCCAGTTCGAAATAGAACACATTAAAAGAAATCCATTGGGAGGAGCATTTCCAGCCCACAAACCCCCCATCCTGGCAAACTACTTTCAAAGTAGGGAATAGCATGAACCAGGGAATAATGATGGCTCGAGACAAGGGCACACGAGTGATAATGGGTAATATTGACTGGATTAATCAATTTGCAAGGGGAGACACAAAGAACGACTCATCGAATCTTTTAGGGATTATTTCGTCGATTAGCGTGTCCTGGGATCAACCAGAGAACCGACTTGGTATTATGTAATAAGGAAGGAGTGATAAATCATATTGTCGTAAGGATTATCTTAGAAAGAGTGGCACAGCATGCTGTAGGTTCACATTCAGATTGAAACAGTGAAGACAGTCACATCGAGAGGGTTAGTGTTGGGCAATGACAACTTTACTGGCCCGAGGAAGCGATTTGCCCAAGTAGACTTAGCAAAAACATTAAAGTGCAGGACAGTTGAATAACAGTGGTAACTACTTCGGGAGATAATCAAGCGACCTCAATTGAAGTGCAATCCTTAGCGGATAAGGAATTGTAAAAAGATGAAAAGTGATGCATAGCTTCACAAGGAAGTCAACAATAACAAGACAGTGATGGCCTGATGGTATTATCGCCGACTGCTCATCCAGATGATGTTCTGGGGACTCGGGTTCCAATGCTGTCACGGTAGATGGACCTGAAATTAATGGTCAATTGATGATCGTGAAAGCATTGCGCACTGTTAAAAACAGCCATATATTTCATGAGTGTCCTTGAGGGACGGAAACCATCATTCTTACCTGATTTCACCTATGTATGACTTCAAACCCACACAAATTTGGTTGATTCTTAACTGCCCTCTAGGAATGGATAATAAGTTCTGTCTAACCGAGCGACGCCCTCATCCTATGAATAAATTAAAGAAAAACGATTTAAATGCAAGCAAACGGATTCTAAAAACAATATCAAAATGTCTATGAAGCAAAATGAGTGGAAAGCATAAGAATTACTAAATAACATTTCTCCCAGAAGACAAAAAGTAAAAGAATGTTAAAATTAAATATTGGCGTCTTAGAGGATGAAAACAACGAGATAATAATGGTAAACTCAGAAATGGCATAGGCAAAACCAACACTTCCTCTTTTCACATGTTCTTAAAGGTTTCTTTTTAACACTGTGAAAGTTTGTTTATGTTTCGAAAAATTAAACATTTATTTAAATAAGGAGCAGTGCCTTCATTCCGGAGAGTCCTATCTGTTTTCATCTCAGGAGAAAACTTTTCTTCTAGGAATATATTGAAGATGAATATTTATCTTGAGTTAATTAGCTAAAGGGTTGATTTTATGAAATTTTTATGTGAGCGATGTGCATATGTTTTTTCTTCCATTTTAACATTATTATCTATAGGTAATGAAAGGTAACATATAAATAAAGTGTTGTGAAAAATCCTGCTTTTAGACATAATGTTATTTATGCACAGAGAGGATGGTTAGAAGATTTAGAAAAAAAGTACTACCCTGCAAAGCATTCAGAAAAATGGTGACTGTCAGGAAAGATAAGAAGGTAGTTCAAACGTCTCCGGCGACTATTCCTCTTTTAAAAAGACTTTCCCTTTTTGGAACTGTTGAAGAAGGTAGTCTTTCTGAGGAAAATGGAAGAGCCGTCAGTTTTTTGACTTTTGGAACGATTTTTATATCAGGCAGTGTTAGAGAAGATTTAGTAGAATTATTGCTAAAGTGGGCTTTTCAGTCAGAAGCATCAGCAGATTCTGTGGCAGTGAGCATGAGTTTATAATTGTTTGTGCTAGGCTTAAGAATGGCTCGAAACGTTTCCAGCACATTGTTAAATGTGAGATTGAGTAGTCATAGATTGTTGTGCATATTGCTAGGAATGACATTTTTAGAGAAAAGTTTCAAGCAGTACAGAGTGAATTTAAGAGGTGAGGTAGATTAAAAATAAAACTTTAAAAGTAGTAATTTGTGGTTTCCTCCCAATGCCAAGCCCAACCGGTGGAGGAACGAAAGGTTAACGGAGAAAAATCAATGACTGAAGATTTGGGTTGTGGTTGAGGGATTTAGATTCTTGGGAAATTGAAATGTGTTTTGGAATAGAAAACACATGTTCAAGCAGGATTGTTCTAATCTAAACTGGAAATCTACCAATATCTTAGCAGGGAGATTAGCTCACTCTATATACGGAGACATTATATTGATAGAGAAGGCAAGGGGGTTATTCTAATTGGCAGTGTGAATGGACGGATGGATGGAGAAAGTTATGAATGTGAGTAGAGCACGTCCATTAGAAACGAAAGATGAGAGAGTCAGAATACACAGTAATTCTGAAGCAATAAGTTGCATTTATTTCAATGCAAGGGGTCTTATGGGGAAGAAAGTGAGGACTGCAGATGCGGAGATCAGAACTTAAAAATGAGTTGCTGGAAAAGCGCAGCAGGTCAGGCAGCATCAAAGGAGCAGGAGAATCGACGTTTCGGGCATAAGCTCTTCTTCAGGAATGAGGACGGTGTGCCAAGCAGGCTAAGATAAAAGGTCGGAAGGAGGGACTTGGGGGAGGAGCGTTGGGATTGCGATAGGTGGAAGGAGGTTAAGGAGGTGATAGACCGTAGAGGGGGTGGGGGCAGAGAGGTCGGGAAGAAGATTGCAGGTCAAGAAGGTGGTGCTGAGTCTGAGGGTGGGGGGAGGGGAAATGAGGAAGCTGGAGAAATCTGCATTCATCCCTTGTTGTTGGAGGGTTCCTAGCTTCCTTCACTTCCCGCTCCTCCGCCATTGAACACCGCCCCTCCAATCACAACCAGGATAGAACCCCACTGGTCCTCACCTATCACCCCACCAACCTCCAGATACATCAGATCATCCTTCATTATTTCCGCCACCTCTAAATGGACCCCACCACCAAGGATATATTTCCCTCCCCACCCCTATCAGTGTTCCGGAAAGACCGCTCCCTCCGCCACTCCCTTGTCAGATCCACACCCCCCACCAACCCAACCTCCACTCCTGGCACCTTCCCCTGCAACCGGAGAAATGCAAAAGTTGCGCCCACACCTCCCCCCTCACTTCCCTCTAAGGCCCCAAGGGAATCCTTCTATATCCATCAGAAATTCACCTGCACCTCCACACACATCATTTACTGCATCTGCTGCACCCAATGTGGCCTCCTATACATTGGGGAGACAGGCCGCCTACTTGCAGAACATTTCAGAGAACACCTCTGTAGCAACCGCACCAACCAACCCAACCGCTCCGTGGCTGAACACTTTAATTCCCCCTCCCACTCTACCAAGGACATGCAGGTCCTTTGGCCTCCTCCATCGACAGACCATGGCAACACCACACCTGGAGTAATAGCGCCTCATCTTCTGCCGACGAACCCTCCAACCAGAAGTGATGAATGCAGATTTCTCCAGCTTCCTCATTTCCCCTCCCCCCACCTTTTCTCAGTCCCAATCCTCAAACTCAGCACCGCCTTCTTGACTTGCACTCTTCTTCCCGACCTCTGCGCCCCCACCCCCTCTCCGGCCTATCACCCTCACCTTAACCTCCTTTCACCTATCGCATTCTCAACGCCCCTCCCCCAAGTCCCTCCTCCCTACCTTTTATCTTAGCCTGCTTGGTACACCCTCCTCATTCCTGAAGAAGGGCTTATGCCTGAAACGTCAATTCTCCTATGTCTTTTGGGGAAGGTTGATGAACTCAGGGCATGTTTAAGAACATAGGATTGGGTTATCATATTTATTACTGAAAGTTGGTGGAGAGATATTCAAGTCGAGAGTGTGTGCTGGAAAAGCACAGCAGGTCAGGCAGCACCCGAGGAGCAGGAAAATTGACGCTTCGGGCAAATGCCCAACATCTGGAAAGGGCTGTTGAAGGTCTTTTGCTCAAATAATTGATTTTCATGCTCCTCGGGGGCTGCCTAACCTGCTGTGCTTTTCCAGAACCACACTCTCGACTCTAATCTCCACATCTGCAGTCCTCACATTAGACGGAGAGATGGTCAAGACTGTCAATTCAATGTTCCAGGTGGTAGGTGTCATAGAATGGATAGAAAAAGTGGCATACGGTGTGTGGTGACGGGGAGGCCTGCCGTTTTAGATTAAGGGATAAAATATTGGTGTAACTGGAGAAGTTATTTCTCAAAAATCATCAGGTAAAATGCATGGGTAGTGTTAAAAATAAGAAAGTAAAGATCACTTTGAAGAGATTGCATTACATGCTCGTTTGTGGCAAATCGTCCAATGACAATATATTGTTAGAAATTAAAAATAAGAAAGGAAGGAGTACGTTGACTTTATTGTTCCATATGCTCTCCAACTGAAAGAAACAAATTGAGAACCAGACTTGTAGGGAGATCTCAGATATATGTAAGCTTAATAAGGTTGTAGTAATGGGGATTTTAATTTTCTAAAAAAAACTATTGGGACCACCATAGCGCTAAAGGGTTGAATCATGAAGAATTTGTCAAATGTGTCGAAGAAAATTGTCTTCATCAGTACGTGGATCAGCCTAATAGAGAAGGAGCAAAACGAGACCTGGTTTTGTGAAATAGTCAGGGCAAGAGATTGAAGTAAACATGGGGGAATACCTTTGGGTCTTGCAATCGTAACTATTAATGGAAAATAATACGCCTTCCATTAATATTATCTTTTTCATTGGAGTACCATAATTTTGAATGGAATGGGACAAGGAGTGTCCAAATTTGATGGGAGTAGACTTCTCGCGGTAAATTAATGTCTGACAAGGGGGAGGCATTCAACAGTCTGACAACGTGAGTTGAGAGGCATTATGTTCCTGTTAGATAAAATTGTAAAGCTGATAACGTTAAAGAACAATGGATGACTAAAGTTATTGAGCTTCCACTCAAAAATAAAAGACAGACTTACTTTAGATACAGACAACATTATTGAATTGATCTCTTAATCAATATAAAGAGAGTGGGGCACCATTTTGAGAGAAACAAGGAAAGCCAAAAAGATACATGAAATAGCATGGGCACATAAGATTAATGATCATTCAAAGATATTGTGCAACAACATTAACAGCAAGACTTAACCAGTAAAGAGTAAGGTCTCTCAAAGATCACGAAGGACATCGATGTGCTGAACCCAGGAGATGGGGAATAAAATTATCCCATTCCTGGTGCAGCAGACAGCAGCAAACACACACTACTGCCTGCACCTCGCATTCATCCAGATTGAACTCTGTCTGCTATTTGTCAGCCGATTGACCCATTTGATCAAGATCTTTTTGTAATCAGAGGGGGTCTCCTCAGTTGTTGACCCCAATCCTTTCTGTGTCATAGCTAATATCATATTCATTCCTTCTCTTACTCGTTAAATCATAACTTTTGATGAATAAGATTATTATACATTTTTATGGAGCAGGCCCAACTCCTCAATACATTTTAAGCAGGTCGCGCAGACCGTAGATTTGTTAATTGTTGAATGTAAGTACATAGTGGATATCCCCAGAGTGACTTAGCTGGTCAGACTGCCGAGTTTTAAACAAACTTATTTTATTTAAAACATTAAATAAGGAAACACAAGCAACCGAATATAGAATACCCAAATAACTCATCCGATCCGAACCTGACAGGCCTTCCCGACTTAATGATGCTGTTCCAAATTGCTTTCAACATTCCAAATAAACAAACCCCTTGGCACAAAGAGTAAAAATTACACAAACCAAGCTTACAGGTTACGAATTCAGAGGACAGAAGAACGGGGAGAGCGTCCAGTTTCAACAGTGACCCTGACTTATATAACCTTCAAACTGACTGAACTGCGCAGGTGGAGATCTGGCCATGTCCCATTGATTATACCAGTTTTTGTTTTTAGACTTGAAAGCCTTCTTCTTGAGGTATGACCAGTTTGGTATAAACCAAAGGACCCCAATGAGCCGTTCAAAATTGAGACACTTTGGAACCTTGGGTCGGTTAGAACCTCTCTACCAAAGAAATCAAGCACAACATAACCTTGTGAAGGGACCATATAAAACTGAATCATTAATATCCAAAGATGTCTTCAGTTCTCAAAATCACCAAAAGTAGTGGTTGGTACACAAAAACACACTTATGCATTCACTTAGTACAAATGTGCAAACCTGCAGAACTACATCCAAATTCAGTGTGTGATACACCTACCTCTGAGTGTGTCGATCTGTCCTTCAATCATGTTTTCAAGACCTGCCACATGCACAATTTTCAAATTGTGTGGCTGAAATTACAGGCTCGAGCTAAACAGACTCGCAGTTTTGTCCTTAAATTTCTCCAAAAGCTTCAATGGGTTATGATCAGTACTTCCAGTTGTCTCAGATGTATTGCTGATAATATAAAAACTGAAATGTTGTCGTGCCAACATTTAGCTCAAAGTCTCTTTCTCAGCTGTTGAATATTTCTACCAATAAACGTTTAACTTTCTGAATAAATACCAATAAGTCTTTCTATCTTCTCGTCGTCTTCCTGCAGGTGTGCAGCACCGACACCCACATCACTCGCATTTATAGCCACCTTGAAAGGCTTTGCTTAATCAGATGTAGCTGATACTGGGGCAGTGGTTAACACATTGTGCGTGCTGTCAAATGTCTTTTCTCAGACATTTTCCCCTGAAGTGTCTTGCCTTTCTTGAGCAATTCAGTGAGTGGAGCAGCCATACTGCTAAAATTAGGCACAAACTTTCGATAAATTCCACTCAATCCCAGGAACCATAATATAGCTCCTTTTGTCGAATATGCGGGAAATTCCCCAATTTTCTTCACGTTTACATCTCATGACACCATTGACGTGAGCTTTAGCAAATTGACGTTTTGCTTGGTTTACCACCAAGTCTGCCATCCAGATCGATTAAACAAGTCTGATAAATGCTTCCATGAGTGACTAAAAATCACGAGGTCATCAATGTACAGCACATGTTGGATAATCTGGCAACTTGTTGGTTAGTCTCTAGAACGTGACCGACATGTTTTTCATACCAACTGTAAGTTGCTTGTCCCACCTTACCACTGAAGCCTTCCAATTGCGTAATTCGAATTACATCCTTTTTTTTTAACTGCATTGACTTTGCGATAGTTCACACATAATCGTTGGGTACCACCTGGCTTCAGTATAATGACTTTGGGTGAGTTCCAGTCACTGTAACCGAGGTCGATATATGTCATCTTGGAGCATGTGTTAAATCCCCTTCTGAACCTTTACCAACTTTAGAGGATGATGCCTAAAAGGATGCTGCTTTCTCGGAACAGCATGTCCTTTCTCTACATTATACACAATTAGGTCGTATTTCCCATTGAATTTCCTCATATCTCCCCATATAATACTAATAACTCTTTCAGTTCATTTCAATTTTTTCCTCAGTAAGGTTATTGAATAATTTATCCCAATTTTGGACAACTTCCTCATTGTCCACTTTAATTTGAGGAATGTCCAGTTCAGAATCCTCTGAACGTGGTTCTTCCTCCTGTACTGTAATCATTAACACCTTCTCCTGTTGCACTCCTTCCCTGTCGAAATACCTTTTCAGCATATTCACATGACATACTCTGTGAGATTTCTTTCTGTCTGGAGTCCCTATCAAGTAGTTACCCTTACCCAATATTCTTTCTATTCAATAAAGTTCACCAGTCCTTGCTTTTCAAGGTTCACCCATCACTGGAAGTAACATACATACCTTATTCCCGATAGCAAAACTGCAAAATTTTCATTTCTTGTCCACTTCCTGTTGAGGTGCATTCTGCAATACTTTTAAATGCCATCTAACCAACTCCCCAATGCTTTTTAATCGTGCCGGAAAATTTGAGACATCGTCCAATAGTGTGGCCTTTTAATTCTGATTTACTAATTATTCCTTAATCGATTTTAACGGTCCTACCTCTTAATAACCTAATTAAAATGGACAGAATTTGGTCAATTCGTTTTGTGCATCTCTGATCACAAAAGACACAAATGGAATTCCCTTACCTCAATCAGCTGGATAATCCTTACCTAAAGCATTCAACATGATCCTTACTGTTTGATGTCACCTTTCTCGTGCTCTCTGCGATTTTAGATGGTTCACATGAGATTTGAATTGCTTTATTACACAGCTGCCCTTAACTTCCTTGAAATGTTTGGATGTAACGTTTGAACTTTGATCACACTGTATCTCTATTGGTAGTCCGTATATATTTTTTAAAAAGAGTATATCCTCCACAATCCTTTTCGCTGTGATATTGCATAATGCAATAGCCTCTGGAAATTTCGTCGATACATCCATTATTCTCACTTTTTTTGTTGTTTGATATAGGGGACCAGGCCAATCAATTAAACTCTTGTAAAAGGTTCCTCAACTGCAGGAATAGTTATTAAAGATGAAGGTTTTATTAATACCTGTGGTTTTCTAATTATCTGACATATATCACACCTCTGGCAAAATTCAACAACATGCTGGTGCAGTGTAGGCCAGTAAAAATGCCTTCATTTTAGAATGTGTTTTTCTCAATCCTAAATGACCTCCACGTGGTAATTCATGCTTCACTTGCAGCACCTCCTTTATGTACCCCATTGGAAATGCAATTTGATGAATTTCTGCCCATTTCTTATCTCTTTTAAGAAGTGATAGTTCCCATTTCCTCATGCACACATCAGTTTAAAGGTAATAACACTCAGGGATACATTCAGAATCCCTAATGTATATGCCCTTTTGATACAACTACTTTAAAATTTCATCTTTCTGCTGTAACTCAATTAGTTTAGCTGTAATAAACATGTTTGCATGATCAACTATTTTGTCCTGTTTTGCCTCAACTATCTGATGGAGCGAAGTCTCTCCCAGTGCCACTTCAGCTTACTTATCTTTACATATTTTATCTCTCCTGTTTGAAGTCGTGACATTGGGACCTTGTTACCCCACATTCAGGAAAAGGCATTGCTTCAGTTGGCTGTGTCACCACTGGCTTTTAACCAGAGCAGGCAGCACGCCTACCGGTGAATCAGCTACATACTTTACAAGGAAAAATTGCATTCCTGGAGCTGAGAGTTTGTCCAGTACTACTATCACAACTTCTTCACTCTTCACTGGACACTCTACCCTCGCTTAATATAACGGTGTGCTTTATTTTTTTGTCTCACAGCGAATTCCCTTTAATAGTACCTTTTCCGGAAATAGTCCCTCAGGAGTATATATCTCCTCATCTTTCAGCATCGCAGACTGAGAGGATCCTGTGTCCCTTAATATTGCATCCTCTGTACCTGCTACTTCTGGCCTATGTGAATAAAATTTCCCTTTGAAACTATATTTTATAAGCAGATTTGGCACCTCCTCCTTGACCAAACTCCGATCAGCTTGTACACTCTGCTGAAGCTTTCTCGCCTCCACTGTGATTTCTGTTATCAATCCAACAATACTCCGAGGCTTATCCTGTTTTCCTACATTTTTTTTTCTAGCGCACAAACAGAGTAATTTCCTGTGACCTAATTTATTGCAATGAAAACAGTGGAGTTTATTAATTTGTTTGCCCTCTTCTCGGGTTTCCTTCTTACCCCTGTGGTAAGTTATCCTGATGATCTTCACTGAGATCTACAATCCCTTTCCACGTGAGGATTTCCCTTTGCCCCAGTTTACTTCCCTCATGGACTCAAATTGAGTCTGGAAGCCAAACTGTGTTTCATGGACCAATTCATAATCTTCAGCCACTTCGGCTGCTAACCTTGCTATCTTCACGCTCTGCTCTCCCACATGAGTTTGCACTACTTCAGGAAGCGAATTTTTGAATTCCGCCAGAATAGTTACTTTCTAAGTACATTATAGGTTTGCTTGATTTTTAATGTTCTTATCCATCTCTCGAAATTACTTTGTTTGCTCCTTTCAAACTCAATATACCTTTGACCCCGGCCACTCCTCAGATTCCTGAAATGTTTTCTATCGGCTTCTGGAACAAATTCATGTGCACTTTCTTTACTTTCTCATACTCCCCAGATCCCTAAGCTTACCTTCAGCCTTCATTTCCATCCTTTTAAGCTGACTTTCCATTCTAAATGTCCATCTCTGAAACTCAAACGCTCTCTCTTTTTTCTTTTTTCTCCTGGTAAACATTTGTTTTATTGTTTTCTTTTTATCTTTCCTGGATTACACCTATTCGTACTCTTTCGTTCTCTTCGAATTTTAGTCGCAACGCAAACTGCTTCATTTCTGCTTCTTACACAAGCTGCTTTAATTGGGATGGGAGTTTAATCATGTGTACAGATCCTGATGAATTTTCCGGCGAGTTTAAATGCAGAGCTACTGCTGCAATCATCTCATCTTTCCTCACATTAGGAGGCAATTTCAACTGCTGCTTGTCCACTAATTCCTGCAGCTTGGATTTATGTGCATTTTGTAAAATCCCAAGGTCGATTCTTCCACATCCAAAACATCCTTGGTTCCTGCAAGAGCCATTGCTATCTGAAGCTCTTTTTACCAAGCCAAATCAATCCACAAAATAAGATACACCAACAGCTGCCACTCGCTGCCTAAATCCTGCAAAGGGCCCCCAATCAGTTATGGACCAGTCCCGACCCTTCAAAAACTTTTAAGCAAGTAGCCCGGACCGTAACTTTATTATTTGTTAAGGTAAGTGTCTCGTGGATATTCGCAGAGTGAATTAGCTAGTCATACTGAAGTATTTTAAGCAAACAGTATTTATTTCCCAAATTACAGCATGAAGCGCAAGAACTGAAGCTAGAATAGCCGAATAACTTAACCTATCCAACCAGCAGGCTATCCTGAATTAAGGATGCTACACCAAAATACTTGCAACAATCGCAATAAACAAACCCGTTAGCACAAACAGTAAATCTGACACAAAATGCTTGCAGGCTATAAGGTCAGAAGTGCAGAAGGAGGGGGTGAGCATCCAATTTCAACAGTGACCCTGACTCAACTAGCCCCCAAGCTGAACAGACCTGCCCAGCTACAGAGCTGGCCACATCCTCTTGATTATGCAGGTTTAATTTAAAGACTTGAAAGCGTTCTGCCTGAAGCATTATGTGTTATGTACAAACGAAAGGACGCCAATGACCCTTTATAAATATCAGCCATATTGAAATCTTGGGTCATTTAGTACCTCTCAGAAAAAAAAAACGATCAAGAACAACCTAACCCTGTGAACGGACCAGCTTTGTGACAACATGCTACATTCGGCTTTGAAATAAATTCAAAAAATGACCTGTTTGTGAGTTTATATAAAACAGTGCTGAAGGGCATTGTGTATTGAAGATACAAGATTGTCTTATTAGAGCAATTAGACAGATTCACACTTTCTGTGTATGATCAAGGCAAATATGCCCACTGTAAATCTATTGGCTGGTCCCTGTTCCAATGGACGAGATATCAATATGGTAACTACATCTAGATTGTGTATTTTGGGGGTGGTGGTGATGGGAGGTTCAGGTGGTTATAACATTGCAAACGGACATCACAGCAGAATCATCTAACTTGTAATAGGAAAACATGTTCATTGTCCCTCAAAACTAACGTCACGACAGCAATAGGTGATGGGAGATGTGACCAATAGCCAGTGATGCCAAAATTTTATCCAGTCCAGTTCTTATTGTGAACGGAAGGTACCATACTGAAATAGTTAACTAGATATGTTTGTTCAGTGACTGTGATTGACGTCTATCTCCATGGATCCTAACTGTGGCACTGGACGGTTTCCCTCTTCTAATAGTAAGGGGCATCTTGCAATGCTTTATCTCATACTAGAAGCAGATGCTTTCCTCCAACACTCACAGGGATCAGCAGCTGCAGAGACAGGGAGAGAAGAGATAAACATCTGAGAATAGTCTGGAATGTTCCATTATGGATCAGATTTTGAGAAATTTAGACTGGAATGTTGCAACAATGGACAGTTTATCCTGGGGTCTTTCTTATTTTCCTGGTCTGGCTTCACATTATCAGATCGGATATATGGGTGCACTGATGATTATTCAGGCGGGCTACTATCCCATGCTCGCTATTGTTGGTGTTCCTGGCAAGTCTTTTCATCTCTATTCATTTATTAATCCCATAAAGCATGGTGAACCTCATTGCTATTTCTGTTATGCTATTTGGCAAAGACAGAATCTATTGTCTGCAGTTTCAAATACAAATTGCATTCATAACCATAAACCTTTGAATCGCCCAACAAGCCCGTCCTCACAAACATCTGAGAACAAGACTGTTGACAATCCCGAAGTACCTTTTGGACCCGAATTGATTTATTTCTCAGTTTTCTCTTCATCACTAAACCTACACAGTACCAGCTCCATAATATCAGCAGTCCCCACCTTCACATCAGTGCAGGTACTAAATAAACCATCATCCATGCCTTGATAAAATTCAGACTTTATGGTCCAGTTCTCGTACAAGCATTCATTCCGTTACAAATATGTCCACCACAACCTTTTTCTTGTCACTGAAGTAAATCCATGAAAGGGATAGTGTGTCAGACAAGTGATGTGGGTGGATATGTAATTCAGAGGCCCAGGTTACTGTTCAAAGTACACTGTTTTAAATCCTACCTCAGCTATGTCAGAACTTAAAATCAAATGACAGAAATTGGAAATAAAATGTAATTTCACTCATATTACAATAACAGCACAAGCCTTTTGTCAATATGTTTATCTATGGCACTGATGTCCTTCGGTAAAGAAATCTAGCGTTACTATCGGACTGTCTTAACACTGACGTGAGACCCACAACAATGTGCTTGGCTCTATACCATCTGAAGGAAGGACCTCACAGTAAAGTAGCCCTTACCAACGATGCAGACATCCCATGTCATAACAACATTGAAGTTTAAATAAAACAAAGAATGATGCAAGTGATCAGGAACAAAAAAAAACGAACGAGAAGCTGCCACAGCAACTGATCGGATTTGGCTCCCTTGGGTTGAGGGCAAAATAGAATTGACATTTCGAGTCCGCTGACCTACCATAATAACTGAACACAGCTTGAAAATATTGTGATTGATGTTGTGACAGGGATGTCTATGATGAAGGGGACAAGGCTTGAGTTGAATAGACAGAGAAAGAGAGGGATAAATGAAAATAAGCAAAGGGATTGAAGATGATCAGCTGAAATGGAAATACAAAAACGAGATTAATCTTATTTATTTTCTCGTGTCCCCATATTACTGAAAAGTATGCCCATGTAGGGTATACATCAAAGTCCCTATTTAAAGTGAGTCATGTCCCTTTGTCTGTCATCCCTGAGTGTGATTATCTTCCTTTATTTATTAATGGGATACTGGGCCTATATGTAATTCCCTTTCCTCATTTTACCCTGAGAAAGTGTTGGTGAGCCGCCTTCCTGACCCACTGCTGTCTGTGGGCTGTCAGTAATCAGTGCTGAGGTCCGCCCGGTTTCATTTCTTTGATGTTTGTAGTGAGTAATATAACTCACTATAACTAGTTTGGCTATTTCAAACGGCAATTCAGAGGAAAATGCATTGCGGGATTTACATGTCAGCCCGATCAGCTGAACGTGGTAAATCTCATTCCCTGAAGAACATTAGAGTGTCAGGTAGGATTTTCTGACAATCGGCAATAGTTCCATAGCTTCATTTGATTTGATTGAATTCTAATGCCACAATTTGTCATGGTGGGATTTGAATTCAGGGTGGGGATCAGCACCCGGTTTGGAGATAATACTGAGGGGACATCGCCTTCCCGGCATCTCCAACCATCTCAACTGGCAATAGAGGTGTTGCCGTTTGTGTGGGTGTGCTTGATGCACACTTAGTCGCAAGGCTAAGGAATGATTTGGCAAAAAACATACCATCCTTCTTAAATTTGTACTAATTAGAACGTTAAGTATCAGACGGGCCTTTGGCGAAAATGAGCTGGGCTCCTTGGTCAGGAATCACAATCAGACTTCATACAGACAGCAAGTAGTCAACACAGTAAATTGTATCCTGTCCTTCACTGCAAAATGAATCAATAATAGGATGAAACACCTTCCTGCAGTGCAAGAATGTAGTTGAGAAGCTACTCGGGGCACCGTAAACAGATCATCTCTCCTTTATAAGGAATGATCACCTTGCCACACAGAGCCAGTGTAAAGGAGTTTCACCGGACTAATCCGTGTGGTGATGGTACCATGAGGAGACTGTGAAGACAATAATCTGTATCACTACAAAAGAAACAAAAATGTGATTACTTTAAAACTTGAGAGTTATGGACCAACACTCATTGTTTTCAAAATAAAACATTGTCACTGTTAACTAAAAAAATATGTTTTTGCATCATACATGTTTTCACATGGGCAAATATAATGAAAGAAAATGATTATAAGGATGTGAGAGAGGTGTATGGAAATGGGGTTAGCATGGATGGACGTTTTGGTCAGCATGGACCAGTGTGGGCTGGACGGCCTGTCTCCGTCTGTCAGACTCTACGATTCTATGATATTATGCTTACCTGAGTGGGACCTCATGTTGGTTAAGTGAGAGTTGCAGGCTCTGAATGAACTGTCACTGCCTCAATGTGCAGTTGGTGTTTGATCCTGCACTGAACGTCATGTTGTTCACAAACCACACTTCGATTAAGTTTTCCATTCCCACCAACTTCTGACCTTCATACAGAACACTAGCCTGCCTTCTGGAAGATACTTCCTTGAGACTTGGCACAATCTGCCTTGTGTCCATCCTTACTGTTCGCAAACCATGGTATCGTTAACGTAACATGTGTGCACCATTAGCAATGGTGCCAGGAGGAATAACATGGACTAATCTGTCTGTGCAGTCTATGCTTCATTGGTTTGTCATGTTGAAGCATCAGTGACATCTTACTTTGTTTTACAGTCTGGAGGGGCTGAATAGTTTCTTCTCTTCATGCGTTAGTGTTTCGAGGGGCTGAACATCCTCCTTCTGGTCCCGGGAAAAAGGTTCACAGACATTATTGGGCGACCATTGGTTCCTGATTACCAGCGTGATGTACTGACTGAGCTCATTATCTTCCTGTGTAATAGCAGGCAGGCAGGGGCATGAAAGAACACAGCAAGTTAGGCAACATTGAGTTCTCCAATTTCAAATAACCTCCTTTTCATCCCCCAACCCCTTTCCCAGCCCTTCTCCTCCCTTCCATTCTAACTACCCCTCTTTCAGATTCAACTGGATTCAGTCCTCCCATCGTCCAACCCAGTGGTACCTCTTTACCTGTGATCATCTATCCCCACCTCAACACCCTGCCTCCTCCTCTCTCGTACTGCACCTTTAATGCACCCTTAACCTACCCAACTCCTGAAGAATGTTTATCCCCAAGCAGTTGACTCTCCATCTCCTGATGCTGTCTTGCTTGTTGCGTTCTTCCAGCCTTCTGCCTGTCTACTTTGCATTTCAACATTTGCAGGTATTTTTTTCAAAATCTCTTCCTGTGTAATAGGCTGGAGAAAGCGAAAGAGCAGTGTCTGTTCTTATCCAATAGATTTAATGGGCTGAATGGCTTTCTCAAATTCCTGACAAACCAGCTTGAGATGCTGCATGAGCTTCTTTTTTTACCACAAAAATGTGCGTGGTCTGGTCGCACTGTTATATGAATGTTGCCGACAGTTTAACTTTACGAGCTTGAATGTTGTCCAGGTTTTGACACTTCAGCAGCTGAGGAGGTGACACATTGTTCTGAACATTGTGTGATCTTCACTGAACATCCCTACCTCTGATGGTATGACGGAGAGAAAGAATTGATGAACGAGATGCAATTGTTTGTGCCGATAAAATTTCCCTGACGATCACCCACAGAGATATCCAGGGACTGGGAGGATTGGTGTCCACCAGCCACACTGTGCTCTGAATGACCTAGCCAATGGAGAGTTTACAAGTGATTCCTATTAAGTGCAGTTTTGTTCAGTCTCCTTGACACCTTACTCAGTCAAATCCTGCTGTGATGTCAGGGCCAGTCAATTTGATGCTGTGTTCATGTTGTTGTCATGTTCATGTCAATAAGTGACGGAAGATGTGTGGAGAGTGTTTCCTTCTCTCAGAGGGTAGTGAATGTTGGGGCCTCTCTATCCCAGACAGTTAGGTGGAGCTACATCATTGAAAGTTTTGTGGGCACGGCGTGGTGTTAATTTAAATTGACACGTCAGAAGTTTGAGTGCTACAAAGAATTGGGCATGAAAGAGAAATTGCGGTCGAGAGCAGATCAGCAGTGCCCTTCCTGAAAGGAAGGGCATGATTAAGGGGCCATATAGTATCGTCTTATTCCAGTCTGCACCATTGTCCAGTCACCTGGTGGCCTCTTCCATTTCCTCTGTTACTAACTTGAAGTAGCTGAATAGACTGCATGATCTACTCTGGGTAGTGTTTTAAAGGCTCGAGTGGCTGACTGGCCTCCTCCTGTTACTGTGTATCAGTGTCCAGGTCCTGAAAAACATCATTCTGTTCTTGTGTAACTGAAATCCATATAGACTAAATCTACCGCCTTTGGTGAAAGTAAGCACTGTCGATGCTGGAGTTCAGAATCGAAACGTGTGGTGCTGGAAAAGCACAGCATGCCAGGCAGCATCCGAGAGGCTGGAAAACCGATGTTTTCGATATTTCTGATGATGGGCTTATGTCCGAAACGTCGATTATCCTGCCCCTTCGATGCTGCCTGACCTGCTTGCTTTTCCAGCACCACACCTTTCGACATCTAACGGCCAGACCGAGTCAACTTTCCTGGTAACGTCATCATAGAACTTTAACAAATTCGTCAGTTGCGAACTTCCACTCATAAAGTCATGCGGTCTATCCCGAATCAAATTCTATTTTCAAAATGCATGTACATCTTATCCCTGAGATTCTTCTCTAGTAGCATACAGATGTTAATCTTCCTGGTCTATAGTTTCTAGACATTTGCTTTTTTAGTCCTTCTTGAATAAGCTACAACATTTGTTATCCTCTAGTCTTCAGGAATCTCACCTGTGGTTAATGATGATCAAATTTTTCAGCCAGGGTCCCCGCAAATTCTTCTCTATACCCTTGCAGTGCTCTTGGATGTAGCTGTTAAGGACCATGAGATTTATCCAACTTCAAACATTCTAGTATATTCAAAACCTTACTTACTGTGATATGGACGGTCCCTAAGATATCACCACTAACTTCCCCAAATTCCCAAGTATTCCCAAGTATTCATATTTCCTCGGAAAACACTGAGGAGAAATATTTATTGAGGACATTTGTCGTTTGCAAAGGGACTTAGATATGATGCAGAGCTGGGCTGAGGAGTGGCAGATGGAGTTCAACCCTGCCAAGTGTGAGGTTGTCCATTTTGGAAGAACAAATAAGAATGCGGAATACAGGGTTAATGGTAGGGTTCTTAGTCAGGTGGAGGAACAGAGGGATCTTGGGGTCTATGTACATAGATCTTTGAAAGTTGCCACTCAGGTGGATAGAGTTTGTAAGAAGGCCTATGGAGTATTATCGTTCATCAGCAGAGGGATTGAATTTAAGAGTCGTGAAGTGATGTTGCAGCTGTCCAGGACTTTGGTTAAGCCACAGTTGGAGTACTGTGTGCAGTTCTGGTCGCCTCACTTTAGGAAAGATGTGGAAGCTTTGGAGAGGGTGCAGAGGAGATTTACCAGGATGTTGCCTGGAATGGAGAATAGGTCGTACGAGGATAGGTTGAGAGTTCTCGGCCTTTTCTCTTTGGAACGGCGAAGGATGAGGGGTGACTTGATAGAGGTTTATAAGATGATCAGAGGAATACATAGAGTAGACAGTCAGAAACTTTTTCCCCGGGTACAACAGAGTGTTACAAGGGGACATAAATTTAAGGTGAAGGGTGGAAGGTATAGGGGAGATGTCAGGGGTGGGTTCTTTACCCAGAGAGTGGTGGGTGCATAGAATGCGCTGCCCGTGGGAGTGGTAGAGTCAGAATCATTGGCGACCTTTAAGCGGCATTTGGATAGGTACATGGATGGGTGCTTAATCTAGGTTAGAAGTTCGGCACAACATCGTGGGCCGAAGGGCCTGTTCTGTGCTGTATTGTTCTATGTTCTATGTTCTATGTTCTATGTTCTATGACATCGTCCATCGCTTCTGCTTCCACATATACATGTCCAGATTGGTCTTTAAGGGTCCTATTCTATCTGTGGTTAATGTTTTTCCTTTAATATTCATAATGAACCTCTTTGGATTCACCCTGATCTTCGCAGCCAAGGCTATCTCACAGCTCTTTATCACCCTAGTGATTTTCTTCTTCAGTAAACTCTAGTATCCCCTATATACCTCCAGTGATTCCCCTGATCCCGCCTGCCTGGACTTGAGCCACCCCTCCACATTCTTTTTTGGTCAAAGCCTCAATATCTCCTGTCTTCCAAGGTTGCCCAGTCCTGTCAACATTTCTTTCACCCTCACAGAAATATATAGATCTTGAACTCTAGCTGACTTACTTTTAAAGACTTCCCACTTGCCAGAAGTCCCTTTGCCTGCAAACACACCACTGCAATCAAACCCCGCAAGCTCCTAATTCAGTCGAAATTCACCTTGCCCTAATTTAGAACTTGAATCTGTGGACATGTTTTGTTTTTCCTTCTCCATAACTATTTTAAACTTAATAGAACTATGATCACAGGTCCCTAACTGCGCATCCACTGTCACCTTACTCACCTGTCCTGTCGTATTTCCTAAGAGAAGGTCAAATTTTGCCTCTGCCCGATTAGGACCCTCTACATACTGCTTGAGGAAACTTTCCTGACGCACTTCATGAATTCCATCTCATCAAATCCCTTAATGTTCTGGCAGTCCCAGTCGGTGTTATAAAAAGTAAAACTCCTAATATGACAACCATATTGTTCCTGCAAGTCTCCCCAATCTCTCAACACATTTTTGTTCCTCCAATTACTATTGACTATTTGGGGGCCCATACTAAAACCCAATAATGTCACTATCCCCTTCTTATTTCTTAGTTCCACCTGCAAAGCCACCCTGATTGATCCTTTAGTTCTTTTATCTCTGATGTTTTGTGATACTCCCCTTCATCAGAAATCCACGTCCCCTCCCCTCTTTCCACCATTTCTGTCCCTCCCAATGCACTTTACCCTGGTACGTTAAGCTGTCAGTCCTATCCGTCACTCGACCATATTTCTGTAATAGCTATACAATCCCAGTCCCATGTACCTATCCACACCCGGAGTTCATCGATCTTACCTATCAGCCCTTTGGCATTGAATAAATGCAATTTAATCCAACAGGTGTTCCTTGTTCCCCGTCTGGTTCCAGCCTGACCTGTCTTTTCACATTACAAATCCTGATTACAATATCGCTTTCCAACCTCGCACTTGCCTCCCTGCTCTTGAGGATACCACCTCCTGCCAATCTCGTTTCAACTCGTCCTTGTAGCATTAGCAAAACAGCTCCAGTGCATGTGCAAACTGTCCCTCTTGAACGGGTCACCTTTGTCACAGAAAAGATCCAAATGATCTAAAAATCTGAATCCCTACCCCCGCCCCAATTCTATAATTAAATATTTACTTGCCATATTCTCCTATTTTTACCTTCACTAGCTCATGACACTGGAAGTAATCAGGAAATTATCACTGTCGAGGTCCTGGTTTTTAACTATCCTCCTCGCTCTCTGTAATCACCTCATTTCTATATCTACCTCTGTCATTTGTGCCAACATGCAGAATGACTTCTGGCTGCTCAGCCTACCTTTGAGAACGTTTTGCAGCCGCTTGGAGACATCCTGTCCTCTGACACCTGAGAGGTAACACACCATCCTGGATTCCCGTTTGAGGCCACAGAATCTACAATCTGTCCCCCTAACAATCGACTCTCGTACCTCTAAGACCCTGTTTATCTTTACCCTTTCCCGCTGTGCCCCAGAGCCAGTTGTACTGCAACCAACCTGGCTACTGCTGCTTTGCCTTGAACGATCATTTCCCAACTCCCACCCACTCCCACACCGCCAAAATCAGTATCCAGAATGGTCTATTTGTTTTCAAAGGGAATAGCCACAGGGGATTCCTCCACACTCTTTCTACTCCCTTTGCCATTCCGAGTGGTCGCCCAGCTACTGTTAGCCTGGAATACGTCAGGAAGCAAGAACGCCTGTTGGATTAAATAGTGTTTATTTAAAGGCAACAGGGCTGACAAGTAAGGCAGATGAACTCAGGGTATGGATCTTCACATGGGACTGGAATATGACAGACATTGCAAAAACAGGTAAAGGGAGGGACTTGGGTGTGACCACCTCACTAAAGCTCTTATCTATGAAGTCCTCAGTATCTCGGATGACCCTGAGAGCAGCCAGCTACAGCTCCTGAACACTTCCCATACACGTGTTGTCATCAGGGACAGTGGAAGTCTCCCTGAGCAACCACATCCCGCAGGTAGAACATGTGACTGCCCTAACGACCATCTCTACTGCTATCAGACTAGCATTAAAATGACTTTACCTGAGCTTACCTGCACTTTTTGCTGAGCTGCTGCTCACTGAAGCCTCTCGAACCAAAGCATTACTACGTACCCTGCTAATTACAGCATGTCAATCGACCACTCCACATTAAGTTTTGGTTTGAGAAGGAGTGAAACACTTATTTTTATTTCAAAAATATACTTTATTCATAAAATATTTTGATGATCTATACAATTGATGATGCAAATCATATGTGCACATTGCATTTCTTTAGGTACAGAGATTGGAATTAATCCTTCACGTATACAAGTCAGTACGTTTACCATCCATATATTTAGCTGAGGTGTCAGCGGAGCCCACTTACTGAGTGGATCCGCTGTTCTTCTTTGGTGGACAGACATTACACGATGGTCTTTCCCCACTGTGCCTTGGCGGCAGCTGCCCCATGATTCAGCGCGTCCCTCAACACGTAGTCCTGGACCTCGGAATGTGCCAGTCTGCAACACTCAGTCGGGCTCAACTCCTTCAGTTGGAAGATCAACAGGTTTCAGAAAGACCAAAGAGCGTTTTAGAGCGAGGTGATGATCCTCCATGCATAGTGGATGTTCGTCTCAGTGTGCGTGCCAGGGAACAGACCATAGAGCATGTAGTCCTGTGTCATGGAACTGTTCGGAACGAACCTCAACAAACCCCACCGCATTCCTCTCCAGACTTCCTTTGCTTGGGCACATTCCAAAAGGAGGTGTGTGACAGTTCTCGTCCCTCCACAACCGCTTCGAGGGCAGCGTGCGGTGCGGCAGAGAGTCTGGGCCTGCATAAAGGATCTCACAGGCAGAGCCCTTCTCAACACCAGCCAAGCCATTTCTTGGTGTTTGTTGGAAATTTATGACGATGAGGCATTCTGCCAAATGGCTTTGACAGTCTGCTCAGGGAACCGCTCGATAGGATCCACCCTCTCCTTTTCCAGAAGGATCTCAAGGACACTATGTGCTGCCCACTTTCTGATGGACTTTTGGTCATAGGTGTTTTTCTTCATAAATGTCTCCATGAAGGGAAGGTGATATGGAATGGTCCAACAACTTGGAGCATTACATGGCTGCGAGGCCAGGCCGATCCTTTGCAACACCGGGGAATCTCAGTACGCTGTAACACTTGGTGTTTGCGTGCCGGGGATCCACGCACAGCTTGATGCAGCCACACACAAAGCTGGCCATCAGGATGAGAGTGGCATTGGGCGTGTTTTCTCCCCCGTTGTCCAAATCTGTATACATCGAGTCCACCTTTGATTTCCATATAAACTGGAAGATGGCCCGGGTGACTGAGACGGCACTGGTTCTTGGAATAGGCTAGACCTGTGCCACATATAACAGCAATGACAGTGCCTCACATCTGATGACTAGGTTTTTTTCCAGCGATCGAGAGCGACCGTAGCTTCCAGCTGCCCAGTTTCTGCATCACTCTCCTGATACGCTGCACCCAACACTTGGCATATGCCCCAGCCCCTCCAAACCGAATACCCAGCACCTTCAGGTGGCCAGTCCTGACAGTGAAGGGGATAGAGGATTGACTCGGTTTACCTTGGCCCCAAGGCCCGTTCGATCTTGTCAGATATGCACATGAGTCTGTGCACGGACAATGGTTCCGTGCAGAAAACGGCGACGTCATCCATGTACAGGGAGGCCTTAACATGTCGGCCCCCGCTGCCAGGAATAGTCACCCCTGTCAGGCTAACATCCTTCCTGATGGACTCGGCAAACTGCTCTATGCAGCACACAAACAAGGCAGGAGAGAGAGGGCAGCCCTGCCTGACTTCAGATCTGACAAAGAAACTATCTGATTCCCACCCATTGATTGAGACGGCACTGACAATGTTGGTGTAGAGGAGTCTGATCCAATTGCAGACTCCCTCCCCAAATCCCATTTGCGAAAGAACATCTCTCATATGCGTAAGTGATATCCTGTCAAAGGCTTTCTCCTGGTCCAGGCTGATGAGGCAGGTGTCCAACCCCACTGTACTGCACGTAGTTGATCTAATCCCTGAGGAGTGCGAGACTCTCAGCGATCTTCCGGCCTGGTACAGCACAGGATTGGTCAGAGTGAATCACCAACCCAAGAACAGACCTGACCCAGTTGGCGATGAACTTTGACAAGATTTTGTAATCCGCATTCAATAGTGGGATTAGTCTCCATTTTCTGATTTCCTCCCTCTCCCCCTTCCACTTGTAGATGAGAGTGATGACGCCTTTCCTCGTGGATTCACTTATAGTACCTGCCATAAACATATGGACATACACCTTCAGCAGGTCCTGGCCAATCATGTCACACAAAGCAGAATAGAACTCAACCAGGAAGCCGTCACTTCCGAGATTTTTATTCCTTTCGAAGGACTTGATTTCCTTGGTCAGCTCATACATAGATAACGGCTGGTCCAGCCTCTCCCGTGTTCTGTCTTCTAAGACCTCCCTGATAGAGGACAGGCACGATTGGGAGGCCACGCTGTTGGTTGGCTTCAAGTCCATACACATTGGCATTGAAGGATTTGCTGATCCTCATGGAGTCAGCCTGAGATGACGTTAGTGAACCATTTTCTTCCTTCATTGTGCACCTTCTGGAAGAAGAAAGTGAGCACGTGTTGTCCTGCTCCACGGAGCGGACGCTGGACTGGAAGATTATCTTGGAGGCCTCTGAGGCAAAGAGCGAAGCTTGCTGGCAGTTCACCTCCTGGAGATCCTCCATGACATTGACCCGAATCGTCTGCATCAGGAGCAGGTTCTGCATACCTTCCTGGAGGTGGGACAGTTTTGCCCGCCTCTCTCACGCCTGATGAATACCTTTGAGGGTGTAGAACCTCTTGATGTTCCCTTTTACTGTTTCTCACCAATCCGCTGGAGACTCAAAGAGGTGCTTCATGGTCCTCCAACCTGCGTAGTTCCTCTTGAGCTCCTCAATGTTTCCTGGGGTCAACCCCTATGTGTTCAGCTTCCACGTTCCCTTACCAGCCCGCTTCCCGCTCTGTAGGTGACAGTCGGCCAGCAGGAGGCAGTGGTAAGAGAAGAACACCGGCTTGACGTCGGTGGATCTGACGGAGAATGTTCAGGACACAAATAGGTAATCTATCCATAAATGCACAGACCTGTCTGCCCATGACAAGGTATATCTACACTGTGCTCGGTCTGCAAGGGTGCTGAAGACGTCGTGCAGCCAGGCATCTTCTACCATTTCCATCAGGGCTCTGGAGATAGCGTCCAGTATTCTGTCCCCCCTGCCGGATTGTCCATCTGCATCAATGATAGAGTTCAAGTCTCTGGCCAGAATGAGCAAACTGGACATAGCCACCAACAGTGGAAGCTGTTGAAAGGACGGTCAACCGTTCACTCTTACCCACTGAGGCGTACACATTAATCAGTCTCTTGGTAGCATTCCTGTACATGATGTCAGGACGAGGAGGCGCCGGCCCAAATCTCCTTAACCTCGAAGATGGTGAAATTGCCTCCTCGCAACAGGCTGGAGGCGCGGATATCGTTGCCCCCGAACAAACCGACGGCCCATGGGCCCACAAGCTCGACCACATCCTGTTACTAGTGAGGTGCAGTGTCCCACACTCCTGCAGAAACAGGACATCAGCTTTAACATTGGCCAGGAAGGCCAATGTAGAAACGCATCGCATCGCAGATTTAGTGCCATGTACATTAATTCTGGCAATTTTAATACCTATTTTAACAGTTTATGAGGTTACCAATGTCCATTTGCTGTTGGTCCTGCCTCTCTAGTTTAGCTGTCTGCATCCCTGTGGTGTTATCGAACTGCTGGACCATCGCAGGGTTGAGGTAGCTGTCCAACTGCACGCTACGGGCATTTCCCTCTCTCGTGTCATCAGACTGGGATAAGGGTCTGCACAGTCCAGGTCTCTGCCTGACCGCGGGGCTGTCAGAGGATCGCGGCTCCCAGTTACCTGGAGCTATGGGGCAGTGGGTACCTCCTGGTTCTCACTGGGTGGGGGTTGGTCTTTACCAGTCCCCTCAGAGGGTTTGTCTTTTCCTGTTTGGGGAGTACTGCCCTCCTTTCTCCCCACGGCGCTTTTTCTCTTCTTCTGGTGACGACCCTTCTTATAGCCATCCTCACCATCCGAAGAGCTGGCCATATACTCCGCATGCAGGTGTCGTTTCCCCCTATGCTGCGTGGTTTTGGTGACCTCTTCTGCCCTCTTATTTCCCTCCTCTTCCATTACTTCTGTCTGTCGTGTAGGAGCTTGGATTGGCTGTTGCACCTCCCCGCTGGCTGCCACCTGATGCGCTCCAGCCTGTTCTTCCTTGTGGGTTCCACCAGACACCGTTCCTCTGCTGGTCTTTTGCGGTCAACGGCTCGTGTTGCCATCACTGGCCATCTATGCATAGGTGGCGGTCGCTCATTTTGGGCAGGCCTTGTACATGTGGTCCGCCTCTCTGCACAGATTACAGTTCTCGGCCTTTTTGCATTCCTTTGTTGGGTGACCCTCCTGCTTGTTGTTTCGACAAATAGTCACCTTACAGTCTGCCGACATGTCTACAGTGTACAGCTTCGGCACACTTTCGGCTGCCCTGCTTATGTCAAGTAACGTCGACTCCCTCCGATTGCAAAGGAGGATGTTCCCACGGGCATCGACACTTAGGGTTACCCTGACTTGCAACTTGCTGGTCCAGATGCTTTAAAGAGTCGATCACATTAGTGCTTTCTCCCTCAACCTGGATGTATCTTCTCAGGAAGTTCAGGACATCAGCTGCTGGACGTGGGGTTTGTATATATGAATCGCAACAATCCTACTCCTCTGTGTAGGAAGCACACACATCGGGACCGCTGACAAGATGGAAAACAGAGGCTCTCCTTCCTTCTCTTGGAACACCTTCAGGAGCTGCTCGCACTGCTTCACGCTCCCGAAAGTCAAATCGAAATAGCCTGCCCCAGGGAAATCCTGCAGACAGGATACGTTTGCTGCATCAAACCCGCAGCACCAGAGTAGAATCTTCTTGAGGAACACCGTCCGATCCATCAGTGTACCTTTCTCCACCTCCTTTACAGTAACCCTGACTGTGTTGTGAATGCCTGGCCTGGGCTGCGAGCGGCTGCTGAAGCCATAGCTCCGAGGTTGGCTGATCTCTAAATTGGCATTAGGCTGAAGCCAGCATGAAGACCCACCAACAACAGGTCAGCACAACCAAACGATCTGCCAATCACAATCCAGATATGATCTCAACTAGTTCTGACGATTCGCAATTCGACACCCGTTCTAATAAAAACAGACGCTTGATCCTAGACTCGACGTATGAGAGCCGCCTTTTGATCATCCTCTACAGTGATGGAGCGTTTAGGCCTTAAGCACTCCTTAATACCATGCCCATGCTTGGAGGGTGTGTTGCTGAGGTCTTCATTCTGGTAGTGGTGACTGTGCTGATGCAAATCTTCACCCTGACAGCCAATCCGCATTGTTGCAGTCCTCTGGTCTTTGCTGTCACTTCGTACTTCATTTATTAATTGCTTGAATCTATTGATTGCATTACCAACTCTGTCTCACTCCAGAGGTAGAGATGCTGATGTTCCAGCGAATATAGGCTATTAGAAAAAGTTTACCATTAGACGTACGAGCAACAGCATGCCCATCCACTCACTGAGTTAGCTTTTCCTTTCAATTAGAGTACATTTATTCTGATAACCCCCATTCCACTTTCTTCCTTTTTCCCTTAATCCTGGTTTAAAATCTGTCCATCTCAGCCTTGAAGATATTTAGTGATCCAGCCTCAACATCCTTCACAATTCTGGACAATGGTTTCCATCCCATTGATGTGAGACTTGGTCGTCTTTAGTCCCCATGGCTTTTTTCTAGAACTTTGAGTGGAAGTTGAACTTACATTAGATGTTGTCCTGTTTAATCACAACTCCTCTGTGGCCAGAGGCAAAACAAAAAAACCCACAAGTTTTAAGAGCCTGAAACCTCCTCCCTCATCTGACGTATCAGTCTAATTTGCTGTTCATCTGGATCTTGAGATGAACCCACTTTTTGTCCTGCATCAACTTCCAATTCTTCCTCAGCATCTGTGTCAATTTCTTCAAAGGCACATTGTCAGGAACTGACAGTGAATCCAGGAACTGCTTCTCCAAAGCAAAGATTGATATGTCGTATGTGTTTAACATATTCTCTGCACAGGCTGCTTTCTCAGTCCCTCATAATCCCAATTCTTTCTCTTGTTACCCTCTTATCCTTAATACACCAATAAAATGTCGTTGAATTCTTGAAAATATTGCAGGCTAATGTTTTTATCATTCCCCTTTTTGCTCTTCAACTTACTTTCTTGGGTTTATCCCTATACATTCACTACTCTTCTAGGACCTCCATTGACCTGCTCACTTTAGATCTGTTTTTAGCGTCTCTATCATTTTAAAATCCATTCTGAATATTTAAAGACATCCAAGCTTCTCCTATCTTGTTTTCCTAAATTTCATCTGCAGTGTAACATGTTGCGGTGACATTGTCATCGATTTCATTTTGAGAATGTGACCTCCACCCCCACGCTTTCTACTACAGTTTCACCAGAAGGAACTGTACTGTGGCCAGATCCTTACTTATTTTTAATTCAATCTGCCTCAGCAGTCCAAAAACGTTTTATTTTTCGGAGCTTTTTCCTTTAGTCTTTTCCTTAACATGCTAAAAATTCATGAGTAACAGTCACTTGTGCTACAATGCTTTGCCAATCCTGCCTGCAGTAACTAACTGGCTTCGTTCCCCATACTGATCCCCAGCACTACACCGCCCATTGTTGTATCTGCTCCATGTTGATGTAAGAAGCTCTCGCGATTAAATTTCAAAACATCTTCCCCGTCTTTAAAAGTTATCATAGCGCTAATGAATATTTGGAATTGAAATACCTGAATATAATCATCCTACCTTTGTATTTACACACCTCAGAAATTTGCTTTTATATCTGCTCCTGTATTTTCTTTTATCTGGGGATCTATAATATATGTCCAGCAGTGTGTCTGTCTTGGTTTTGAACCTGAACGCTACACACAAAGCGTCGTTAGAAGATCCTTCCAAGGTATCGTCCCTCCTTCCTGCAGTCATTGGCTCCATCATTAACCATGCCATCCCACCTCCTCTTTTATCCCTCTCCTACCCTGCCTCTTGTTCTTGTACCACAAAATATTGAGTTGTCAGCCTTGACCTCCCTCAGATACGTCGCGGTGATGGCAAAAATGGATCACTTCCACATGTCACCTCGTTCCATTTTCACATCTAAATATCTGATAATATTCCCAGCATTAAGCTAAAGAACATCCAGCCTGGAATATAACAAATAAAATACTCTGTCACTCGGAGTTCTTCAGTCGTTTACTGTTTGTTATCAAGCTGCATTATTCATGAACCAAAACTGTAGCTCTGGGACTCTTGATTTGTAATTTATTTTTAAATTAATGTATTAATCAACTGCAAGATTCTAGATCTGAACAGTCAGCCACATATACAATGAATCCCTGGTGATTAATTCCCTATTCAGTGTGCAGAGGAGTCAGCCCTCGATAATGGATAAATGAGGACTGCAGTTCCTGAGATCAGTGTCTAAAAGCATGCCGCTGGTAAAGCACAGCAAGTCAGGAAACATCCCGTGGAGCTAGAGAGTGAAAACTATGGGCAGAAGTCCTTCATCAGGAAGGCATTAGTGCCTTCACATTTTTTTTTCCATTCCGTGATTCACAGGATATTGTGAACTGTATTTGCTCGGGAGGGCAGACCTGAAATGGAAATTAGTCAATCAGTCAATTGGTTGGGCAAGGAGTAGACAAAGTGAGGTGAAGTGCGGATTGGTTGAAATACAAACGTAAGGACAGATAAATCCTCTGAGCCAGACAGGAAACACCCGAGGTTACCGCAGGAAGTGGCGCTTTGGGCGATGATTTTTGCATCCTCACTGTCCACTGAAATACAGTCAGATGTTTTGGGGGGGGGCGCGGGGGGGGGGGGGGGGGGGGGAACCACTGTGAATCCCTTGTTCAGGAAAAGGAATAGGGATAATCCTGGGAATTACAGTATTGGGTCAAGTATTGGAGAGGATTCTGAGAGACAGAATTCGTGATTACTTGGCAAATCCTATGTGATGAGAGTTATCATGGCTTTGTGAGGGAAGATCATGCCTCACAAACATTATTGAATTCTTTCAGAATGGGACAAAATACGTTGATGAATTTAGAACAGTGGATGTGATGTTCATGGATTTTAACAAGTGTTTGATAAGGTTCCCCATGGTAGGCTCATTCAGAAAGTAAAGAGGCATATGATACACGGAAATCTGTCTGTGTGGATACTGAATTGTCTGGACAATAGAAGACAGAGGGTGGGAGTACATGGAAAGTTTTCAGCCTGGAGCTCGGTGACCAGTGGTGCTTTGCAGGGATCGGTTCTGGGATTCTGCTGTTGTTTGTGATTTTTATAAATGACTTGGATGGTAAAGGGTAAGGGCGCCTTAGTATGTTTTATGATGTAACAAAGATTGTTGAAGTTGTGGATAGTGTGGAGGGCTGTTATAGGTGTAATGGGACATTGATAGCATGCAGATCTGGGCTGATAAATGGCAGATGGAGCTCAACCAGAATAAGTGTGGAGTGATTCATTTTTGAAGGTCGAATTTAAATGCAGAATACAGGAATAAAGGCAGGATTCTTGGCAGTGTGGAGGACCATTGGGATCTTGTGGTACATGTTATTGCATCCTCAACGTTGCCACTCAAGTTGATAAGATTTTTGAACGCGTATGGTGTTCTGATTGGCCGGGGGATTTAGTTTATCAGCCACGAGGTTTTGCTACAGCGCAAAAAAGCTCTAGTGAGACTAGATGTAGAATATTTTCTTCAGTTCTAATTGCTTCATTACTGGAAAGACGAGGCTTTGGAGAGAGTGCTGAAGAGATTTACCAAAATGCTGCCTGGACTAGAGGGCATGTCTTACAAAGAAAAGTTGAGTGAGTTGGGGCTTATCTCATTGGAGCAAAGAAGAATGGGAGGTGACATGATAAATGTGTGCATGATGATGTGAGGCATAGATAGAGTGGATAGCCAGAGACTTTTCCCATCGTGGAAATGGCTATCTCGATGGGGCATAATCTTAAGATGATTGGAGGTAGGTTTAGGTGGGACGTCAGAGGTAGGTTATTTACACAGAGAGTGGTGGGTACGTGGAATACATTGCCAGCAGCGGTAGTAGAGTCAGCTGCATTAGGGATATTTAAGCGATGATTGGATAGGCACATGAATGATAGTACAATGAAGGGTATGCAAGGTCGTCTGCTCTTCGAGTAGGATAAAAGCTTGGCAGGACGTCAAGGGTTCGAGGGCCTTTACTGTGCTGCACTGTTCCATGTTTCCTGTTTCACCCATCTGGTGGATTCTCATCAATTGTTGAGCGTGTGAGGGAGTGATGTGTATGAGATCAGGAAGCTGGGAGGGCCGTTAGCCCAAAACGTCCGGTTATGGAGCCTACTGTCACCTGTGTACTAGTACAAAATGTGTGTGTGATAACATACACCAGACAGAAGCCCCCAAGTTCAGTTATTAACATGATTCTTGACTTGCTATTTGCTGTTGTTTTCTTCAGATATAATCTGTTGGGTGACCCATGTATCAATCAGATGTTTGCTAAGTTTCGTTAATTGGTCAAAAATAAGGTGTGAGTTATGATTATTCAACTGAACGATAATCTCTGAAAACAATTAGGTTGTGTTTCTATATTTATGGAACTAAAATATAAACTCCTGTCAAAATTTACTCACACAGAAGTAAAGAACGTACATTTTATTTTATATCGGAAAACACAAAATGAAATCTAACTATATTGGTGATCAGAATTACATATTCAATGTCAGGATTCAAAATTATGCATTGTGACTCCAATAGTTTGAAATTGGTTTGCTTTTGAATGTTTACATGTTCAGGGTGAGCAAACTATTGAACAATCAAATAGAATTAGCGTTCTTATACATTTATACATAATCAATCAGTTTAATTTCTCCCTGAAATGTACAAGCTTCAGCTCCATGCCAGCAGTTTAGAAATGGTAATAATTCAGCATGCACTGTGAATATTAAATTAAATAAATGATCTGTGTCATCAAATTTTAGCGAACAATAAGTTGAAAACTTTCAATTTTTAGAAAGTATGCAATTTGATAATAAATGTGGACATGTGACTGCAAAATCAGACATTTTCAAAGAGATTTGTGCAAAAACGATGGCATATTTGGTTTAGCAATTGGAATACAACATTTAAAGTAATCATGTTCTGTGTAACAGTTAGATTTCATAATGAAGCTGACCTTGCAATATTTGCATTTAAATGCTTATACTGCACCAAATAATTAAAGGTTTGCGAGAATTTACAATGGGAAATAACCTGATACTTACTTTTATTTGCATCTGACACATGACAGAGTACAAAACTTTAAAGTACAGGAGGAGATCATTTGCCACTCTGTGTGCTTCAGCTTCAGAAATATCTCCCAAGTCCCTCGCATTTGCCAGCACGATCTCTGTAGCCCGTTAAATTCATAATTTCCAACTTTATCTAGTTTTCCATTGCATCTTCATCCACAACTCTCCCAGGCAGTGCATTCCAAATCAAAATAACTCTCAATAAATAAGTTTTTCTTTATTTCACTCCTAGCTCTATTGCTGACAGTCTTGAAATTAGAACTCTTTAATGCTGTAGTGCCAACTATCGGAAACAGAGTATTCTTGTTTTACTCTCCATCTATTTTCTTCATTTTCAGCACCGCAATAAGTTCCCATCTTTGTCTGTTCTGCTCCTGGAAGAATAAGCCCAATGCCCTGCAAGAACTGTAACAAACACTACATCGGAAAAACAAGCAGGAAACTAGCCGCCCGGATACATAAACATCAACTCGCCACAAAAAAAAGACATGACCCACTATCACTAGTATCCATACATACAGATGAGGAAGTATACCACTTTGACTCGGTGTGCACATCCATGTGAGGACAAGCCAGAGACACGCAAAAGAATTCTCACACGCATGTCATTGCAACTGGTTCTGAGTCAACAAACATATCGATTTTGACTCCATATACCATTCTCTGAGAAAAAAAGTACCGGAAATGACATCACCAACACAGGAAATGACATAATCAACTCAAGGAAGCCCAAAACTTAAGTAGAAAGTGGGACACAACACCAGCGCTTCACCGGAGCTCACTGATAATGTTCCCGAGTATGATGATGAACCTCATGAAAATGAACCCTCCAGCCCTGCCAGCAAACTGACATCCAGAAAAAACCCGATTTCTCTCATCATTCCTTTAACTAAATCCTTCATTCCAGTTTTCATTCTGTTTGTTTATCAGGTCATTAGTATTCTTTTGCAAAGTAATGTTGTGTCTGCCTGTCTGTGTGAATGTGTGTTCATATGAGAGAGACAGAACAATCGTCTGCAATCTCTGAATTACTCCCCGTGCCGTGTGGAAAAGAGATAAGGGTTAGGAAGGCAGTATAACTTAATATGTTGCTCATAAACTAGGTCAGAGGTGAGCATTTCAGATTTTTGGTTCATTGGGAACCGTTTCAGGACATTTGGGAACTGTACAAAAAGGACAGGACAGAACTGGAGGAGCACCAACATCCTTGTGGGGAGGTATGCTAGTGCAAGTCGAATGGATTTAAACTGAAAAAAGGACGGTGGGAACCAAAGCAGCTAGTCAGAAACTGAGTAGAATGTAAAGGTGAATAGAGCATCAGGCAGGACAAGTCTAATGATCATGCTGAGGGAAGGAATCATGTCAGTTCAAAATGTGATATGGAAGTTGGAATTAACGATAGAGATGAGGCACAGGTTTTTTTCAGGGATTAACAAATAAGGGTGGAGAGTGTGAGGAATGTGAGGGATTGAGCTGTGTGAGATCAGGAAGACGGTGCACAAGAAAATATCAAATGAGAAAGGCTTTGGGGTGGAGTGGGATGGGGGATGCTGTGTTGAACAAATGGCACCAAAGTACATGCAAACTTGCTGTTTGTCAAACGAATACCTGGGAAAGAATTTATTATGGTTTGGTAAAGTACACCCTTATAGCAAGACGTTTGTATTATATTGAAGGAAAAGCTGTTTTCGTGATATTGCTGTAGTTATGATAATTGTGGAAAACCGCTGGAATAATGTCAGTGCTGTTGTTGGGCAATACTTGTACTGAGCATTTCAATTATCCTGAATGTTCCCAGAGATGAATGAACTGTCCTGGTTTGAGTAAGTGATGAAGCAACGTGAGATGATGCTGGTTTGTAATATAGCAACTTATCGAGTTCAGTAAAAGGAACAAACCAGCAATTGCCATTGCTTATTGCTTCAGAATATATCAGAGTGTTCAAGGCTGCCACAGCATAGAATCATGCAATGATAAACAGGCCTATCACGTCTGCGCCAGCAAGTGCATATCCAAAGGCTTTTAAAACGTTTGTGAGGTTATCTGTCTCAACCACCCTTCGAGACAATGCATTCCAGAATCATACCACCCTCTCAGTTCGAAACAGACTCCACAAATTCTCTCTCAATCTCCTGCCTTTCAGTTAAAAAGTGTGTCCCTTTGTTTTCGATTCTTCAAGTAAGGCAAACAGCTGCTGACTGTTCATCCTCTCCATTCCCCTTATGCTTTTGTACACCTGTACCAGGCTCCCTCCTCAACCTTCCCTGCTGCAAAGAAAACAGGAGCAAATCTAGCCCTCCCGATTCACAGCGTGAGTGCTCACTTGTCTTATTACTTCTGACGTGCATCAACCCATATTTATCAGTGTTAAATTTAATCGGCCATTGACCTATATATCTGAATAATCTGTTTAATCTTCCTGTAGCCTAACAATTTCCTACTCACTGTGAACCACACCGCTCATCTTTGTGTCATCCACAACATGATTTATCATTCCACTGCTCCCATCTTACACATTATCACCATCGTCATTAATGAATATTACATACAAACCATGATTTCCGTCCTGTTATCCAGATGTTATTGATAGGAAGATTTGAGAATTCCAGTCTCTTGCTTTTCCTGTTTGGTGAATTTACAGAGTGATGTAGTTAAGATCTTTTATGAGGGTGCCACAAATAGCATTTTCGTCACATAGTTGAATTCACATTTTACACTCTGCCACTCTGCAGCATTTTTCATACAGCGTTAACTCATTTAGGATGAACTAGGGTTTGGCACCTTGCGCTGGAAGATTAGTGTTTTCCATGGCACTGTTCTTTGTAACATTCCCTGCAATTGCCAGAGCTGAAGAATTGTTTTCATCTGCAGGATGGACATGTACTCATGCATTGTTTGTTTAAATCAGCGAGTGTGATGAGGATAAATATTCAATTAAATTCGATGTTATGGACAAACTGAAACAGCGCAAATCATATTCTCGTGTCTACCTTGAATCGGAAGCAAATACATACCATTAAAAATATTCAAAAATATTAAAACATCACACGAGAGGAGACAAAAAAACATGTCGGCTGCACTTGGTGGAGATACAGAAATATAGATTACTTGTACAATCTAAACAACACTCAAATGAGAGAAAATAAAGTACAAGAAATCTTTTCTTAATTTTCAAAGAAAACCAGATCTCGATTTTCCTGAACAGTGATGTTTTCTCACCCAATCTCACTATCCCCAAACCAAGCTTTTCCCTGTTACTAAAACTTCATCGGCCATTCGTCCTTCTCCTTCCTACAGTTTCCTTACAATCCGACATCCTTGCGCTATTTCTTCTGCTTGTACATTCTCTTACACAGACCATCTCCATTCACACCCTTCTGCCGCTCCCACTGTAAGCTATACCAATTTCCCAGTTACTCCAAATTCTTATGGCCATCCCATTCCCCTTTTGCTTTCCGACTTGGATAATGGGAGCTGCTGGCTTCTCTGCTGCTTTTGGTAATCAGTGAATGATGAGATTGAGATGATCAATGCCCAATAGGAACAGACAATAGTGTGTGTCTGTCACTGTCTGATGCACCGTAAACAGGGTGATTTTGTTCCCCATAGTACAGAGCAGAGTGTCACAGCGCTGAACCAAACGACCTCATCACAAATAGGACAAACCTATCCTCAGAATCAGAAATCCATGCATCAGTTTTTCTTTAAATATTGTGAGGAGAGTGAACATATTGTTCAATCAAGACGTGTTCGATCCTTTTGCTCTTTATTATTTTAACTGATTTTCCAATGTCATTTGAGTGAGACCAGAGTAATGTCCCTTTCATCAAAGTAGTATTTGGCTCATGTGGCATCAGGGACCCTCAGCAAACTGTGGTCAATGTGAACCGAAGGAAATTCTGTGCTGTTAAATTCCTCACTCTACAATGACACCTTCCCCAGAGCTATTGGGAATGACAAATAATCTCTGCCCTTGCCAGTGCCTTCCAAAACCATGGATACATTCGTCCTGTTAATAGCACCAAGATATATTATGTCTTTACAGTTTGGTCAAAACTCTCAGAAAGGTAAGATCTTGTAGGTTGAGTGCCACCCCAGTGAAATCAGTACGTTTCAATATGGTTATGATCCCGATTATTTTCAATCAGTTACTTTCTGAGGACTAATCGTGCAATGTCAGTGCCACTGAGATCAACATTTTCTCCGTCCAATGGAATCGTATCACATTGGGTCAAGGCTGCAGCACTCCATCATTCCAATGTATTCCCCAGCTCATTCGCCATACTCACCAAAATGTACTAGGCACCCAATTTCCAACAATGTAGAGATGCCCATGATACTCTGGAAGTCTTCTGTCCTCCCATATCCTGTCCTCTGACTCCATGCCCACCCCCAACCCCACCTCCTGTCATACACTCACCATATCTCCTGAACTTCTACTCTCTGGTACTGAATGTTCTGAACTCAGCAAAGATCTGAACTTTGCCTCTCTGTGCCACCACCTTCATGAATTTCGGGCTTGACTTGATGTTGAACTGTTCTTCTGCTGTCTTCGCCTCATTGCCCATTGTTTTGGACAAGATTCCTCTCCCTGTCCCATAGACCCCGTCACCCAGCTTCAACACTCTCTCTACACCTGGACTTCCCCCTCTACCCTTTTATCTGAACTCAATCTGTTCATTAAGAACTCTAGACGTGACATTGGTTGTCTTTATTTCTCTTCTCCCCTCACTCCGGATCCAATCTATCACCCTCTGAACTAACTGCATTCCATGTGCTCAGATTCAACCCTGACTGTGTTATTCAGCTTCTGCTGATAAGGGTGGTGCTGCTGTAGTCTGGTGGACTGACCTCTACATTTCAGACACTGAGCACCCGCTGTCATATACCTCCTCCTATCGTTCCCTGGACCATGACCCCGACATGACAATCAGTCCATTGTCTCAATTATGATAATGGGCCACATTTCATCTGGAGATTGCCGCCCTACTTGACGCCTCCCCCTTTAACGGTCCCCAAGCTGATGGCTGTCTGATAGCAGAGCTCGCTTCTATCTCTTCCTGAAATTCCACAAACAGAACTGCCTGAGCAGACCCATTGCTTCAGCCTGCTCCTGCCACACAGAGGGTTTGCATGGATACACACATAGCAGCATTCTACCTGTTTCTTCATGGCGCGCATAGACCATTCCTTGTTCCAGTTCGATTCCAGCCCCCTTCCACAGCTCTTTCTCCAATACAAAGATGTTATCATCGCTGCTGCTTCTCTCTCTTGCGCAGAATTAGAAACGTTCATTCATTTCACTTTGAATTTGCACCCCTCCATCACTTTCACCAATCTACCTGTGACTCCTCCCTTCCTATCCTCGACATCTCTGCTTCTATTTCTGTGGATAGAACAACCACTGATATTCAGTATTAACCCACCGACTCCTAAAGCTATCTGGAGTATGCATCCTCACATCCTGTTTCCGAAAAAGACTCCATTCCATTCTCCCAGTTCATCCATCCTCACCGCATTTCTTCTGATGATGCCGAATTCAACAAGGACGCCTTTTAAATGCCCAAAATGTTCCTCAAAAAAGATTCCCCAGCGCTGTGGTCAAGATGGTCCTCAACCGGGTCTGACCCATTTCCTGCACGTCCAGCCAACCCCTCCACTTCCCTCCTGCAGCATAGTTTCCCTTGTCCTTACCTACGATCCCACCAGCATTCACATACAGAAGACCGTCAGCCACATCCCCCCCCCCCCCCCAGTTAAGTGAGATGCCACCACCAGATACATATTCGCCTCCCCTCCCTTGTCCGCCTTCTGCAGGTTCCAATCCCTCCAGGACACATCTGTCCGCTCTTTATTCACTCCCAACATCTCCCTGCATCCCCCACTGCATATCCACTTCACTTTCACCTGCCGAAGGTGTAGCACTTTTCCATTTACTGACCCCTCCTCATTATCCAAGGGCCCAACCATACCTTCCAGACGAAGCAGCACCTTATCAACATTTTACGCAATCTAGCCCACTATATTCACTGCTCACGATGTGATCGCCTCTACATCGGGGAAGTGAAGAGTAGGCTAGGTGGCTACTTTGCAGAACACCTAAGTTGACCATCTAAGCTTCCAGTTGCCTGCCAGTTTAATCACCCATCCTGTTTACTGGCCATTATCTGTGTATCAGGCTTGCTGCAGTGTACCAGGAAAGCAATGCACAAGCTGGAAGAACAACACGTCATTTTCCACGTACCGACCCTGCAGCCCTTCAGACTCAAAATCACGTTCAATAATTTTAGGGCCTGAATTCCCCAATGTCCTTATCCCTACCCATACACCAAGCCTAGTTCTCACATTACTCACCCTCTATTGTTAGCTATTAATCGTCTCCATTAACAGCTATCCAGCCTCTTCTGCATATCAACAACATTTTCCTAGATAGCATCAGTTCTGAAGAAGTGTCACTGGACCCGAAACGTTAACTCTGATTTCACTGCACTGATGCTGTCAGACCTGCTGAGCTTTTGCAGCAACTTCTACGTTTGTTTCAACATTTTCAGGCAAGTTCTCACAATGCAATACGTCAGCGATATTTAGAGCCCTGTCAAACGTAGGTACTTAATAATTTCTCATTTAATGCCCATAACAAATTACTCTAGATTCAACTGAGATAACTGATTTGCTGTTATTATTCAGATCAGACAATTTGTCACTGTTCAGAAATAAAAAGAAATAGAAAGAACTGGAGCAAAACTTCGCAGGTCTGATAACATCCGCGCAGAGATGCACAGACTTAAATTTTGATTCCAATGTGACTTTTCAGAACAGTGTCACATCATATTCGATATGTTAACTCTGTTTCTCTCTGCAGATACTTCCTCATCTGTTGCATTTCTCCACCATTTTCAGTTTGTATTTCATATTTCCATACCATTATATTTCATGTTTCATGTCAGGTCTACAAGTTGAACTTGGGTATATTTGGAAAACTTGGTCCTTTCCTATTCCTATTATATTTGCTGGGTCTGTGACAGTTGTATTACAGCTGAAGTCTGTTTCTTTTTGAAGTTTTAACTGAAAAAAAATCTCTTTAAGAATATCCTGCAAATCTCAGGAAAGTCACTTTGTTTGAAAAGACATTTTAAAGGCAGCTGAACTTCATGAACTAATCGGAATAGATTATTGATGATGGAACGCTCTTGATGAGTGTGTGTGTGTGTCCCTCCCTCGCTGTGTGTGTGCGTTAGCACGTTTCCCCTCCCTCGCTGTGTGCGTGGGCGTGTCCCTCCCTTGCTGTGTGCGTATGTGTCCCTCGCTCGATGTACAGGCAGATAATAGTAAGCAAGGATATACAGAACAATGGCTGTAAAACATGTCTGAGAGGCATTAGCTTACGTTGTACAGGGCGTCGCGAGGCGAGATCAACATGAACAAGATCAGCATTATCCGAGATTAGAGAGTCCATTCATCAGTCTGACAACAGCTGGGAAGAATATCTCCCTGAACCTGCTGCTGCGTGTGTTCAAGCTTCTATATCGTCGAGCCTGATGGAAGAGGTTGTAGGAGATCATTACTGGGGTGTGATGGGCCTTTGATAATGTTATCTCAAAGAACAAAGACAATTACAGAACAGGAACAGGTCCTTTGGTTCTCCAAGCCTTTGCCGATCCAGATCCTCTGTCTGAACCAGTCGCCTATTTTCTGAGGGTCTGGACCCCTTTGCTCCCTGCCGATTCATGTATCTGTCCAGAATAAAAACGTAGATGGTTCTATCGTACCCACCTCGACCACCTCCGCTGGCAATGCATTCCAGGTACCCACCACCTTCTGTGTAAAGAACTTGCCATGCATAGCTCCACTAAACTTTTCTCCTCTCAATTTGAACTCGTGAGCCCAGGCAATTTAATCCGCCACTCTGGGAAAAAGTTTCTTAATATCCACCCTGTCTACACCTCTCATGATTTTGTAGACTTCAATCAGGTCCTCTGCCAACTGTCGTCTTTCCAATGAAAATAATCATAATCTAATTAAGATCCTTTCACAGCTAGCGTCCTTCATACCAGGCAATATCCTGGTGAATGTGCTCTGCACCCTTTTCCCAAGCATCCACATCATTTTGGTAATGTGGCGACCAAAACTGGACGCAATATTCCAAATGTGGCTGAAACAAATTCTTGTACAACTGTCATATGATCTGCTAACTCTTGTTCTCAATACCCTGTCCAATAAATTCTTGCCTACTCCACTGACCTGCGTTGTCACCTTCAGTGACCAATGGACCTGAACATCCGGATGTATCTGCACATTAATTTTCACCAGATGTTTTCGCATACTGTATAGTTACTCTTGAATTTGATATTCCAAAATGCATCATCTCCCATTTGAACGGATTGAACTCTATCTGCAATTTATCTGCCCAACTCTCCAATCTATTTATGTTCTGTTGTATTCGCTGGCAGTCCTCTTTAATATCTACTTCTCCACTAATCTTTGTGTCATCTGCAAACTGGATAATCAGACCACCAATACTTTCGTCCAAATCATTTGCATGTATCATAAACAACAGTGGTCACAGCACAGATCCCTGTGAAACACCACTGGTCGCAGTTCTCCATTTTAGAAACTCCCTTCCCCTTCTACTCTCTGTCTCCTGTTGCCCAGCCACTTTATACCCACGCAGCTCGCACAACCTGGAACCCATGCGACCTCGCTTTCCCCATAACATTAACATGGGAAACCTTATCAAACACCTTGTTGAAGTAAATTTATATGACATTCCAAAGGGTCAGTTAGACTCAAAATGTCAGCTATTTTCTCTCCTTACAGATGCTGCCAGACCTGTTGAGATTTTCCAGCATTTTCTCTTTTGACATCGACGGCCCTCCCCTCATCAGTCAATGTTGTCACTTTCTCAAAGAATTCTATGAAGTTGATAAGACTTTACATTCCCCACACAAGACCGCGTTGCCTATCACTGATAAGACGATTTTCTTCCGAATGAGAATAGATCCTACCCTTCAGTATCTTCTCCAGCAGCTTCCCTACACCTGACGTCACGTTCTCTGATTTATAATTGACTGGAATATCCCTGACACCATTCTTAAACAAGGGGATGAGCAATTCTCCAGTCCTCCGGAACATCATCTGTGTTCAAGGATGCTACAAAGATATCTGTTAAAGCCCCAGTTATTTCCTTCCTCACTTCCCTCGGTAATCTGGAATAGATGTTAGCAGCCTTTTTGCGGCAACGAACCATGTAAATTGAGTCAATGGTTGGGAGGTTGGAGTTCGTGATGGCGCGGGCTGTGCACACAACCTTCTGTAGTTTCGAACGGTTCTGAAAAGAGCAGTTGACATACTGGGCCGTTATGTACCCGGACAGTACGCTCTCAATTATCGAGATAGTGCATGCTGAATTTCCTGAGCCACCGGAGGAAGGAGAGGCATTGTTAAAACCTCTTGACTGTCACATCTACGTAAGAAGTCCAGGACAGGTTGTCAGTTATCGTCACTCCGAGGAACCTGACACTCTGCACTCTCTCAACCATCGGTGTAAATGAGAGTGTGTTCCCCTCATTTCTTTCTGAAGTCAGTGATCAGTTCTTTCCTATCGCTGAATTTCAGACAGAGGTTATTATCATTACACCACGTCACCAGAAGTTCTATCTCCGTTCTATGTTCTGACTCTTCGTTGTTTGATATCCGTCCTGCTATGGTGGTGTCAGCAGCGAACTTGTCGATGGGATTTGTTTGAAACTTGGCAACACAAGTGTGGGTGCACAGGAAGTACAGTTGGGGCTGAGGACACAGCTGTGAGTATACAGGGAGGATGGTAAAGGGCTGAGAACACAGCCATGGTTGTACAGGGAATACAGTAGGGGGCTGAGGGCACAGCCGTGGGTCTATAGTGAGTACAGTAGGGGCTGAGGACACAGCCGTTGGTGTACGGGGAGTACAGTGGGGATGAGGACACAACTGTGGATGCACACTGAGTACAGTAGGGGTCTGTGGACACAGCTGTGGGTATACAGGGAGGAAGGGAAAGGACTGAGGACACTATCATGGGTGTACACGGAGTATAGTCTGGGGCTGAGCACACAGCTGTGGGTGTCCGGGGAGTACAGTAGGGGGAAGAGGGCATAGCCGTGGGTATATGGGGAGTACAGTAGGGGGCTGAAGGCACATACTTCTGGAACTCCTGTGTTGAGTGTTATTGTGGAGGAGGTGCAGTTATCTATCTTCACTGATAGTGGTGTGTGGGTCTGAAAGCTGAGGATGAAGTGGCAGAGGGAGAAGATGAGACTATGGTCATGGGGATATTGATGTTGAACATTAATCTGTACTCAATGAGCAGCAGTCTGGTGGAGGTGCCGTTGTTGTCCAGGTGTCTCAGGGATAAATGCAGGGTTCGGGATATGATATTCATTGTGGAACGATTACATCAGTAAGCAAGTTATTGGGGGTCAGGGCAGGTTGGGAGACTGGAGGTGGTTTGGGCCATAACCAGCCTCTTGAATCACTTCATATTTATTGAGGTCGGAGCCACTGGGCGGTAATAATTAAGGAACGTTGCATGAGCTTTCTCACTGCCTTTCTTCACCTTCTTAAAGCAGGTTGGGACATCGTCTTCAGGGTGGAGAAGCTGAAGGTGTAGTTAATTACCTCTGCCAGTTGTTCCACACAGGATCTTAGTGCTCAGCCCGGAACACCGACCAGGCCTATCACTTGCCTTGATTTGACTCACAGGAAGACTTATCATCCCTGCAGCGGTGACAAAGGGCACAGGTACATCCGAGGCTGTCGGGGCAGATTGCAACCGAACAGTCACACAGTCATTCTTCATAGCCAACCCCTCCACCACCTCTCTCTATCGTCATTAACACACACACAACCCCTAGTCTCCTCCTCAGCCTCAGTTAAATTCCTGAATAAACCATCGTTTGTGCCTTTGTTAATTCCAGATACATCTGTTTCAAATCCCTTCTAACCACGTGTCCATTACAAAATAATTGCACTTGAGATGTTTAACTTGTTCTCTGCACAAAATCTGAAAGATGGGCAGACAGTGCATGGTGGGTCACGTCAGTGGCTCGTATTCTAGAGCCACAGAAAATAATTTGTTGATATCGGCTTGCCTTATACCCATTAGAGAAGGCAATGGGTCATCATTCCCTGGTCAAGTCTCTGTTTAACTTTAAACCCATGGCAATTTGTTTTCGTATTTATTGTCCTGTGGAACAGCTGAAACTAGCCACTCAGCTCAAGATCGGCGTAACATGCTGGCCTGACCATGGCTGCACACATCCCGTGAGGGTAGAACAAAAGGAAAGGTAGCTCCCTTCCTCTGCCTGCATGCCATATTCCAACGGCTCCTTTCCATTCAGGTAGGTAGCCATTCACTGTTTTAGATGGATGCTTTGTGATTGAGACTTTCCCAAGAGTGATGTCCATCTTCATGGGCACCTCTGGTGCTGGCTTTATTAATGCTGACCTACAGATATAAGGATGTTTTTAAATTCTACATCAGTGGCAGTGCATTGTAAACGAATGGTTTCCTGTGTTACACGAAAGAAGTGGAGCCAGCTAAGTGAGGGAAAGGAATTACTGTGATCAAACCTGAGAGTGTGGTTGAAGCAGTATTTGGGGTATTGTGGACAGATTTTCTTTCCTTTATATGGAGTGATCTCCTTACCACAGAGAGAGTGAAGAGGGGTTGCACCAGATTAATCCCTGGGATGGTGGCACCATGAGGAGTGGGTGAAGGTTGATCTGTCGCGCTGTTAGAGAATAAGAGGTGATTGCATTGAACCCTGAGAGGGATGGACAGTCACTCCTTATTCTAAACAGACAATGTGATAAATTCCATGACTGCTATTTCACTCAGGATGCATTATTCAGGATAGTTTAAGTGCCTGAGCAGATGTTACACCCACCTACCCCAACCCCTACTCCCCATTGAGAGAGACGGAGAGGTCCAAGTTTTGAATAAACTCTCCCCACATTAATACAGTGCAGTTGGTGTGTGATCCTGCACTGAATGTCATATTATCCACCACCCATACAGCAGCCACAGTACCTTCATTCTAAAACAGTTAACTATTCCCAACAGCTTCTGACCTTCATGAAGCACATGAATCTACCTTAGAGATACAAGGTACTTCCTTAAGGTTTAGACCTGAAGACTATAAGACATTGGAGCATAAATTAGGACAGTTAGCCCATCGGGTCTGCTCCGTCATTCAATCATCGCTGATAGGTTTCTCAAACCCGTTCTCCGACCTTCTCCCCATAACCGTTCATCCCCTGGATAATCAAAAACTATCTATCTCCGTCTCAAATATGACGGAGCCCCACAGCCTTCTGTGGCAATAAACTTCAAAGATTCACCCTTCTATGGTTAAATAACTTTCTCCTTATCACTGTTTTAAAAGGTGATCACTTTTATCGAAGGCTGTGCCCTCGGATCCTAGTCCAATGGAAACATCTTATCAACATCCACTCTCTCCAGGTCATTCAGTATTCTGTCTATTTCAATTACATTCCCTCTCATCCTTTCAAACTTCATCAAGTATACAGCCAGAGTACTAAAACATCCCTCATGCAATAAGCTTTTCATTCCTATGACCATTCTCGTGAAAATCTTCTGAAAACGCTCCAGGACCAGTACATCCTTCCTGAGGTATGGAGCTCAAAAATGAGCACAATACTCCAAATGTGGTCTGACTAGAGCCGTATACAGTCAGTTCCTGTATTCAATTCTTCTCGTAGTAAATACTCCCAATCATAATTGCAACTGTCCTCCTAACTACTGTCTCAACCTGCAAGCTGATCTTGAGAGAACCCTGCACTAGAACTCCCAAGTCATTTTGCACTTCAGATTTCTGAATTTTCTCGCCATTTAGAAAATAGACCATGCCTCTAATCTTCGTGTCAAAGTGCATGACCTCACACTTTCCAACGTTGGAATGCATCTGACGATCTCTTTGCCTGTCCAAATCCTTGATCAGCCTCCCCGCTTCCTCAATACGACCTGTCCATGTGCCTATCTTTGTATCGTCTGCAAACCTAGCCAGAGTGCCATCAATTCCCTCATCTAAATTGTTAATGTAACAAGTAAAAAGTTATGATTCCAACACTGAGCATTCTAGAACACCACTTGTCACTGGCTGCCATCCTGAGAAGTACTCTTTTATCCCCAAACTCTGCTTTCCGCCAGACAGACAAGCTTCTATCCATGCCCTACCTTGCCTCTAACGCCACGGACCCTTATCATACTCAGTAATCGCCTGTATGACACCATGTCAAAGTCTTTCTTGAATTACAGGTGGATAACATCCATTGGCTGAGCTTGGTCGAGCCTGCTCATTTCCTCTTCAAAGCATTCCAATAGATTTGTCAGGCATTCACTTCCCTTGATGAAATCATGCCAACTTTGCCCTTTTTTACCAAACACTTTCAAGTATTCAGAAATCTCATCCTTCACAATGGATTCCAGGATCTTAGCCATGACAAATGTTAAAATATTCATGGTGTTTTTTTTTGTATTTTTCTTTACTCCCTTGTTAAAAAGGAGTGTCACGTTATTGGGTTTCCAGTGCTCTGGGATCGTTCCTTACTCTAGTGATTCCTGAGAGATAACCACGATTGCTTCCACTCCCTCTTCAGCTATCTCCCTTATAACAGTGGGATGTAGTCCATCTGGTCAAGGTTATTTACCCACCTTTGGACGATTACATTTTTTTCTAGCATGTTCTCCATGGCGGGGGTCATCAAACCCAGCTCTGGCCCCTCAATCGCTTGAATGTTTAACGTATTACGCATGCCTTCCACCATGAAAGCTGATGCAAAGTATTCATTCAGTTCCTTGGCCATTTTCTCGTTCCCCGCTGCTATCCCTCCAGTATCATTTCCCAGCAGTCCAATGTTCACTTTTCCCGCCGTTTTATACTTGATATATCGAAAGAAACTGTTCCAGTCTTCCATTATATTACTGGCGAGTTTAACCCCATATTTAATAATCTCCCTCCTTATTTTATTTTGTTTTCCCTCTGTTTTGTCTTTGTAAGCTTCTCAATCCTCAGGTTTCCCTCTGCACTTTGCCACAAAATATCATTTTTCTTTTGCTTTTATGCTATACCTGACTTCCCTAGTCAGCTATGGTTGTCCCATCCTCCCTATGCAAGCCTCCTTTTCCTCAGAATAAATCTCTGCTGTATCCTGAATTACTCCAAAAATCTCCTGCCATTGCTGTTGCACTGAGTGTCCTGCTGAGCCAGTTTCCCAGTCAATTCTACCCAGCTCCTCCCTCATGTCTGTGCAATGGCCTTTATTCAGCTGTAATATCGTTACTTCTGAGTCTAACTTCTCCACCTGAAATTGCAGAGTAAATTCAATCATATTATGATCACTGTCACTTGCAGCTCCCCTCATCTAGTCAGCCTGCACAAGCTGCTCCAAAAGCCATCTCGTAGACATTCTACAATTCATTTTCCTGCCAAACACTATCAATCTGAATTCCCAGTCCATCTGTATAATAAAATCCCACATGATCACTATAACTTTGCCTTTCCTACAGATCTTTCTAGCTCCTGGTGTATCTTACAGCCGAGCTCCCTGTATATAACTCCAACTGCATTTTTCCACCTTTTTGATTCCTCAATTCTAGCGACACAGATTCTACACCATCAGACCTTATTTTATTTCTTATTATTAATTATTGATTCAGTTCCATTCTTAATACTAAGACAACTCTATCTCTCTGCCCAACTGCCTATCTTTTCTACAGTATGAATATCCTTGCATATTCAGCTCCCAATCCTGATCCTCTTGCAGCGATGTCACTGTAATACCCACTATGTCATACCTGCCAATTTATGGATGAGTCACAAGCACATTTACCTTATTCCTTACACTGCATGTATTCCGATATAATAGTTCAGTCCTGTATTACCCGTCGCTCTTCTCATTGTCATTTGGTTGTCCAGCCGTTGGTACATACACGGACCCTGACGACTGGATCATTCGCCTCCCGCTCCAGGTTCTGCAACCCAGATGATATATCCCAAACCCGAGCACCATGTAGGCACCACAGCGTTCAGAACTCTTAATCCCGATCACGGAGAACAGTATCTATGCTTTTAACTATGCTATCCCCAATTATCCATCATTGGGCAGCATGGTGACACAGGAATGCTGCCTCACAGTGCTCGGGACTTGGATTCATTTCCAATCTCTGGACCCTGTCTGTGTGGACTTTGTACATTCTTCCCGTGTTTGCATTGGGAGCATTAACTCTTTTCGCTGTCCACAGTATGTCTCTGTGTTTGCTTCAGATTTCTACCATCTAGAGTATTTTTGCTTTTGTTCGATGGAAAAATGCAGCAAATGTGACAGGTTTTTGCAAAAGTAGCCGTGGTTCGCGGATTCCTCTGGGTGTTTAGGAATCTTGCCCAGCCACTTGTCTGAGTGCAGTGTCCCTGGATGCCCATTCCATCTCTCAGTTCCCTCAGTCCATCGTCACTACATGCAGCCTTTCTTTGTGCCACCCCGGGACTCCCCACACCCCATTGCCTGGCACTGGATACTGTATTCGCAAGATTGTGCGCACAACGACACTGGGAACTTTCTGACCCGCTGGGGATGCTGGGTAAAGACCCTGCCATTGAAAGGAACAGGATAACTAAAATCCAGTTGAACAGCAAATCTGAGTAAACAGTCTGAATTACATCCATCTGCTCTGACATTTTCTAATCTTCTGTTTATCCTCGTCCATCTGCAAATACATGGTTCATGTGTATGCCTTGTCAAACAGGTTTGGTGACGGGGATAGATATCAGATCCGGTCGTCATTGGACTGATTCAGTGGTCTCACTTTCCTGACGTCACACTTAAGTATTTATTATCAAGTAATTCACATTCCAATTTATATAGCTCACATAGTAAGTGTATTTTAACAATATTGCCTTTTTGTAGCTTTCATACTTTGGTATGTACAGAAAAGCCTTTTAATCCTTGTATTTTGTGTTGAATATACGCATTTTATTACTGAGGAAGAAAGGACCTGCTCCGATGGGAGGGTCGTCATCTGAACCGTGCTGGGACCGGAATCCGAGTGAATCCTAACCAGGGCTGTCGACAGAGCTTTAGACTGATTAGGAGTGTGTGTGTGTGTGTGTGTGTGTGTGTGTGTGCGCTCGCGGGTTGGGGGTGCAGTTATAGGGTTTAATTAGAAAAGCTGAATTAAAAGAGGAGGTAACAGGACATAACTCAGGAGAGGTTATTAAAATCTCCAGCACAGACACAAATGCGATAGAGCATCTGGAAATGTTTAACATATCAAACTTCAAGCGCACTGCACAAATGACTGACAATGAGAAGAGGGACGGTTAGTGCAGGACTGAAGGGGTTCCAACTGAATACATGCTGTATAAGGGATAAGGTAAATCAGCTTGTGGCATGAATTACATCGGCATGTATGAAGCGATGGGCATCACGGAGATGTGGCTGCAAGGGGGTCTGAATATTTATGGATATTTATACTATCGAAAAGATAGGCAGGTGGGCAGATAGTGGATTTGCATTATTAGTAAGAAATGAAATTAAATCAATAGTAAGAAAGGAAGTAAGGTCAGATGGTGTTGAATCTGCGTGGGTAGAATTGAGGAACCACAAAGGTAAGACAACCACAGTTGAAGTCTTGTACAGGGCTCCAAAGAGTAGTCAGGAGCTGGGCACAAGATACACCAGGAGATAGAAAAGATGTGTTGGAAAGGCAAAGTACAGTAATCATGGGTGATTTCAGTATGCAGGGGAACTGGGAACAGCAGATTGGTAGTGGTTCGCAAGAAAAGGAAATTTAGGAATGTTTATGAGATGGTTTTTTGTAGCAACTTCTGGTGGAGCCCACTCGGGAACAGATGACATTGGATTTAATGACGCAGGATTCGTAAGGGAAATAAGGATGAAGGTAAACTTCGGAATCCATGATCAGAACATGGACGAATTTATTCTGTAATTTGCGAGAGAGAAGATAGAATCAGAGGTAACAGTATTTCACCTGCATAAAGGCAACTGCAGAGGCATAAGGGAGAAGCTGGGTAGAATTGATTGGGAGAGGGGTCAAGCATAAAAGACAGGGGAATAGCAATGGCAGCAGATTCCAAGATTAATTCAGGAGTCACAGCAGAGGAATAGACGCATCGTACAGGGAGGATGAGACAGTCAGGGCTGCTGAGTGAAGTCAGGGATTGCATACAAGCAAAAGAGCAAGCATATAATGTGGTGAGGGGCAGTGGGAAACTAGAGAATTGGGAAACTTACAAAGACTAACAGAGGGAAAATAAAAGGGACAGAGAAGATTAGATATGGGAGCAAGCTAACCAGTAATAGAAATGAGACTGTAAGAGGTTCTTTAGATATATAAAATGCAAAAGAGAGGCAAACGTGAATATGGACCACTGGAAAATGATGCTGGAGAAACAGTAGCGGAAAACAAAGAAATGAATGAGGAACTTTGCATCAATGTTCATGGTGGAAGACACGAGTAATTTCCGAAAATTGAAGAGAGTGAGAGGGCAGAGCTGAGTATGGTGGTCGTCACCAAGAAGAACATGCTAGAAAACTGAATGGCCTGAAATTGGATAAATCACCTGAACCATATGGACTACACCCCAGCATTGTAAGGTAGATAGCTGAAGAGGTAGTGAAAGTGAAAGTGGTAATCTTTCAGGTATTACTAAAATCAGGAAAGGCTGGAAAAATGCTAACGTGACATTCCATTTAATAAGGGAGTTAGGCAGTAGCTGGAAATTTACAGACTGATTATCCTAACCTTGGTTGCGGGTAACACCCTGGAATCCATCGTGAAGGATGGGATTTCGGAATACTTGTAAAATAGTAAAATAGTAAAATAGTGCAAAGTCGGCATTATTTGATCAATCGGAGGTCATGCCCGAAAACCTGCTGGAATACTTTGAGGGAGTAACGAGCAGATTTGACCAAGGAGAACCAGTAGATGTTATCCACCTGCTTCTCTAAATTCCTTTGGTAAGGTGCCACGCAGGAGGTTATTGAGAAAGATTAGAGCCCCTGGTGTTACAGGCAAGGTGCGAGCTTGAATAGATGCATGGCTGTCTGACAGAAAGCAGAGAGTGGGGATAAAAGTGTCCTTCTCAGGATGGCATAGAGTGGCAAGTGGTTTTCCTCAAGACTCAGTGTTGGGACCACAAAATTCGCTTTGTGCATTAATGGTCTACATGAAGGCACTGAGGGACTTCTGGCTAAGTTTTCAAACAGTGCAAAGATGGAATAGAGGGATAGGTAGCATCGAAGAGGTTGTTCGGCTGCAGGAGGGTGCAGTAGCTCACCTCTGATGCTCGCCTTCCAGACCACCAACCTGAGGATACAACGCATCATCCTCCGCCACCAACAGTCAGACCACAGCACCAGAGATATACTTCCCTTCCCACCCCTATCAGCATTCTGCAGAGACCATTCCCTTCACGACTGCATCGTTAGGTTCACACGTCCTCCCTCCCACACCCCAACAAGCCACCTTCCGCTCCCGGCGCTTTCCCTTGCCATTGCAAGAGGTATGAAACCCGTGCCAACAACTTCCTCCACACCTCCATCCAAGGCCACAAAGGATCCTTCCAATCAGGCAGAGAAGATACTGTGAATCCAAACACCTCATCTACTGTGCCCATTGCTCCTGGTCTCCTCCACACTGGGGAGACTTGACGTCAACTTGCAGAACGGTTCAGGGAACACTCTCCATCACACACCCAACAATCCCACTTCCCTGTGGCTGAATACTTCGCCTCCCCCTACCAGTCCTCCAAGGACATGCAGGTTCTTGGTCTCCTCCACTGCTACATTCGAGCCACCAGCGCATCGTCTTCCACCTTGGGACCCTTCAACCACATGGTATCCAGCGCAATGTCACCAGTTTCCTCATCTCCCCTCTCTCCACCTTATCCCAGATCTAACCCTCCAACTGAACAGCGCCTGTTGAACTGTCCTACCTGTCTATCTTCCTTCCCATCTATCCACTCCACCTTCCACTCTCACCACTCGCCTTCATTTAGCCATCGCCTTCCAAGCTACCTTCCTCCCAGCCCCTCCCATTCATCGCTCAACCCCCTTCCACCCACCTATTTCATTCCTGATCAAGGCTTTATGACGTAAACGTAGAATATCCTGTTCCTCAGAGTCTGCCTGACTGGCTGTGCTTTTCTAGCACCACACGTTTTGACTCTGATCTCCAGCATCTACGGTCCTCATTATCTCCTACTGAAGGATTTGCACAGGTTAGGGGAGTGAGCAAAGAAGTGGCAGGTGGAGTACAACGTGGGCAAGTGTGAGGTCATGCAGTTTTCCAGGAAAAATAAAAGAGTTGACTATTTTCTAAATAGCAAGCAAGTTCAGAAGGCTTGGGGGGAGGCAGTGGGAGGGTTCTAGATCCAAGGGACTTGAAAGGTAAACCTGCAGATTGAATGATGACACGTAATTAATCGACCATCTCCAATATTCCTTCCTTCAGTCACCCCCAATATATCCTAAGCTAAATGAGTAAATTTTAAACATTCTTTTGAAGTTTAATAAAATCAATATTAAACTCAAAGGACTTAAATGAAGCTATTCGTTAAGTGACTGTAATTAATGTCCACTTCCATGGATCCTAATTATCACATTGGAGAGTTTCCATCGCTGAAAGATAATGGACTCTATTCAATGTGTTATCCCATAGTTTGAGTAGGAACATCAATGACAGCACTAACAGGGATCAGCAGCTCGAGAGAGAAGGGGAGGAGAGATCAGAATCTGAGAACATTAGGCAGGAGTGTTACAATAATTGTTTATAATCTGAGGACCATGGATTGGAATGTTCCAACAATGTATCAGAATCTGAGAACATTACACTGGAATTTTCCAACAATGGATCTGAATCTGAGAACATTAGACTGCAATTTTCCAACAATGGATCAGAATCTGAGAACATGAGAAGGAAATGCTCCAGCAATGGACAGGACTTTATCCTTGTGTCTTTTCTCGCTTTCTCAGCCTTGGATATCATTAGCATATCGGATCCAGAATAGTCTTTGGATTATTCAAGGTAGTTACTATCCCATCCTCGCAATAGTTGGTGTTCCTGGTAAGTCATTATATTTGTCTACTAAACCGGGTTGAACTGAATTTCTGTTCATGATATGTACATTTTGGAAAGTGCAAGTCAATATCTTCAGTTCCAATCCAAAATTCATTTCCTTATATATTATAACAATTATACTACGATTTATAAAGTACTCACTGTTTTGCGAGAAGGAACCAGAATCTTCTCAAACTCCATCATCCATTTTGTCCGACACAGATTTAGATCTCCATGTCCTCCTCACTCACCAATCCTTTCCAATATTACCGTCATGATATCCCAGTCTCGTCCTTCATCTCAGTGCGATATCTGAATAAACCATTTGTGCCTTTGTTCAATCCAGATACAACAGTTTCACGTTCCTTGTGACCACATGTCCGTCACTAAATAATTGCTGTTGAGAATGTTTAACTTGTTCTCTGCACATAAGGGAAGACAGTTTATGGTGGTCAATCCATTTACTCATAATATAGAGCCAAGAATAATGATCTGTTGATATCACATGAAGGAAATTGAGGAGTTTAAAAGCAATCATTCTCATTTGTTATAAAAACCAATCTGCTTGCCTCAAGTCCTTTAGGGAAGTCAATGTATCATGCTTCCATCGTCAAGTTTCCATGTGACTTCTGTGATGGACACGTGGGTGTACTGTACCTTTGATAGAATTAAAAACCAACAATAACTACCTGACAGCATCAAGAGTTCTGAAAAATAGATATAATGTAACATTTGGTCGAACAACCTGATTAGCTCATTGCCTGAAAACAATTTCACCAAAACATTTTAAATTATACCCCAGAATACTCACCTATCAAGTTTCAATTTCTTATATTGACAATCTTAGCAGCCAATGATACAATACAATAGTTTGGCAGTACAAGACCTTGGAAAATTGAACAGTTGAGAGGAGAACGTCCAAGCTACCAGCATCCAAAGACACCCTGAAAAATAGCTCTCCTGTAGGTATCTTTATTGATTAGTAACTGGTGAAGCAGAGTCCACAAGAAGAAAAGAAGACAGGAATATAGAGAAGAACCGAAAGCTTCTTGGTTTTGAGATAAGAAGTTTTGTTTTGTAAATCTTAATTAGGAGTGTTATCGGACTAGTATTGTGGAGGCGGAAGGTAAATGACAGGTTAGAGGAAGAAGTTGTAAATAGTCTTTCATTTATTATTCTCTGTTATACTTTAACAAATAAAGTTGTTAATTTTTACTTCAAATAGATTTGGACTCTAGAATTATCCCAGATTACTGCGTGGGATAAATCTTTTCTCTGTTGCTGGTTTTAATTAAGCAGGAAGATTTATCCTGTGTTGTAACCCTACAAACCCATAGATATACGTTTTACTCTTTCAGGTACTGTGGAACAGCTGAATCAGCCACTCAGTTCAAGATCTGCATAACATGCTGCCCTGACCAGGGCTTCATACATCCTGGGAGAGAAGAACACAGGTAGAGATTGCTCCCTTTCTCTGCCTGTTTTCTGTATCGCTACATCTCATTTCCATTCAGGTCCGTGATCATCCCCTATTTCAGGTTCAATCTCATTGAAATTCTCCCCGAGAGTGATGCACATCTCCATAGGTATCTCTGGTGCTAGCTTTATTGATGCTACATACAGATGTAAGGGACTTATAAATTCCATGTCAGTCATCGTGCATAGAGAAGAAATGGCGATGTCTCAGTGAGAGGAAATATGTTTTTGACAATCCCTGAGAGTGTTGTTGAGGCAGTATTTGGGGTCCTGTGGATAGTCTTTCTCTCAAGTTTCACCAGATTAATCGCTGGGATGATGGCACCATGAGCAGTGAGTTAAGCTCAGTGAGAGAATAAGTGGCGTTTGCATTGAACCTTATGGGGGATGGATAATCACTCATGATGTTCCAAATAGACTCTGATACGGAGAAAAATTCCATAGCTTTTTTTTTACTTGGGTTATATGATTGTCGATTGTTTAAGAGCCTCTGAGAACATTCCCCTCACTCCACACCAAATTCCTATGTCGCATGAGAGAGACAGAGGGCCAGTGTTTGAATAAACTATCCCCACATTAATACAGTGCATTTGGTGTAAGGTCCTATACTGTAAGTCTCGTTATCGACAATCCCTACAGCAGCCACAATACCTTCATGCTAAAACAGTTAATTATTCCCAACAGATTCTGACCTCCATGGAGAACATGGTTCTGTCTTCTCGATGATGGAAAATGCCTCCTTGAGACTTGGCACAAACCATTTGACTTCCCTCCTCACTGCCAGTAAACTATGTTAAAGCAGCACACGTTCTACAAACAATGGAACCATGATTAACATCATGGAGTCCTCTATCAGTGCAGCCTCGGTTTCATTGGTTGTTCATGTTGGAATATCAATGATCCCCTCTTGTTCCTGTATAACTGTCTCGTGGCGATGAATAGCCTCCTCCTGGTCTCATGGAACAGGTTTGAATGTCTGATTGGGCTCTGCCTGCTCCTAATTACGAACTCGATGCACTGAACAGACCACTCTTCTTCCTGTGTAACAGGCAGGATAATTGAATCTGCTGCCACTCTTCCTGTTCCTGAATGTGAGCTCATACCCGTGTTCAACCAACTTGAGATGCTGAATGAGCTCCTCTTTTAACTGTGAAAATGTGCAGTGTCTGGCCATGCTGTTACATAAATGTTACCGACACTTTAACAACAGAAACCGGAATGCTGTCTGGGTCTTGCTGCACATGGACAAAGAATGTTTCAGGAGCTGATGGGGGACAAAATGTTCTGAACATACTGTCATCTTCAGTCATCATACCTACTTCTGATCTTATGATGGGAAAAGACATTGAAGGAGCAGCTGAAGATGTTTGTGCTGAGGAGTATAACCTGAGGATCTCCTGCAGAGATGTCCTGGGACTGAGAGGATTGTGGGTGACTGACCCTAAACTCTTTATTTTTGGTCTGAAAGACCCCGTCCAGTGGGAAGGTTACACCTGATCCACATTCAGATCAAATAAGTAGGTGGTCCCGATGCCATCCTCAGTCAAATACTGCCTTGATATCAAAGCCATTCACTCTTTCCTGAGCCCCTGTGTTTATCTCTTGTTCATATCAATAGGTGGCAGTGTATGTGTAGAGAGTGTTTTCCATTCACAGAGGGTAATCACTGTCAGGAATGATCTGGGCTGGAGACCGAGGGGAGCAATATCACTGAAAGCATTTAAGGAGGAGTTAGATGGATTTTTGACCTGTCAGAGAGCTAAGGGGTGAAGAACTGGGCATTAAAGAGGAGTTAATGACAACAGTAGATCAGTCATGATGTTATGCAATGGCTTGATCATCCGAATTACCTGATCCTGTTTCTTTTGTCCTCATATTAAGCAATTGCAAAGTTAATGGCTGTAATTTTCCTGAAAGTTCTTTTATTGACCGTTGCAATCAGAGAGAGTAAAGTATTTTGTGAGTCATCTCTTGTTGAGGTATGGGGACTGTACTCATGGTGAATCTGGGTCTATAATATCACCAACAAATGAACCACACGTTGCAGAGAGGAAACACTCTGTAAAGAGACCAGACCAGAGGCGTCTTTCGAACCAAATAACATTTTCCAACGGACACCAAACCATGTGTGACAGTCTTGAGGGAGTGGATGAGATCCTGTGTTACTGTTGACAAGGTATTTGGAGCAAGTGGCCTCCATCTGCTCCTTGCAGGAGATGTGGGGGTTGAATAGAACATAGCAACATAGGACTGAGCAGCAGGAGTGGGCCATTAGATACTTTGTCACCGCTCTGTGTGCTTTTGGTCTTGGGTGGATCAACGGCAGATGGAATATAACTCTGATAAATATGAAGTGATGAACTTTGCAAGAAGGAACCAGACAGGGGAGGACTCACTGAATGACAGCACACTAGGAATCTCAGAGGGTGCTTCTCCACACATCCCTGAATGTGACCTGGACAGGTAATTGCTAACTTTGGAATGCATCGGGGAGCGTAAAGACAGCCTTTATACATCGAAGCATAGATTATAAGAGCTATGCAGAACTTTGGTTAGGCCAAGATGGAATACTGTGTGTAGTTATGGGGGCCACCTTACAGGAAGGATGTGATTGTACTGGAGGAAGTGCAGAGGAGATTCACCAGGATGTTCCCTGGGATGGAGTATATCAGCTATGGAGAGAGGCTGGATAAGCTCGGGTTGTTTACTTTGGAGCAGAAAAGGCTGAGGGGGATGTGAATCAGAAGGATAAGATTCAGGGTGGATAGACAGCAGCTGTTCCCTTTTTAAGGGTCACATTTTTAAAGTGATGGATTTGAGGTTTAGTGAGGATTTGAGGACTGTTTTTCACCCAGAGTTTGTTGGGTCTGGAATGCACTGCTTGAGAGGGAAGTTGTCATGGTAACCTCAAAACCTTTAGAAAATGCATGGTTGTGCAGTTGAAATGCCATAAGATTCACAGCTACGGGTCTTGTGTCGGAAGGTGGGCCGAATGTAGGTCGTGCTGTATTTCTGATGGAACAGAGACTGTGCTTCTGTTATTGCATGGATGTGGGAGGTCAATCATTGAGTAGCTTAAGATAAGAATTGATGTGTTTCTGAAGAATATCTTACCAAAGTATGTAAGAGGGAACTTGTAATATCTTCTGAAAATATGTCAATGGCAAAATTAACAGAAAAAGTTGCAGCTTTCTTTCAGTCTGATACCAGAGAATTGAGGACAGGGAAATAGCAGATCAATGGAGCAAATACTTCAGTTAGGTCTTCACAGAAGATAAAAAAACAAAAAAAAAAGAAATACTAGAGAACTTTAGTCTGGTGAGTAAAAGGGAATAGCAACTAATTTAGCAACTAAACAGTTTTAGAGAAAAATATTGAAGTGAAATTAATCGGTATAGACAAAGTCAACAGAGATTTACGAAATGGGAATCATATTTGAGAAAGTGGCTTTTAACAAAATTATGGAGAAAGTATCAATGCAATACGATTGGAATTTCAGAAAGAGTTTTGATAAAGCCCAAGCCTATTGTGCAAATTCGAATCCTGTGGGACTGGGGCTGATATATGGTCATGGTTTTAGAATGGGAGAGCTGGCAGGAAAGAATGAATAAGAATAGAACCATGTTTTTTTTTAAATGGAACACTTCGAGGATATAACGAGGATATATCGAGATTTGACATCCACCTATTCCCAATACACATTATATCTTTGGTTGAGGGGCTCATATTCTATATTCCGCAGTCTGCTGACAGTACTAAACGATGTCAGCTTGTGAGTGGATGAGGAGGATGTAAAAAAAGATTCCAAGGTGATTGAGACAAGTGGAGAGACTGGGCAAATACGTGGTAGATGGAGAGCAATGGGAGAGATGAGATGCTGTACACTTTGATGGAAACAATAGAATGGTATCCTATCATTTGCAAATGGAGTGGTTGAAAAATGTTGCACTATAAATGAACTGAAGCTGCATTTTTATTTTATTTCTGCGCAGCCCTCCGAGTCCATGTAAGGCAGTGAGTTCTGAAGCCAGAAGTCAATACTAGGAATAGCATTGACACGCTGACCAGTGTATATATACCCAACAAGTGGGGAGTGGTAACATTGAAAACAATCTGTATGTCACTGTGCACCAATCAGTGAAAGTAATATTGTAGGAGCAGAAAGCAGGTAGGCAGATAAATGGTGTCTTCACCTTCATTTCAGGGAGATTTGAATACAGGAGTAAGGGTGATTTATTGCAGCTGTATAGAGCCTTAGTGAGGCCCCATCTCGAACATTGTGCAATATTGTTCGCAGTTTTGGTCTCCTTGCCTAGTAAAGGACATTGAGGGAGAGCAGTGGAGGATCACCAAACTGATCTCTGGGATGACAGTCTTGTTGAGGGACCAGCGATTTGGGGTGACTGGGCCTGTATTTCATGGGGTTTAGGAAAATGAGTGGAGATATCATTAGACAATAGACAACAGACAATAGGAGCAGGTGTAGACCATTCTGCCTTTCGAGACTGCACCACCATTCATTATGATCATGGCCGATCATCCTTAATCAGTATCCTATTTCTGCCTTATCTCCATAACCCTTGATTCCACTATCCTTGAGAGCTCTATCCAACTCTTTCTTAAATGAATCCAGAGACTGGGGCTCTACTGCCCTCTGGGGTAGAGCATTCCACACAGTCACCACTCTCTGGGTGAAGATGTTTCTCCTCATCTCTGTCCTAAATAGTCTACCTGGCATTTTTCAAAAAGGGATCTTGCTGTAAGGTTGAGTGAAATAGGAGTTTTTGGGAAGGGTGAGGATAGTAACAAATTAAAATACTATATATGAATGCACGAAGCATTAGAAATAAGATGGATGAGCTTGAGGCTCCTTTGGAAATTGGCAGATACGATATTGTGGGGATAACTGAGATGTTTCTTCAAGTGGACAGGGCCTGGGAAATGAATATTCAAGGCTACTCGTGCTATCGTAAGAACAGACTGACAGGCAGAGGGGGTGAGGTGGCCTTGTTGGTAAGGGATGATATTCAGTCCCTTGCGCGGGGGGACCTAGAATCAGGGGATGTAGAATCAGTATGGATAAAGCTGAGAAATTCTAAGGGTAAAAAGACGCTCTTGGGAATTATCTACAGGCCCCAAACAGTAGTCTGGATGTCGGATGTAAGTTGAATCAGGAGCTGAAATTGGCCTGTCGCAAAGATGTTACTACAGTTGTTATGGGGGATTTCAACATGCAAGTAGACTGGGAGAATCAGGATGGTATTGGACCTCAAGAAAGAGACTTTGTGGAATGCCTCTGAGATGGATTCTTAGAGCAGCTGGTGCTGGAGCCGACCAGGGAGAAGGCGATTCTGGATCTGGTATTGTGCAACGAACCAGATTGGATCAGGGACCTCGAAGTAAAGGAGCCATAGGAAGTAGTGACCATAATACAATAAGCTTCAATCTGCAATTTGAAAGGGAGAGGGTACAATCAGAAGTGACAATATTTCAGTTGAATAAAGGGAACTTTGGAGCTATGAGGGAGGAGCTGGCCAAAGTTCAATGGTGCAATACCTTAGCAGGGATGACAGTGGAGCAACAATAGCAGGTATTTCTGGGTATAATGCAGAAGATGCAGGATCAGTTCATTCCAAAAAGGAAGAAAGATCCTAGGAGGAGGCATGGGTGGCTGTGGCTGACGAGGGAAGTTAAGAAACATATAAAGTTAAAAGTGAAAAAGTATAACGCAGCAAAGATAAGTGGGAAAACGGTGGACTGGGAAGCTTTTAAAGAACAACAGAGGATTACTAAGAAGGAAATACGCAGAGAAGAAAAGACGTACGAAGGTAACCTGGCCAATAATATAAAGGAGGATAGTAAAAGCTTTTTTTTACGTATATGAAAGGCAAAAAAAGGTTAAGACTAAAATTGGGCCCTTGAAGATAGAAACAGGGGAACATATTACAGGGAACAAAGAAATGGCAGAAAAATTAAACTGGTACTTCAGATCTCTTTTTGAGTTTTCTGCGTCATTGATACAGTTGTCTTTCTTGACTTACTTTTTTCTACTGTTCCCTTCAATTTCCTTCTTAAACATCCAGTTTGTCCCCTCCCCCCACCTACTTAGTTTAAATGCAGTTGTGTTGCAGTAGCAAACCTGCCTGCGAGAATGCTGGTCCCCCAACCTATTAAGGTGCAAACCGTCTCTCTTGTATAATTTATGCTTACCACAAAACATATCACAGAGTTCCAAGAACTTACATCCTTGCTTCCTGTGCCAGTTCCCCAGCCACACGTGCAAGTCCATTATCGCCCTGTTTCTGGCCTCACCAACCCGAGGAAATATATCAAACCCTGACAGTGTGAGACAGTTTGGAAGCAGGGGTGATAGTTCACTTTAAAGAAAACAGTCAAATCGCATTTAATGCACAAGCGTTATCAAAGAACCGCGTGTATATTGAATAGAGAAGCAAACTTGATGGGCCGAAAGCTCTACATCCGTTCTCGTTTTATATTTCACAATGTTTAAACATATTTTGGGATATGAACATTGTATGGGGAAAACTGCATTCAGGAGATGCTCGGCCCTGAACTATCATGGGGAAAGGTCAACGTATTGAACGACCTGCTCCTTTCCGGATGTTTGTGTGCAGTCTGTGGGAAAGCTCTGTCAATGTTGTCAAAAGTTCTCAGATGTTAGGAAGGAGATCTCTGCAGGATCGATAGGACTGTGTTTCCCGTTCCATTTTCTGATAACGAGGCTGGTGCCGGGTGTTCTTTCCCGTTTTATCCTTTAAGACCTCAGAGCAGTTTGATACAATTGAGTGTCTTACTTGGCCGATTCAGAGACCATTGAAGAGTTGATCACATGTCTGTGCATCTGGAGTCACTTTTAGGCCACACCAGGAAAGCACGGGAGATTCACTTCCTGAAAGTACATTGAGGAAGGAGATCGATGTTTCCAATCAACATTGGACACAAGATCACTATTACTGACACCAGATTTTCGGACTCGATATTTTATTAATTGTTTCTAGCTTCCACCAGCTGCTAGAGCATTGACCTGGTCTGGATTCGTAATCCAATGATATTTCCACAACTGCACCATCTCCACATGGGGACCTATCGGAAACCACACTGAGCAGGTTATTTCTGTGCTTCTTGACAGCTCTGTCAAAAAGAATTCCCACCATTTTGACTGTCGTGATGGGAGTTCGAGGTGGTAATTGGTAAGATTGTAATTATTCTCCTCTTCGGGGACTGGACATAGCTGAGTAATTTTCCACACTGGCAGGGAGATGTCAGAGTTGGATCTGGAATGAAAAAGCTTCACCAGGGACGCTTCTTGTTGTGCAGCACAAGTCTTCAGTCCCATTGCAGGAATGGGGTCAGGACCCATTGCCTTTGTCGTATCTACTGTGGTCTGCTGTTTCTTCACGTCACATACAGAAAATCGAATTTGTTGAAGACTGGCATCTGTGAGTCTGTGGGCATCATGATCAGTGTGAGTGTGAGTCAACACCTCTGGCTGAGGGTAGTGCAGACACCATATCCATGACTTTTTTCACTGATTTAGAGTTGTTCCAATATTTAGGATGAGGATATTTCTGGCGTCCTCTGCTCCAGTAAATTGTTTCATAATCCATCGACATTTATGATTGGATTTAACAGGACGACAGAGCTTAGATCCGATCTGTTGGACTTGGGATAATTTCCCCTTCTCAATCAGAAGTTATTTCTGCTGTTTGGAATGCAACAAGTCATGTGTGGGTTGTCAACAGGGTTAGGTGCACGTGATACCGTCGTTGGCATCAGCCCTGTATTCAGTGACCTCACCTGGTTTCTGATGTGGTAACACTTCCATGTTCATAATCTCATTCTGCTGAGGGCATCTCTCTGGTGTCACAACTCCAATTTGTTACTTTATCTCAATCCATTTAAGGTAATAATCTAACTCGTTTCTTTTCCACAAGGTCAACTTCGGTATTTGAAATGAATGTGTTTCCCTCTGTTTTTTCCCCTGACATGATTAAGAGCTCTGCAGTGTCAGTTATGCTGTGTCCTCTGGTTCGGCAATCACCCATCAGCAGAAACATGTTTTCTGCCTCCAGAGTGTCCAGTCCCTCTATAAATAATTTTATATGTCTCAATCAGATCCCCTCTCCGTCTTCTAAACTCAAGGGTATACAAGCCCAGTCGCTCGAGTCTTTCCGCACATCGTGATCCTACGCTGCACTCCCTCAATAGCCAGATGTCTTTGCTCAAATTTGGAGACCAGAACTGCACACAATATTTCAGGTGTGGTCTCACCAGGACCCTGTAGAGCTGCAGAAGAACCCATTTGCTTCTATACCCAATCCCTCTTGTTATGGAGGTCACCATGAATTAGCTTTCTTCACTACCTGCTGTACCTGCATGCTTGGCTTCATTGACTGGTGTACAAGAACACCCAGATCTGCCTGTACTGCCCCTTTACCTAAATTGATTCCATTTCGGTAGTAATCTGCCTTCCTGTTCTTGCCACCAAAGTGGATAACCATACATTTTTCCGCATTAAACTGCATCTGCCATGCATCTGACCAGTCACCTAACCTGTCCAGGTCACCCTGTAATCTTCTAACATCCCCCTCACATATCACCCTGCCACCCAACTTAGCATCATCAGCAAATTTTCTAATGTTATTACTCATACCATCTTCTATATCATTAATATATATTGTGAAAAGCTGCGGTCCCAGCACTGATCCCTGCGGTACCCAACTGGTAACTGCCTGCTAGTCTGAAATGGAGCTGTTTATCACTACGCTTTTCTTCCTATCAGCCAACCAATTTTCAATCCAAGTGAGTACTTTGCCCCCAATACCATGCGCCCTAATTTTGCTCACTAACCTCCTATGTGGGACTTTATCAAAAGCATTCTGAAAATCCAGGTACACTACATCTACTGGATCTCCCTCGTCCATCTTCAGAGTTACATCCTCCAAAACTTCCAGAAAATTAGATTTCCCCTTCATAAATCCATGCTGACTCTGACCTATCCTGTTACTACTATCCAGATGTGTCATAATTTCGTCCTTTATAATTGACTCCAGCATCTTTCCCCCCACTGAGGTCAGACTAACTGGTCTATAATTTCCTGTTTTCTCTCTCCCACCTTTCTTAAAAAAGTGGTACAACATTAGCCCCCCTCCAATCCGCAGGAACTGATCCCGAATCTATGAAATTCTGGGATATAATTACCAACACATCCACGATTTGTCGAGCCACCTCCTTCAGTAACCTGGGGTGTAGACCATCAGGCCCCGGGGACTTATCAACCTTCAGACCTAACAGTCTCTCCAACACCAATTCCTGGCAAATACCATTGTTTCATTTTTCACGCCAAAATAGACAACTTACCTTATATTATTTCTGCTGAAGGTTTGCTCACTAACCTTCCCTGCCTGTATCAAATTGCAGACTCACTACCTCCATTTGATGACACGTTGAATGACCATCTTGGTACATGAGCTAATTGAGCTCCAAGCCACTCGCTCCCCTTCCTCGAGATCTTTGATGCAGATTATTGATCACTGATGACCCCACAGTGAACTCTGAGGCACTCCATCAGTTACAGCCAGAAAATAAACATTTACCTCGACTCTCTATTTCCTGTTAGCGACAGCTTCCGTGTTCCTGTGTAGCGGCTCAGGTGGGTTGAATGGCCTCCTCCTGGACTGTGTGGAGTACTGAACGAGCTGAATTACTTCATTCTATACTCCTGTGTAATTCCTGACAGGGGCGGAATGGTCTCCTCCTGTGTCATTGTAACGATCCTGTCTGACTGAATAGAGTGGTCCCCAAGCCTGTTGGATTGAGGGAACAACACATGGGGTAGGGACAGCAGTATACATCTCTGCAAGAGCCTGGAGGAGTGGATTGAGGGAACAACACGTGGGATGGGCAGAAGTTGCCCATTCGGCTGCACCATTCACAATGTTCATGTCTGATCCGAGTGTGTCTGACCATCCATTTCCTGTCTGTTCCCAATAAACACTGACACTTCTGTCCAGTAAAGATGAGTCGAGCTCAGCCTTGAATATCTTCAATAACTAAGTCTTCACTGCTCCCTGAGGATGAGGACAACACAGGTAGCACAACACTAAAGTCAAAGGGACGTCCTTATTTCATTGTGGGACTGTTATTTTAAAACTGTGTTAACTGAACATCAAATCACCACCTCTTTTCAGACATAAGGACAGAACAATATGGAATAATTCGGAATGTAATCCAATCCGGACTCCAAACCTATCCCACATTCCCACTGTCCCTTTCCAATCAAATATGTATCGTACCCAGCCTCTGCTGCTGTCTCAGGAAGAGAATCCCTGATAGCAGAAGACCGCAGGAGCATGAAGGAAATGAGCAGATTGAGGCCATTCAGCCGATCGAATCGGAAATTCCGGACAATAATTTCTTATATGTACCTCGACCTCATTCTTCTCCCTTCTCCCTAGTATCCTTGATCCCCTTACAAATCAAAACACATCGAATTGTGTCTTAATGACACTTGTGTCTGTCCTCTGTGTATCTGTATGTAAGTGTTTGTGCGTGTGTCTGTGTGTATGTGTGTCTGTCCCTCTGTTTGTTTGTGTCTGTATGTATGTGTGTGCCTAAGTGTTTGCGTATGTGTGCCCAAATGCTTGTAATCTGTGTGTTTTCATGTCTACATCTGTCTGTCTGTGTTTCCGCCTGTGTTTCTATCTGTATTTATGTCGATTTGTATGTGACTGTATATGTATTTGTGTGTTTATACGTGTATGTATATCTATATCCTTGTAAGTATTGTGTGTTTCATCTGTGTATTTCTGTGTCTGCGTCTCTGTGCAGTGAGGTATCTGTGTTTTTTTTTTGGAAGTGAAAGGACTGTTGTTGGAACTGCCAGTGGGTTTAAACTGAGAATTGTCTTTCACTGAACATTGCTCCTTAACATTGTCGGTAGGACGTGGATGTTTCCGATTCTCCACACGAGGCGTCCTGGTCCTCTCCAGCTCTTTAAGAGTCCTTCCCCCATGATCGGGTGAGGGGAGTGAGGGAACGGATATCGGGCACTCCACTACCCGGCTTGGCCCTTTCTATCCTATTCCAGGCTGTTTCTCCTGGAATGGGAGAAAGGGATGGAGGGAGAGTGTGAATGGGTGACCCTGCTGTTTGTGCTGGTGTAGGTGGGGGGAGTTGTGAGGTGTCTGGACTGAGTCAGTCGACAGTTTTGAATCCATATAGTGTTATTAGTTGCTGAATTCAATAGTGAGAGTAGTAGTGCCTGAGCCTTATTTGGAGACAGAGCGCGAACCGTGTTCGGGGTTAGGTGCCATAACAGATACACAGTGAGTGTGAGGGAGCAGAGAATATATGGTAACTCTTATCCTAACAGAGCGAGGAGGATACTGTTGCTTGTCGAGTATTGTGGGACATTTCTTCAGACCATCTCAGCGTCGAAGTGACCCTCCCTGAATGTTTTGCCCAGGTCTATCACGAATAACGACACAGACATCTCCCTCAGGTTCTGCAGTATCAGTGGAGGTAGAATTTACAGATAGCAAGGAGAAGCAAATATTAGTGTATTATATATCGAAACCAAACGGTAGCAGAAAATCTGAGCATCATATGTTCTGGAAATTAGATTGGCAAGTATTATTTCGGATTTTATGTTGTGTGGTCAGAAGGACGAATTATAAACCTTGGTCTGAAGCAGCTTTTAAGGAATAATGGCATTTATAAGGTGCAGTTTACAAGGTGGCTGCATACAATATAGAATGCTTGAATAGTCCAGTCAAACATCATTGAAGATTGGAGGGTAGAGTTCAATACATCTACAGTGAATTTGGAAAGTACAATATAACATTCAGTGGGAGACAAGCAATGGTTGTTAGAGTTATAGAGTCCAACATCATGGAGACAGGCCCTTCAGCCCAAACTGGTCCATTCCGACCGAAATGCCCATCCATGATAAACCCATTTCCCTGCCATTGTCCCGTATCTTTCTAATCTTTTACTATCCATGTATTTGTTCAAATGCCTTTAAAATATTGTCAATGTATCCGCCTCAACAACTTCTCATTCCATATGCATAACAGCCACTGAGTTAAAAAGTTGTTCCTCAGATTCCCTTTTATTGTGTCCCCTCTGACCTTAAACTGATGCTCTCTAGTCTGTGATTGCCCAACCCTGGGAAAAAAGACTGTGCATTCACTCTATCCATGCCTGACATGATCTTATAAACTTCAATATGATCCTCATCATCTTCATGCACACAAAAGTAAAAAGCCCTAGCGTGTCCAACCTCTTTCTATAACTCAGACCATTGAGACCTTGGCAACATTCTTGTAAGTTTTTTTCTGCACTCTTTCCAGTTTAATAATATCCTTCCTATAGCAAAGTGAACAAAACTGAACATAACACTACCAATATGGCCTCACCAGCATCCTGTATAACTGCAACATAACTCCCTAATTTCGATACTCAGTGATATAAACCGATTAAGGCCACTGTGCCAGAAGCTTTCTTCAATGTCTACCTCTGAATCAACTTTCGGAGAACCATGCACCTGAATTCCGAGCTCCCTCTGTACCACTACAGTCCTTAGGACCCAACCATTCACCATGAAACTCCAAACTTGATTTGACTTTCTAAAATGCAAGAGCTTATACTGATCTATATTAAAATCCATTTGCCATTTCTCAGCCCACTTCTCCAGCTGATCAAGATACTGCTGTGATTTCTGAAATTTCTGATAACCTTCCTCAGTCTCCATGATGCCGCCTGTTTTAGTGCTGGCTTCAAACTTACAAATCATGCCTGCACATTCTCATGTAAATCATAGATATATGTAATATGTCATGGTGTCAGCATTAACCCCTGAGGCATTCCACTATTCACAGGCCTCCAGTCTGACCAGCATGTTTCCAGTATTACTCTCTGCTTCCTACCATCAAGGCAATTTTGTACCTAATTTGCCAGTTCCCCCTCAATTCCATGCGACCTAACCTTCCAGAGCGGCGTACCATGTGGAACCTGATTGAAGGCTTCACTGGAATCCATCCAGACTACGTATACCACCCGGACCTCCTCAACGTTTCTGGCTACTTTATCAAAGAACTCCAACAAAATTGTGAGTCATGATCTCCCTTGCACAAACTCCTGTGCTGAATTTCATGAAGGCCTTTTGCCCGAAACATCGATTTTCCTGCTCCTCAGATGCTGCCTGACCTGCTCTGCTTTTCCAGCACCATTCTAATCTTAGTGCGAACCACACCCTGTCTTTCCAAATGCATGTATATCCAATCTCTCGGAAACTTCTAAATTTCTAGGGCGGCACGGTGGCACAGTGGTTAGCACTGCTGTGTCATAGCACCAGAGACCTGCGTTCGATTCCTGACTCAGGCGTCTAACTGTGTGGAGTTTGCACATTCACCCCGTGTCTGCGTGGGTTTCCTCCGGGTGCTCCGGTTTCCTCCCACAGTCCAAAGATGTGCAGGTCAGGTGAATTGGCCATGCTAAATTGCCCATAGTGTGAGGTAAGGGGTAGATGTAGGGGTATGAGTGGGTTGTGCTTTGGCGGGGCGGTGTGGACTTGTTGGGCCGAAGGGCCCGTTTCCACACTGTAAGTAATCTAACCTACCCAGTAGATTTTAGGATTACTGGTCTTTAATTCCCAGGTTTATCTTTGTAGCATTTCTTGAACACGGGCTCAGCATTCGCTATGCTCCAGTCGTCTGGGACCTCATTCGTTGGCCAGCGATGATAGAAAAGAGCCAAGTAGTGCTTCCGTATTTTCTTCTCTATCCTCCTATCCTCCTGCTGTGTTCCTGAATATAACTGGTCAGTGCCAGGAGTTCTTAGAAATACTGTAACGTCTGCAACATACATCGATTTATTTCAGGTACAAACACCAAAGAGTGAGCAAGTGACTCAATGATGGTTAACATAACAAATTAGAAAATATGTTAATCATAGGAAATGACTTCAGAAGAATTCCAGCTATTGTGGAAACCTGAGAATTCTCAGAAATTAACGATCCAAAAAAGGAAGGCCATGAAACTGTAAAAGAAATCAAAAAGAGAACGTGCCTGCTAACAAACAGGACCACAAAGACTGCATCAATCTGCGATTTATATTTCAAAGGAAACAAAATAAAAGCAAGGTCAAATGTGGAAATTTGTAATTGGCAGAGGAGAGGTCATTGTTGAGAACAGGGAAATGGCCCAGAAATAACCAGTTACTTTGCATCTGTCTTCATGGAGGAAGAGCCAGAAAATCCCCCAGTAATACCAAGTGATCAAATCGGTCTCTTGGAGCTATAGACATAAAGTCAATTCATATCAGAAACAAGGTAGTAGTTGAACATGGAGCTGGATTCAGGAATGCTAAGTCTGACGAAACAGATGTACGTCCTATCAAAATGTCGGAAATAAATCACCAATAGTAGTATTAATTGCACTGTCGATGACTGTGTTTTATTTTCCTCTGCATTCTGCAGAGACCGGAAAATGTTGTGGATAAACGTGATCCAAGAACGACCGACGAATGGAAAGGATCCAAACACCTACAAAGCGAAAAAGACATAGTGTGGCTAACTGCAGACCAGTTAACTTGACATTTGCAGGGAAACTGTTGGAATCTATTACACAGGATGGCATTTTTGCTATTTAGAAATTAACAGCAACAATGGAGAGAATCAGCATGCATTTCTGAGAGAGAAATCATACTTGATAAACTTCGGAATTGTTTGAAGTTGTTCCTTACAGCATAGATAATGGGGAATCAGTAGAAGTGGCATAGATTGGATTTTCCGGAGGGTTTCTATAAGAACTCAAAAAACGAGGTTGTAAATGCAATGAATGTGAAGGGTATTTGGCAGAATATATGTAAGTGGAAAGTTAAAGTTTGGTTCGCTTTCATATAAGAGAGTTAGAACATCGATGCAAAGATATGTTGAAGCAGTTTCACAGCGTGTTGGTAGGACTGTACCTGGAGTATTGTGTACAGTTTTGGTGACCGAATCTCAGAAAGAATATACTGACCACAGAGGAAGTGCAATGGACATTCTCCAGATTAATCCCTCAGATGGTGAGATTGCATGATGAGGAAACTCGGCCTGTGTTCTCTAGAGTTTCAAAGAATGAGAGGTGGGTCACAGTGAAATTTAGAAAATTCACAAATCATATGACAAGTTGAAAATTAACAGAACGCTTCCCTCGCTGTCTATTCCACATTCAAGGCAAATAATGGCAGGATCTGGGACAGGCCAGTTAAGGCTGCAATAAGGAGGAAATTCCTCACTTTGGAGGGCATGGAAACCTACTGGCAGGCAGGATTAGGGAGAATGTCCTGATATTCTACAAGTGCCTCCAGCAGAACAGAATAACCAGGGAACAGGAAGGACTCATTAGTGACTTGCCAAATTGCATCCAAATCACTTTAGCGGTAGGACACAGAGGGTGGTGGTAGAAGGCTGTTTGTGTGATTGGAGGCTAGTGTGCAATGGCGTACCACGGGGATCAGTGTTGTGTCTCTTATTATTTCTGATTCAGAGGTGTTGTTGTTGGACTGGGGTGGACAAAGCTAAAAATTGCATAACACCAGGTTATACTCCAAAAGGTTTATTCAGCGGCACGAGCTTTCGAGGCGCTTAATCAAAGCACACAACCACCTGATGAAGATGCAGCACTTTGAAAGCTCGTGCCGTCTAAATTACCTCCTCCTTTCTCATGAAATAAGTCTCAGATAGTTTTTATCCTTATCCAATTCCCTTGCAATAGATTCAGTGAGTCTGAATGGCCTCCTGTTATCCCAGTGTAACAAATCTCCAGTCACTGTGTGACCTCTTCCAGTTCCTATGTTACGGACTTGAGGAGGCTGAATGGACTGATCCTGTTGCTGTGTAACAGGATACTGGTGTCGCATGGCCTACTCTAGGTCTAGTGTTATAGATTCAAGGGGCTGATTGGTCTTCTCCTGTAAATATACATTCGGCTCCAGGGGCTGAACAGCCTCGCCCTATTCTGGTGTAACAGGGTCAAAGGCCTGAATATCCTCCTGTTGTTCCTGTGTGACAGCCTGAAAAATGGAAGGGATTCCTCCATTATGTGTGTAATTCTCTTCAGTTGTTGACTCCTTCCTGTCATCTATGTTGAAATAAGATCTTCTTTCATTTTTGTAAACTCCAATGGCTATTGGATCAACCTGATCATCCTTTCGTTATAAGCTAGCATCCTCATTGCAGGCATCAGTTGAGGGGACCATCTCTGAGCTGCTTCCAATATAACAATATCCTTTCTCCATTGTAGAGACTAAATCTGTACACACTACTCCAGATGTGATCTCACGAAGATCCTGTACAGCAGCAGCAATGCGTTACCATCCTGCTGTAAGGTTCCCACCCAGTTAAGAGCAATATCAGCTCTCTGGGAGAAATACAGAGCATTGTGGGACGATCACTGTCCTTCTCTACTCCACTAGCATAACGGAAGATCTGGAGAAAATGTCACAATGATGCTTAAGAAGAACATAAATGATGTGGCGAGATGATCTCTACCATTAATCTCCCCAAAGCCCAACGTCGCTCAGATTCTACAGAATTTTGTAATGTGGAGCGTAAAAACAGCAAGGAGAAGGAAACATTGATGGGAGTTATATATCAAACTGAAAGCAGCAATACAAATGTTGGGCATGTTATAAAACAGGAAAATGAGACATACACATTTGTGGGTACTGCAGTAATAATGTACTGTTTACATTATATCTAAACTGTGTTAACCAAACTGAATGCTAATGCTGGGAAAAATGGATTTCATGAACATGTGTTAGATAGCTGGCATTAACATTTTGTCGAGCACTGAGGTAGAGATCAGGTTATTTAGGAACTGGTGTTGGATGATCAGAAAAGCTAAATGAAAACTTTTCTGTCGAGGACATTTTGGGATCAGTGGCCACAATGCATTGGTTTTCTTTTATGCTGTTTGAGTACATGGTAGCTTTTGATTTATTTGAAGTAACTGTTATAAATTTGAATCATGCAAGCCCTGAAGGTTTGAGGAGAAAGTGGGGACTACAGTTGCTGGAGATCAGTGGCGCTGGAAAAGCACAGTCAGTCAGTGTACTAGGAGCAGGAGCACTGTCGTTTCGGGCACAACCCTTCATCAGGAATGAGAATTATGGGTCAAGGGGGCTGAGAGATAAATGAGAAGGGGATGTGGCAGGAAGCAGGTAGCTAGGAATGTGATAGGTAGATGAAGGTGGGTTGAAAGTGATAGGTGATGAAGGGAGACAGAACGCCTCATCTACTGCATTCTTTAAACTCGGTGTGGTCTTATCTACATTGACGAGACATACGTGGATCATTTCAGAGAACATCGCTGGAACAGCCACATTGACCAACTCCACCACATTGTGGTTGAACACCTAACCTCTCCTTTCCACTCTGCCAAGGACATGAGAGTCCTGGGCCTCCGCCATCGCCAAACCCTAACCACCCAAAGCATGGATGAAGAAAGGTTCCTCTTCTGCCTTGGCACCCTCCAACCACAGGGGATTAATGTAGATTTCACCAGTTTCCCCATTTCCCCTAACTCCACCTTATCCCAGTCCTATCTTCCAACTCAGAGCCCCCCCCCCCCCTTTTTGAACGTTCCTATGTGTTCATCTTCCTTCTCATCAATTTGGTCCACCTTCTTCTCCGACCTAACCCTTTCAGTATCACCTTTAACTACCTATTGGTCAAAGGAAGCAGCTAAGAAAAATGCCAAGTGTTGTAGTAAGCCAGTGGATTCGGAGAAATGTAGGACCCAGCAACGGATGACCAAAAAACTGAGAAGGCAGTCAAAAAGCGAAACAGCATGAAAACAAAAGAAAACCATAAAGACTACTAAAGAAAACTATAAAGACTGCGAAAGAAAGACATAAAGACCGCTAAAAAAAAAACCAGAAAGACTGCTAAAAAAAAAACGTGCATCAGTGTATGAAACAAAAGTAAAAACAAGGTCAAATGTGGAACAGTCGGTGTGCGGACGGGGTAATTTATTGAAGAGAACAGAGAAATCACAGGGGAAATAAACAGTTTCTTTGTGTCTATCTTCAAGGCAGAATATCCAGAAATTCTCCCAGAAATGCCAAGTGACCATGGGACTTGTGTAAGTAAAGTCTAAGACCATTCTTATCAGTGTTGAGGTCATCTTTGAAAAGAAAGCTGGATTGAGTAGTTATAAATCTGACAGATCAGATGTACTTCATACAAGAATTTCAGAGGAAGCAGCAATAGACGTATTGATTGCATCTCAGATTTTCATGTTATTTTCCAATACATTCCGGACAGATATTAACCAATCTGGATATGACACAAGTTATAAATATTATCCAACAGTTGAAGAAAGGATGAAGGTGGAGAGTGGTGAACTACAGATCAGTTAACTTGTAATCCGCGGTCGGGTGTCTCTTGGGCTGAATTACAAAGAACGTGTTACTGGATATATAGAAGGTAATGGGAAAACTGGGGAGGATGATAATGCATCGATTAAACGAAAACGATACGTGGCAAACATTTTTTGGAATAGTTTGAATATGATTCTTGTGGACGGAGGCAACAAGGAGCTAATGGATAACGTATTGTTGGATATTCAGGAGGATCGTTTTTAAGAACTCTCCCACTAACATCATAAGAAAAGTTAAAGTGAAAGGAATTGGGAAGAACGCATGCAAATAGGAAACGAAAAATTAGGTTTACATTCATGTGTATGTAATTGCAATATAGAAGATGTCGTGCACCAGCTGCATATAGTGTTGCTGAGACTAAACTTAGAGTATTGTGCACCGTTTGGAGTCCCAATCTAAGATAGAATATACTGACTACAGAGGAACTGCAAAAGGTATTTTCCAGACTAATCCATAAAATGGCAAGATTGTCTGATCGTGAAACTTAGCCTGTGATCTCGAGTTTCAAAAGGTGAGAGCTGATTGTAGTGAAACTTAGAAACTTAGGAATATAGAGGGGACTGAATAACAGAGGGACATGGAGAAGTGCAAGCAGGCGAGATTAGGGAGAATACCGCGGTATTCTACACGGACAAGTAGAACAGAATAATCAGCAAACAGTTAATGTCCACGAGAAACCAAAGGGACAATCAGTGCGTCAACCCTGAGAACATTGATAGATTGTTACATGTAAACATCACAGCTGTTTTACTTGGGAGAAGGAGGATGCAGGTACAGAATTCAAGAAGATGGACTGGAAAGCTCTTGAAGAGATGGATGTAAAATACGAGCGGGGGCTTGAGGCTTTGTTTCGTATAAAATTGGACCGATCCGCAGGTCTGGATACTGTTGGAGTCCAGGGAGGAAATTTTAATTGGTATTCTGAGCATAGAGGAGGTACCAGAGGACTTCAGAACAGCTAATATGATTCCATGTCATAGTATGGGTGGCAGAGGTTTGCCAAGGTAACAAAAATGAGCGAGTACTAGATCACTGTTCGGGAAACTACTGGAGAAAATAGAGAAGGAGAAAATCGAACTCCAATCAGAGTCGCAAGGTTTGATCAGGGGTAATCATCATGACTTTATCAGAGTGAAGTCACACCTAATGAATTTGATTGAATTAGTTTGAGGAGGTCGCTTATTTAGTTTTGATGCAATGCCTTTGACAAATTTCCATATGGGAAACTGAAAAAACAAAGTAAAATCTCAGAGTATCGAGGATAACTTGACAAGTTACAACGAAAATTGTCTTCGTGTCAGGAGGCAGAGGGTGGTGGGAGAAGGCTGCTTGTGTGACTGGAGACCAGTGTCCCCTGGTATACCACAGGGATCAGTGCTGTGTCCCTTATTGTTTGTAGCATTCGTAAATGGTAAAGATGTGAATCTGGAGGGGGGGGCGGGGGGGGGGGTTTGGGTGGGTGGAGGGGTGGGATTTGTGACAAGTAAGTTTGTGTTTGACACAAAGATTGGCCGGGTGGTTGGCAGTGAGGAGGAAGTTCTGATTTTACAGGAAAATACAAGTGGAATGATCAGATGGGCAGATGGAATATGATCCTGATAAATATGCGGTGATGTACTTTGGAAGGAGGAACCAGACATGGGGTGTACACAATGATTTGCAGCACACTAGGGAGCTCACAGGGTGTTTCTCCACACATCCCTGAATGTGACTGAATAGGGTAATGGACTAGTTAAGAATTGAACCTTGGATGGAGCATTTATTAATCAGGGAGTAGATTAAAAGTGCTATACAGGGCTTGGTTTAGTCCATGATGGAGTAAAGTATGTCGTACTGGGAGCCTCATTACAGGAAGGATGTGATTGTACTGGAGTTGTTGCAGAGGAGATTCACCAGGATTTTCCCTGGGGTGGAGCATATCAGTTATGGAGGGAGGCTGGATAAGCTCGGGTTGTTTACTTTGGAGCAGAGGAGGCTGCAGGGGGTGTGATTCAGAAGGATAAGTTAACAAGGGGCATGGACAGGGTGGATAGACAGTAGCTGTTTCTTTTAGACAGAGGGTCAAGAACAAGGGAGCACACCTTAAAGTGAAGGGTTTGAGGTTCAGAGAGGATTTAAAGATTACTTTTTTCACCCAGAGGGTGTTGAGTTCTGGAATGTACTTCCTGAGAGGGGGGTTATCACGGCTAACCTCTCAATCGTTAAGTATACTTGGACGAACAATTGGAAGTGTCATAACATTCCAGGCTATGTGCCTGGTGTTGGAAAGTGGGACTAATATAGATCGTGCTGTATTTCTGTTGGTACAGAGAATATGCTCTTGTGCGTGTATGATGTGGAGCTGAGCAGCTAAAAACAGGAATTGATAGGTTTCTGAAGATAATGTTCAGAAAGGGTATAAGAGTGAACTGTTATAGCTTGTCAAATTATGTCAATGTGAGAAGTATGACAAAACAGTGCGGTTTCCTTCTAGTTTGAAACCAGAGAATGGAGAATGGGGAACAGGGAAATGGCAAAACACTGAATCCACTACTTCAGTTCTGTCTTCACAGAACTATCTGACAATACCAGGAAAACGAAGTCCGGTGTGGGAAACGAAATAGTACATGGAACATAGAACATAGTAAGTAAATGGTTTGGGAGAAATTATTGGGACTGAAAATAATGGTCATAGACAACACTAACATAGATTTATGAAATGGGAATTATGTTTCAGAAACTGACTGGGAGACAAATGAAAGAGAAACAATGGATGTAAAACACATCGATTTTCAGAAAAAAATGTTGATAAACCTCCCAGCCTAGTTTGCAAAATCAAATCTTAGAGGATCCCATGAAGTCTCATGGCGTTCGTTTGCACACGGGAAAGGCAACCTCCTGCTGATTACCATGTAGCAGCCACTCCCAACTGATGAATCAGTACTCCTCTATGCTGATCAACACTTGGAGGAAGCTCTGAGGGTGGCAAGGGCACAAAACGTACTCTGGGTGAGGGATTTCAATGTCCACCATCAAGAGTAGCTCAGCTGAAGCATTACTGATCGAGCTGGCCGTGTCCTAAAGGATGTAACTGATAGATTGGGTCTATGGCAGGTGGTGAAGGAACCCACAAGAGAGAAAAGCCATATTTGACCACAGCCTTACTAATCTGCCAGTTGCACAAGTATCTGTCCATGACAGTATCAGGTAAGAGTGACCACTGCATAGTCATTGTGGAGATAAAGTCACACTTTCACATTGAGAATAACCTCCATAATTCTGCGTGGCACTATCACCGTGCTAAATGGGACAGACTTCGAACAAATCTAGCAGCACAAATCTGGGTTTCCATAACGTGTTGTGAGGCATCAATAGCAGCATAATTGTACTCCAGCACAACGCCATGGCCTGGCATATCCCCCTCACAACAATTACCATCATGTCAGATGATCAACCTTGATTCAATGGAGTGTGCCGGAGGGCAGGAGCAGCACCGGGCATACCTGAAATGAGTTGTTGCCCGATGAAGCCACCAACCAGGACTGCTTGTGCACCAAACAGCACAAGCAGTAAGTGACAGACAGGCTAAGTGATTCCACAAGCAACGGTTCAGGTCTCTGCAGTCCTTCCACTTCTAGTTGAGGATAGTTATGGACAATTAAACAAGTCATTGGAGGAGGAGATTCCACAAGTATCTCCATCCTGAATGATGGAAGAGACCAGCACTTCAGTGCAAAAGGTAACGTTTATGCATTCGCAATAATCTTCAGTCAGAAGTGCTGAGTGGATGATCCATCTTGGCCTCCTCCAGTGGTCCTCAGCAATTCAGTTACCAGTCATCAGCCAATGTGGTTCAGTCCACACGATATCCAGATTCAGTTGGAGACACCGGATACTCCAGAGGGTACATACTCTGACAACACTCTGGCAATAGTACTGAAAGGTTGTGCTCCAGACCTTGTCACTGCCCTTGCGAAGCTGTTCCAATACAGTTACAACAATGACATTTCCCCGATTACGTCAAAAATTACCCCAAGTATCTACTATGCTTAAAAAGCAGAACAAATCCAATCCGGCCAATTACCACCCCATCAGTCTACTTTCGATCATCAGTAAAGTGGTGGAAGGTCTCAGTGCTTTCAAGCAGCACCTACTCTGCAATAACCGTGTCAATGACGCCCAGTTTGGGCTCCACCAGAGCCACTCAGATCCTGATCTCATTACCTTGATTCAAACATGGACAAAAGAGCTGAATTCCAGGGGTGGGGTGAGAGTGACAGCATTTTAAAACAAGGCTGCCTTCGACCAAGTGTGGCATCAAGGGGCCTTAGCAACACTGGAATCAATGGGTATCAGGGGCAAATTGCCCGCTGGTTAGAATCATACCTGACACGTGGGAAGATAGTCATGGCTGATGAAAGTCAGTCAACTCAGCTCCAGGACAAGTCTGTAGGAGTCCCTTGGGCAGTGGTCTAGGCCCAAACATCTTCAGGGCTGCTTGAGCAATGACCTTGCCTCCATTGTGAGGTCAGAAGTGGGGATGGTCGCCAATAATTGCACAATGTTCAGCAGCATTTGTTGCTCCTCAGATCCTGAAGCAGTCCATGTCCAAATGCGACAAGATCTGGACAGTATCGGGTGGACAAATGGCAAGTAGTATTCACGCCACACAAATGCCAGACCGTGACCATCACCAATAAAATACAATCTAACCACTGCCCCTTGGCATTTAATGGTGTTACTATCTCTGAATCCACAGTGGACTGCAGCAGTTCAACAAGGCAGCTCACCACCACCTTCTCTAGGGCAACTAGGGACAGGCAATAAATGCTGACCCAGCCAGTCACACCCAGATTCACGAAATAAATATTATTTATATAAAATAACAGAGGAAGGTTGCTAGGATATCACAGAGGTCAGTGCTCAGGCCCCATTTGTTCACACTACCCATTAAACATTTGGTTGCAGGAATCAAATACAATATGTCCCAACCTGCTGACAGAACTAAAGGATGTTGGATTGTGAGTGGGTGAGGAGGTTGTAAAAAAGTTTCAAGGTGACTAAGACAAGTGGAGTGAATGGGTAAATACGTGGCAGATGGAGAGCAATGTGGCGAGAGGTGACAGTGTGCCCTTTGGTGGGAACAATAGACTGGAAGCCTATCGTTTGAAAAGGGATTGTTTGAAACATGTTGATCTACAAAGGGACGCTTGTTCCTTCTTGTTGTTTCCTTCTGCGCAGGCTCAAAGGTCCCTGCAGCGCAGTGAGGTCTGAACCCACAAGGCAATACTGGGAATGGCATTGGCACGCCGCCCAGTGTATATAGACCCACCAAGTGGGGAACTGTAACAATGCAAAGGAGCTGGATCTCCCTGCAGACCAGTCACTGAAAGCAATATTGCAGGAGCAGAAAGCAGTTATGAATGTAAATGGTGTGTTGACCTTCATTTCAGGGGGATTTGAGTCCAGGAGTAAGGGTGTCTTACTGCAGCTGTACAGGGCCTTAATGAGACCCCATCTTGAACATTGTGGAATATTGTGTGCAGGTTTGGTCTCTGTACCTAACAAAGGACAAACCTGACATTGAGGGAGAGCAGCGAAAGCTGACCAGACCGATCTCTAGGCTTGCTGTGGGAGAAGAGTTTGGGACGACTGGGCCTGTATTCCATGGGGTTTAGGAAAATGTGTGAAGATCTCAGTGAGATATATAAAACTCTGACAGGGTGAGACAGATTGGAAGCAGGGATGATAATTCCCCAAGCTGTGGTGTCTAAAACAAGGGGCCACAGTATTAGATACAGACAGGCCATTCTGCACTGAGATGCCAATAAATGTCTGCCCTCAGAGACTGGAGAACCTGGGGAATGCGCTCGCACATGGAAACCAAGACACTGAATATAAATACAGATTTAGAGACAGTAAAGTAATGGTGGGAGAGCAGGAGTACGGTTTGGAAATAAAGGTCGAGGTATCATTGTATTGAATTGGGAGCAAACTCGATGGACCAAAGGGACTACTGCACTTCCTATTTTATAGCTTCCCACGGTTAATCACATTAACGGATATATTCATTATGTGGGATAAGTGCATTGTGGAGAGGTTTGAACATGAACGACAATGAGGTAGGCTCAATGTGTTGTATGGCCTACTCCATTCCTGATGTTTCTGTGCAGTCTGTGGGAAAGCTCTGTAAATGCTGTCACAACCTCTCAGATGTTAGCAAGGAGGTTTCTGCAGTGTCAACAGGACGGTGTTTCCCGTTCCCTTTTTCCAATACTGAGGCTGGGGCCGGGTGTTCTGTCCAGGTTTATCCTTTAAGACCTCGGAGCAGTTTGATACAATAGAGTGTCTTGCTTGGGCGATTCAGAGATCATTGAAAAGTTTTATCACAAGTATATGTGTCTGCAGTCATAGATAATCATAGATAATCATAGATAACAGTCTCCAGTCTGACAAGCATCCTTCCACTAAACCCTCTGCTTCCTACCATCAAGCCAACTGTGTATCCAATTGGCCAGTTACACCAGCATTCCACGTGATGTAACCTTCCAGAGCAGCCTGCCATGTGGAACCTTATCAAATGCCTTACTGAATTCCATGGAGACTACGTCTACCACTCTGTCCTCGTCAACCTTCCTGGTCACTTCATCAAAGAACTCTAACAAATTTGGGAAGCATGATCTCCCACTCACCAATCTATGCTGACTGCTCTGAATCAAACCCTGTGTAAGTAATGGATGCAGACAATGGTATGCTGTCCTTCATCATAAGATGATTCGAATACATAAGTAAAGCCATTTTCCTACTGTTGTAGAGCCTTGCTGAGAGAGCACTAGGGGCACTCCATACAGATTTGATCTCCTTTGTAAGGAATGATTTCCTTACCACAGACACCGGTGATGGTAACAGGAGGATAGAGTGAAGAAGCTGAGTGTTTAATCTGTAGAGCTGTGAGATACGAAGAAATGGCAATGCTGAAACACGAGGAGTGGCAGCGATAACTTATTTCCAAAAGAGACATTGATAGGGTGAGAAATTCCATATTTTGCCCAGGATTGATTGGTTTGATTTATTGTCACGTGTACCTCAGTACAGGGAAACACTTTGTTTATGAGCAGTGGAGGCAGATCATAGTAAGCATGGCCAGACAGATCATAGGGTGGAAATAGACTTGGACAGAGTAAGGCATACAGGTTACACTGCACAGGACATGCACGAGACAAGCTCAACATGAACAAGATCAGCATTATTTGAACTTAGGGAGTCCATTCATCAGTCTAACGTCACCTTCCTAATAGTTTATATGCCTTAATTAACTGTGCAGTTGCCGTGCGAACCCGTACTGAACGTCAGGTTGCTCACAATCCCCAACAGCAGCCACAATCCCTTCCATCTGAAACAGGTAGGTTTTCTCAATAGCTTCCGCCCTACATAGAAAACACCAGGCTGGCATCTCAGAGATGAAAGATGCCTTCTTGAGACTTCACACAAGACATAAGGCTTCCCTCCTCACCACTAGAAAACCACATTAAAGTCCCACGTGTGTATCATACGTAACGGAGCCAGGAGGAACAACGCGGAACAGTCTGTCTGTGCAGCCTCTGCTCCACTTGTTCTTCATGTTGGAGCATCATTCTGGAGACAGTAAGGACTGCCGATGCTGGAGATCAGAGTACAGCATCGATTGCTGGAAAAGCACAGCAGGTCAGGCAGCATCCGAGGAGCTGGAGAATCTATGTTTCGGGCATAAGCCATTCATCAGGAATCAGCATCAATTGCATCATTCTGTCCCTGTGTAAGTACGTTGAGGGGGGAATGGCTTCTTACTGTTCCTGTGAAAGTGACTCAAGGAGCTGAATGGCCTCATCCCATTGCTGTGTAAGTGACCCAAGGAACTGAATGGCTTCTTCCTCGTCCGATTGGACAGTGTCAAGGGCCGGATTGGCTTACCCCTGGTTCTTTTTGAAAGCTCGATGTACTGACAAGTTTGATGATGCTGCAGCTTTAAGAGGTTATTTTGTCCGGGTTTCTTTTAAGATAGAGATTGAACGACCATGACCAAGCTGGATAGTTAAGACCACTCGAGTAATCAACGAGGGAGACCTTGTGTTTATATTAATGCAACCTGAATGGATGTGGCCAGCTCTCACAGATTAGGATCTCTGGGATTTGGTTTCTCAGGAACATCAGAAACTATTGGGGTCTCCACAAAGTTGAAAGCTTCAGTGAATGTCTCCTGCTACTTTCCCTGAGTTTTCTCTTGGTGCTGTTTTTAATTCCTGGATTGGAGAAATGTTTGTGACATTCTGTGTCTGAATATTCCTTTCTGCCGAGGGCTGTGTTTATGTGATTTTCCAATATTGGAACAGTTCATTAGTAATAGTTCCTAGGTCTATTATTCTGTTAACTTGTCCAATAGAATTAAGTTATTCTAGATTCCTCTTTCTTTGGTTTCATTTTATCTTTCGTGTTTCAATAAATGGTGTTTTGCTTCACACCAAGTACTTTGACCAGTCACATTGCGTCCAGAACAGACACTTTACATTTCCATTAAAATAAAAAAAGAGTCTAGGCTACCGCCTTCAAATATTTTCCAGGCACTCTGGTGTGGTCCATCACACGAGACTCCTTCTCGTCCTGAGTAATAGGCTGGAGGCACTGAATAGGCTGTCCCTGTTCTTCTCCAATAGTGTCAATGGGCGGAATGGCTTCCTCATATTCCTGTGAAACCAGCGTGAGATGCTGAATGAACTCTATTTTACTGTGGCAATGTGCAGTGTCAGGCAGTGCTGTTACATAAATGTTACTGATACTTTAACAACACAAGTCTCAATGGTGTCCGGGTCTTTCTGCACACGGACACAGACCAGCTCAGGAGCTGACGGGGAACAAAATGTTCTGAACATTGTGGAATGTTCGGTGACCATCCCCACTTCTGATCTTATGGTGGGGAATGTGGGGGTGGGGAGACATTGATGAAGCAGCTGAAGCTGTTTGTGAAGAGGAAGCCACCCTGAGGATCTCCCACAGAGGTGACCCAGGACTGAGATGATGAACATCTTCCTTTGTGCCATGTTTGACTCCAAACACTGGAGAGGTTACTCTGATTCCCTTATAAGTGCAGTTTTGTTAAGCTCCTTGATGCCAGCTGAAGTTAACCACTGCCTTGATATCAGGGCCTTTCATTTTTACCTGACCCCTTGTGTCAACTTCTTTTATTCATCTTAATAGGCCATGGTATAGGAGCATCAAGGGTTTTCTTCAAACAGGTGCTATTGAATGTCAGGATTTCACTTCTCAAGAGTGTTCTGGGAGTTAGATGACTGAAAGTATTCGAAGAGGAGGTCGATGGATATTGAACTGTCAGAGAGGTGAGGGCTATGAAGAATTGGGTATGAAAGATGATTTGAGACCAGGAGCAGATAGGTCATGATCTTAGTCAAGTGCAAGGCAGGCTTGGGGAGTGAATGACCTGCGCCTGTTTCTGATGTTCTCACATTCTGTTATTGGAAAGTTAGGGGGTGTTATTTTCATGAATGTTATGTTTTTGTATATTGCAGTCAGGAAGAGCAGATGATTTTGTGAGCCATCTCTGCGTGAGGTATATGGGCTGTATTCACAGTGAATCTGGGTCTACAACGTGACCAACAACTGAAGCACAAGTTGCATATAGGGGAAGCTTTTTAAAGAGAGATGAGGGGCCTTTTTCCAATTACATTTCCCAAATCACTTCAAAGCGTGTGTGACAGTCTTGAGAGGCTGAATGGTATCCTCTTTTTCTGTGCACTAGGTCATAGGAGTAAGTGGCCTCCAACTGTTCCTGTCTAGCAGGTATGAGGGGCTGAATGGAATACAGAAACATGGGACTGAGGAACAGGAGTGGGTCATTAGATATTTTGACCCTTCTCCACCAGGAACTAAGATTGTGGCTGATCAGGTTGGGGTCTCAGCCCCACTTTCCTGTCTGTATGCCAATATCCGTGACTCACTTCTCTGTCAAATATTTAGTAATGCAGCTTTCAATCAATGTGAACATAGAGGCACAATAAACTTCCAGTGAAGAGAATTCACACTTGAATGGTCCTTTCAGAATTTTTCGTCATCCGTCTTATAGACTCAGAGAGTCATGCAGAACGCAAACAGACCCGTTAGTCCAATCTGTTCACTCCGATCAGATATCAAATCTGATCTCGTCCCATTTGCCAGCATTTGGTAAATATCCCTCCTCTTTTAGATCCTTTTTAAATGTGCGATTGTAACCACCTTCAGCACTTCCTCTGACAGCACTTTCTGTACACACACCACTCTCTGTGTGAAACGTTTATCTTCAGGTCCCTTCTAAATCATTCGCCCTCTCACCTTCAACCTATGCCCTCTTGTTCTGGACTCCCCTACCCTGGATAGCAGAATGTGGCTGTTCAGAATATCCATTCCCCTGATGGTTTTCTAAACCTCTATAATGTCACCCTTCAGCCTCTGACACTCCAGGGGGAAACGCCTCAACCTAATCAACCTCTCCTTAAAGCTCTAACCTCCAGTCCTGGAACATCCGTGTAAGTCATTTCTGCAGAAAACCGAGTTGTACGCAGTATCCTTGAAGTGGCCTCACGAACGTCCTATACAGATACAACATGCCACCACAACTCCGATATTCAAAGCTCTGACTGATTAAGGCAAATGTGCTAAATGTGTTCTGCACCATTCTGTCTACCTGCGACTCCACTTTCAATGAACAATGCACCTGCAGCCCTATGCCCCTTTGTTTCACAACATGCCCCAGGACCTGACCATGAAGAATATAATGTCTGCCCTGATTTGCCTTGCCAAAATGCAAAGCTTCATATTTATCTAAATCAAACTTCATCTGTTACTCCTTGCCCCTTTGTCCCATGTATTTGGGGTCTCGTTGTGCTCTGAGATAATCTACTACAACACCTTTCTGATGTCATCTGTATACCTACTAACTATTGCCCCTATAATCACATCTAAATCCTTTACATAAATGATGAAATGCAGTGAACTCAATACTGATTCTTACAGCACACTGCTGCTCAAAAGCCTCCAGGCTGAAAAATATCCCTCTTCCTTCAAGCCATTTCTTACTAGCTTCTTCTGTATCTAAACTGTCGGCCAATCAGAATGAAGTACTAGCTATGAAGAGAGGCTGAGTAGGTTAGGTTTATTTTCACTAGATAAAAGGAGATTGAGGGCGGGACTTGATTAAGGTTTGCAAAATCATGAAGGGTGTAGAAGGGTGGACAGAGACAAGCGTTTTCCCAGTTTGAAGGATTCCATAATGAGAGGTCGTGCTTTCAAAGTGAGAGGAGGAAAGTTTAAGGGGGATACACGCGGTAGGTACTTCACACATAGGGTGGTGGACATTTGGAACGCGATGCTAGCAGAGGTGGTAGAGGCAGGCACAGTCGATTAATTTAAGATGCGTCTGGACAGATGCATGAGCAGAGGAAGACAGATGCTTAGGAATTGGCCGACAGATTTAGACAGTACATTTAGATCGGCTCAGGCTTGGAGGGCGAGGGGCCTGTTCCTGGGCTGTAAATTTTCTTTGCTCTTTCTTCTTTAAATGAACACGTTGCTGAAGTCCATTCAGACAATGTCTACCATACTGTCTTCATCAATCTTCTTTGTCACCTCTTCATAAAACTGAACCAAATTAATGAGACATGATTTCCCATGCAGAAAGCAACGTTGTCTACTCCGATCAGCCCTTGCCTTCCCAAATGTATGTAAGTCGTGTCCCTCAGAATCCCCTCCAAAAACTTACCCAACACTGACATCAGGCTCAGCGGTCTATTGTTCCCCGGCTTTTTGGGTCACTGTGTCCTTTTCTAGTCCCACTCCTCCACTGCTCACAACAAATGTTAAATATAACCAGGTCGGTGATATGGCCAATCATATCGGTCTCAGACTGGGTCAGGGTCAGTTTTAGCAACAAGTCAAGCTAGTTTCTTTAATCTTCTTTAATCATAAACAACACGTTTATGATACAGAGCAATGTTACTCAAACTATGATGGAAAGATGAATGGCAAACTGTTTGGGTATTGCAAATATATAATCAATATTTCCCTTTCTAAAACTGCTGACACACACACACACACACATACACACACACACACACACACACACACACACACACACACACACACACACACACACACACACACACAATCTTTGCAATTTTAACTTGACAGAACTCGGTCCAAATATTATTGGAACCCATGAAAAAGGAACAATTGTGAGATTGTCCAAAACGTTATTCTGCTTCTGAAGACATTGTACTCACACAAGCTGCTAGCAATGGGATTTCATCCTGGGAGAGTTTGGATTTGGCTGAATTCCCTTTGCTTTAGGCAGTGAGTAGATTCCAGTGAATTCTGGTTCGGGATCATCCAAAGGGTAGCACAGTGGTTAGCACTGCTGCCTCACAGCACCAGGGACTTGGGGTCGATTTCAGCCTTGGGTGACTGTCTATGTGGAGTTTGCACATTCTCCCCTTGTCTCTGTCAACTTCTAATGGCTGATCCAGTTTCCTACCACAAACTGTGTAGGTTAGGTGGGTTGGTCACGCTAAATTGTCTGTAGTGTTCAGGGATTTCTAGGTTATGTGCAATAGTCAGGGGTAAATATAGGGAAATGGGTTGGGAAGGTTGGTATGGACTTGTTGGGTCGAAGGGCCTGTTTCAACACTGCAGCGATTCCATAAAAATAAGAATGGTAACGATGACTGTAGAGATTTTTTTTAGCTCGCACATATTGCTGTGATGAGGAACAATGAAGGAGAGAGAGTGCAATAGGCCATTCCTTCTTGGGCAGATTACACTTTCTCCCTCTCTGAATTGAATCACACAGTAATGTAATCCTCTCTCAAACTGGAGGATGTGAGGTCTCCTTGTACATTGTCCGAACTATGTCTCCATCACATTCCCTGTTCCATTTAGGTGCATCATTTCTGCTGTCATACACAGAGCCATACCCTGAGCAGAAAATAGTCTCGGTCAATTTGAAGATATGTTTATATGTCCCTGCGTCATTAAAAAATAAATATGTTTAATTTATTCAGAATAGTTGTGTTAAACTGAATGCATTTTTTAAAGAAATACAGAAATTGATGGAAAATCTCGCCAGGTCTCTCAGTACCCAGATGCTGTAGTTGTACCAGCATCCACCACTTCCTCTGGCTTCTTATTCCATACGCACACCACCCTCTGTGAAATGGTGCCCTTTAGGCCTCCTCAAAACCTTGCCCCGCTCACTTTCCACCAAAGCCCTCTAGCTTTGTACGCCCTTAACCTGGGGAAAAACCCCTGACTACTCACCCTATGCATGGCCACTTTGATTTTTTTAACCTTTACTGCTGAAAAATGTGATTCCAATCAACACGAACGGCTGTACTTTCAGTCATCCTGGGCCTAAATTCTGAAATGCAATACTGACACCTCTTCCTTCTCCATCAAGTCGCAATTCTAAATTCATTTTAATCAGTTCGTTCAGATGTATCATGAGACACTTCTGTGGGCTTTATGCCTGGACCTTTGTGCCCGGAGGTAGGGACACTAGCATCACTCAGCAATACCCATAAAGCTGTAACAGTATTCTCCTGTGTTTTTGTTCATCAGACTGTCCTGACATGCTTGGACCTACCTCTGCAACAGGCAGGACTTGAATCCAGGCCTTCTACCCCAGAGCTAGGAACACTATCACACAAGTTCAGGAATTGGTATCAAATCCAGAGCTCTGGCTCAGAGGCAGGGACACTACCCACTACACTACCATACCCAGATTTTGGGTCATATTTTAGTGCCCACTTTCAGCTCGGTGTGGATTTATTATAAACAGCTTACCATTACTGAACTACAGAAAACACTTTGCATTATTAAACAAATGCAAGATATTGGTCTCAACTGTAGGATATTGAGTGTACGTGCTGTGCCATCGAAATTAACTATAAATATCTTTAATTGCTATTATCTGTAGTCTGTAATATTAAGGAAAGAAATCCTGCAATCACAGTCTGCCCAATGAAGGGTCTCAAATGGATATTTATTACTGAACACAAGAGACGAAGGAAGAGCTTAATTTCTGACCGCAAAACACCGATCACTCTTACCCAACTCTCACGTGCGACTCCCATCTTCCTGGCCGGTGATTACTTTCCAGCCTCTCCTCCCCACTGACTGTCTCTGCAATCTGTCCCTCCTCCCCCTAACCACACAAGGCAACCCAAGCTCAGGGTCTTTGTGAAAATCAAGGCCGGAGTGTGCAGGCATCCTGGAGAGGGATGGGCCTTTTAAAATTGAAGGGGAAGGGTGAGGTGACAGTAATATCACTCACTGGGCTGAGGGGTGGCTGATGGAGTTTAGTTTGGATTAATGCAAGGTATTGGGTTTGGTAAATCAAACAACAGCAGGACCTATACAATTAAAAGTAGAGCCTTTGACAGTGCTGTAGTACAGAAACCGAGGCCGTCAGGTTTAATTCTTTAAAATTTGCATCTCATATAGATAATGTTGTTAAGAAGGTGTTTAACACACTTTTCTTCATAGGACAGACCTTTGAGTATCGGAATTGGGATGTCATGTTGTGGTTGTACAGGACATTGGTGAGACTTCTTCTGGTCACCCTGCCGGCTCATTCCATAGGCACACCACCCTCTGGGTGAAAAAGCTGCCCCTTAAGTCACTTTTCAATGTTTCCCCTCTCACCTTAAGCCTATGTCCTCTAGTTTTGGACTCCCCGTACCCTTAGAAAATACCTTGACTATTCACTTTGATATTACTGACGTTGATATTATTAAACTGGAGAGGATTGAGAAGAGATTAACCTGGATGTTGCTGGGAAAGGAAGGGAGTGAGGTATGAGGAGAGGCTGGATTGGCTGGGACTTTTTTCACTAAAGAATATGAGATTAAGCAGTAAATTTAAAGAGGTTTATAAAATAATGAGGGTTACAGAGAAGCTGAAGGACTGATGTCTTTTCTCTCGTGTTGAGGATTCAAAACTGCGGGATTTTTAAGGTGCGAGGAAAAAAGATTTACGAAAGTCATGAGAGGTAATTATGTTAGACAGAGGCTGGCTTGTGTGTGGAATAAACTTCCAGAGGAAGTGATGAAAGCAGGGACAGTTACAACGTTTAAAGGACATTTAGATCAGTCCATGGAAACAACATCAGTTTGGATATTGCTGTGAGCAGCTGTCCTCTCCCTCCCCATCTCTGAATGAATCCCTGTTGGTTTTCACCCTCTGCTAAGTGCCTGTGCAGAGTCGTGTGGAGGCCAGCAGAGGGTGGCATTGCATAACTTTAAGCATCACAGAGATTGCCCGACCTGCCCCACACAGAGACACACAGATACACACACGGGAAAGGTTAGGACACGGCGGAAGCTTATCTGGAAATTTAAATGAAACATAAAGAAATGCTCAATTCGCCTCGTAAACTGTTAAAATATGAGTGACAGATCTGCCAAATTCCACTGTTTAAATAAAAACATCAATTTATTTTTTTCACTCTGAATGTGAACATTTTACATCAACTATGCACAACTCTGGGACTCTCTTTCTCTGAACTTCTTATTACCCCACCCCAGCTCTATAGCAATATACTGTTTCTGGGTCTGCCATCCTCTCATACCACAGGTGCTTGTAAGCTCTCAGTTCAGAACAGCATTCCCTCTCTCTTGAAGGTACAGTACACACTTTCAACTTCATCACATTATACCCTGATGAATATCGATAAGTGGGACCTATCCGGATTTCTCTTGCTCTGTGGTTTGTCAATATTTCATTCGCTCCGTCTGGTGTGTGTCAGGACATTTGTTGCTCCATTGCCAGTATGTCATTATTCGACTTTGTCCGTGGGAATATATCAGTATTTCACTTGCTCACACTCGTGTGTGTGGGGCAGGATTTCAGTTGTTTCATGGGGACTGTGACGCTATAACAATCTCAATGTTTGTAGATGGCACCGAACCTGGAAGAACTCTGAAGTCTATGGAGGAGAGTGTGGAACTCTAACAGGACAATCACACGTTGGTGTAGTGTTCAGGTTTATGACAGATGGGGATCAGTGCAGAGCAGTTTGAGGTGATACACTTTGGTAGGAAAGACAATGAAAGACAATATAAAACAGGCTGTGCCATTATAAAGGGGCTGCAGGAGCAGAGGGCTCTGGGTGTATATGAGCACAGATTATTGAAGATATCAGGACAAGTTGGGAGAGCAGTAACTATCACAGATTAGTTTCAGTATCTGAGCTGTTTACAGGGGGGGGTGTAGGAGAGAGTCTCCGTGCTCCTTTCCTGGGAGGTGGTGGTGACGATGTGTTGTGAGCCCACCCTCCTGCCCACCGAGACCGTGGGGATTCCATTTGTACCAGCTCGACACAAAAGGGAGATGGCATCAGGGCCACAGCTTCTAAGTTGTGCTGGGGGGAAACGGAGCTGCCAGTGGGTTTAAAGTGAGAATTGCCCTTAACTGAAAATTGCTCCTTACTCGGTCGGTGGGACGTGGATGTTTCAGAATCTCCACAAGAGGTGTCCCGGTCCTCTCTGGCTCGTACCAGGGTCCTACCCAAATGGCAGGTGGAGGGGGGTGAGGGAACGGGTATCGGGCACTCCACCACCCAGCTTGGCCCTTTCTGTCCTGTTCCAGGCTATTTCTCCTGGAATGGGAGAAAGGGAGGGCTGGAGTGAGGGTGGGAGTGGGTGGCCTTGCTGTTAGTGTTAGTGTAGGTGGAGATAATGGTTAATGGTGAGGATTTGAGAGGGAGTCTGTCGACAGCGTTGTATCAATTCAGTGTTATTGATGTGGGGGTAAAGTGGACGGGGTGCCAGAGAGAGAGAGAGAGAGAGAGAGAGAGAGAGAGAGAGAGAGAGAGAGAGAGAGAGAGGGAGGGAGAGAGTGAGAAGGTGCTGCATGCAGTAGTGAGTGTGGTGGAACATGAGCCTTGTTCAGGGGTCGGTGCTGTAACAGATATACAGTGAATGTGGGGGAGAAGTGAGAATGCAGTGAGCCTTATCCTGACAGAGTGGGGAAAGTTATTGATGCTTGTCCTGTATTGCTGGACATTTCCTCAGACTGCAGATACTGCACTGAGCTGGGTGGTGGGCTCAGACCATGCACAGTGGGTCTGGTGGTGTCGCCCCCTCTGGGAAGAGAATGGTCCCCCTCTGTACTAGCCCATTCACCAGGACCTCCGTGCCCCTGTCGACAAACCGTGGTGTAATTGCCCCTTACCTGCCATGCTCGGGGTAAACTATGCAGGGCAGCTCCTAACAGGAAAGCTCAACCGTGTGCCCTTTGGCCTTTTAAAGATGGCGCCAGTGCCAGTGTTTCCCGAATATTCAAGGGCATCCGGGCGATGGTGAGTACCTCCAACAATGATGGGTGGGAGATTAGGACTGCCATTGAATGAGAGAGACACCATGGGGTGGGGTGGTTTGTTAATGACATGAGTTCGATAAAATAGCAACAGGAAACTAGCTCGGCCTCGTGTGGATGATCCCTCTGTCACAGTCAATGAAAATGGCACTGAGACAAATTATTGTTGGATTTAGCCCAATGAGTCAAAGACTCTGCTGACCCTACGCCCAGATACAAAGCTGCAGAGCAAATACTCATCCAAAACTCTGCTCCATCTGAACTCCCACCAATAGCCTGTTCACCTATCATTCCTGGAAACGCTAGCCCATTTTACTGGATGTTGTTAAAATAATTTCATTTCAGCATTCTGAAACTTGGCAACACATCATTCCATAACACTGTCTCTCAGTCTCCCCCTCTCTGTCTATTTCCCATACCCCTCCCATTTGTCATTGTTCAAACTGATTCCCCTTCCATCTCTCTCTCTCTGGCAGTGATGTTCACACCCACGGCAACCCGTTGTCATGACACAATGGAGATTATGGAGCTGTAAATGGATGGGAGCTGCACATCCTGTCACTTCCAGCATGGGCTGCAAGTTTCCCCACACTGGGCAGGGATCTAACACAGTGTTACTGAGCAACGCACTGGGGTGGGGTACACAGTCCTACATGCTGGGAGGGTAACTGCTCCTGGTTTACAGATCAATGCACTGGGCTGTTGTACACAGTCCTACATGCTGGGAGGGTAACTGCTCCTGGTTTACAGATCAATGCACTGGGATGGTGTAAACAGTCTTACATGCTGGGAGGCTAACAGCTCCTGATTTTGTGATCAATGCACTGCGGTGGGGTACACCGTCCTACATGCTGGGAGGATAACTGCTCCTGGCTTACAGATCAATGCACTGTGGTCGGGTACACAGTCCTACATGCTGGGAAGGTAACTGCTCCTGGTTTACAGATCAATGCACTGGATTGGTTTACACCGTCCTACATGCTGCGAGGGTAACTGCTCCAGGTTACAAATTGGTGATCACTGCGCAGCTCCTGGTGCTGGACAGATATCTAATCCGGGTTTATCGATCAATGCATGGGTGTGCTCTCCATGCTTACCACACTAAACAGGCAGGAGGCTGGTGGAACACAGCAGGCCAGGCAGCATCAGGTGGTGTGAAGTTTGACATTTCCGGAGTAAACCTTCTTCAGGTCTCCTGCAGAAGGGTTACTCCCGAAACGTCGACTTTTCCATCTTCTGATGCTGCCTGGTTTGCTGTGTTTTCCCAGATTTCTGCCTGTCGACTTTGGATTCTAGCATATGCAGTTTTTTTGACTCTATCCCAGCTTCCCATACTCGACAGATGGTTTAAAGATAAATGCTCTGATATGATCTGCGCAGTGTTCCACTCGGGACAGATTGCGGGATTGTACTGAGCAGGATGGTCTGGTCTACACTGTGTTCCACAGTGAACAGATATCTCCTCTGGGCTGTTGGTGTCTGGGCTGGTTCTGTGAGGTGGGTTGAGAATGTGGTCTATCAACTGTTTCAGCTGATCTGGCGATGCCTTTAGTTCCCATTCCTGTGATTGGACCCTCCATCCCTCACCCTATTAACGTTACAGTGTACCCATGCACATAACACAGTGGGCAGGGACTTCATATTTGAGGCTAAGACTTTCCCTCCACCAGGACTGTGTGCTGGCTGCTCCAACAGATACTGTTAGCGACAGATCCCTCTGGGACAAAGTGTTTGGTGAGAATGTTTCCCTCTTATTGGTTCCCCCATCATTTGCCCCAGTCTGGCTGCTGTGTATGTGAGGTCTCTCCCTGCTCAGTCAGGGGTGGACCTATGGAGACACTCTTGGTGATGGACATTGAAGTCCTTATCACCCTCAGAGCTTCCACTGATTTGTTTCCAACCTCGAGGGAACCGAGTTATCACGGAAAGGTTGGGGTGGAGGGGCAGGAATGACGGTCCTCAGGCGATTTCCTTGACCAATTGTGACCTGTTACCATGAGCCTTCCCGGGTTCTGGAATCAATGTTGGGGAATTTCAGGGTAACTCCTTCCCTGATTGTATACTAGGGAGTCCCTACCACTGGTGGGTCTGTCCTGCCGGTGGGACAGGATATACCCTGGGATGGTGATGGGGCTTCATGAAACATGACCCATCAGGCCTGGTCCCGAGAGTATGACGGTGTCAGACTGTTTCCTGACTGGGAGTGTGGTGCTGGAAAAGCACAGCAGGTCAGGCAGCATCCAAGGAGCAGGGGAACCAACGTTTCAGGCATAATCCCTTCATCAGGAATGAGGCTTGTGGGCCGGTGGGGGGGGGGGGGGTGTTGAGATAAATGGGAGGGGGCTAGGGCTAGGGCTGGGGCTGGGGGATGGAAGCTGGGAATGTGATCGGTAGATGGAGGTGGGGGAGAGTTGATTGGTCAGAGAGGAGTGCGGTGTGGACATGGTGGGAAAGGTGATGGACAGGTCAAGGAGTTCCCCAAAACATTCTGTCCCCAATATTCTGTAACTCACATTCTCCGGAACGTTCTGTCCCCGACATTCTATAACCGACATTCCCTGGAATGTCTGTCCCCAACATTCTATAACTGTCATTCCCCGGAACGTTCTGTCCCTGACATTGTGTGTGAATGGCCGGACGTCAGTGAATTCAACAAACCGATAAGAACCCGAGGGAAGAGATCCCGTTCCAGGGAGAAGGAGACACTGTTCCGAAGGCCCCTCAGGCAGTTAAAGGGGTGAATACGTTTTCCCTGCGTTTACATTTCTCCACGACACAGGATCGACCACAATTTAGACCAAAATACAGGAATTCCCAAACTCCGTTTGTCTTCAGGAAACTAGGAGATAATCCTTCAGGACAGCAACATTCCCTCCCTCCGTATTAGGAACTGGGAAGGAGTGACCTGTGTCTGCTCTCGAGGGATCGAGTGTGTGGGAATTTTCTAGAAACCATCTGTCCGAATGGATGCGTCTCTGTGTGTTTGGAGAGGGAGGGTTTCTTATGATTTATGTCATTTTTTTTTCAGTAATTCAGACCTTCCCATTTGTTATTCCAGCTCCAATTATTTTAATAAATCCCTGAATACAGGGACACATTTGAAAATCTCACTGGGTCCCCGATTAAACGGGTCCCTTTGCCTCCAGGCTGATGGATGATGGGTTTGTTTTCCTTCCTCACAGTTAACGTAGTGACCATCTACGTCCTGCTTTATAAAGATTGTGGATTGTCTCCATGTGTCAGACGTTACCTGGGGGCCATGGCAGCGGCGGATCTCCTGGTCATTAGCCTCGACCTGATCCTGAGACACATTCCCATTGTTTATCCGGAACAGTTTTATTTCCTGAGGGACTCCGTCCCCGTGTGTAATATCCACGCCGTCCTGATTTATGCAGCCACTGACTGCTCTGTCTGGTTCACCGTCACCTTCACCTTTGATCGGTATGTGGCCATCTGTTGCCAGAAGCTGAAAAGTAAATATTGTAGTGAGAAAACGGCGGCTGTGGTTCTGGGAGCAGTGACTGTGCTGAGCTGTTTAAAGAACATTTTCTGGTATTTTATTCTCGCACCTTGGTATTCGCTGAGGAACACCCCCTGGTTTTGTGAGGTAACATTCGCTGTTCTATTCTCCAGAGTCTGGGTCACAATCGAGTTCATCCACCACATTCTAACCCCGTGTGTCCCATTTCTCCTGATTCTGCTGCTCAATGTTCTCACCGTCAGACACATTTTAGTGACCAGCAGAGCCCGCAGGAGACTCCGCGCTCACACCAATGGGGACGCTCAGTCTGACACCGAAATGAGAAACCGAAAAAAATCCATCATTTTACTGTTTGTGATCTCGGCCAATTTCATCCTATTATGGTCAACGTTCATGCTGTATTCTATATGGTACCGGATGGCTGATGTTGGGTATAAGTTTTTGTATCTCCATCACTTTGTGCAGGAATTGGGCTTCATGCTGCAGCTCCTCAGTTGCTGCACAAACACCGCGATTTATGCCGTGACCCAGACTAAGTTCAGGCAGCAGCTGAAGAATGTGCTGAAATATCCCTTCACCCAAATCCATCCATCCATCAAATTCCCTCATTAATCAATCCATCCGGGATTTTCTCATTTCAGTTCAGTGTTTCAGCGATGGAGCAGCCTGTCGCTATGGTAACAGACTGAGGGTAGCGCTGGTTTGTCCATTCTTATCCCACAGGGGGGTTACAGGGAAACATTTCAATCTTTCTCACAACTCAGGGGCCAGTGCGTAAAGGCACCATCCCACTGACTGTATCCATCACTTCCATTTGTAAACAATAAAAATGTTGATTAAAGCGTGCCGAGCATCAGAGTGACCGATGTTGTTGTGTGTCTTTGTGTTGGAGAAGCTGAGCTGGAGAGAGACAGACTAAGCCCCAAGTCCTGGTCCTCAAGGAAGGGGAGGGCACTGTGCCCTGAGGTCAGAAGCTGGGTTTAACTTCCTCTGTACCCCCCCACTTCAACCTGACCTCCCCATTTCCTCTCTCCTACTCTTTCTCCTCATTTCTCTCCCTCTCTCACTGCACACTCTCTCTTTCTCACCACCTCTCCCTTTAACTCTCCCTCGTCCACCCTCTCTCTCTCACACACCCCTAACCCTGATTTCTCCACCTGCCTCCACTCTTTCCTCTCCCCTCCCCTGCACTCACTCTCTCCTGCCAACTGCCTCGCTCCCGCAATTCCGTCTCTACTCCGTTATCCCCCTCCTCCCACCTCCCATATCTCTCTATCATCTCACAACGACCCCTCCAACCACATGCAGCCAAAGCACCAACCTTCCCCACCCCCCACCCCCGTCTGGATGAGAGGAAGAGGGACACGTCAGAGAGACAGAGTGTGTCAGAGAGAGAGGGAGGGGCAGTAGGGAGAGAGATTTGGTCAGAGAGAAACAGAGCGAGGTGGGGAGAAAGAGAGACTGATATCGGGGGATCGAGAGTGAGAGAAGGTGGAGAGAGAGTGAAGGAGCAGGACGAGAGTGAGAGAGAGAGAGAGAGACGGAGAGAGAGAGAGAGAGAGAGAGAAAGAGAAAGAAAGAGAGAGGTAAGCCAGAGATAAGGTGAGGGAGGGAGAGAGAGGGAAATAGGGGAGGACATAATGAGAGAGGGATCAGAGAGCGGGGACAGAGTGGGGGACAGAGAGAGGAACAGAGAGCGGGGGACAGAGAGAGGGGACAGAGAGAGGAGAACAGAGAGAGGCGCAATAGAGATAGAGGGGGAAAGAGAGAGGGGGACACAGAGAGAGGGCCAGAGATAGGAGGACAGAGATTAGGGGACAGAGTTCGGGGGACAGAAAGAAGAGGACCGAGAGATGGGGGACAGAGAGAGGAGGACGGGGGGTGGGGGCAGAGAGGGGGGGACAGAGAGAGGGGGGACAGAGAGTGGGGGACAGATAGAGGGGGACAGAGAGAGAGGGGGACAGAGGAAGGGAGACAGGGAGAGTGGGACCGAGAGATGGGGGACAGAGAGAGGGCAACAAAGAGAGGGGCACAGACAGAGGGCAACAGAGAGCGGGGGACAGAGAGATGGGAACAGAGAAAGGGGTAAGAAAGAGGGGGAATAGAGAGAGGGGACAGAGAGGGGGTAAAGTAAGCGCGGGACAGATAGAGGGGGACAGAGAAAGGGGGTAAGACAGAGGGAGACAGAGAAAGGGGACAGAGAGAGAGGGGGACAGAGAGGGGGGACAGAGAGAGGGGGACAGAGAGAGGGGACAGAGAGTGGTGGAGATAGAGGGAATCAGAGAGAGGTGGTCAGAGAGAAGGGGGCAGAGTGGGTCAGAGAGGGGGGGACAGAGATTGGGGGAACAGACAGTGGGAGGATAGATATGGGGGGAAGGAGACAAAGGCCGATAGAGGTGGGGATTGGCGAGAGAGAGAGAGGGCAGAGAGATAGAGGAGATACAGAGAGCGGGGGGAGCAGATAGAGCGTGGGAACAGTGAGAGGGGGCACAGAGAGAGAGGGGGGACACAGAGAGGGGGCAGACAGATTAGATGAGATGACATTACAGCGAACAGAGAGAGGGCAGAGAGGGGGACAGAATGGCGGGATAGAGAAAGGGCGACAGAGGGGGGTGGCAGAGAGGGGGTCAGAAAGCGAAGGGTCAGTGAGAGGCAGGACAGAGACGGGGCAGAGAGAGAGGGGGACGGGGGGACAGAGAAGGAAGGGACAGAGAGGGGGGTGACAGAGATAGAGGAGGACAGAGAGTGGAGAACAGAGATTGGGGACAGAGAGTGAGGGACAGAGAGAGGAGGACAGAGAGAGTGGTTCAGAGAGAGGGAGACAGAGTGAGTGGCACAGGGAGAAGGGGACAGAGAGACGGGGAGAGAGAGAGAGGGACAGAGCGCGGGGACAAAGATTGAGGACAGTGAGAAGGGGAGAGAGAGAGGCGGGACAGAGAGGGGGACAGAGAGGTGTGGACAGAGAGGGGGGCACAGAGAGGGGGGACACAGAGAGGGGAACAGAGGGAGGAGAGAGCCGGGGAAAGAGAGAGTGGAACAGAGAGAGGGGGGATATAGAAGAGGTCAGGGAGTGGGGGAACAGAGAGAGGGGGGTCAGAGAGAGGGGCGACACAGTGAGAAGGGCGACAGAGACAGGGGAACAGAGAGAGAGGAGAACAGAGAGAGGGGTAGAGAGAGACTGGGAACAGAGAGATGGGGGCAGAAAGGGGGGTCAGAGGAGGCGACAGAGAGGAGGGCAGGGGCAGAGAGAGAAGGGCGACAGAGAGAAGCAAGGGACAGAGAGGGGACATAGAAAGGAGGGACAGATAAAGGAGTGGACAGAGAGAGGGGGGAACAGAGAGAGGGGGACAGAGAGAGGGTACAGAGAGAGAGAGGGGATGGGGGATCAGAGAGAGAGGGAGTACAGGGAGGGGGACAGAGACAGGGGGACAGAGAGAGGCGGACTGAAAGGGTGGTCAGAGAGAGTGGTGCAGATGGAGGGGGAGAGAGAGGGGACAGAGAGAGAGAGTGAACAGAGAAAGGGGTACAGAGAGAGAGGGGACGGGGGATCAGAGAGAGATGGAGTACGGAGAGGGGGTCGGAGAGAGAGGGGGACAGACAGAGGGGGACAGAGAGAGGCGGACAGAAAGGGGGGACAGAGAGAGGGGGGACGGATAGAGGGGAGAGAGACAGGAAAGAGAGTGGGGACAGAGAGAGGGGAACAGAGAGAGGTGGGAGATAGAAGAGGTCCGAGAGTGGGAGGACAGTGAGGGGGGTCAGAGAGAGGGGTGACATAGAGACGGGCGACAGAGAGAGGGGGACACAGCGAGAAGGCTGACAGAGAGAGGGGAACAGAGAGAGAGGGGAACAGAGAAAGGGGAGACGGAGGGGTCAGAGAGATGGGGACAGAGAGGGAGGGGAGACAGAGGGGCGATAGAGAGGGGGGCGGGGGAGCAGAGAGAGGGACGACAGAGAGACAGGGGACAGAGAGACGGCGGACAAAGACGGGGGCAGAGAAAGGGATGGACAGAGAGAGGGGGAACAGAGAGATGGGGGACAGAGAGAGGGGTAAGGAGAGAGTGAACAGTGAGAGGGGTACAGAGAGAGGGGGGATGGGGAGAACAGAGAGAAAGGGGACAGAGAGGGGTGACAGAGAAAGGGGGAGAGAGATAGGGGGACATTGAGCTGGGGATGGGAACAGAGAGGGGGGAGAGAGAGGGGGGACAGCGAGGCGGACAGAGAAGTGTGGACAGAGAGGGGTGCACAGAGGGAGGGGGGAATAGAGAGAGGGGAACAGAGGTGCGGAAAGAGAACGGGGGACAGAGAGAGGGGAACAGAAAGAGGGGGAGACAGAAGAGGTCAGAAAGTGGGGAAACAGAGAGAGGGGGCAGAGAGAGTGGTGACAAAGAGACGGGCGACTGATAGGGGATCATAGAGAGAGGGGAACAGAGAGATGCGGACAGAGAGGGGAGATAGAGGGGGCGATGGGGGGCGGGGACAGAGAAGGAGGAGCAACAGAGAGACACAGGGGACAGAGAAACGGGTGGACAGAGGGGGGTACAGAAAGAGGGGGGACGGAGAGAGGGGGCAGAGAGAGAGTGAACAGAGAGAGGGGTACAGAGAGAGAAGGGGACGAGGGGAACAGAGAGAGGGGGTACAGGGAGGGGGGAAGAGAGTGTGGGACAGAGAGGGATACAGAGAGAGGCGGACAGAAAGGGGGGAACGGGGGGACAGAGAGAGGGGTAGAGAGAGACGGGACAGAGAGGGGGACAGAGAGGGGTGGACAGAGAGGGGGGCACAGGGAGAGGGGGACAGAGAGGGGAACAGACGGGGAAGAGAGCGGAGGACAGAGAATGCTAACATTTGGCTAATTATGAATGAACAATAATTAGAAAATTACTATGATCAAAGGGCACAACAATATTCAGGTGAATTGCATTGTTTAATTACAAATTTGGTAATGAGCTAAGTTCATGGAATGCCCTGCCAGTAGCAGTGGTGGACTCTCCCTCTTTATGGGTATTTAAGCGGGCATTGGATAGGTATATGGAGGATAGTGGGTTAGTGTAGGTTAGGTGGGCTTTGATCGGCGCAACATCGAGGGCCGAAGGGCCTGTACTGCACTGTATTCTTCTATGTCTATGTTAAATGAATAACGAGAAGTGATATTTGTTTATTTTACTGATGAAGAAATTGATTTGCTTTTCATCTTTGTAACACTGCAGAATAGCAATTTATGTGCCTGAAATGTTTGAATTAAGCTCTTTCCAATAAAAAAAACAGTAAAATCACATTCACTTCTTCATCTTTCAGACTGCAACAATATCAAATACTTTCCAGGAATTTAGAGTCAGCAGAATTAGTTAATTTGGTTGCTTGGGAACTCGAAGAGAATAAACTGCAGATTCTGTGGATTAGTCATTCAATGTGATAATCCATCTGAAGACAACATCCCTTCTTTGCAAAAATGCTCAACTTCGAAAAATTCAAAATGCATTGTCATTGTTTAATGAAACAATACAGGAATGTTAATTCGTTTTCATTTGACTTAACAAAACGCAGGAATTTTACATGATTTTGTGTCATGAAAAATACTTAAACCTTATTATGATTAGAAATACAGTAAATGTTCGCATCAAAGTGAAATATATTTAAATGAATTCAACTATGTTTCCGCAGGTAAAATAAGAATTAATATTAACAATGATTGAGAGATTGCACACTACAATAGTTATTCATGTAAAGAGCCGTAATTCCACATTACAGAGCCTGCTATTACGAGGGGGCATAGCTTTAAATTAAGGGGTGGTAGGTATAGGACAGATGTTAGGGGTAGATTCTTTACTCAGCGAGTCGTGAGTTCATGGAATGCCCTGCCAGTAGCAATGGTGGACTCTTCCTCTTTATGGGCATTTAAACGGGCATTGGATAGGCATATAGAGGAGAGCGGGCTAGTGTAGGTTAGGTGGGCTTGGATCGGCGCAACATCGAGGCTCAAAGGGCCTGTACTGCGTTGTATTTTTCTATGCTCTCTATTCACAGTGCTTACGTTATTGAATAATTATTAAGTATGAGCAACAACTGAATTATACAATTCGATCAATGAATTTAGAAATAATGAGAAATCTCGTTTTGCTATGTGACTGAGGAATATGTGCAAACAAACAGGAATTATTGCAATGAAATGTAATTGCAGGTCTGTGAATTTAAAGTCTGTGGTTACGGAGTTCATTCAAATAAGCAAACGTTAGGCATTCACAATTAATGTTGGATGGGAAGTCATTGGATCCATTGTGGGAAACTTGACCTGAAAATAAAGTTTCATATTGCAGTGTTGGTACTCAAAAACAATTGTTTAAATTAAAATGTGAATCTCACTTTACTTGTTCAAAAGACTTTCTTAAATAATTGTGCAATTATTATCATGACAATGACTTGATAATGTTGTTATATGAGCAATTAAAATGATTCAATATTTCAAAAATACTTTGCTGTTATGTTGATTGGATATTTATTAAAATTGGTAAATTGTGGAATAAAATATAGTAACTATCTTAATGAATTGAAGAAAAAATGAGCCATTCATTGATTATAGAAAATTTCTTTCTTTCTTTACTAAAAAATGCAGGTAACAGAAGAAATATGAATTTCTATCAAATGGTTTCATCATAGAGACATGTTATTTTAATTTAGATGATTAATATTATGATCAGAGTTTAGACATTTGTGTCAGAATTTGGAAGAAAGTTAATAGATAATGAATGTGGGCATGAAAGTGAACAAATGATGCAGTCAATGACATTTGGTACATAAAGCAATTATAATAATTGTGTCATTATTGTACAGTGATGAACAATGTTGGAATAGAAAAGACAAAAAGAATTAACATGTTCAAAACAGTTCTTAATTGGTTACAATTAAATGAAACCAATAAACATTTTGCAGAGCGCGTGATTTGGAAAAAACAGTCATTTACTGTGTCATATAAAGTGAAAACTTTTGCAAAAATGGAGACTTTCCCAAATTCAAAATTTAGGTTTGGTGAATTATACAACAAAAATGGTTGTAATTTGTAATATCTCATGCACACAAATGTAAAATAAGTAAACTTAAAGATTTTTAGAATGACAAAACGTTTGTTGTTTGCATGATTGTATTACAGTCAATATCCGTGATAAAGTGGAAGCATTGTATTAAGCATCATAAATCATCTTTAACTACTGAACTGAAATAGAAGATATCAATTGCACTCGTTGCATGGAATAGTAAACAAATGCTTACTGTTGTCATTGGTTTCAGGAGCAATAAGGTACTTACTCTGGTTATTCTACCGAACAATAATCAGATGGTGATGAAAGTCTTTGTGTTGCTTTGTGTGTATTGTATAGTGTTAACATTGGGTTCGAAAAAATTGAGATATTTGCATGAATTAGGAACAGAGTGATAATTGGGTGCGAATGATCTGATTTAAAATCAGACAGTTTTTGATTTTTTCGAGGATTGCTGAGTGAAACTTTCTGAAACCATCATGTAATCAATGGGATAAGTGAGAGATATGCTAATTGAACTTTCAAATGAACACACCCTGATATTTTCACACCATTTCAATATCACATTCAATATAAATAGGTGACTGGAAAGCTAAAAACAAATCTCACACAATTCATAAACTGACCAATAATTAAAAATTGATAAATAATAGCAAATATCATTTGTTTATTTTACTGAGAAGTAATTGATCTTTTCTCATACTTCTAGCACTGGAGCATAAAATTCTGTGTTGTTTTAACTAAGATCTACAGAACAAGAGTAAATTAATGACTATCATGACTTTGATTATTTCAGCTTTATGACTACAACATTCTCAAATATTTTCTGAGGAATATTGATCGAGTGAAATTAGATACATTTTGCTATGAGTGACCAGAAGAAAGTATATAGCAGATACTGTGATTATTGGAATGGACGATGATACCTCCAAGTAATCCACTGATATTGTGATTGGATATACAGTAAGTGTGAGCATTGAAGTAAATTATAATCAAATCAATTCAAAAATGTTTCCAAGTTTAAATAAATACAATATTCACAATGATTGAGAGATTGTACATTGTAATGTCCTTGCAGTATTTATTGTACAGGAGCATAATTCCACATTTGTAGCCCTTACTAGATTGCACAATTATTAGATATAACATATATTAGCAACAAAGGGATTTTAAAAAATATATATTCATGAATTTGAGAATAATGAGGTATCTCAGCTTGATATTAGACTTAGTGATATGTAGAAATGCAGAATAATATTGCAGAGAAAATAATTGGAGATCTCTGAATTTCAAAGGCTGAGATAATTGTTATATTTCACCTGAGCAAAAATCAGACATATTCAAAGAATTTTGCAAGGGATATTATTGGTCATTTGGTATGTGCATGGGCCTGAACTAATATATATTAATATAGTAGCATTGACAATAAGACATAATGAATGAAATTTTAAAAAACACTACATTTTTACAAAGTCTATGTTAAATTGCTGTGCAATTATTGTAATTGATAATTGCTTTTGGAATCCTGACAGATAAATTGACTTAATATTTTGAAAACACTTTGCTCTGATGTTGATTGGATATTCATTAAGATTAAGAAACTGATAATTAAAGCATAAAACTGAAAATTAAAGCATAAAACTTAGCTGTATGATGTGAAAAAAATCATTCAGCAGCAATTGAAAAAAAATGATTTTGTTTAAAAATGCAGGCAATGCAAGATTTATATGGTTCCAATAGTTTTCTAATAAGAGTCATGTCAATTTTGTTGATGTAATTTTTACCACAATAAATGTTTCGATATTTATTTCAGAATTAGGAGGAAAAGAATTAGGCCATAAAAGTGACTATTATTGTGAACAAACTATAGAGTCACTGACATTTGATACGGAAAGGAAATCTCATAAATGTGTAATTATTGTTCATTGACATCTAATATGCGAGGAAAAGGAGAATTGTCAACATTTCCAAGCATTTTTTTTCTTATAATGAAATGAAAATAAAAATCATTTTGGAGGGCAATTTGTTTGAAGAAAGGAAACAGTCATTTCATATGACATTTGAGCTGAATACTCGTTCCCGTTTCCCCCATTGTAGACTTTACAATAATTTAAAACTTAGCGTTGGTGGAACAAAAGAACATAATCAAAATGTTTTCTTGGACACCAAAAATAGTAAATGTAAAGCAATTTTATCATGAAAATTATATCGCTCTGAATGTAATCATTTCACACACAATAAATGTTTGTATTGAATTGAAATGTCAACACAGCTGCAGAAGTGTTTTCCCCTGACAGGGAATGAGGACTCAGGAGGCAATCTGAGCTCAGGCATGTGGAAGATGTTTACTCCTGCAGCAACCAGTTAATGAAGGGATCATCCCCCGAGGCCAATCTCGGAAGGGAGATCCGTGATAACTGTAACATGTACAGTAAAAAGCAGCATTTGTATGGATTTTCGGCGTCACAATGGCCACATGCAATGTGATTACAGCCCTTCCCTCCTCATCCAGCCACCCAATTGAATCTCATAATCGCAGATGGGCATTCTAATGGACATCCCCAGATTCCTATTGGGATCTTACCATGCATCTTATTGACTTAGATTCCAAAGTTATTCCTGAACACCCTCGGGACTCTCAGGATACCTTAGCAGTTGGTTCATTTTGAATTCTTCTATTCATTATATTTTACTTTATCAAAGCCAATTACTCCTCATATCGTTCACTGTCTTGATTATATATGGACAAAGAAATAGAAAAAACAGTTAATTCTAGCTTACTGCTATAAGATTAGTAATATGACTTGTGTTATAAAGTTCGTTATATTGTGTAAAATTACACAGCTACTCTTTCTGTCAGGACTTTATAATTAATGGCCAGTCAACATCATACCGTGAAGTTAATTCCTAAAACTAGCTAACTTCAAATCTCAATCTAAATGCTTTTCTAAAATATTTTTAGTAGGCATTGATTACATGTATCAAACTTATGTTGCAAATTTCCCCTATTATACTCAATAATCTGTTATTCGAACCTATGTTTAATATTCTGAGTAACTGTAAAATAATAACCATATCTGACAAATGAACTCTTCTGTTGTCATGATAGCTGCTTAGTTAACTGAGCTGCACCCTACAGCTGCTGTTTATTCATTTACTGGAACAATTATCCTTTCATTTATGAAGATCAGGATTGGTCATTTGTCTGTATGTCAGCATGCTCTTTTCAAGAAATGTCAGGAATGCAGTAGTCCTGGCTTTGGAGTAGGTCCAGTGGTAGTGTGCTTTCTTTTAATTTAAGGCTGGAACAGAATATTAGTCTAGTTTATCACCCCCTGACACCTTGTGTTTTAGTTCTAAGGTAGGCTGCCTGTTTTTGATTGTCAAGCATTTTGTATGAGCCAATATGGACCATTCTATTCCAGGTGGGGGCAGGCCATGCCCAGAATAGCTAATCAACTAAGATTCAAGTATTGAAATACAAAATCACCATTCGCTATCATTGGTTTCTGTACAATGCAATATGTTTACGTTACTGAGCCGTAATTTCACACTTAAAGCTAGATTTGATCAATTCTTAAATATTGGATATAAGCAACAATTAATCTTAAAAACATTTTATAGCAAACTTAAAAATGATTAGAAATCTCACATGTGTAAAAATGAACAGCATTTATTGGGGTGTAAAATAATCAGACGTCTCCTAATATGTAAGGACGAATATTAATCCAATGATTTCTGTGAACGTTCAAATGAGAACGGAACAGATATTATCTGTGAGTGTTGGATAGGGAATCATTAATTAGTTTGTGTTTGTGTTATCCTGGAATAAGAGAACTATTATTCTTCTTTTAATATTGACACTAAGAAATAATGGATTAAATTAAAATGTGAATTTGACGATGTTTGTTACAAAACCTAAACTGAACTACTGTGATTTTTGGAATGGCAATGAATTGATAATTAATTTTAGAAATTTGGCAAAGTAAATGATTCAATATTTCCAAATGGATTTGCTCTGATGTTGACGAGATATTTCTTCATCTGTCAGCTGAGAATGCAAATTCTGGCATGATGACATGGAAAGACATTAGACATTCAGTAAACGTTGATCAGAAATGGTTTGTCATTAAATATTCTCAGATCTTCAAGATTTCTATACTTGGTTTCTCTACTTTTCTTCTGGAGAAATATAATATATAAGAACAAATTCTGCATTGTATTTAATTCATGCAATTTTTCATATCATCAATATTTAGACGTTTGAGTCAGAACTATAATGAAAATAAGTCAATAAGGAAGATTTATTTTCACAGAAGCATACAGTCAACAGCATTTATCAACGTATTTGTTTCAATATTGTCTCTGAATAAACGGATAAATACGTTTAATGGGGATCTGTTGACAATGTAATGAACCACAATATCGTTTTTATCATAATTTTTGGATTGGAAATCTATCAGAAAAAAAGTCCTATCTTCAGGACATGCTTCATCTCGATACATGTTACACGTAGTATCCTCAGTCATAAGTAATAAGGTGTCATCATGGATCTGGGAAAGATGTAGTGTGTAAATTATAATAAGGTGTCTTTTACATATGTTTGGATCTGGTGACACTGTGATGTTTGCTATGATTATTCATCCTGAGAACAATAAGGCACGTACAAAGTGTTTTTCACCGAAAAGTAATTAGGTGGTCTTGAAGACCATTTCAAGTACTTTGATTTCAATAATGTTGAGCTGTTTTCCATGATCTGGGAAATGTTTCACAACATTTTACCAAAATTCTGGATTCTAAGCATTCAATGGGTTTCGTGCAAACACCCTTCACTTGTCGTCATTCTCAAGTGATGTGTCTAATGCTCAGGCACTGGCTGGAAGTCAAGGTGCCGGGAAGTCTGCTTCAACCTCTCCAAAACACAGCTCTTGGGCTGGTTGTTACATGATCTCCCGAACCTTTGTGAGCTCTTTGACCGGGCTTTCCACTGTTTTCTGGAGCTGGTTACTTTGTCCACTGTTTCCTTTAGCTTGATCTTTTTAGCTCTGCTTTCCCCAGCTGTCGGAATATTTAGAATGTTCATTAAGGGGCCACAGGTCACTTGACTTAAGCGGACAGATAAAATATGGTTCACTTCTTGTTGTACTAACGAATTGAGAATGAATCTTTGCATTTTAACACATAAAATTTTTCAATTTTATCAGTGGTTTACAATGACATTGATTAGATAGTCATTAAGAGAGATCAACTGACAATTATAAGCTATTTGCAGGATTATTGAATTGAAAAAGGATAGAGACGTAGAGAGGTTTTTTTGGAAGGCATTGCTTTTTCATTCTAATATCGTTGTTGTTCAAGAGGTCTATGTAGCTGTTCATTGGTTCTCTTGTCCAGATACTAATTTTATAATTCATATCGCTTTTATTGTGCCCGGAGTTTTGAGATTTGTATCAGATTAAGAAGAAAACGAAGATCTATTAAAATGAGAACTTGAGTGAATAGAAAGCACAGTAAATTTAAATTACAGAGGAAACAGAGAGTATTTGCTCCAAATAAGCAAACATTTTTTATGTCGAAAGTGTGGTGGTGGAAAAGCACAGCAGACCAGGCAGCATCCATGGAGCTGGAGATTCCCGATGAAGGCTTATTCCTGAAACGTGGTTTCTCCTGCTCCTCAGATGCTGCCTGACATTCTGTGCTATTCCAGCACCACATTCTTGACTCTGATCTCCAGCATCTGCTTTCCCCAAATATTTGTAATGGACATGAACTGAAAATGTTAGCCTCGGCAGTTGAACAAAATCAAATTTACACTTTTTTGTGCAATATTTGGACTGAAAATTGTTTGTGATCATGCAACACATTAGGACATATGAACACCTCTTCCGTTAGAATCCTTTGCCATTCATAATAAATATTAACCACTGCTTTGAACAACCAGTATCGTGTGTAATTACTGAACTGAAATACCAGAGGACAACTACTGCATTTATTGGAGGGAATGATATCCAGATCCTTACAGTGGCAGTGGGGGTTGATCTCAGGAACAATCAGATAGTTATTCTGATTATTCCACTGAACAGTAATTAGATGGTCATGAAGACCTTTGTGTGGCCTCGTGTTTATTGTTTTGTGTGAGCAATGATTTAAAAATATTGAGATATTTTACAAGATTTAGGAAAACTGATAATCAAGTGTTAAAGGTATTAACTAAAGTCAACTTGAAAAAAGTTAGAACTGCTTAGAGAAACGCAATTAAACTATTGTAGAATCCCTGTTAGCACAGTGTGGTAACAGGTCATTTCGTTGAATAAAATGACCCTCCAAAGAGTAACCCAGCCAAACACTTTCCCAACCATATTCCTCTACATTTACTGCTGACTAACATACACATCGCTGAACACAATGTGCAATTTCGCATGGTCAGCTTACCTAACCTGCACGTCTTTGGATTGTTGGAGGAAACCACAGCAAAGTCACATAGACTTGGGGAGAATGGGTAAAGTACACAAAGACAGTCACCGAGGATGGGATCAAACCGAGATCCCTGGCACTGTGAGGCAGCATTGCTAATGACTGAGCGACTGTGCAACTATATGCAATAAGTAAAATCAGTGAGAGATATGCAAAGTCAAATTTCAAATAAACACCCTCCACAATTGTCAAAGCATGTAAAATTTACATTCAATACGAATAGATGAATGGAAAATAAAAAAAAAACTCCAACAATACATGAATGAAAAATAATTAGAAATTTAATTTGATCAAAGGTCATTCCAATATTGAGATGAAATGCAAATTGTAAGAACAAATGTAGGTAATTAGCTGACTAATGAATAATTGGAAGTGGCATATGTTTACTTTACAGATGAAGAAATCAACTTGTTTTCCCCCCTTGTAACACGGCAGAATAACAATGTGAATGTCCGAAATGTTTGAATCAAGCTCTTTCGAACAAAAAACTGATCACTTACAATCACTTAGCTTTTCACCTTTAAGACCGCAACATTCTCAAATATTTTTCAGGAATTTAGAACCAGCAGAACTAGTTAATTTCTTTACTTGGGAAACCGAAGAAGAGAATAAACAGCAGACACTGTGAAGAAGTCATTCAATGCGAATATTCAAGTGAAGACAACATTACTTCTTTCTAAAAATGTTCAACTTCCAAAAATTCAATATTTATTTTCATTGATGAATGAAACAATAAAGAGATGCTGATGCTTTTTCATTGGATTTTGTTGCATGAAAAATGCTTAACTCTTAAGTGTTATCATTGAAGTGTAATATATTTACATTAGTACAACTATGTTTCAACAGGTAAAATAAATATTGCTTGTTACAATGAATGAGAGATTGTACACTGCAATACATATGAAGAATTAACATGATTTAATATTTCAAAAGCACTTTGCTGTGATGTCGATTGAGTATTTACTAAGATCAGTAAACTAAGGAATAAAACATAGTAGCTAGCTTTACGTATTAAAGAAAAAAAAGAGACATTCAGTGATCATTGAACAAAATTCTTTTCTGAACTCAAAAATATATGCAATATAGAAATTGTGAATTTCTTTCCACTGGATTCCTTGTAGAGATGGTATGTTGATTAATATTATAATCAAAGTGACAGAATTAGGAAGAGAATTAGTAGATCATGAAAATGAGCATGAAACTAAACAAACAATGAAGTCACTGCAGTGTGGTATATAAACCGATTGTAATAATTGCGTCATTATTGTACAATGATGAATAATGTTGGAATTGAAACAAAAAAAAATCAACACTTCTTTTCTTACAATGCAATGAAAGCAATAATCATTTTGTAGCACGCATGATTGGAAAAAGCAGTCTTTTAATATGACATACAGTGAAGACTAACCTTTTTGCAAAAATGTAAGAAGTTCATAAATTCAAAATGTAGCGTTTGTTGAATTTGCAACAAAAATTGTGATAATTTGAATTGTCTCTTGCACACTCACAACATAAGAGGAGCTTGAAGATTGTTAGAATATTGAAAAAAAATGTTTCCAGTGTTATTGTATTACAGTCAATATCCATGATAAATTAGAATTATTGTTTTAAACAACATAAATCGTCATTACCGACTGAACTGAAATATAAGATATCAAATGCACTTACTGCATGGACGAGTAAACAAATGCTTACTGTTGTTATTAGTCTCAGGAACAATAAGATACTCAGGTTATTCCACTGAATAGTAATCAGCTGATGATGAATATCTTTGTGTCGCTTTATGTGCACTGTTTTGTGTGAACATAGACTTCAAGAAAATTGAGATATTTATATGAATTAGGAATAGATTGATAATTGGATGTTAAGGATCTTATTTAAGATTAGACTTTTTAAATAGTTAATAGAATTGCTGAGCAAAACACACTTCAGACTTCATGCAATAAATGAGATAAGTGATTGTGAGAAACGAAGTTCAGTCACTTCAATAACTTCACTCTGGAACAAGACCTGAATCAGTAGTATCGTTTATTACGCTGTTGCAAGAGGGGTGTGGTGTCCACTATCCACAAGGCACACACACACACTGAATTTAACGAGTACACCATATTTATCTAATTCGTTTCTCTTCCCTCCTCCCATTGCTCCTCCCCTGTTTACAACTATTTCTAATCTAAATCGGCTGTTTATCTCTGAACTCATCCGGCCTTGCCCGTGACAAAATGTTTATCTATGGCCTCACAAGGCCGTTTGACCACCTCCGTCTATGGTCTTATTGTTATTTATCCTTCTTCACTGCCATCTGTTTCCGTGCTAACCAATGCATAATTTACTTTTATTCTTAATTTACACCGAGCCTTATGACCTTTTGATGTTTTTTTTTGTTCCTGCTGAAGCGGGAAACAGATGCTTGTAACTGTTTGTACAGGCATATCTAGTTTAACCTACACCCCCTCCCTTCACAATACCTTAACTATTTGGCTATAACATCTACCATTATTTGCAGGCCCATTTCATTCTTGTATGCACATTTTAGCTAATACAAAAGCAATTATGTATTCTTCACATAGTTTTCATTCTTGTTAACTCAGCTCTTGGCTGAAACAATTATACACTGGTGCGAGTTCATTTACTTTGAATAAACAATTATGGTTGCAGAAGTAACACTGCTTTACCTATATCCCACAGTGATAAATATGCAAAGTCAAATTTCAAATGAATGCACTTGGATATTTTTACAGCAGTACGATCTGACATTCAATATAAATAGGTGAGTGGAAAACGAAAAACAAATTTCATACAATTCATAAACAGATCAATAATTAAAAATTGATAAATAAACGGAATTGGCATTTGTTTATTTGACTGAACAAGAAATGTATTTTTTCTCCTCATTTCTTTAGCACTGGAGCATCAAGTTCTATGTACTGTTTGAACTCAGCTCTTCAGAACAAAAAAAAATCATTACTTTGTATATTTCATCTGTATGACTGCAACATTCTCAAATATTTTCCAACGAATATTGATTGAGTGGATTTAGATACATTCTGTTATTAGTGACCTGAAGTAAATAAATACCAAATACTGTGATTATTGGAATGAAAAACAGATGGAAGCATATCTCATATTGAATTGAAAGGCAATTCAATTGATTCTTAGATATTTTCTAATCAACATTCACAACTGCTCTGGCACAACTCTGTGCAAGGTGGGAATTGAAACTGTACCTCCTGGTCTGGTAACAGAGACACTACCAGAGCTTCACAACATTCCTTCATAATTTTCCCAACCAGGCTGGGCAGGTCTACAATCACATGCTCACTGTGGTCACTCAAGTGAAAATTAATCAGATGTTTATTGTGATAATTGGATTGGAATTAAATGGATGGATCCTGTGTGCAATGTACTTAAAATTAAATAGTAATTTACAATAATGATGGGAGTTAACAGATGTCTTCATTAAATATGATATTTATGATAATTTGTGGAATGACAACTTGACAGATTTGTGTGATTACTGTAAATTGGTAAATAAAAATGAATACAATAATTCTACATGTTCATAATAGTTTCTCATTTTATTAAATGCAACGTATTTTTTTTTGTTCTACACGTAAATTGGAACAAAATGATGACTTGGTCAGTCAATGGGACTATTCAGCTGAAGACAACTTTCATTTTTTTCTGAAAATGTCTGATTTCTAAGAAGCCACCATTTCCCGTGAGTGTTTAATGAAACAAGAAAGATTTCAATCCTTTTTTTGTGTACTTCAAAAAATTCATCCGAGTTCAAATAATTATGCACAAGAAAAATATTCAACTATTATTGTGATTAGAAGCACAATAAATGTTGACATTGAAGTGAATTACAATCAAATCATTTCAGAAGTGTTTCCAAGTTTAAAATGAAAAGCAATATTCTCAATGATTGAGAGATTCTACATTGACATGTCCTTGCAATAGTTATTATATGGAACCATAATTACACATTTACATCCTTTACTAAATTGAACAATTGTTCGATATTAGCAACAAATTGATTTTAAAACTACTATTAATGAATTTAAGAATAATGAGGTATCTCATCTTATTATTCCACTAAGTAATGTGCAGAAATGAAGAGAAATATTGCAGTGTAAAGTAACTGGTGTTCTCTGAATATCAATGACTGTGATGACTGTAATCTTTCAAATGAGCAAAAGTCAGATATTTACAAAGGATGTCGCAAGGGCAGTTATTGGTCTTTTCTGGGTGTATTGGCCCGACCAAACAGGTTTTTAAATTGTAGCATTCACAATAAGAAAAATGGAAAATATTAAAAATACATTAACTTAGACTTCGTAACAAGCACAAAGTGCTGTGTAATTATTGTAATTGTTAATTGTTTCCAGAATATTGATAGATAAATTAACTTAATATTTTGAAAGCACTTTGCTCTGACGTCGATTCCGTAATAATTAAGATTGATAAACAGAAAATTAATACATAAAAAGTCGCTTCAATAATTCTCAACAATACTCAGCAACAATTGACACAGTTCAACATTGGGTTTTTTGTTGAGTCATGCTTATTTTTTTAAATTTTTATCGTGATAAATGTTTAGACATCTATGTCAGAATAAGGAAGAAAATAATTAGACTGGGAAAGTGAGTACTATTGTGAACAAAAGGTCGAGTTAATGACATTTGGTACAGAAAATTATTTTGCTCAAAATGACTGATCATTACATGATTATTGTTCATTGATAACTAATGCTGGAAATAAAAGAAACAGATTCTAACATTTCCTAAGTAGGTTTTTTTTTCTTATAATGAAATTAAAGTACAAATCATTTTAGAGGTCACACGATTTGAAAAACTGTCATTTAATGTGATATTTGAGATGTAGAATCGTTCTTCTTCACCCAGTGTAATCTTTTCAATAATTTCAAATTTAGTGTTATTTGAGCGAACGAACAGATGGGTGTACCTACATTGTTTTCTTGCACACAAAAGAAGTAAAGTCAACAATATTTTAAAATTTCGTAGAGTTAATTAGCAAAATGCATTGAAGCTATCATGCATGAAGTGAGATAAGTGAGAGAGAGACAAATTAAATGTTCAAATGAACACGTCGATATTTTGAAAGCATATCAATCTTATGAATTTTGAATTGGTGGATGGAAAATAAAAACAAATTCCTGACAATTCAAGAATGAATAGTAAGAAGAAATTTAATTTGTTCAAAGCACATAACAATATTTAAATGAATTGCAATATTTAGTTACAATTGTAGGTGATCAACTGACCAATGAATAATATGAAGTTGCATTTGGTTATACTGCTGAAGAGGAATTTCGACTGTTTATTTTTTCATCTTGATAACACTGGAGAATAAGGATTTATATGCTTGAAATGTCTGAACTAGGTTCTTTCAAACAGAAATAAAAAATCTGTGAGTATAATTTCTTCAACTCTTCCAACTTTAAGATTGCAACATTCTCAACTACGTTTTCACGGAATGTCGAACCAGCAGAATTAGATGCATCGCTTTATTAGTGACCTGAAGAAAATAAGTAGTAGATATGGTGATGATTGAAATGCACAGCAGATTGAAGCATATTTCATGTTGTTTTGAAAAGGAGTTCAATCTATGCTCAGGTATTTTCTCATGAATATTTGGAGCTGCTCTGACACATCTCTGCTGAAGGTGGGAATTGAAATCATTCCACCTGATCTTGTCGTAGAGACACTATGAGAGCTCCACAAGGACCCTTCATAATGTTCCCACTCCGGAAGGGCAGGACCACAGTCACATGCTTACTGTGGCAACTCAAATGAAAACTAATCAGATGTTTATTGTAATAATTTGTATGGGAATTAATTACATATTTCCTGTGTGTAATGAACTGACAAAATGAATTAGTAATTTACAGTAATGATGTAACAAAGCTATAATGACTTTAATTAAATATGAATCTCATGATGATCCATGATAGGAAAAAAAGCCGAATCATTTGATCATTGTACACTGATGAACAAAAATCAATAAAATAGTTCCATATGTTCAAAGCAAGTTTTCACAGAATAAAAAGAAAATTAAAATGCTTTTGCAACATAAATGAATAGGAAACTAAATGGATTAGTCACACCATGCGACTATTCATCTGAAGTCAACTTCCCTTCTTTCCAGAAATGTTCATATTCCCAAAAGTTCAAAATGTACTGTGACTATTTCATGAAACAGAGATGTTAGTTCCGTTTGTTCTACTTCAAAACGTCAAAAGAATTTTAAATGATTTTGTTCCATGAAAAAATGATTAACTTGTAGCGTATTTATAAATACATGTAAGCGAAATATGATTAAATCAAATCAACTTTTGCTAGGGGTAAAATAAAAATTGATATTTACAACACACACAGCAAATCTTTACATTATTTCATGTATGAGCCATAATTCCACAGATATACCCTGAACTATATTGAACAATGATTAGATAATAGCAGCAATTGGCTTGTCCAAATTCTATCAGTTAGTTTAAGAATACTGAGAAATCTTAGTTGATTATTTCACTGAACAATGTGGAGAAACGACCAGAAATTATTCTAATGAAAAGTAATTACAGTTCTCTGAATGCTTCAGGGTGAGATTACCATGATCATTTCAAATGAGCTATTTTCAGATATTTACAATGAGGCATCAAATGGGAAGTCATTGGTTCCATGATGGGATCGTTCACCTGAAAAGTAAATTGATTTTTATATTGTAGTGTTCGTACTCAGAAACAATTGATGCAATTAAAATGGGAATCTTACTATATTTGTTAGAAAGACTAACTCCAGTAATTGTGCAAGTACTGTAATGGCAGTGATTGGAAAAATAGCATTATAATCTGAACAAATAAATTGATTTAATATTCTAAAAGCACTTTGCTATGATGATGATTGGATATTCATTAAGATTGGTGAACTGAGGAATACAGTATAATAGCTAACTATATGGATTCACAAAAATGAGCAATTCGTTTATTATTCAGCAGAATTGTTTTTGGGTCAAACATGCAGGATTACAAGAATGACATGTTACCATCCATTGGTTTGCTTCTTGAGACGTACTTTTAATTTATATACTTTTGTTCATGACCAATGTTTCGACATTCCTGTCAGAAGTAGGAAGTTAATAAGCAGATAGTGAAAGTGCGTATGACAGTGAACGTAAGATACAGGGAACGTCCATAATTTTGTGATGATTGTACATTGATAAATAACTTTGGAGTAAAAAAAGTAAATCAGCATGTTCAAAGCAGTTATTTTGCTCATAACAAATTGAAAATTAAAAAATACTTCTGCAGTGCACATGATTTGAAAACGCATCAGTCACCAGTCACAAAAAGCATCGGCGCAAGACAATGAGTCCCTTATGAAGGATATTCTACTCAACAGTAATTCGAGGACCTTGAACATCTTCATGTCGTTCTTGCAAAGAACACTCTTATTATTCCTAAAGTATTATTATCGTAAATATTTCGACATTTGTACCAGAACTAGGAAGAAAATGAGAAGCGATTCATATGATTATTTTCGTGAGTGAAAGTCAAAATTAATTTACAGTGCCATCTTTCATTATTTTCTCTGAATAAGCAGATACAGATTTTTAAGGTGCAAGCTCAAAATGTTTTCACCTACATGTTGCACTAAGCCAAAATACATCATTTTATTTTTGCAATGCATCAACTGGATTGGAAATCTGCTATGTACGCTGACGGTAGCGTCCTCGCTCATTTGTAATAAAGCATTGTTATTGGTTTTAGCGAAATATTTCGTGTGCAATTACAGAAGTGATATGTAAGAAATCAATTGCATTTACTGGATGGAACTACTCACCAAATGTTTATTGTGGTTCTTGTTCTCAGAAACAATAAGATACTTACTCAGGTTTTTCTCTGGAGCAATAATTAGATGACCAGGAAGACATTTGTGTGGCTGTGTGTGCCGTGTTCAGTGAGCATTTTTTTTCAATTAGAATGATATTTTAAGAATATAGAAAGGGATTAATAATCGTGTGTTAAAGATCTTAATTAAAGTCATATTTTCTTTTAAAAATTAAAGAATTCCTTTGTGCAACAATAATTTGGAGATCTCGGTATTGGACTAGGGTGGACAAAGTTAAAAATCACATGACACCAGGTTATAGTCCAACATGTTGATTTGGAAGCCCTAGCTTTCAAGGCTATGACTCTGCATCTGGTTATCTGGTCTCTGAGGAGAGACACTACTAGAGATACACGCTTGCCTTTCATTATCGTCCCAACAAGGAAGGTTGGGATTATAATCAATTGGCATTACTCAAATGAAAACGAACCAGTGTTCATTCCAATAATTGGGCTGGGAATTAATTAGACTGTTTCTGTGTAATAGGCTGAGAATGAAATAGTAATTCACAATAATAATGGTACTAAGCACATATGCTCTTACTTACAAATTAATATCAGAATAATTGGAAGAAAGATAAATCGACATATCATGAGCTTATTGTAAATTCATAAAAAATACAACTGCTGAATACGTTTAAAGCACATTTTCTGATAAAGAAAAAGATAATGAGAATGCTTAGTAGTCGGACGGAATCGGAAGAAAAGGTCATTCACTGTGACTATTCAGCTGCAGACATCTTCTCTTCCTTCCACAAATGTATAACTTGCAACAATTCCAAATGTATTCTGATTGATAAAGGAAAGAGCAAACAACTGTAAATTCTACTTTTTTATTTACAAAAAAGTCACAAATTAAAATAATCTTACTGTGATCAGAATTACAATGAATCTTTGTGTTGAAGAAAAACATAATCAAATCAAATCAAAATATACATCGATATTCACAATAATTGACAGAGTGAACACTGCAATATCTTTCCATCTGTTGATGTACTGAGCCATATTTCCACTTTTCTATCCCTGACTGGATTGATCAATGTTTAGATATTACCAATAACTAGATTATTAATATGCTGTCAGTGAACTGAATATTAATGAGAAACTTCACATTGCAGTTTGAACGAGCAATGTGTTGAAATAAACAGTAATTATTGGTGAAATGTCATTAGATATCTCTTACTCGATGAGGCTGTGATTACTTTGATTGTTGAAATGAGTAGTATTCCAATATTTCCAATGAGCATTGGATGGAAAATTGATGCTTTTTGGTGTAGAGCTGATTTTTTTTATTGTAGTGTTGGCAGTAATAATCAATGGATTAAATTATGATGTACATCACACATTACTGAATATTTTCAAGTTTTCTAACAGGTTTCTAGTCCAATCTTCAGTTTAAAAAGCGTAATTTTGGCTCAGCACGTCAGTAACTGCAAACATTTTCAACACATCTCCAAAATGATTAATCTTATAATTAAAAAATTACCTCTGTAAGTGTTACTGACTCTATCTTTAGATTACAGTCAAGTTCGTTCTCTACTTATTTTCTTCCTATTTCTGACACCAGTGGCTAAATATTGATGAGATTAAATGTCATATGAGTGAGGTATTAGTTTTCTCTCAAAAATCTGTGCAGCACAGGAATGGGTCCTTTGGCCCATAACGTTGTGCTGAATATAATGCAAAAGAAACTCATCCCTTCTGCCTATTCTTGGTCCATATCCGTCCAAATTATCTAAATGAACATTAAATAGCCTTAATGTATCTGCCTCCACCACCAATCCTTGAAGTTCATTCCAGACACCTACCACTCCTTGTGTAAAAAATAATTCTCCCTCACATGCCCCTTGAACTCCTCCCCCCCCTCCCCCCCCCCCCCCCCCGCCCAACCTTAAATGCATGCCTCATAGTTTTGACGTTTCAACTCTGGAAAGACACTTCCTGACTGACAACCCTACCTATGATTGTATAGACTTCAATCAATTCTTCCCCTCAGCCACCGCCACTCCACAAAAAAGCAGCTTCTCCAAATCCACGCAGCATCCTGGTAAACGCCCTCTGTGCCATCTCCAATGCCTCTATACCCATCCTGTAATGTGGTGAACTGAAGTGAATGCAATACTTTAAGTATGCCTTAACCAAAGTTTTACAAAATTGCAAAATGATATCCTGACTCTTGTAAGCAGTTCCCTGACCAATAAAGGCAAGCATGCCATTTGCCTTCCTTACCACCTTATCTAATGCATGGGCACTTTCAGGGAGCTATGGTCTTGAACCCAACATCCCTTTGAACAACAAAGCTGTTCAGGGTCCTGCCATTAATTATCTACTTTTCTTTAATATTTGAGCTTCCAAAGTGTGACACCTCACACTTGTATGGATTAAGCTTTACCTTTAATTTTTCTGCCCATAGCTGCAGTTTATCTTTTGCCTGCTGCATTCTTTGACAACCTTTTACATTATTCACAACTGCACTGGACTTTGTATCATCTGCAAGCTTATTAACTCACCCAATTAGGTTTTAATTTTCGTCACTTCTATATATTTGTATCGTAACCAGGTTTCCAGTACAGATCCCTTTGTAAAAAAGACAAAAAAATGAGGGAAATTTCTTGAATAAATGTGGTGTTTTTCAATGGCAAAACAATTCTGATGAATAATATCTGAATTTGTAATTTTTGTTTTAAATTAACCCAATATTATAATTCTCAGTTTACTGACCTTAATGAATATCCAGTACAAACTGCTTTGAATATATTGAATCATTTTAAGTGTTGAGTTCTAACATTAATTATTATTTGATTGTCATTTCAATTCTCACACCATCATGAGATTTATATTTTTGTTGAATCCATTATTTCTTAGTGCCAGTATCATAATGAAATATTGGCATTCTTTTCAGGTCAAGACCCCTGCAATCAACCAAAGTTTTCTCACCCAACACTCATAGTAACTATCTCATTCTCTTTCATTTGAATTCTCATATTATTCGAAGGATTATTAATCAGCCTTATCAATTAAGAGATGGCTAATTATTTTTCACTTAAATATTTCAGTTTTTTCAGATATACTGCACAATTACATTGCAATAAGCATTTTCTTATCAACCTAAAATTTGGTTTCAGCCATTTTAAAATTAATTATTGCTCATGTCTAACTGGTAACCATTGTTTAAATGCAATTTATCCAGCTGACGATGTGAAACATTGCACAGTCACATAGCAACATTAAATATCTCCTTCTTTGAAGTGCACTGATATATTTTCAATACATCAACTGACAAACAATATTGCACTCTACAATCTATTAATCTTAGCAAAATAAATTTCAGTATGGAAGCTTAGTTTGATTGAATTGGCTGTGAGCAAAAATACATTCTGAGGAAGGGTCACTGGACCCAAAGTATTAACACTGAATGCTTCCCACAGGTGCTGCCAGACCTGCTGAGTTGGTTTCCAGCAATTACTGATTTTGATTCTGAGTTCCAGCATCCACAGTTTTTTGCTTTCTTGTACTGATTGTATTTCACTTCAATGCGAACATTTATATATTTCTGATTATTCCAAAAGAGCTAACTATTTTTCACATTAAACATTATTTAAATTTCATGTGTTTCTTGTGTACACAAACCTGAATTAACAAATGTTTGATCTATTCTTTTACAATAAATCTTGAATTCTTAGAAATCACAATTTTGTGAAACTGAGGAAAGTTGTCTTTCGCTGAGTAATCACGATGAATGGCGAATGCTTTATTTCCAATTCATGTGCATTACAAAGCAGGTCAATATTAATTTATGTATATGAATAACTGCTTCAAACATATTGAATTATTTGATTATCATGAGAGTTATATTTATTTAAGATCATTGTCGCTTCGTTCCATCATTATTACAAATTACTAATTCTTTTTATCGATTACACACTGGAACTGTCTAATACAATCCTAGTCCAATTATCACGATAAATATCTGAGCAGTTTTCCCTGTGAGTAACCACAGTAAGTATGTGAATATAGTCCTGCCCTTCCTGCATGGGAAGATTGTGGAGGGCTCTGGTAATGTCTGTACTAATAGACCAGGAGGCAGGCGTTCAATTCCAACCTTAAACAGACATGTGTCAAAGCAACTCAGAGTTGATTAAAAAATATCTAAGTGTCAATTGAATTACTTTTCAATCCAACATTTTCTCAACTTGTATCTGTTGTTGATTATAATGATCACAATATCTTGATTTTATTTGCTTCAAGACACTGATTAAAGTATGAATGTTATTAAGGTGAGGGGGTCAGTTTTAACATGGATCTGAGGGGCAACTCTTTTCACAACGCGTGTTTGGCATATTGACAGGAGCTGTGACAGGAAAGGCAGTGGCTGGTACAATTACATCATCTAAAAAACTTTCGGACAGTTACATGGATAGAAAACATCCAGAGGGATATGGGACAAACACAGGAAAATTGGACTAGTTTAGTTTCGGAAACCTGGCCGGAATGCCAAGTTGGGCTGAATGGTCTGTTTCCGTGCTGTACCAGTCTAACTTTCTACAATTCAAACTTGACTGTGATACGTAAAGGAAAGCAAAAACGGGTGTTAATTCTATTTTGTGTTCATAAAAAAGTGACATGAATTTTAAATAATTGTGTCACATGGAATAGTTCACTCTTATTGTGATTAGAAATACAATGAATGCCAGCATTAAAGCGAAATATAATTGAATTCATTCAACTGTGTTTCCATGGTTAAAATAAAAATTGATATTCACAATGATTGAGAGTTTGTACACTGCAATATATTCACATCAGTTCACGTACTGAGCTATTATTGCATATTTATACCCCGTACTGAACTGAACAATAATTACATATTAGCAACACATAGATTTTTGAAAATATATCAGTGCACTTCAAAGAAGGAGATATTTAATGTTGCTATGTGACTGTGCAATGTGTCGACATGAACAGCAATCATTGCAGTGAAAAGTAATTACAGATCTCTGAATTTATAAGACTGAGATTACTGTGATTATTCAAATGAACAAAAGTCAGTTTTCAAAGCGTGTTGGATGCAAAATCATTGGTTCCACTGTGAGATAGTTGACCTGAAAACAATAGCATTGTTTACAATAGAGTAAATTAAATTATGGATCTGAGTATACACGTTAGAAAGACAAACAAATTATTCTGTAATTATTATAAGGATAATGAATTCATAATAAATGTTGTAATCTGAACAAATAAGCTGACTCAACATTTTAAAAGCACTTTGCTCTGATGTTGATTAGACATCATTAACATTAGTAAACTGAAGACTAAAATATAACAGCTAGATTGATGGATTGAGGACAATAAATGAGCCATTCAGTAATTATTGAAAAGAAATGCCTTTTGCTCAAAATGCAGACAATACAGAATTAATGTATTTCATTCAATTAGTTTACATGTAGAAACGTATGTTTTTAATTTATTTAATTTTAACCTGATCGATGTTTAAGCATTTGTGTCTGAATTAGGAAGAAAATAAGGAGATAATGAAAGTGAATATCAGAGTGACCACAAGATACAGTCCATGACATTTGATAGAAAAAGGAATTTGCATAAATTTGTAATTATTGAACGTTGATAAACAATTAACTCCTCAGGTACTGAAGCAGTCCAACCCCAAGAACAACAAGATCTGGACAATATCCAGGTTTGGGTTGACAAAGGGCAAGTAACATACATGCCACACAAATGCAGTCTACGACCATCACGTATGAGAAATGCCTTAACCACCATCACTTGACATTCAATACTGTTACCATCACTGAACACCCACTATCAACATTATCCTGGGGATAATCATTGATCAGAAACTGAATTGGTGTCACCACACAAACACAGTGGCCAAAAGAGTAATTCAACTCCTGGCTCCTGAAAGCCTGCCTAACAGCGACCAAGCACAAGTCAAGAGTGTGATGGAATTCTCCCCACTTGCCTGGATTAGTGTAGCCCTAACAACACTCAAGAAACACATGGCCACTTTCATCTCGAATGACAAAGGCAGCAGCTAGATGGAAATACAACTACCTTCAAGTTCCCCTCCAAGGTACTAACCCACCCTGGCTTGGGAATATATTGCCAGTCCTTCACTGTCGGTGGGTGAATGTCCTGGAAATCCCCACGCCAATGGTATTGTGGGTCAAACCACAGCAGGTAGACTGCAGCGGTTCAAGAAGACAGCTCAGCACCAATTTCTCAAGGGTAACTAGGGACGGGCAATAAATGCTGGGCCCAGCCAGTGACACCCACATCACATCAAATAAATATTAAAATAATGTCTGCAAGATCAAAACATCTCCAAAGCTGTCCTAGCTGCAATGTCTGCCTCTTCTTATTGACAAAGATAAAAGGTTACCTTGCTCAACTTTCTCATCACTACAGTATTCCCCCCAGCCCTCTCTTATACCAACCAGCAGCATTTCCATCACCAGCAGCAACTCCGCTTAAAATATTTTGTCAGTAACTTTTCATTAACTGGTTACTTCAATTACAATGCAATCTCTACAAACAGACCAAGTGCTTTTTAGGCAACAACAAATTTTCTAACAACTTTTCGTGATCTCTCTCTGCCATTCTTTTTGGTTATATGAGGTAGGGAGGGATTGGATCACCACAGTGATGTAAGATATATGTAACACAGTGAGACAGGAAAGCTAGTATGGCTCACGTTGACTCTTAGACCCCACACAGTGGAACAACACATTCACTGCATAATAAACACAACACAACATTTCAACCCGGTGTGACAGTAATAAAATGTGGATTGGTTGGACAGGCTGGATTTGTTACAGACGGAGTTTGGGAGAGTGAGGGGTGACATGACTGAAGTGTCTAAGACCCTGAATGGTTTGTTAAGGAGGATGTGGAAAGGATGTTTCCTCTTGTGGGTCATACGTGAACTCGAGAGAACTGCTTTAAAATTAGATTCACCCTTTCAGGACAGAGATGAGGAGATTTATTTCCTCTCAGAGGGCTGTGAAACTTTGGAACTCTCTGCCCCAGAAGGTGGGCTCACTGAGTATTTTAAGATACAGGTTGATAGGTTCTTCTTAAGGGACGTTGGGGGAAGATGGAACACAAATCACTAACAGATCGGGCCTGGCCTTATTGAATGATGGAGTGGACTTGAGGGGCTGAAACTTCACCTTCTGCTTCTTTCTCACATGACACAGGACTAAGAGCTTTGTTGAAAATTCATTCACTGGATGTAGGTGCCACTGGCTATGGGCAGCATTTATTACCCAGAGGGCAGGTAAAAGTCAACCACATTGCTGTGGCTCAGGGGTCACATGTAGACTAGATCAGGTAAGGATGGCAGCTTCATTCCCTGAAGGACATCAGTGACCGAGTTGGATGTTTCCTGACAATCAAGAATAATTTCATCAATAGACTCATAATTCTAGATATTATTGAATTCAAACTGCTGAAACTGACTGACCATGTGGCAGGCAGTGAATCCAACACAAGTTAATGGAAACATTGCTCAGAGTCTGGTTCTGGAACATTCAATACAACCAGGAAATGGAAAGTGAATACTTAGCTGAAAACAAGGCCACTGCTCTGTTAGAGACAAAATCAATCAATGTTCAGTTACTGAACATTATTGACTCACAGAATATGCGAACCTGCACAATCACAGTAAAAGGGAAAAGTCAACAACATTCTTTGCAAAGCCAGAATGAACCAACTGCTTGTATAAAAACAGCTCAGAACAAAGGGGCTGAATCCTCCACAAACTGACAAATCAGATTTGTAGATAGAGATTGGAAATCTTTAGAAAAAAACCCTGCCCTGCTGCTGGTGTGTGCTAGAAACCATTCTCAGTGTGAACTGGCACTTATTTCCTCTTACAAAAGGAGGTGTGTTGCTCACTTACTGACTGACTTACAGACAAAGGAAAGCTGATCAGGAACTCGCAGGTTAATTAAGCTATTAGTGTCAGACCATTGCACACAACAAGAGCTTAGACCACAACAGATTCTAGTGAAACCAACAGTGCAATGAAAATGGCGAATTAGTCTTAATAATCATGCAGCCTCTCTCAATTAAAATAATCCCAGTCAACTTCTCAACATTTTAAAACTATTCATATCAAGGAATATATATTTATTTCCATTCCTAATTTCCTCCAAAAAATGTATCTGATTATTCTCTTCAAAATATATTTTAAATGGTGTATTCCAAATCACAATTCATTTCCAATTATTCTTAGAGCAAAACAACTTGCAAACTAAAATAGTTTTCATGTCAATAATGACACTGGAAATTTTGTTATGTAGTTCAACCATATTTGCAAATATTGTTTTGGTTCATTACTGCAGTGAAGCTAAAATTAAAGTCTATTTATTTTCTCTGATATCCTTCCATTACTTTATTCCATAATAACAATGCCCATGCTGTAATGGGTGACAAACATTAAATAAAATTGAATTTTCATTGCAAGAACTTGTACAAAATATCACATGTGATTCAGTTCATTCATTGTCGTTGATTATCTGTTATTTGCATTGTATGATCACGTTAAATTCACTTAAATAATCAAAGTAGAATTTTCACCTCTATAGATATGTAAAGTGAATGTCAAATTATTAATATTTCAAGTAAAACCAAATTCACATTTTGATCTGTTTTATTCCAGGAATGACAGGATGTGTTGAATTATTATGGGAAACAGGAACAAGTGAAGGTGGTGGCTCTCAGACGTGAGGCCTTAAAGGCAAAGGGCCAGGTGGTAGTTACAGTGGGGGGCGGTACCTAGTGCCCCGCTCTCCTCAGAAGGCAGTGAGGATGGTGACACTGACTGGAACGGGTTAGATGACAAAGCACCCACGTATGGACAGAGCGACGACAATGGGTGGGATGACCCACCGCCCTTTAAGGCCCAGAAGGCCCTGTCTATGGCACCACTGGGCATCAAAGCTCAACTTAGACAGACAGTAGGGAGCAACAAAGGGAACTGACAGAAACCAACCCTGAACCGTTCACCCGCTGAATAACAGATGTTGGTGAATGAACACCCAGCCTGATAGAAAAATGGTAATAATGGGCCTTATTGGGACAATATGGATGAATTAGTAGAGGTACACAGTCTCACCGAAGATGATGTACGGACCCTCCCTTGGCCTAAGATGCCCTGAAGTGGACAGCAGAAACTGTCCCTGCAATGAGACGATGGGGGTGTGAGCCGGTTCCCCCCAGAGTCCAGCTGATCTATGGCGCCACGCATTTACAGATATTGCAGGGACACACTGGGGAGGGGACAGGCTGAATGGGCTAAAATAACCTTGGTGACTCAGGGACCCAAGGGTAATATCGAGGATCATACAGAGAGGAAATCTGAGGTGTGTAAGGACCACGGGGGATTACCAAATCCTAACATGTGATTATGAAATCGGTTTGATGTATTTTAAAGATGACATGGCACCCTATTTAACTGCAATTATAAACATGGGACTCTCAGTGGGAGATAATTCTAACCACATTCTGAATTGGGCCATGAGAGCTGAGGCAAACACAGAAACACAGGGGAATAGCTGCAGTACAGGGAGGGTAATCAGACCCACAATGTTACAAGGGAAGCAGGAAAGGGCACATAGACACGGAACATAGGCAGAGAGAGGGAGATAGGTGTTCATATTGTGAGTGGCCAGTGTTCATGTAGATATATGCATAGCCCATGAATATTCATTGATGTGCTGTTAAGAGGCCAACACTTGCATGATTCTAACACCGGCGCATCTTTGTCAGTTACCGATAAGGATTTAACCCTCACCCCCTGAATTACTAAAATGAGAGCAGCCGGAGAGGGAACCTAGGAAGCTGGATGAAGCAAACCTGCCCCGATGTAGACCGGGAGTATGACAAAACTTATTCACATATGGAGGTGTGAAACTCAAGAAGGGATCATTCTGGGAGTTGCTCCTATTTATTCTAAAATGGCAACTATTGACATCAACACCCGAATTTAAACATGGGGATGCTCCGGCCAGGACTGGGACAGAAAGAACAGGAGACGCAACCTCTCCGGGGTAGCTACATTGCAGGGACAATGGGACAGTCAGAGAATCTGGTGGGTTATATCTCGGACCCACTCAGCGGTGTGCGTAACTCAAACAGGAAAGTGGGTTGTTATCTATCGACCCTGTAGAGATCGAGGGCCCTCTCACTCCCCACACAAACGGGACCTCATCAAAGCTGGGGCTGAGGAGGCAGTAATTGTGACAGTGATAGATTGACAGAAGCTGGATAATAGTCTGGGTCCATACCTGTGGACATTGAATTGCAGATGAAAGTGGTGTTTACTGACCAAGGAGAACAGTCCACCAGGATACTATTACCTCAGGGATCCCGCAATATTCCAGTATATCCCACCGATGTGTGTTTGATGGATTTCGTCACACTGATCTAACCACAACACCTCATCACCTCAAGCAGTGAGAAAGAACATATCCAGATATTATAGAGTATTGGATCAGGTTAGCCAGGCCAGGCTTAAAATTAATGCACAGAGAGTGCAACTGGGAAGGTAGGGAGAGACAGAACTGGGGCATCATATTGGGTAGATCAAATCAGGAAGGGAGAGGGAACAGTCCCAGCGGGAATAAAAACTATGATTATAAAACTATCCACCCGCACACCGTAAAGGGATCAGGCAAACTTTAGGATTGTTTAATTATTGTGGGAATTTTGTGAGGAATTATCCAGAAATAGAGAACCATCACGAGCCCTGGCAGAAGCGCGGACATTAACCAGGGGTGAGGGAGGCAAAATGCACACAGTTAGCATGCCTTTGGTATAGTTCATGACTGGGCTGGGTGAAGGTATATCACCCTGTCTGGGGGCCACATTGAGCATGAAGAACAGGTCAGAGAGTTAGTGGAAGCAGCTAACTTTCCCAGTTAAGCAGCAATAATGAAGATTAGAGCTCACAGGAAGGTAGAAACCCCACACCAACGGGGTAGTTGGTGAGCATGGGTGAGCATACTTACTGAAACAGTACAGACATTTGGGGAGGATGCAGTGGCAGTAGCTACAGACGCGAGAAAGGAAAGTTTAAAGACATTTCCAGAAACAGTCCCACAGCAGGAGAAACAGGAATGGGAAAAGGGTGGGGCAGTAATAGGAAATAGGATGATCCAGCAGTGCCACTGTATAAGACAAACATTATGAAAAACATATCATGGGCTGGCCCATATTGAGCAGGATAAAATGCAATATAGAACATAGAACATAGAACATAGAACAATACAGCACAGAACAGGCCCTTCGGCCCACGATGTTGTGCCGCACTTCTATCCTAGATTAAGCACCCATCCATGTACCTATCCAAATGCCACTTAAAGGTCGCCAATGAATCTGACTCTACCACTCCCTCGGGCAGCGCATTCCATGCCCCCACCACTCTCTGGATAAAGAACCCACCCCTGACATCTCCCCTATACCTTCCACCCTTCACCTTAAATTTATGTCCCCTTGTAACACTCTGTTGTACCCGGGGAAAAAGTTTCTGACTGTCTACTCTATCTATTCCTCTAATCATCTTATAAACCTCTATCAAGTCACCCCTCATCCTTCGCCGTTCCAACGAGAAAAGGCCGAGAACTCTCAACCTATCCTCGTACGACCTACTCTCCATTCCAGGCAACATCCTGGTAAATCTTCTCTGCACCCTCTCCAAAGCTTCCACATCTTTCCTAAAGTGAGCCGACCAGAACTGCACACAGTACTCCAAATGTGGCCTAACCAAAGTCCTGTACAGCTGCAACATCACCTCACGACTCTTGAATTCAATCCCTCTGCTCATGAACGATAATACTCCATAGGCCTTCTTACAAACTATATCCACCTGAGTGGCAACCTTCAAAGATCTATGTACATAGACCCCAAGATCCCTCTGTTCCTCCACCTGACCAAGAACCCTACCATTAACCCTGTATTCCGCATTCTTATTTGTTCTTCCAAAATGGACAACCTCACACTTGGCAGGGTTGAACTCCATCTGCCACTCCTCAGCCCAGCTCTGCATCATATCTAATTCCCTCTGCAGCCGACAACAGCCCTCCTCACTGTCCACAACTCCACCTATCTTTGTATCATCTGCAAATTTACTGACCCACCCTTCTACTCCCTCCTCTAAGTCATTAATAAAAATTACAAACAGCAGAGGACCCAGAACTGATCCCTGCGGAACTCCACTTGTAACTGGACTCCATGCTGAATATTTACCATCTACCACCACTCTCTGACTTCGACCGGTTAGCCAGTTTTCTATCCAATTGGCCAAATTTCCCTCTATCCCATGCCTCTTGACTTTCCGCATAAGCCTACCATGGGGAACCTTATCAAATGCCTTACTAAAATCCATGTACACTACATCCACTGCTCTACCCTCATCCACATGCTTGGTCACCTCCTCGAAGAATTCAATAAGACTTGTAAGGCAAGACCTACCCTTCACAAATCCGTGCTGGCTGTCCCTAATCAAGCAGTGTCTTTCCAGATACTCGTAAATCCTATCCCTCAGTACCCTTTCCATTACTTTGCCTACCACAGAAGTAAGACTAACTGGCCTGTAATTCCCGGGGTTATCCCTATTCCCTTTTTTGAACAGGGCCACAACATTCGCTACTCTCCAGTCCCCTGGTACCACCCCAGTTGCCAGTGAAGACGAGAAGATCATTGCCAACGGTACTGCAATTTCCTCTCTTGCTTCCCACATAATCCTAGGATATATCCCGTCAGGCCCGGGGGACTCGTCTATCCTCAAGTTGTTCAAAATGTCCAACACATCTTCCTTCCTAACAGGTATCTCTTCTAGCTTATCAGTCCGTTTCACACTCTCGTCTTCAACAATACGGTCCCTCTCGTTCGTAAATACTGAAGAGAAGTACTTGTTCCAGACCTCTCCTATCTCTTCCGACTCAATACACAGTCTCCCACCACTGTCCTTGATCGGACCTACCCTCGTTCTCGTCATTCTCAGGTTTCTCACGTACGCATAGAATGCCTTGGGGTTATCCTTGATCCTATCCGCCAAGGATTTTTCATGCCCTCTCTTAGCTCTCCTAATCCCTTTCTTCAAGTCCCTTCTGGCTATCCTGTATCCCTCCACTGCTCTGTCTGAACCTTGTTTCCTCAACCTTATGTAAGCCTCCTTCTTCCTCTTTACTAGACATTCAACCTCCCTCGTCAACCAAGGCTCCCTCACACGACCATTTCTTTCCTGCCTGATCGGTACATACATATCAAGGACACGTCGTATCTGCTCCTTGAAAAAGTCCCACATTTCCACCACATCCTTCCCTGACAGCCTATGCTCCCAACGTATGCTCCTCAAATCCTGTCTTACAGCATCGTAATTTCCCTTCCCCCAATTGTAAAAACTTCCTTGTTGTGCGCACCTATCTCTCTCCATAACCAAGGTGAAAGTCACAGAATTGTGGCCGCCATCACCAAAATGTTCACCCACTAACAAGCCCACCACTTGTCCCGGTTCGTTACCGAGTACCAAATCCAATATGGCCTCCCCTCTGGTTGGACAATCTACATACTGCGTTAGAAAAGCTTCCTGGACACACTGCACAAACACCGCCCCATCCAATCTACTTGATCTAAAGAGCTTCCAATCAATATTTGGGAAGTTGAAGTCGCCCATGACTACGACCCTGTGGCTTCTGCACCTTTCCAAAATCTGTTTCCCAATCTGTTTCTCCACATCTCTGCTGCTATTGGGGGGCCTATAATAAACACCCAACAAGGTGACTGCACCTTTCCTATTTCTGACTTCAGCCCATACTACCTCCAGAGGCAGATCCCCCTCAAACTTCCTTTCTGCAGCCGTTATACCATTTCTAATTAGCAATGCCACCCCCCCCTCCTTTTTTACCACCCTCCCTAATCTTCCTGAAACATCTGTAACCAGGAACCTCCAACAGCCATTCCTGTCCCTCATCTATCCATGTTTCCGTGATGGCCACAACATCGTTGTCCCAGGTACCGATCCACGCCTTAAGTTCACCCACCTTATTTTTGATACTCCTTGCATTGAAGTATACGCACTTGAGCCCATCTCTGTGTCCGCAAGTAGTCCCTGTCAGTGCTACCTTCTCCAAAGCCTCCCTACAGTCTTGGACATCCTGACACACAGCTAGCTTACTTGCTGGACTACAAGTCCGGATCCCATCCCCCTGCCAAATTAGTTTAAACCCCCCCCCGAAGAGTGCTAGCAAACCTACCCCCCAGGATATTGGTGCCCTTCTGGTTCAGGTGCAACCCGTCCTGTTTATACAGGTCCCACCTTCCCCAGAATGCAGTCCAATTGTCCAAATATCTGAAGACCTCCCTCCTACACCATCCTTGCAGCCACGTGTTCAACTGCACTCTCTCCCTATTCTTTGCCTCTCTGTCACGTGGCACCGGCAACAACCCAGAGATGACGACTCTGTCTGTCCTAGCTTTTAGTTTCCAGCCTAACTCTTTGAGCTCTTGAATGACCTCCCCACCCCTCTTCCTACCTATGTCGTTGGTGCCAATGTGTACCACGACTTCTGGCTGCACACCCTCCCCCTTAAGGATTCTGAAGACACGGTCCGAGACGTCTCGGACCCTAGCACCTGGGAGGCAACAAACCATCCGAGAGTCTCGCCCATGTCCACAGAACCGCCTGTCCGTCCCTCTAACTAGAGAGTCCCCTATAACTAGCGCTCTCCTCTTCTCCCCCTTTCCCTTCTGAATCTCAGAGCCACAGACCCCTTCACTGCAGCTTACACCTGCAAGGCTGTCCCCCCCAACAGTTTCCAAAGCTGCATACTTATTTTTTAGGGGAACGACCACAGGGGAACCCTGCACTGCCTGTTTCTTCCCCTTCCCACCTCTAACTGTTACCCAGCTACCTCTGTTCTCTGGCGTAACTATGTCCCTGTAGCTTCTATCGATCACCCTCTCAGCCTCTCGAATAATCCTCAGCTCATCCAGCTCCAGTTCCAGTTGCCTAACTCGTTCGGTGAGGATCAGGATCTGACTGCATTTCCTGCACACGAAGTCGGCAGGAGTATCGGTGGTCACCCCTACCTCAAACATCCTGCAGGAGGAACATTCCACCGCCTGCGCTGCCATGACTGTACACTGTCTCCAAAAACAAGAACACTGAGTCAATAACCTGTGGACTTTAAAGTTAGGTTAGAGGAGGAGGGTGGGAGGGAGGCCCTACGGAAGTAGGACCTGGGGTCGAGAACACACCCACTCAAACACTAGTCACTTACCTTCCCGCCCAGCTATGCGCTCCAACCTCACTTCCGCTGCCCGCTACAGGTAAGTAATTTTGAAACAAACAATATCGGATGATCAACTACAGGGGTGTTCTGGAACAAGAAGGTTTTGTCGAAGGGGTGTAGTCTGTACACAGTGTGAGCCAGGGAAAACAATCAGGATAAAATGGAGACAGCTGCAGGGACCGAGGGGCCCAAGTGAACAATTACAGATGGATTTTACATACAGCCCCATCCCAATCCCAGGGAAGGAAATCCTGCTGGGTCTTAATAAACAGGTTTACTCAGTGGGTGGAAGCAATCCCCTGCAGATTCTGACCAAGGGACACATGTTCCTGGAAACGAAGTTAAGCAGCTCTGTGGCTTGTTTGGTACTGAGCAGAAATCCCATCTTACATACCACCCCCAGAGCTCAGGGACAGTAGAAGGAATGAAGCAGACACTGAAAGCTAGTCTGACTAAGGTCCTGACAGAGACAGACCGGGATGGGTTAGGGTACTCCCCACAATCCTAATAAAACTGACGACAACCCCAGCAAAGGGAACTGAGCAGTCCCCCTTTGAATTTGGACTATGCAGCTGCCAGACGGTATGGTAGTGGGAGGGCAGGAGATGTACAATGGCAAGGATAGGGTGAAACAATTTGTGAAAGAACTGACAAAGCAAGCTGAGAGGGGAAGTTGCAGACGGACAGAGAATCAGAGACTGGGAAAGGGAGCTCATAAACATCCGAGCTGACATCCCGAACCCAGGAGATCGGGTCAGGGGGGAAATATTAGTGGAACGTATGAAAGAAACACATCCAAATGCTGGACTTGGCTGGGGGAGCCAAAGAGTTCCAGAGAGGGAACTCTTCCATCCTGCATGAGTAAGGAGCTCTGAATAAACATTGGTCGTGCTGCTCAGCACAGAACTCAAGGCTCCCCTTTGATATTTCTCCCAGTAACAGTTGTGCAGGTGTATGTTGCCGGCTGGAGGTCTGTGACCAGTGCCTCTGTTCCACAAGGGTCAGAGCTGGGACATCTGTTGTTTGTAATACATATAAATGATTAGCCTGAAAATGTAAACGATTTAATTAGCCAGTTTGTAGATGGCACAAAGTGAAGCAGTTGTGAATCGTGAAGAATGTTGTCGAAGGAAACATCAAGAACGAGATCAGTTGAAAGGTTATGCGGAGAAATTGCAGATAGATTTTAATTCAGACAAGTGTGACATGATGCGTTTTGGGCGGCTCATTGTAAGAGCAATGTATACACTAAAAGGAAGTGCCCTGAGCAGCATTGATATACAGAGGTGCAAGTTCACAGCTCCCTGAATGTGGTGAAGGAGGTGGATGGCAGGCTTGACTTCTTCTGTCAGAGGACTGAATATAAAACTGTCATTAGGCCACCTTTGCAGTATGGTGTGCTGTTTTGAGCACCGCATTATAAGGAGGATGTGGAGGCTTTGGAGAGGGTGGAAATGGGTTTACCAGGATGTTTCCTAGATTGGGAGAGGTTGGAAAATCTTGGATTGTTGTCTTTGGAAAGTCAGTGGCTGTGGAGTGATCCGAGAGGCACAGACAGAGTGAATAATCTGAATCTTTTACCAAGTGGAAATTACCAATTCCACTGGCCAAAAATTTAAGGGGAGAGGGGGCAAGTTTAAAGGAAATGAAAACCGAAAGAACGGCAGATGTTGTAATTTGCTGCATGACCTGCTGAGTATTTCCAACAACATCTGTGAAAGTTAAAAGGGATTTGTTTCAGACAAGTTTCTTATGCAGGAGGTGGTCAGTGACTAGAATTTACTTGCCTGAGAGATGGTAAAAGCAGAAACAATCACAATGTTTAGAGGCATTTGGACAGTCAGATAACCAGGCATGGGTTGGCAGGGATATGGATCATATACAGGCAGATGGAATCAGTTTGGAATGGCATCATTATCCACACAGACATGATGGGCTGATTATGCCGGTGCTGTCCTGTTCTGTTTTCCAGGGGGGAGAATGTGTGGAGCGAGAGATAATATTTTGAGTATAATATGTCTCTTCTTTAGAACACACAGTAAGTTGATGCATTTTGAGAGAAGCAATGTAGAAAGGGAATATATATTTGAATGGCACAGACATAGAGAGCAGGACAGCAGGAATGCGGGACAATGTGTACAAAGGAGAGAGAACATGAAGTGTTTTGAGTAAACGTATAGGATGCTGGGCTTCATTAATAGAGGGAATGATAACATACTCATGGAAAAGATGCTGACCGTTGACAAAGTTCTAGTTAGATCACAGTCAATCATTGCATCCAGTTGTGGTCAACAGATTCCTGGTTCAGGATGGGGAAGTTAAAATACCACAAAGGGGCCTGTTCCATACTTTGCTTCTCTTTCAGGATGCATTGGCAACTCAAGGGTTAAACATTCTCCTGCCAAAGGTCTTACTGCCGTATTGTAAGAGTAAAAGGCCTGCACTCTTCCAATACAGACAGAAAACCTCAGTGGGGGTGAGGCAGACCGTATCTTCAAAACAGAACCTCTTGGAGCCACAGATGTGGATTCCACCATTACCCCAGATAGAACAATTTGCCCTTTCCAGAGCCCTGGCCACAACCCTGTTAAACTGTCTCCTGCTCCCATTGTCTAACTTCCCCTCCATATGAGCATAGGTAAGTGAATCCCCCATTTAATGAAAGAAGAACCCTTGTGCCTTAATCTCTTCCTGTCAACACATAATCATGAACAATACGATAATCAGTTTCTGTAATCCATCACACATTATCACAGGACATTGGCATTCATCAAGCTTTGTAAATTCATAATTACCAGTTTTAAACTATGTAATGGCAATTGCCCATGTGACTGATATGCCTTTGTCTAATTCTTATTAAATATATTGTCTCTGTGGATAAGGCAGAGATTCGTGAAGATGAGTCTGTACAAGTAGACGCTCGGCTACTTTAGAGATGCTTTGAAACTCCAGCTGTCCGATAATAAAGCTACTGCTGTTGTACAGAAAACTTGTGTCATCTGGATTTGTGGAACAAAACAGACATTAACAATGAAGGATATGAGTGATCTTCAGGGTGTGGAGTACAAACTTACTGGAGTGGATCACTGATGAAGAAAATGCAGTCACTGAATTGATTTGAAGAAATTGCTATTTTCTTTGAAGTGAAGAAGTAGAATATATTTTTGATAAAGCTGTATAAGATTATAACAGACCTAGATATAGCAGACAAAAATATCTGTATTTGATAGGTGATAGCACAAGAATTTAGACCAGATGTTAGGTTTTGAGACAGTGGGAGATGAGTAAGTATCTCTGCTGACTGTATTGGCTGGAAATATGCAGAACATGCTGCCTATTATGGTGGTGCAAGCAGAGAAGATGAAGGATTGATAAAAACAATTATACCAGATCTGAGGGAAATAAAATCGCAGAGTTTGGGGGACGGATGGGGAATGAGAATGTTGGATTCTGCTACAAGGAGCCAGTTTGGATTTAATGGGCCTCTTTCTGTTCTACAATGCATTGTATTTGTACTTGCTTAACTTGCTCTGGTCACCGATTAAATTGTCATTGAGGTAAATCTGCTCAGTATTCCTACTCAGACCAATACAGGCTGTTCCTCCACAGCAAGATATAATGTTTACTGCTTTATACTGGGTTCTGTGCATGGTGGGGGGTTGGGGGCGGGGGGGGGGGGGTGTTGCTGGTATTAACGTTGTGTGTAACAGTCTGCCAGCATTTATCTGAAATGGCAAAACACCAGTGCAGCCAGACTAGGGACAGACATGCCAGAAGGGAATTCTTTACCCATCCCACCTGGAAACTGGCCAAACCAGTCAGATTGGGGAGAAGCTGTTCACCTGCTGTGTGTGTGTGTCGGGGGGGAAGGCTCGGGGGAGGTGAGGAGGGATTCTCTCAGGCATCCATCGTGCTGAGACACCAGTGAATTTACTCATAACCACAAGTTGAAGGATTTTTTTTTCTCGTTCACACCAAGTAATGAATAATAGTTTTGGCAGTTCATAAAGTTTTGCATATAGACAATTTAGTTTTGGAAATGTTCACAACATCGTTGAACATGTACAGATTCACACGGGGTAGAGACTTTTATTTTCCTTTATTCATTCACAGGATGAGGGTGTCGCTGGCCCGGCAGCATTTACTGCCCATCCCTAATTGCCCAGAGGGCAGCTAAGAGTCAACCACATTGCTGTGGGTCTGAAGTCACAATGTAGGCCAGACCAGGTAAGGATGGCAGCTTCCTTCCTGAAAGGGCATTAGTGAACCAGATGGGTTTTTCGATTCAATCGATTAATGGTCATCATTAGATTCTTAAATTCCAGAGCTTTTTTTATTGAATTCAAATTACCCCCATCTGCTGCATCAGGCTTTGAACCCTGGTCTTCAGAACGTTATCTGGTGTTTTGGATTAACTGTCTCACGACAATACCACTCGGCCAATCCTTCCCCACATCACTGCCCATCTGCACAGAGTGAACAGCGGTTTTCTGGTTCATCAGAACAGGGTAATCACACATACGTTTGCTGAATAATTGCAGGGGTTGGATGTTGATGGGCTATTGACATCTATCTATGAACAATGTATTCTGGGATTTGTTTCTATTGTCTTGTTATCCTTTGGGGATAAAAACCGTTTCTATTAGCTTTCTATTAAATGCATGGCAATCAAGTCGATCCCATAACTCTCAGGCAGATTATTTTCTGCAGAAGGACTCTCCATCTCCCCGACCTCCTCCATCCTCACCTCCAACAGTACAATAATCTCAGAGTCTCTTTGTGACTATGAATGAGACAATCTGATCAGCTGCTTCTTTCCCAACTCCTATGTCAAGTTGGATCTTAATCTCCCCTTGCTGCAGTTGTGAACCTGCATCATTGTACAGTGATGGGCATATTTCATTTCTTGGCCTATCAGTGTTCATGATACTGCATGTAGATTCTCGCATATACGGCTTCCAGTGCAAGAGTTTAGCTCCTTTCTTCCACCAACAGCGGTAGAAATGTACTCCAACAAAGCTTACAGAATCACAGCCCAGCATATTCCCAACTAGCTTCTTACCATCAAACCAAAGGATCAATCCTCATTCAACTGAGAGAATTCAGGAGGGCATGCCAGTAACAGCAGCATGAATACCTAAAAATGAGGTATTAACCTGATGAAGTTCCCAAAGAGGACGACTTGTCTTCCAAACAGCATAAGCAGTAAGTGATAGACAGAGTGAAGCAATCCGGGAAACAATAGAACAGATCTAAGATCTGCAGCCCAGGCACATCCAGTTGTGAATGAAGTCAGAGCACAGCTGGAGTTCGGAGGACCGTTCTCTTCAAGATATTAACCAACAAGAATGTCAGACTGGATTAATTATCATAAAACCCAAGTTCATTTGATATTCATTTTTTTACAATCAATGTTCAATTCACCAAATGTAGCTGAATGTAAAGATAATCTTCAAGTGATTGTAACAGTGGAGACATCTGAATACTTGATCAGCAACTTAAAGCCTGTTGTGTTTAGATAGTAATAATTTTAAAGAGATTTTAAAAAGTAAGGTGATGTGTATAATAGAAGAAATTGATTGGTAGGTATCTGATAATCTTGTTTTAATCTGAAGTTAATTTAGGATTAGTTAACAAATAAACACATGGTTGGGAATCCCAGCCCCATGGAGTGCACATCCAGTTCCATGTGGGAAAACCAGGACACTTCTTGTCTGAGCGACAACCACAAGAACACGGAGGTGACACGGGAAATGTCAGGAACACTTGTTTGACCACAGTTAAAGTACTGCACACACTTCTGATCCCCTTATTCCAGGGTTGATGTGATCACACCAGAGAGGGTACAGAGGAGATTAATCAGAATGTTTCTACAATTGGAAAATTTCTGCTCTGAGGAAAGTTTGGATGGATTGGGGATGATTTCCGAGGAGGATGAGCTGAGATTTAATTGAAGTTATAAAATGCTGAGGAATCCAGATCAAGTGGATAGGAAGGAGCTATTCATTAACTGAGAGGTCAGAAACTGGAGGTTTTTGATTGAAACTAATTCCCAGAAAGAAGGGGAGGGAAGAATTCATTTCACTCGGAGATGGTGGGGAGCAGGAACTCATTGATGGGGTGGCAGAGGCAGTAACCAGCATCACATTAGAATAAAAGGACATGGATGTAACTGAGATGCTGGAGCATGCAGAGCTGCAGAGTAAAGTCTTCAGAATGGGATCATTGTGATTTATTTAACATTTCTCCAGAATATTAAACTCCAGTCCAATTTGAGAATTTATGAACATCATCCGACCTGAATTCCAAATGTCAGAATAACTTTATCAGAAAGTTACAGCACAGATTGAGGCCACGTGGCCCATCCTGCATGTGTTGGCTGTGATAGAACTACCCAGGCTTTACAGCGTTCTGTACTCACCAACGAAAGCAACAATGTCAGACTGTGAATTCTGCCCTCTATGTTGTTATACTCTGTTTTTATAATATATATCTTTCACAGCTGCATACCTTGTTTCCTGGTTTCTTTCCCAGCCCTAACTCCATTCCCCGTGGCCTTGAGGGACGACCATTTCTGTAATTTAATCTCTCCTGCCTTCCCCCGTGTGACAGACTGTCTTTTTGTCCTTGTCTCACCCCCACCTTGCTCACAACTTGTTACATTTCTGATGGTTCCCAGACCTCTGTGACTTCACTGCGCCCCCTGGGTCAGTGGCACGAGTTTTGAATTCTCTTCCTCATGAGATAATCGGAAATCTTTCTGGCTGCAGTTTCCGCTAGATTTTATTTTGAGAACAAAGAGGATTTGCGTCAGAGTCAAGTATTTTGAATCTTTATCCACAATCCTGAGCACTTAACCATAATTTTAGACCCTCCCACAGATGTGCAGGTTTGATGGATTGGCCGTGCTAACATGGCCTGTAGTGTGTAGGTTAGGTGGGTTGGGTTAGCCATGGTAAATGTGGGGTTATGGGGGTAGGGTGGGACAGCAGGTCATTGCAGACTCGATGGACCGAATAGTCTCTTTGTGTGCCTAAAGGATTCTGTGATTCTAACTAGTTGTGAATGTCGTCACATTTTCCTAATGCCAGGTTCATTCAGCTCAGGTACACACACTGTCTTGGTGTTTCTGTGGGTGCTCACTCACTCCTTTCCTTCTGCTTTACAGCAATTTCACACTGTACGTGAGGGTGGGAATGAATTTGTAAATACAAATACTCCAACCAAAACCCCTCATCTGTTTCTGCTACGAGCATCACTCACAACAGGAAAATAAAGGTTCAGTCACAAATCTGACAGAAACGCAGAGGTTATAATCACCAGGAAAGGCTAAATTGCTGAAAATTCTTTTCTTAAGAAAAGAGGAGGCTGAAAGACAACCTGATGAAAGTAGGAAGCTTTGTGTCTGTATTTTCAGAAATTTGAGGTTGAAATCATTGGGTTGAAGCATGTTTCATTGCCCCAGGTCATCAAAGGTGCTAAAGAAATGTGCATCTTTCTTTCTGTCTGTCTGGGTTAACAATCAGATGTATAGGTCATTGTCTGAGTGTTTTCCCGAATCCCTGATTGAATCTGCTTCCCCCCACAATCTCAGGTGCCTCACCACTCACTGGGTCACGGAGAAACTCTGCTGTTATCATGAGGGCTTTCTTTGCTGTCACCTCTCTTAGTGTTTCTGCCTAATCCCTACGTCCCTTCAGTAAATCCCAGCTGCCTATCGTCCACCCACATGGATATGTTGAAGAACATGACAGGAGAATGGATTGAAACTGACAGTTCAATAGCCAGAATGAAAGAGAAAGGAGGAAATAAACGGGGTTTGTGGATCCCGGGGATACAGACTCCAGGCTAAGTCCTTTTAGGCATTCCCGCAGTAATACAAGACAGCATTCCATGATGAGAGTTAAACCCGGGTGGCCGTAGAGGGTGCCACTGAACATGAACAGGTTTAGTTCAAACACAGGAGGTTTGTTCAGTCAGTAACATTGTGTTCGACATGGATGTGAAGTGAACAGTAAGGGCCAAATGTTGCCACAAGCTGCAGATGGACAACTTACATTGGAACAGGGGGAGGCCATTCAGCCCCTCAATTCTGCTCTGCCATTCAGGATGATCATGGCTGATTTGTGGACTAACTTGCAATTTTCAAAACCCTCCAAACTTATCAATAAATTCCTCTGCAACAGACAAGATGAATATTGAAAAACTGATCATCTGCAAATGCTGGGATATCAGGAACAAAAGCAGACATTGCTGGAAAAAATCAGCAGATCTGGCAGCATCTGTGGAGAGTGAACCTTTGGGACCAGTGACGGGTCAGGTGACCAGCTGCAGCTGCAGCTGACCATTCTGCCTTTTCTGTAACACTCTCTGGAGCAGGTTCTGGTGCAAGGGGAATGAGACTGTCAATAACAACTGAGAAAACAGGAGGACATGCTCAATCAGAATAAAACACATTTTGGTCTTCCACTTTTAATTCAACTGCAAACATTATTCATCAATATTTCTGAAATAGGATAATAGATCAGAAATCTTAATGTCACTGGGTCTGGGAAATTGTGCTAATTCTGACCTGGTCCAGCCTACATGTGAATCCAGACCCTGAATAATGTGGTTTTCTCTGAACCATCTCCTGGGCATTTAGAATGGATGGCAAATGCTGCCCCAGGAAGTGATGCCGTGATCCCATGAACAAACAAAACAAATCCAATCGCTGTGGTTACTTGTGAGCTAGCCGATGTTTCATCAAGCTTCCCACACTCAGAGCAGGTGAATGGCCTCTCCCCAGTGAGAATTCGTTGGAATACAGCGAGGCTGGATGGTGTACTGAACCCAGTACCACAGTGAGAGCACCTGAATGGTCTCTCACTGGTCTCCTGGGACCGGGAGAGATGATATTCACCACCCCAGGGGATACTGGGTAAAGATAACTCCAAGAGGGATCTAGTGAGAGTAGATCGGGAGAAACAGTTCACATGCATGGAAGAATCAATAATGAGGAGGCCCCGATGTAAAGGGATTGACAAAGGAAGCACGTGACATAAGACAATACGTTTTCATGCAGAGAAAGTTTATGGAATGCACTGCCAAATAGCGGGGTGGATCAAGGTACAATGAACGAAATAGAATTGAACAGTTATTGGAAGGGATGAATGGGAATGTTTATGGGGTAAAGGTAAAGAATGGCATTTGGTGAGGTGATCCTTTGGAGATCTCACGAGTCAATTAGCCTCCTTTTGTCCTTCTGTGAACATTTCATTCTGAGCCCGCTAAGGAATTAAGAGCAGGGATTGTGAAGAGGTCAGATTGAATGAGAGTCTCGGTGAACAAAAATGAGACACCTATACAGAGAGGTTTTGGGATGGAATAAATCAAATGTTATAAATTTGCACGGCCACCAACATTACAGCAGTTACATGTGGGACTGATCAAGAGAGTGGAATTAGAGCAGCAAATAAATCTTCAACATTTATGCAGCTAAAGGGGATGCCGTGTAAAATCAGTTAGTGCTGATTTCATTCCAGACACACTCGCCAGGGCACACAGCCTTGCTGTGTCTACCATATTGATCTGTTTAAGATGTTTGTTCATTTGAAGTGTTTCATGTTTAGATACTCCAGAGAGGACAGCTTGATTCTCCTCAATCTCTTCTGCCAGGGCAATGCTGCTGTTAGAATTCAATTCACTGGCATGTTACTGGCTGCTTCAAGGACTGGAACTGGCAATTAAGACTGAAAGGTTACTGTATAAAATATCTTCGATTGTATTGCCAGATTGCCAGACACGAGGGGCTTTAAGAAATGTAACTTAAATGATGGGCATTGAGTGTCAGAGCGTCTACTGTTGTGGGGGCATCTCGTTCAGATACAAATCTGAATTGTTAGAATTGACTTGCACTGGCTCCAGAGAGGTGGTCAGAGCATTATAACCGTCATAGGAGATGGTAACAAATTTCCCATGGGTTACAAATCGTAAATGACAGAGTAAGTACGAGTTCTGCTGGTAAAGTGTATAAAGTTATTCAAAATGGCCCCAACTTACTTTCAGATACAAGTGAGAGAAAGGCACATTAAGTAGGTCATTGCATTCGTCCAAATTTAGAAATTCAGTGAAACTGAAGGGAGAGCTGGTGTTGGGAGTTGTAGTAATGATTGGGGAAACCTTGTTTTACAGACAGAGAGATGGGAAACTCAGCTTTAACATCACATCAACTGCAGAGTCGTCCAATTCCGCAGGTCCTGATCCTTATTGGTAATATGGAAGTTGAAAGCAGCATTCCCAGCCCAGAAAAATCATTCCTATGTTATGCATGTGGTCGAATATTTAACTAGTCATGTGATCTGGGAAGACACAAATGTGTTTGGACCAGGGTGAGGCTGTGTAAATGTACGGACTGTGGGAAGGGATTCACTTACACCTCCCAGCGCGACACTGACTGGCATAGTCACACTGGGGAGAGGCCGTTCACCTGCCCCATGTATGGGAAGGGAACTACTCGATCTTAAAACCTGCTGAGGCACCAGAGATGGCACAGCGGATTTAGACCCTTCACCTGCTCCATGTGTGAGAAAGGATTCATTCAAATCTCTCACCTGCAGAGACAGCAATGCATTCCCACTGGGGAGAGGCCATTCACCTGCTCAGTGTATGGGAAAGGATTCACTCAGTGACCTGCTGAAACACCAGCGAGCTCACTCTGGGGAAAGGCCATTCACTTGCTCCCAGTGTGGGGGGAGATTCACACAAATGCACCACCTCCGAAGTCCCAGTGAGCCCACACACGGGGAGAGGCCATTTAGATGTTCAGTGTAGGAGAATGGATTCAGTTATTCATCCCACCCGCTGAGACCACAACGTGTTCACATTGGGTAGGAGCTGTTCACCCCTCTGTGTGACAAGGGATTTGCTGCGTCTTCAATACGATTGAGAGACCAGTGAGTGCTCACAGGGAAGTGGTCATCCACCTGCTCCGTGTGGACTGCAGGACTCTGATTCTGATGTTACTGTTCGTCAAAGTCATGAGTGGACCTTATACATGATGACACTGCTGGAGTATTGATGTTGTTGTTAACCACATTAAACGGGTCTGGAGTTGACTGAACTTACATTGCCACTTTCTGTTCCTCAGGATGTCTCTGGGCAGTAAGTCTCCACAAACATCAATGTGACAATGAGCAGGGATCATCTGTTTTGATTTAAATTGTGATTGTAGCACGGCTGCTTCACAGCACCAGGTACAAAGTTGGAGTCCAGCCTTGATCAACAGCCTGTGTGGAGTTCCCACATTCTCCCCATGATAGTGTGGGTCTCCTCCAGGTGCTCTGGTTTCCTCCCACAGCCCAAAGATGCGAAGGTTAGGTGGATCAGTCGTGCTAACTTGTCCACAGTGTCCAGGAATGCGCAGACTAGGTGGATCAGCCATGGGAAATGCAGTGTTACAGGGATGGAGTGCTCTGGGCGTGATGTTCCTCGGATGGTCGGTGGGGTTTGATGGGCCAATGCTCTCCTTCCACACTGTAAGGATTCTATTCTATGATTGAGGATAAAGGCTACACAGCAGGGTGTCCTTGGAGAAGGAACAAGTGGTGTGTATCAATGCTTTCTCTGCCTTCAGATAGAGGTGGGCACCGCAGGAGATATAGTGCTTTATCTCCACCGCTGCCTTCCCCCCCCCCCCCACCCACCCCCACCCCCACCAACTCTACTTTGATTTAATCCCTTCTCATGTTGTCACTTGTAATGGTTTGCTTGGCCCGTAATGGGCTTTGTTTATAAATATTCAATTGGTTACACAAATGTTTTACTGCTGGTGATTATATGTCTAGATTAGAGTGGTGCTGGAAAAGCACAGCAGGTCAGGCAGGATCCGAGGAGCTGGAAAATCAACGTTTTGGCAAATGCCCTTTTCCAGCATCCCTCTAATCTCGACTCTGGTTTCCAGCATCTTCCATTCTAACTTTTGCACTGCTGGTGATTATATGTTAACCAAAAGCAAAATGGCGTAATGATGATTTTGATGTTGGGAAGGTTGCTGTGATAACATTTCTGCGTTGGAGAAATGGGTAAAAAGAACGCTTCACAGCTCACAGAACGAGAACTGAAAAGCAGTTAAATCAAACCAAAGGTTCAGAAAGGGAGGGAATATTTCCCTGGAGTTTGAGTAGCTGGAAAGTGATGGTGTCTGGGAATAGACAGGATTTTGTTTTACAAAGGTTGAAAGCTTTAAAACTGTTCCATTCAGACAGTTCAATTTATTTTCTTCAACTTCATTTGCGGTGCAAAAAGCTTTTACAACATTTTAAAGCCAAAATTTACAAACCTTGTGTTAAAGATAAATGTAAAATAAAATCCATCAAAACCATCCCTCAGTGAAAACTGTTGTGGGAGTGCAATCTCCTGCAGAATCCCTCCCCTGCCCACTTCTTCCTACCTGGGCTCCATGACTATATACGTACCTGGAAGATAGCAGCAGGAGGTGACCATTCAGCCTTTCAATCCTGGGAAACAGTTCACTATCCAGCTCAGTCTCCTGTTCCTGCTGTGTTCCAATCCCTTTTCATGACTTTACCTTGAAGAACTATATCTAAGTCCTCCTTTGGCTTCACTGCCTTTTGTTCCAGTGGCGTTGCGGTGTTGCTGTGTGGGTGTAGGCAGGGGAAATGTGATGGTGCTGCCTCCTGGAGGATGCACTCCGCATTCCTCATCATCCTGCAGTAATATCAATTGGGTTTCAGCAACGAGAGATAGAAACCATTTCCAGGATATGGGCATTACTGGCTCAGCCAACATTTATTCCCCATCTCTAGTTGCCCTTGAGACGATGGTAGTGAGCTGCTGTCTTGAACTATTCGCAGTCCATTTGGCACAGATAGACCAAGAATGCTGGGAGGGAGTGTTGCAGGATTTTGGCCCAGTGATTCTCCAACTTTGGTTCTTCAAATGTTGTTTAACTTAATCACGATCTGCACGTGATTTTGAGATTTTAGTCTGCAAATCTTCACTATCTCGCACACTGTATAAAAGGAATATGTACAGATTTGAAATTCAGAACAGACAATTCTAGTTTCTCTGGAATATCCTTTTCCCCTTTCTTCCCCCAAAGCTGTAACCCTCCAGCCCACTTACTCTCTCCCACCATTCTGACTCTGCTACCCATAATGTATACCCTCCCCATTCTCATGGTGTTACTGATAAACAGATCCATGCCACCACTTCCCGTCCCTGATTAGACTCTGCACCGTTTCTGGGTTCACTTCCTTTCCCTTCAGTTGCTGCAAGTCAATAATGTAACAGCAGAATGACACAAATAGAAACAGAAAGGAAGGTGGCAGATCCTGGACAGAAGAGGAACCTTCAGTCTGAGATAATGGGTCAGATTCTTCCTTGTTTCCCGTTGGTCAATTCCCAGTGTTATGACAAGTTGCGAATGGAACTTGGTCCCTTCTGGGGGTAGTGACACTTTGACCCCCCCCCCCCCGCCCAACTGCTTAATACTATAGGCAGATGCGTCCCTTCTCCAACCAATCACAGTGTGAAATGCTTTCCGCTAGTTACCACAAAGAACATGCTCCTAAACCCGCCCACCTTCTGTACATGTACAGTGCTAGGTTTCCCCACACACGTGTGGTCGCTGCCTCAGGGCTTGTGGGAATTGTAGTCCCCATGTAGCCTCTGGAGACCTGTGCCTGGAAAGTGAAAGAAAGTGTGGGCTGGAGGGTGTTGTGTATAGGATATCCATTCAGACACACAGGACATGTGGGCTGTCACTGGGATTTACTGAGACATCCGCTTAGACACCCCGATTTCTGACGTAAGGAATATACATTCAGCCAATTGCGGGGTGGAGAGGTTAATAATGGGCAGCAGATTTTAAGCAGAGGTGGCTCAGTGGCTAGCACTGCTGCCTCACAGCGTCAGGAACCCGGGTTTGATTCCAGCGTTAGGCAACTGTGTGGAGTTTACACATTCTCCCCATGTCTGCAAGGTTTTGTTCGGTGCTCCAGTTTCCTCCGACAGTCCAAAGATGTGCAGGTTAGGTTGATTGGTCATGCGAAATTGCTCACAGGGTCCATGCATGTGCTGGTCAGGCAATTAGCCACGGGAAATGCAGGGTTACAGGGAATGTGTGGGTCTGAATGGGATGCTCATCATAGGGTTGGTGTGGAATTGATGGATGAATAACCTGTTTCTGCACTATAGGGACTCTATTCTATTCTCATGAAGAAGAATGTACCTGTCTCAATGTGTTGTGAATCTGTGGAATTTCCTATTCAAAATGCGGTGGATGCCAAGACATGACCAAATTTAATGAAGAGATACAGATTTTTAATTTGCAATGAGTTGAAGTGTGAGAGAGAGCAGGCGGGAAATTCCAGCTGAGACCGAGGTGAGCTCATTCATCACCGTATTAAATGGTGGAGCTGGTTCGAAGGGCTGCATTGCCTCTCCTGTGCCCAGTGCTTATCTTCTTAAGGTAATGACCAGAAAGAGGAATCCAAAACTCACCATCTTCACCAAAGGAGAATTTCAGAAACAGCAGGATAGTCAGGTGGATTAGGGATCCAAACTTAGGTAGTGAGGAAGCGTGTAGGAGATAATGGTTTTGCAATTTTAAACTGAGGGGAGACAGTGATTTATGGTTTCAGACTTTAGTACATTTACAGCATCCAGAATACTCTGTTGTGAATATCTATCCTGTACTTTATTACAAAGCCGAGGTCTCTGACAATTAAACCCAAAACACCCAGGCAACATTGCCTCCCCTCGTAATCTGATAAAAAGACTTGTGATAAGTTTGGTTGAATTTAGAACACAGATGGAAAGCGGGAAGATTAAATCCTATCCCAAGATACTGTGCTTAAACAAGGGAGACTACAATAGGATGAGGCAGAAGTGGGCTAATGCAGACTGGAAGCAAAGACTTTACTGTGGGACAGTTCTCAGACAGTGGAGAAATATCAAAGTAATTATTCAAATTTCTCAGCAAAAGTATATATCAGTGAAAAGGAAGGACTGTAGGAAAAGGAGTCATCTGCCATGTCGAAGGCAATAAGGGAGTCTATCAAATTGAAGTAGAAGGCATACAAATTGGCAAAGACCAAGGATAAATTCGGTGATTGGAAAAAACTTCAAAGATCAACAGAAAACATGATGGTATTGGGGATAAAAAGTGATGAGTAGCTCTCCCCAGGGACAGAATAACAGTTTACCCTGCTAGAGGGTAACCTATCATGTGGGGAACATATGGCCTCTTGAATTGATGAAGTACTTCACTGTTACCATAGGGACAATCCTGATCAAGTTAAAAATCACAGCACATTCCAAAAGCTTGTACTGCCAAATAAACCTGTTGGACTATAACCTGGTGTTGTGTGTTTTTAATCAGAATCCCGATAGATAGCCCCACTGAAACTGAAGTGCCTGTCAGATACTTGTGGGAGCCACGGGGGTGTGGGGGAGGGGTGTGTGTGGTTTAACCACAAAGTGCTGAGCTGAACTAGACTTTTGAACTGCCGTTGCCATGGAGATAATATTGAGAGACACTCTGTATTCAAAGTCACAAACCACAAAGGTATAAGAATGGGAGCCATACATCGGACAGGCAGGGAATTACCCGATGCTGTCTGAAGTTGTTCTGCATGTACACTATCCAGGGATTGCCGTGTCTCATCAATAAAGACTCAAAGAAGACCTCTCAGAGTTCTGTACCTAATTATTTCTATCCAGCAGGGTTCAGGAATATGAGTACACAGCAGTCAGTCTTCACAGTGGAGGATACGAAGAACATGCCAGTAATTGATAAGGAGACTGAGGAAGGTGAGGACCAAGATAATAACCATTATCGTGAAAGAGTTAGAGCTGGGCAAGTTAATGGAGCTATAGGTAGACAAGTCTCCTTGCCCTGATGGAATACATCCCAGGATACCAACAGAGTTAGCGGAAGAAATAGCAAATGCACTTAGAGTTATAGCATCCTGCAGCAGAGACAGGCCCTTTGGCCCAAACTGGCCCATGCCAATCAGAATTTCCATCCACGCTTACCCCATTTCCTGCATTTGGCCCATCTGCTTCTGAAACTTTTCTATCCATGTATTTGTCCAAATGTCTTTTACTTGTTGTTAATATAACCACCTCAACCACTTCCACTGGCAGCTCATTCCATATACATAGCACCCTTTGTGTAGAACAGTTGCCCCTCAGGTTCCCATGTATTCTTTCTCCTCAACTCTAACCTGATGCCCTCCAATCCTTGAGTCCCTGTGAAAAAGACTGAGTGCATTCACCTTACCCATGCCTCTCATGGTTTTATACACTTCTATAAAATATTCCCCCTCAGTTTCCTAAACAAAAAAGTCCTTGCTTATCCAACCTCTCCCTGTAACTCAGACCCCTGAGACCTGGCATCATCCTTGTAAATTTCTTCTACACCTTTTCCACTTTAATAACTGAAACCTACATTGCATTTATCACATTTCCCGTGTTTCCCCACGGCGCTGGAACCGACGTGACAAAGCCAATGGATTACAATCCATGATCGATAATTCACTCGATTACAACAATCCCATTTTCATAGCTTTTTCCATGATGCAAGAATCCTTTTGACTTTCTGGTTTCATGGTTAATTGTCCTCATACAAAACCAATCTGTGGCTTACCTGTTCCAGGGAAATGTGCCATGACTTTTTTAAGACTTTCAAAAACCAATGAAATCTCTCTCCACAGTCCCCACGCTATCATGGACTTCGCTGTCTCAGTACTTTTTCCCAATCACACTGACATTTGAAATATGCGCCCATGGACAGAATACACACCTTTCCTTCCACATGAAAAGGTCAATGATATTCAGATCGGCACGGATCAAGTAATTATCAGATCTGAGCATGAAGTTCAATTTGAATTTCTCAACTGCAAATCCCCCCTTTCAATACTCTACAGCAGAGAAAACTAAGTGCTGGAGATCCTCAGTAGGTCTGGCAGCATCTGAAATGGTGACAGATGCAGGAAACTTTGCAGCCTTGAAGAAGTGTTCAGATGATCATAACAGGCATGTGCGCTTGATGACCCGTATGGATAAGATCGGGGCATTGTGTACAACAGGTTTATACCAGAGACTCTGACCTCATTTGATTCCATGTTTCTCTGTGATTCCCTCTTTTCGGAAGCAGGCCGGAGTGGGAAGCAGTGGAGAATGTAAATGACGTGTGACCTTCCTAGTGAGAGGATTCGAGTACAGGCGCAGGGATCCCTTTCTGGAAGGGCCTTGGTGAGACCACATCTGGAGTAAAGTATACACCTTTGTTCCCCTTTTCCAAGGAAGGCTCTCCTGGTTATTGAGAGAGTGTAAATGAGGATCACCTGGGATGTGAAGATAGTTAAGGACTGCAGATATTGGAAGTCAGAGTCTGAAGAATGTGGACCTGGGGAGGTCCAGCAGATCAGGCAGCATCAGAGGAGCAGGAAGGTTGATGTTTTGGGTCGGGACCCTTTGTCAGTCTTGATAAATAGCCCTGACCCGAAACGTCAACTTTCCAGCCCCATCGTATTCATGCTGGTCATCAAGCAGCTATTTATTCTAGTCCCACGTTCTGGCACTCAGCGTGTAACCGATATGGTAGTGCTTGGTGTGATCATCTAAACATTTCTTTAAGGCTGCAATGTTTCCTACATCTGTCACCATTTCAGATGCTGACAGACCCGCTGAGGATCTCCAGCGCTTTTTGTTTTTATTGCAGATTTCCACCATTTTGCTGAAGCACACAGAGTCATAGACATGTATACAGCTCCGTATTTTGTTGACTCACCTTCCTGGGATGTCAGGACCGATGTCTGAAGAGGGACTCAATCTTCGTTTAATCCTCCTTTCCTTTGGCTTTCTGAGCCGCTAACTACATCACTAATGTTCTACCTCCCATTCCCTGTCCTGAATCTGACCCATCTACGCCTACACTTTCGTTCCCATCTCCCCTGCCAGACTAGTTACAAACTCACCAATAGAACTGGCAAAAGCCCCCACTAGATTTGTCTCAGCTCTGCCCAGGGGTAACCGGTCAGTCTGGTATAGGTCCCACCCAGAAACAGTCCCAGTGCCTGAAGAATCAAAACCCTTCTCTGGTACACCATTTCCCCAGCCACACATCCAGCTTCTCATTCCTGTTCTCATTAGCACATGGCACTGGGAGTAAGTCTGACATTATTACATTTCAGGAGCTACACTTTAATGCATCTCTGCTCTCCCTATGTCCAGCTTTCAGGCCCTCATCCCTCTGTTTAGCGATATCGTTGGTATTGTCTGTTGCACGACCATGGGCTGTTTACCCTCCAGCTCCAGAATGTCCTGCAACCATCCTGGATTCATGTCTGTGGCCACAGAAGTGCCTGGCTGTACCCCTGATTATTGAATCCGCTGTCACTATAGCCGTGCCACTCTCAGTCCTCTTGTTCTGATCAGCAGAGCTCTCAGTGGTGTCATGAACCTGGCTGTTGCTGATTTCCCGAGAAGCCACCCCACCCACTCCTGCCCTTACAGAATCCCAAGCGGTATACAGTATCTGTATGAGAAGGGGATAACAACGGGGGACTCCTGTACTCGCTTCCTGAGCCTTTTACAAATCAGATGTTCACCCATTCCCTTTCTGCCTGTGTAACCCACACCTGCAGTGTGACTAACTCACTAAACGTGCTGACCACAACATACTCAGTATTGCAGATGCTCCACAGTGAGTCCACTCTCAGCCCCTGCTCTGAAAACCAGTTTCCCAGTTGCTGCAGATGGCAACCATTCCTGCACGCATCGCCGTCAGGGACACTGGAAGCGGCCCTTTTTTCCAACATTGTGCAAGAGGAGCACACCACGGGTCTGAGGGCCCCTGTCACAACGTCTCTCTACATTCATCTAGTTACTCCCATTAAGAGAATTTAAATGAGTGAGCATCCTTCCTTCACTTTAAACATGTCCATTTTAATAACAAAAAAAATCTTTACTTAAGCTGATATGTCATACTTTAAAAACTTAAATACTCCACAGGTATCACTGACAAATTTTCTATTCCCATTGGGACTGTGAATTTCTGAAAGGCCTGAACTAAAACTGAGTTTCAGCTTCACCTTCTCCCTGTCTCACTTCACTATTTACACCGAACTCCAAAACACTCTCATTGAGCCAAGCAGCACTCTTAGTGCATCCCTGTCATTTTCATTGTCTGCTCACACCTACATTGCCCTCAGCCTCCTGTACTGTTCCAATGCAACACAATGGGAGCTCAGGAACTGCATCTCATTTTTCAATTCAGCCCTTTGTAACCCCAGAGTCAACAAGGACTTCAGCAGTTTCTGAATGAACAGACAGTTGTCAGAATCTGGAACGTTCAACCTGAAATGGTGCTGGAAATTGAGTCCACAAGGAATTTCAATGAGTAATTTGCAGAGAATTGGAAGTAGGGAGTTCACAGATTAACATTATAAAGTGGATGATTGAGAATAAATCTGACAGTTCCTGCAAAAAAACGAGGTGTAATTTGGATAAATCTGTGCTCTCTCTCAGGCCAATACCTCCTTCCACAGCTAGAGGGCCCAGAATTGAACACATACCCCAAGGGGGATCCAACCATGAACTAGAACATCTTTCTGCTTTTGGCTTGACAAAAATATTGAAGATATTTTCCCACAGACAGAACAGACAAACTCTTTTCGTTCCACAGTCAAATGCCAATGATATTCAGATCCTGATGACTCCGCTGATGTAAAAACTTGTTTATTGAGGTCCCAGTCTCAATTATTCTCAATTAATATCCTATAAAATTAATTCACAAAACAAAGCTCACAGTCAGTGCAAGATGAATACTGAAGACAAACACTTCTCTTTGTATGTGTTTGATGTGTAAATGCTCCTCTTCAAATCACCACGCCCCCACCCAGGAAGAGGACACGTGCATGCTCCTTGTTGTACCTTGCCCCAAATAAAGATGGTGGCCAGAACCCAGGACCTCTCACTGCCTTAGGCCCAAGCCATCTTCCCCTTTGCTGCAAACGTGGGACCAAGTGTTTCTAATTCAGACTAACGACCTGCACAGTGTGTAACTAAACTCTCCCAGTCTACACTGATACATTTCATCCAGTTTCTGCTGCCATTTTCCCCTTTCCGCCTCCTGCACACACCATGGGTCATCATGGGTCCAGTGACCCTTCCTCAGAACCGATAACAGCTGGGAAAATTAGAATCCCTTCAGGAAACAGGCCCATTGGCCCAACAATTCCACACCCACCCTCCGACGTTTATCCCACCCAGACCCATTCTCCTACTCTATTACTCTCCATTACCCCAGAATATTGCATATCCCTGAACACTATGGGAAACTTAGCTGGGCCAATTTGCCTAACCTACAGATCTTTGGACTACAGGAGATAGGGGTTAAAGAGTAAATAATAGGTGGGGACAGAGCCCAAAGAGACACAGGAACATTTGGAAAGATAAGGGAGTGGGAAGTTGGAAAGCTGTTAATGGAGGAGACAGGAACCTTCTAGCATCTCAGTGGCGGTGGTGGAAATGGCGGCTGATGATCGACATTGTGCCTGCAAAAAAGACCCTGAGCTTCCAGTTGCCTGCTCTTTAACACACAAGACTGTACCCTGTCCAACATCTCTGTCTCATCATTATTGCAGTGTTCCAGTGAAGTTTGATGCAAGCTGGAAGAACACTTCAGAACATACCAAATGGCTTCCTATTTCAAGGACTGCAATTTCCCCTCACATGTGGTCAACAATGCCCTCCAGTGTATCCCCTCCACTTCCCACACCAATGCCCTTGAACCACACGCCTTCAAATGCAACAAAGATAGAATCCCAAAATCCTCACTTTCCACCCAGATACAACGCATCATCCTCTGCTATTTCCACCATTTGATCCAACCACCTGAGATGTATTTTCCTCTCTACCCCTTTCAGCATTCCACAGAGACCATATCTTCTGTGACTTCCACGTAAGATCCACACTCCCCACCAACCCACCCTCCACTCCAGGCACCTTCGCTTGCCACTGCAAGAGTTGGATAATCTTTGCCCACACCTTCCCCTCACCTCCATCCAAGGCACAACTGGATCCTCCCACATCCAGGAGAGATTTCCATGCCCACTCAAGCACCTCACCTATTGTGTCCCTTGCTCTCGGGACTCCAAATTGTGGAGTATTTCAGGGAACATTTCTGGGACACATGCACCAACCAACCCCACCGCACTGTGGCCGACCATTTCCCCATCCCCTCCGCCACCACGCTGCCAAGGACGTGCAATTCCTCCATCCCCAAATCCGAGCCACCCGACATCTGGAGGAAGAACACCTCATCTTCCACCTTGGGAACTTTCAACCACACGGCATCAAGGTTTCCTCATCTCCTCTCCCCCAACTTATCTCAGATTCAACCCTCCAGCTCGGCACAGGCCTCTTGAAAAGTCCCACCTGCCCATCTTAATTCCCAATTATCCATTCCACCCTCTCACCACTACCCTCCATCTACAACCACCTATTGCCTCCCTATCTCCCTTCCCCCAACCCCAAACAACCCTCCCTATTTATCTCTCAGCCATATTCCACTACCCACATTTCTGATGAAGTACTGACATGCCCAATACGTCAATTCTCCTGCTCCTTGGATGCTGCCTGACCTGCTGTGCTTTTCCAGTGCCACACTGTTAACACAAGCTGGAAGAACAACACCTCATCTCCCACTTGGGGACCCTGCACCCTCTGGCTTCAACATCAAATTCAATAATTTTAGGTCCTGAACTCTCCCACGTCCGAGTGTCTTTGCCCCCTACCCCACATACCAGGCCTTGTTATCACATAGCCTACCATTACACATTACCTATGGTTAGCCACTAACTGTCCCCATAAACAGCTATTCACCCTCCCCCCGTCAGATCGTTATCCACTCCTTTGTCCAACTGCTCCTATCTCTCTCTTTGCACTCTATCCCCACCTATCATTTAGTCCTTAACCCCGACCTTCTGCATAAAAACAGACATTCCTTTTCTCAGGAAGATCACGGTGGCACAGTGTTTAGCACTTCTGCCTCACAGCGCCAGAGACTTGGGTTCAATTCCCGCCTCTGGCGACTCTCTGTGTGCAGTTTGCACATTCTCCCCGCGTCTGCGTGGGTTTCCTTCGGGTACTCCGGTTACCTCCCACAATCCAAAACTTTGCAAGTTAGGTGAATTGGCTATGCTAAATTTCCCGTAGTGTTAGGCGAAGAGGTAAATGTAGAGGAAAGGGTCTGAGTGAGTTGCGCTTCAGCGGGTCGGTGTGGACTTGTTGGGCCGAAGGGCCTGTTTCCACACTGTAAGTAATTTAATCGAATCTAATCAGTTCCTGAGGAAGCGTCACTGGATTGAAAATGCGAACTGATTTCTTTTCACTGATGCTGCCAGATCTGCTGATCTTTTCCAGTACCTTTTGGTTGTTGTGTGTGATTTACAGCATCCGCAGTTCTTTTGGTTCTAATTTACCCGGAGTATCTAATTCAGGTCCAGCAGACTGAAAGTGTTTATCAACCTTCCCAGTTCTAACTCCATCTCTCTCCCAGTATCTGCTGTCTCTCCCACTCCTTCACATTCAGTCCCCCCTCACAGTGACACTGCGCCTGCAAAGCTGATGGTCATGTGTTGGCCTGCTGGACCCACCCCTCATTCACTCCCATTGGCTGGAGGATCATGCCAACTCTCCTATTGGTCTGAAGCTGTGTCAATCAGCCAGGCCCATTGTGACCTGAGTGGTGGGATCCTCCCAGGTGCATCAGAGGCTGAGGGGTGACCTCATAGAGATTTAGAAAATCATGAGGGGCATGGGTAGGATAAATAGACAAAGTAATTTCACTGGGGTGGGGGAGTCAAGAATGCGAAGGCATATGTTTAAGATTAGAGGGGAAGAATTTAAAATGGATCAGAGGGGCAATTTTTTTTCCCCACTGAGGTTGGTGCGTATATGGAATCTTCTGTCAGGAAGTGGAGGATGTTGGTACAATTTTACCATTTGGCATCTGGATCGGTATATGAATAGGTGTGGTGTAGAGTGATATGTGCCAAGTGTTGGTAAATGGGACTAGATTAGGTTGGGATATCTGGTCAGCATGGACCAGTTTAACCAACGGGTTTATTTTCATGCTGTACATCTCTACGGCTCTGCCCTGTGATGAGCTTCATCATTCACAGTGAATGGGTCAGTATCACAGAGCACAGGGGCTTGGGGCTATTCAGCCCATTGGGCCTGTACTCTCATCCTCTGGAGATGGTGCCAGTCTATCCCAACTCACCTCCCATTTGGACATAGCCCTCCAAATCCTTCCTGAAAAAAGATAACCTTTAAATTTGTTTTGACAATAACTACTGAATCTGCATCCAGCTGTCGGTCCAATTGTTCCAGATGCTCAGAACTTAGTGAGTAAAATAATCTTCACATTTTTCCTCTGCAATATTTGCCAGTTACCTGAAAATAGTTACTAAAAATTGTGACATTAAAAATTTCTCACTCTGTCTCTCTGTAAATGAAATACCCTGGAAACAAATCAACTCCTGGTCGAAATCACTGCTTAACCTTCTCAGCTCCAAGGAGAATTGTCTGACCTTCTGCTAACTCTCCATAAAAGAGAAAACTATTTTAATTATAATTTATTAGTGTCATAGAGATGTACAGCACAGAAACAGACCCTTCAGTCCAACTTTTCCATGCTGACCAGTTATCCTAAATTAATCTCGTCCCATAATCCAGCATTTGGTCCATAGCCTTCTAAACCTTTCCCAATCAAATATCCAGTGAGATGCCTTTTAAATGTTGTAACTGTACCAGCCTCCACACTTTTTCTGGCACCCCATTCCATACACGTGCCACGTTCAGCTTGAAACTTTGCCCCTAATATCCCTTTTCAATCCTTTCCCTCACGCCTGTGCTTTCTAGTTTTGGACTCACCTAAACAGGAATAAGACCCTGGCTGTTTACCCTATCCATGCCCCTAACGATTTTATCAACCTCTATGGTCACCTCTCAGCATCCCATTCTCCAGTGAAAACAGCCTCAGTCTATTCAGCCTCCCCCTATAGCTAAATCCCTCAAACCTGGCAAAATCTTTGCATCTTTTCTGAATCCTTTCAAGTTTCACAAATTCATTCCAATAGCGGGGAGACCAGGACTGAAAGCAGAATTCCAGAAGTGGCTGAATGAATGTTCTGTACAGCCGCAAAATGATGTCACAACTCCTGTACTCAATGCACTGACCAATAAAGGCAAATACACTAAAAACTTTCTTCACTACCCTGCCTATCTATGATTCCACTTTCAAGGAACTATGGACCTGCACTCCAAGATCTCTTTGTTCAGCAACACTCCCCAGGACCTTCCCATTAAGTGTAGAAGTCCTGCCCTGATTTGCTTTTCCAAAATGCAGAACCTTATATTTATCTAAATTAAACTGTATCAGCCACTCCTCAGCCCATTTGATCGGAGTCTCATTGTACTCTCGGGTAATTTTGCTGTCCACTGAACATCCAATTTTGGTGTCTATTGTAAACCTACTAACCATAGCTCCTATATTCACATAGATACGATTTATATAATTGGCAAAAAGCAGTGGACCCAGCACCCAACCTGACAGCATATTGCTTATCACAGGCTTCGAGTCCAAAAAGCACCCTCAACTCTGACACTGACTGCTCAGCAAGGTTCGAGCTCATAGAATACAGGAAGAACTAACCATTTGGATACAGAACTGGCCCAAAGGCAGAAGACAGAGGGTGGTGATGGAGGGTTGCTTTTCAGACTGGATGCCTGTGACTAGTGGAGTGTTACAAGGATCACTGCTGGAACCACTACCTTTCATCATTTATATCAATGACTTGGATGTGAACATAGGAGGGAAAGTTAGTGAGATGACACCAAAACTGGAGGTGTAGTGGACAATGAAAAAGATAACTTCAGAGTACAATGGGATCTTGATCAGATGGGTGAGTGGGCTGAGGAGTGACATTTTGAGAAAGCAAATTTTAGCAGGACTTTTACACTTAATGGTAAAGTCCTGAGGAGTGTTACTGAACAAAGAGACCTTGGAGTGCAGGTAGATCGGATAGTGAAGGCGGCATTTGATATGCTTTCCTTTATCGGACAAAGTATTGAGTACAGGAATTGTGAGGTCATGTTGTGGCTGTACAGGGCATTGGTTAGGACGCTTTTGGAATGTTGCGTACAAATCTGGTCTCCCTGCTATTGGAAGGATGTTGTGAAAATTGAAAGGGTTCAGAAAAGATTTACAAGAACGTTGCCAGGGTTGGAGAATTTGAGCTAGGCTGGGGGTTGAATAGAGGTTGAATAGATTGGGGCTGTTTTCCCTGCAGCGTCGGAGGCTGAGAGGTGATCTTATCGATGGATATAAAAACATGATGTGAATGGATAGGATAAATAGACAACGTCTTTTCCCTGGCGTGGGGGATCCCAGCACTAGAGGGCATAGGTTTATAGTACGAGGGGAAAGACTTTAAAGGGACTTGAGAGGCAACGTTTTCACACAGAGGGTGGTACATGTATGGAATGAGCTGCCAGAGGAAGTGGTAGAGGCTATTATGATTGCAACATTTAAAAGGAATCATCATGTGTATATGAATAGGAAGGATATGGGCCGGGTGCTGACAGGTGGGACTAGATTGCATTGGGATATCTGATCAGCATGTACTGGTTGGACTGACGGGTCTATGTTTCTGTGCTGTCCATCTATGACTGTTTGACCTTCCAGCCAATTCCGTATTCAAACAGCTAGTTCTGCCAGAATTCTATGGTATTGAATCTGCTAACCAGTGTGTTATGTGAAACCTTGTGTCTTTCTCAAGTCCAAGTTGATGATTTCAATGCCCAAAGCCATGCTGACTCTCCCTAATCATTTCTTGCTTTTCCAATGACTTGTAAATCCTGTCCCTGAGAATCCCTTCCAACAACTTCTCTGCCACTGACTTCAGGCTCATCTGTTTATAGTTCCCTGGCTTTTCCTTACCACCTTTCTCAAATAATGGCGCCAGTTTTCCAGCACCTCACCTGTGGCGATTGATGATACAAATATCGCAGCGAGAGACTCAGCAAAAGCTTCTCTAATTACCCACAAAGTTCTGGGATACACCTGATCAGATTCCAGGGATTTAACCACCTTTATGCATTTTAAGACATCCAGTACCTCCTCCTCTGTAATATGTATATTTGCCAAGTTATCACTATTTATTTCACCAACATCTCTAACTTTCATATTCCCTTTCAGTAAAAACTGACATGAAATACTTATAGAATCTCTCCCATCTCCTGCTGTTCCATAGAGAGTCTTGTTGATCTTTTAGGGTCGCTATTCTCTGCCTAGTTATTATTTTGTCTTTAGTGTATTTGTAGAATCTCTTTGGATTCTCCTTTAACCTATTTCCCAAAGCTATCTCATGTCCCTTTTTCTGCCTCCTGGTTTCCCGCGAGTATAGTCCTACTGCCCTTATAGTCCCCTAGGGACTCACTCAAACCCAGTGCTCTGTACCTGCCATATCCTTTCTTAAATTTTCTTGACCAGAGCTTCAATTTCTCAGGTCATGCAGCATTCTCGACGCCTCCCAGCCTTGGCCTGAACGGGAACATATTATCTGCGTACTCTCGTTGTCGCAGGCTTATGGAGACAATGGTAGATGAGGACAGAGAAACAATCATTATCAGTAAAGAGGTAGTGTTGGGAAAGCTAACAACTCATCCTTATCTCTATAATTCCTCTCGAGCCTCAGAACTATCACTATCTCTGGTATCAAAAACATCTCAATCTATGCAACATCCTCCAATCTCTAATCTCCTCCAGTCTCAACACCCTCCCTATTTCTAATCTTGTCCACCCTCACAAATCTTTGTGATGTGCCTTTCTTTAATTCCAACCTTCAGGATAACCCATTTTTATTTCAGATTCCTGAACCCTGAGCTCCACAATGTCCACCTTAACATCTGTCACATTTTCCTCCAAAAAAAAATCAATCACGTATTCTAATATCACCTTCTCTGACCTGGTTTCAATTGTGGCTTGTCATATTACTATATTATGCATCTGTGGTCTACATGACAGAAAAAGCTGTTCTGGTCCATCGGTTTTATGCTGTAAAGAAATCTCCCAGCTAACTATTTTAATCCCATTTTCCAGCACTGAGCCCATAGACCTGTCAGCCTTGGCATTGCAAGTGTGTTCCTAAATATATCTGAAATGCCATCGGGATTTCTGTCGCTCACTCACTTCCAGACAGTGAGGTTTAGTGGAACTTTTGCTATATGATATCACCGACAGGAACACAGAGCAGCTGGGTCTGTGCATACCAGAGATCGCCCACACCTTGGGAAGGATGGCAGGGTCCCTGAGAGGGGGCACAGGAGATTGACCAGGATGGTTCAAGGAATGAGGGATTTTAGTTGCAGATTTTATGGGGCTTTTTTAACATTAATTGTTCACGTGATATGTGTTTTGCTAATACATATCAAGAATAACCATCCACAATTAATGGACTCTCCTTTTCAACCTATCCCCTTGCCTGCGCTGTGGTAACCTTCAGGTTAACTACCACCGAAATCTCTCTCTAATGAGAGAGTAGTCCTATGGTCTGGGAGGACAATGCTGACTTGATCTTTCACACAGAGGTGCCACTGTCCGTCGGGGGTGGGGAGAGAGAATGCTGAAGGTGGTGGATGGGAAACCACTCAGGTACAGTGTTTTACCCTGGAGGATGTTCAAATTCTTTAATATTGTTGGGGGGGGGGGGGGGTGTTGCACTGATGCAGGCAAGTGGAGAATGTTCCAACAAATCCTGATGTGTACCTTATAGAGAGAAAACAGACATTGGGGAATGAGCGGTTTGGAAAAACTGAGAGTACTTGTAGCAAAGGAAATTGTGGGGAGCTGTGACAGAGCGGTTTACAAAAGTTACATATTATAATAATAAACCTTACACCCGTCAGCTCATTATACAAGGATTACAGGACACATGTTGAAGATTTGGGAAGATCTATTGACAGGATGGTTTGATTCAAAGGAGAACTTTTATGCAGCAAATGGAATTGGTCTGGAACACAATACTCTCACACAATATGACTATCCAGGTCCTGATGTATTCATTAATTCTGTCAGAGTTTGGCGTTACAATGACTGAGATTCCCATCTGAATGTACACCTGTCATAGAAGTTTATAAAATCCGTCACTGTCAGTTCAAGTTTGAAACTCATACAATCCCCTCCTCCTGGCCCAGGATGATTAGATTACTTACAGTGTGGAAACAGGCCCTTCGGCCCAACAAGTCCACACCAACGCGCAACCCACCCATTCCCCTATATCTGCCCCTTACCTAACACTATGGGCAATTTAGCATGGCCAATTCACCTGACCTGCACATCTTTGGACTGTGGGAGGAAACCGGAGCACCCGGAGGAAATGCACGCAGACACGGGGAGAATGTACAAACTCCACACAGTCAGGCGCCTGAGGCAGGAATTGTACCTGGGTCTCTGGCGCTGTGAGGCAGCAGTGCTAACCACTGTCCCACAGTGCCGTCCTGACTGTACACATTACCCCTGGTGAAGGTCAGCAGGCAATTCAGGGGCAAATCTGTGTGGGTTTCTATGAGTTTCCACCTTGGGACTTCATGTGACTGAACATGGGACAGAATGATCCAAGATTCAGTCAGATGTGGAGAGCAGGAATTGCTTCCTTTTCTTTCTTCGGTGCTGCCGCTGTGCCTCATCAATAAGACAGGTTGTGAAAGGCTCATGCAGCTCGATGGGCAGGTTGTCTCCATTCTCACCAAGGGGTAGCAAGCTCCTCCCAGTCATGAAACAGAGTATCCCTGAAAAGTTATCAACTGAGCATGCTTCCCACTGCCCAGTGCATCCAGTAAATGTTTCGAATAATGAGGGGGGAAGTCTCCTAGAAACGGCATAACAGGAAAGTTCCAAGAGGATTATAAACAGTTTACAGAGAGATATTCACAGGAAAAGTGGGCAACAAGTTGGCAAATGGAGTATAACTTGGGATAAACTGTAGAAAGCTGCACCTGAAAGGGACGGGTGGGGGGGGGGGGCGTAATGAGCAGGAAACACGAAGCTAGCACACAGTTACAACAGGGAATCAGGAAAGGGAATGGAATGCTGTCCCTTATTTCAAGGAGTTTCCAATATACGAGTTTGGAATATATACCTTAGGGCAACTAAACAAATGGCAAGTGAGACCACAACCAGAGTAACGTGATCAGATTTGGTCGCTTTAATTAACGAAATAGAGTAGTTTATTGGAGGCATTTCAGAGAAGATCCTTTGGGATGATCCCCGTTTTGAAGGGATTATCCTGTAAATAAAGGCTGAACAAGTTGGGATTCTACTCACTGGACTTTGGAAGAATGACAGGAGATCTCTTTGAAACATACAGGATTCTGTCGAGGTTTGACAGGATAAATATGGAGACGATGTGTCCCATCACGGGTGAGTCTTGAACCAGATTCTGGGTCAGTCGCGGAATCAAGGATTCTGTTTCAGATTTGTCAAGTTAAAGCCAACACCGACACAGGTTAGGGTTTCAGTAGCAATGGAGCTGGGGTGGGAAGGAGACAAGCAACATTTTAGAGATTGGAATTCCTGGTGTTTGTGATTGTGTAGATGTCTGATCAGGAGGTCACCTTGGGTTCAGATATGAGAGCAATATTGTGAAGAATGTAGTTCTGCCTCAGACACTTCCCAGTGAGAGGGAGGGACACAGCAGTAAGGAAAATGTATTTGGAATAACAACTGAAGGCAATGGGTTGAACAATTGCAGTGTTTATTGTAGTGAATTGCAGCTCATCGAAGCGTGGTAAGCAGTTTGATAACTGAGTAACAGTGAGATAATGGAGATGGATGATGGTGAGGGAGAGCTGGACATTGTCAGTGTACATGTGAAACCTAACACAGTGCTTTTGGGCGATGTTACCTCCTGGCAGTACGCAGGTGAGAAACAGGAGGGAGCAAGGATAGATCCTTGAGGGACACCAAATACAAGGAATTCAGAAAGGAAAGGGAGAGTGGAGATGGAGCAGGATTTTCCAATGACGGTGAGGTCAAATATTAGTTTTTAGCAGAATGGGAGAGAAGGACATAACCAGAAAAGACAGACAGATCATGGAACAATATCTGTGAATTGGCAAGGGTGGGGGGGAGGGGGGTGTGGGAGTGCGGTGACAAGCATGAGGATGAGAGAGAGATTTGGAATGTCCATGATTTAGCTACACTAGAGTAAATGGTCAAGATGACCTCTAATAAGGCTTGACAAGGGACTCGAGGAAATGCAAGTTTAGGACTAAAATGAGGAGCAGTCTTGTGAGGCAGTTTGGCTCGGTGGGTGAGTGGAGAGGGAGGGAAGAAACAGAGGCAGCTGATCGGATTATCTCAATGTTATTGACAGAGAAACTCCATGTCCTCCTCACTTTTGTTGTTGGAGGGGAGGATGGAGGAGACAGGATAATGGACATTGTTTTCGAAACAAAAAAAACCAACACCTGTGATAGTGATTCTAAAAATAAGTGAACAAACCTGTCGTATTTATCATTTATCAAAAATATCAAAATATATAACTGAAGTTCAGGTTTGAATCCCAAATTGGTAGAGGGTGGCTCTGAAGTCAAGAAAAGAATAACTGGAATAAAGAATCTACTGTTTGGCATGGAAACATTGGGGATGTTTTTTTCTGCCATTGACAATGTCCTTGAGGGAAAGAACCCCGACAGTGGGCCATCAAATCACTCATTGTATTAATCACTGCACAGTCTCAACAAAGGATGGCTCGGTGGCAAAGTGGTTAGCATTGCTGCCTCATAGTGTCAGAGACCCGGGTTCAATTCCTTCCTCAGGCTGTGTGGAGTTTGCACATTCTCCCTGTGTCTGCGTGGGTTTCCTCTGGGTGTACTGGTTTCCTTCCACAGTCCAAAAATGTGCAGGATAAGTGACTTGGCCATGCTTGCTAAATTGCCCGTAGGGTTAGGTGAAGGGGTAAATGTAGGTGAATGGATCTGGGTGGGTTGCGCTTCGGGGGGTTGGTGTGGACTTGTTGGGCCGAAGGGCCTGTTTCCACACTGTAAGTAATCTAATCTAAAAGGAATGAAACTGGATAGACCACATTACATCTACCAATGCACTAGCAAATACAACCACAATATCAGCCCTCTTGACCCTGCAACTTCTGCCTCACTGTGGGCCAACAACAGCAGCAGAACTGTACTCCAGCCCAATCTGAAATCACATGGCCTGTAATCCCCCACTCAACCATTAACATCAAGCCAGGGGAATCACCCTGGTTCAAGAGTGAATGCAGGAGGGCATGCCAGCAGTACCAGGCATACCTAAAAATGAGGTGCCAACCTGGTGCAGCTACCAAACCTGCATGCCAAACAGCACAAGCAACACCAAATAGAACTAAGTGATGCAATAAAGAATGGATTAGTTAAGGAATGGTGATGGACAATTACAGCATCACAGATATCCCCACCCTTACTGATGGAGGGGTCTCACACATCCATGCAACAGATAAGAGGACAGCATTTGCAGCGATTTTCAGCCAGCAGTGCCAAGTGGATGAGCCTTCTCCATTGGTCCCTGACATCACAGATATGAATCGACTTGGTTTAAAACTCATTTCAAATCAGATCAAGAAATGGATAAGTAGTGTAAAGGCTAGGGGCCCTGCCAATATTCTGGCAACAGTACTGATGGCTGTGCTTCAGAACTTGCAGCCCACCAAGGCAAGTACTGCTCCAGCACTGGCACCTACCGACTTTGTGGAACATTGCTCAGGGATGTTCCAACACAAAAACACAGGGCAGATCCAACCCAGCCAATTCCCCTCCATCAGTCCACACTCGCTCAGCAGTGAAGTGATGGAAGGTGTCATCAACAGTGCTGTCACGCAGCTGCTCAGCAATAACCTGCTCAGCGATGCCCAGTTTGCGTTCTGCCAGGGCCACTCAGTTCCTGAGCTTGTTACAGACTTGATTCACAAACTGACAAACAGCTGAATGCGGTGAGGATGACAGGCCAGACCCCCTCCAAGACCACTATTTCGCCTTCAGTGATATCACCTGACCTCACCACCGTCTCAGCTCACTTACTGAAACTCTCAGTCATTCCTTTTGTTGACTCTAGGTTTCATTGTCTAAACCCACTCCTGGCCAGCATCCCACATTCACCCTCCCGATAATCTCAAGAATATTGAAAACTCTACTGCCGAAGTGCTCACTTGTACCAAAACTTGCTGATCAATCAAAAGACTCCCATTTGTAAGCAACAACAATTTACTTTCGCACCTTTGAATTAATTCCTGGCTGTAATCATTCCTATCTCCCTGCACCACACACCCTTTCATATCTCAATAATATCTCATTTTAGTTCAGACTTTCAATGATGTGTTTATTTTTGAGTTCACCTGTGTGGCTGTTTCTATAGACTCCAAGGGAACATAGTCTGGAATCCCCATTCTAACCCTCTAAGATCTACTTTCTTCCTTTAAGGCATTCTTGAAAAACTGCTTATTTGGCAATGGTTGTGGTCACTGGACACAATATTCTCCATCTGTAGCCGTATTTCAAATTTCTCAATAATATTTTTGTGAAACTAAAGTCATGATGATTTGTACAGATATCTTCTACTCTTCAATATCACTGAGTGAATAATCTGTAATGTCTCTTACCCAACCACCTTCACCATACAAACTGCAGCAGTACAAGGCAGTCAAACATCACCCTCTTCACAGGCAACAAGGTTCTCCACAGGCAACAAGAAATACACAGTTGATGTTTCAGGGAGTGCAATATGAATTACAGGGAATGAAAATGGTGCAGAATTTGACTGTCAGAAATTGAAGGAAAATGCACTCGCTTATTGGAAAAAAGAATTCTTGACTGTCAAAGATATTGTGGAAAAAAAAACCTGATAATGGAACAGCACATGGTCAGGAGCCAGGTAGCAGTGGACAATTCATTTACATTTCTGAAGAAGGGCTTATGCCCGAAACGTCGATTCTCCTGCTCCTCGGATGCTGCCTGGCCTGCTGTGTTTTTCCAGCTCTACATTTTTCAATTCAATTACAAAACAGCTGTGAAAGTAATAGTTAAATACTATACAGACCACAAATACACCCATGAGAGACTGAGGAACCAAGATAATGAACAAGTAGACATCAGAGAACCCAGAGGTGAAGCAGAGCAGAGTTCACTTTTATGATCCCACAGTCAAAGATGTCTAGCACAGAAACAGACTTCTTCGGTCCAACCTATGGGAACCAGATATCCTAACCTAATCTATTTAAATTAAATTCTATCTGCCACTCCTCAGCCCATTGGCCCATCTGATCAATATCCCACTGTACTCTGAGATAACATTCTTCATTGCCCACAATACCTCCAATTATGGTGTCACCTGCAAACTTCCTAACTATACGGCCTCTATTCACATCTAAATGAATGACGAAACAAATCCAGAAAAAAGTCCATTTCTCTGGGTTTGAATGTGCTCTGTGTAAATCTTGCCCTATGACTCTTTTTACCAGGGAAGGCTGTCCATCCATCCCTCTGAACTTTGCCCCCATACAAAGCTGGCGGCCGCGCACGTGCCCAGTGAATCGTTGCCCCGAATAAAGATGGCGGCGCTCACTCGGGCCGATTACTCAACGAGGCATTTTCCCGTTTACTGCAAAAATGAGACTGTAAGTTTCAAATTTGTACTTTCCGATCTGCACCAAATGTTTGTAAAACCTCTCAGTCCATACCAACACAATTCCCCTCCCACTTCCTGCTGTTTATTTCTTTCCTTACCAACAGCTCTCCGCACATACATCCCCAACATCCGCACCGACCGCGAAGATGATCTGTGGTATAGTCTAGTCCCGCCCCTCATTCACTGATTGACCAGATCACCAACTGACCGACCAGGTCCTCCAGCTCTTCCCCTGCCTTTCCATTGGTCCACCACTGACATCATTAACCCGGGGTAAAAATAATGACTGCAGATGCTGGAAACCAGATTCTGGATTAGTGGTGCTGGAATAGCACAGTAGTTCATGCAGCATCCAAAGACCAGCGAATTTGACGTTTCGGCAAAAGCCCGAATAAAGGCAGTGAGCCTGAAGTGTGGAGAGATAAGCGAGAGGAGGTTGGGGGTGGGGAGAAAGTAGCATAGAGTACAATGGGTGAGTGGGTGAGGGGATGAAGGTGATAGGTCAGGGAGGAGAGGGTGGAGTGGATAGGTGGAAAAGGAGATAGGCAGGTAAGACAAGTCATGGGGACGGTGCTGAGCTGAAAGTTTCGAACTAGGGTGAGGTGGGGGAAGGGGAAATGAGGAAAGTGTTGAAGTCCACATTGATGCCCTGGGGTTGAAGTGTTCCGAGGCGGAAGATGAGGCGTTCTTCCTCGAGGCGTCTGATGGTAAGGGAGCAGGGTTGAAGGAGGCCCAGGACCTCCATGTCCTCGGCAGAGTGGGAGGGGGAGTTGAAATGTTGGGCCATGGGGCGGTGTGGTTGATTGATGGGGTGTCCCGGAGAAGTTCCCTAAAGTGCTGTGCTAGGAGGCGCCCAGTCTCTCCAATGTAGAGGAGACCGCATCGGGAGCAACGGATACAATAATGACATTGGTGGATGTGCAAGTAAAACTTTGATGGATGTGTAAGGCTCCTTTAGGGCCTTGGATAGAGGTAGGGGACGTGGTGTGGGCGCAGGGTTTACAGTTCCTGCGGTGGAAGGGGAAAGTGCCAGGATGGGAGGGAGGGTTGTAGGGGGGGCGCGGACCTGACCAGGTAGTCACGGAGGGAATGGTATTTGCGGAAGGCGGAAAGGGGTGGGGAGGGAAATATATCCCTGGTGGTGGGGTCTGTTTGGAGGTGGCGGAAATGTCGGTGGATGATTTGGTTCATGCAAAGGTTTGTAGGGTGGAAGGCGAGCACTGGGGCATTCTGTCCTTGTTACGGTTGGAGGGGTGGAGTCTGAGGGCGGAGGTGCGGGATGGGGACGACATGCATTGGAGGGCATCTTTAACCACGTGGGAAGGGAAATTGCAGTCTCTAAAAAGGAGGCCATCTGGTGTGTTCTGTGGTGGAACTGGTCCTCCTGGGATCAGATACGGCGGAGGCGGAGGAATTGGGAATATGGGATGACATTTTTGCAAGAGGTAGGGTGGGAAGAGATATAATCCAGGTAGCTGTGGGAGTCGGTGGGTTTGTTAAAAATGTCAGTGTCAAGTCGGTAGTCATTAATGGAGATGGAGAGGTCGAGGAAGGGGGGAAAGGTGTCAGAGATGGTCCAGGTAAATTTAAGGTCAGGGTGGAATGTGTTGGTGAAGTTGATGAATTGCTCAAAATCCTCCCACCCAGGCCCGATTGTTGGCGAGAGCATACGCACTGCTTCATGACCTTTGTTGCAGTTTATCAGTTACAAGAGTCAGGAACAAAGTTAAAAATCACACAACCACCTTAAGCAAAGCTCGTCCCACCAAATAAACCCATTAGACTAAAACCTGGTGTTCTGTGAATTTGAATTTTGTCCATCCTAATACAACAACAGCACCTCGAAGGTAACAACAAAGACTGCAGGTGCTGGAAACTAGAAAATGGATGAGTGGTGATGGAAGAGCACAGCAGTTCAGGCATCATCCGAGGAGCAGTAAAATCGACGTTTCAGGCAAATGTCCTTCATCAGGAACAATGGCAGAGAGCCTGAAGTGTGGAGAGATAAGCTCAAGGAGGGTGGGGGTGGGAAGAAAGTAGCATAGAGTACAGTAGGTGAGTGGGGGAGGGGATGAAGGTGATAGGTCGGCGTCGGGGGGAAGGTGGAGTGGATATGTGGAAAAGAAGATAGGCAGGTAGGACAGGTCAAGGGGACACTACTGAGCCAGAAGTTTGTAACTAGGGTGAGGTGTGGGAAGGGAAAATGAGGAAACTGTTGAAGTCCACGTTTCAACCCCAGGGCATCAATGTGGACGTCAACAGTTTCCTCATTTCCCCATTCCCCCACATCACCCTAGTTCCAAAATTCTGGCTCAGCACTGTCCCCTTGACTTGTCCTACATGCCTATCTTCTTTTTCTCCTATCCACTCCACCCTCCTCCCTTACCTATCACCTTCATCCCCTCCCCCACTCACCTATTGTACTCTATGCTACTTTCTCCCCACCCTCTTCTAGCTTATCTCTCCACACTTCAGGCTTTCTGCCTTTATTCCTGATGGAGGGCTTTTGCACGAAACGTCGATTTTACTGCTCCTCAGATGCTGCCTGAACGACTGTGCTCTTCCCACACCACTAATCCAGAACCAGCACTTCCAAGTCGAGTGAGGGAGGAATGCATAACATAACAAAAGAACTAGGAACAGGAGAAGGCCGTCCTGCCCTTTGAGCCTGCTCTGCCATTCAATATGACCGTGGCTGATCACTTCGTGGATGCAGAACCATTTACTCACGTTCTCACCGTATCCCTTAATTCATTATTTCTTTTTTAAAAAACCTACCTTAGCTTTATAAACGTTTACTGAACTAGCATCAACTATTTCCCTGGGCAATGAATTCCATAGAGGTCAAGAAGTTCCTTCTCAATTCAGTCTTAAATTTGCTGCCTCTAATTTTGAGATGATGCCTCTTGTGCTAGCTTCACCTGCCAGTGGCAACATCCTCTCTACTTCTATTTTATCCATTCCATTCATTATTTTATATTTTTCCATTCTTCTGAATTCCAATGAATATATTTCCAATCTACTGTTAAGACAATCCCCTCAACTCCGGAAACAACCTAATTAACCTCCTCATTATCGATGGGGCGGGGCAAATATAATGCGATTCAGCAAGAATTAGGATGCATAGAATGGGGTAGTAAAAGGCAGGGGGTGCAGAATATTGAAATGTGGAGTTGGTTTAAGGAACAGATATTGCGTGTCCTTGATAGGTATGGCCCTGTCAGGCAAGAAGGAAGTGATAAGGTAAGGGAATCGTGGATTACTACGGAAATTGCATCTCTTGTTAAGAAGGAGAAGGAGGCTTATGTGTTGATGAGGCAAGATGGTACAGATGAGGCAATGGAGAGTTACAGATCAGATAGGAAGGATTTAAAGGGAGAGTTAAGAGCAAAGAGAGGACACGATCAGACTTTAGTGAATAGAATAAAGGAGAACCCTAAAGCTTTCTATAGGTATGTGAGGAACAAAAGCATAGCGTAGGAATATGGGGACCCTGTGGAGATCTGGGAGGTGCTAAATGAACATTTCTCATTTGTTTTCACTCAGGAAAAGGAGAATATTGTAGAGGAGAAGAATGAGGTACAACATATTAGACTAGAAAGTATCGAGGTTAGTTACGAACAGGTGTTATCAATTCCAGAAAGTAGACAAGTCCCCTGGGCTGGATGGGATTTATCCGAGGATTCTCTGGGAAGCTAGGGAGGAGATAACAGAGACTTTGGCTTTGATATTTGAGTCGTCATTCTCTACAGATTTGGTACTAGAGGACTGAAGGATTGCAAATGTTGTTTCTTTGATCAAGAAGGGCAATGGCGAGAACAAGAAGGGCAATGGAGAGATCAAGAAGGGCAATGGAGATGATCCAGGTAATTATAGACCAGTGAGCCTTACTTCTGTTGTAGGAAAGGTTTTGGAAAGTATTATAAGAGATAAGATTTATAATCAACGAGCAAACAACAATTTGATTTCCGATAGTCAACATGGTTTCGTCAAGGGCAGGTCATGTCTCACAAACCTCTGAGTTTTTTGAGAAGGTGACCAAGCATGTAGATGAGGGTAGGGCAGTTGACATGATATACATGGACTTCAGTAAAACCTTTGATAAGGTTCCACATAGTAGGGTGTTGGAGAAAATGCAGAGACATGAAATGGAGAGTGATTTAGCAGTTTCGATTAGAAACTGGCTTTCTGAAAGAAGGCAGCGAGTTTTGGCTGATGGAAAATATTCAGCCTGGAATCGGGTTAGTAGTGGTGTGCCACAAGGATCTGTTTTGGCACCACTGCTGTTTGTCATTTTTATAAATGACGTAGATGCAGGCATAGGTGGCTGGATCAGTAAACTTGCAAACGACACTAAATTCCGTGGAGTGGACAGTGTGGAAGAATATTACAGATTGCAGGGGGACTTGGATAAACTGCAGAATTGTGCTGAGAAGTGGCAAATGGAGTTAAATGCAGCTAAACGTGATGTGATGCCGTTGAGAAGAATAACAGGAAGGCAGAGTACTGGGTTAATGGAAAGACTCTTGGTAGTGTGGGTGTGCAGAGGGATGGTGGAGTCCATGTACATAGGTGCCTTAAAGTTGCCACCCAGGTGGATAGTACTGTTAAGGCAGTATACGGTGTGTTAGGTTTCATTCGTAGAGGGATTATGTTCCGGAGCTGCAATAACATGCTGCAACTAAACAAAATGCTGGTGCGGCCATACTTGGAATATTGTGTGCAGTTCTGGTGCCCATAATACGGGAAGGATGTGGAAGCATTTGAAAAAGTGCAGAGGAGATTTACCAGGATGTTACCTGGTCTGGATGGAAGGTCTTATGAGGAAAGGTGGAGAGATTTGAACCTGTTCTCATTGGCTAGAAGCGACTAAGAGGGGATTTGATAGCGACATACAAGATGGTCAGAGGATTAGACAGGGTATACAGTGAAAGTCTTTTTCCTAGGATGATGACGCTAGCATGTATGGGGGGTACAACTACAAATTGAGGGGTGATAGATTTAAACAGATGTCAGAGGCATGGTCTTTACTCAGAGAGTGGTTAGGGTGTGGAATGCACTATCTGATAATGTAGTTAACTCAGCCACATTAGGGAAATTTAAACAATCCTTTACTTAAGCACATGGGTGATTTTGGGATAGTGTAGGGGGACGAGCTGAGAAGAGTTCACAGGTCGGCACAACATCAAGGACCGAAGGGCCTGTTCTGCGCTGTATTGTTCTATGACGATAGTGCTACAAGAGATTTCTGCTGTCTTAAACAGAGTGATGGATCTTGTATTGTGGGCTTACAAACTGTCAGCGATCTCTGCCAACAATGTACGAGGTAGAGTCAGGGCATTAATATGATGCTGCAACAGGAGGGGAATAGATAACTCCATACAAAACCCTTCACCTTCTCACCTATTTTCACCTCCAAAACTGAGGAAATTCTACAAAGCACCTCCATATCCCACCACAACACTTTGCCCCACAATTGTGGTATCTGGCTGTGCATAAGGAGGAGTGCAACAGTCTGTATTGGGACCCAATAGGTCCCTGAAACACTTGGTAAAGACTGAAATCTTCTGAGCATTGAGAGACCCACCACATTGTATGTATTTTCTATATTTTTTTCCTCTGTTCCTGACTTCCCTTGTTTTTCCTAATGAGTCTGTTCAAAGTAGTTATTACACACACCTGCACTAGCAGTGAATTGGACTCAAGCCTCTCGATCTAAGATTCGGGATATTTTCACTACATCACAAGACATCCAATCTAACTTCCCTTGTCCCTTATTGTTTCTTGTGCTTCGCCTGCTGAGTCACGCCTGAATCAACTCTGCAATTGGGAGGAAGGGGCGGAACTGATGACCGAGCAGCGGCCGGTCCTCCAACCAAACGTGAGTGAGGATAGGGGCCAAAGCATTCTCGGGGATTAAACGCTTGAAGATTGGTCAGAAAGCAAACTGTTTTGCAGGATTGATAATTCTCATTAACATAGTGGAGCATTAAACCTCTCTCAAAAATCTATGAAATTTTAACAAATAGTTGAGATGCAAATCTGATAACGTACATATTTCCAAACGATTTGCACAACTCGAGTAAGAAACCTCTTTTCAAACTCCCAGAACAATTGGTAATTTACATACCTGGCCGGTATGGTTAAATTGAGGCGACCAGTCTATTTACATGCTAGATAGCGGCATGACTATAACTCGATAGAGCAATTGTTAATGACTAATATTTCCCCCATGATTCTGTGCAGGTATGAATATTCTCTGTAAACTCATTGATGATGACTTCAGACGCACGCGTAGTTTGCTTTCTATGTGGAGCATGCGCAGTGTCACATTGACCATGACAGAGAGACATGGAGCTGCTTTCTCCAGCAGCGGCTGCGATCGGCTTCAAAGAGTGGCGCTCAGAGCCGGTGTGTGGGAGCCTTGCTGGGAGAAAGGAGCGAGGAGAATTCACAAGTCTCAAGTAAAGGTTAAAAACCCCGGAAAAGACCCTTCAGGCCCGGGTCAGGATGTGGTGGTCTCTGATCAGGGAAACGGACCAGGATCACGCAGAAATTTGTTTGAGGGAAGAGGGAGCACGGGCCTGAGGGCCCCCATCTTGAGAAGGTCAAGTTGCAGGAGGGCCGGGCTATTGGAATCTGTAGAACAATCAGAGAAAAGGAAAGACCCATTGTTATTGATTAATTCTACGAAGAGAATGTAAGGACTGCAGATGCTGGAGATCAGAGCTGAAAATGTGTTGCTGGAAAAGCGCAGCAGGTCAGACAGCATCCAAGAAAAAGGAGAATCGACGTTTCGGGCATAAGCCCTTCTTCAGGATTCCTGAAGAAGGGCTTATGCCCGAAACGTCGATTCACCTGTTCCTTGGATGCTGCCTGACCTGCTGTGCTTTTCCAACAATTAATTCCACGAACACAGCTTCACTCGGCGATCCCACAAGAATATCCTATCTCAGTCCTTCTGTGATGTTTCACCCAATTAGAACCAGCTGCTCTCCTCCTCTCTCAGGTCCCCTTCTGCCCTTCCTGCAGCATTTGTCCCCTGCAACATTGAGCTGACTGTCCTGTCCCTCCCTCAGCTGTTGTTCTGTAATACCTGTGATATCCCAGTCCCATCTTAGATTACTTCACTTAAGACTTGAATGCACGCAATGAATATTTCTTAACATCAGCAATTATTTAATACTCACTTATGGGTTTTTAATCTAATCTTTTTTGAAACATTTAATTCACATCCAAACATTTGCAATGGTGGGATTTGAACCTGTGTCCATAGAACATTTGCTGAGTTTCTGTGTTAATTGTCTCACAATAATGCCATTAGGCCATCACTTCGCCTGCTCACAGGTTGCGCATTCCACAGCAACATGAATCAAAACCTTTTCTTCCTGCACAATTGTTTGATTCTGCACTCTGGTGATATGACTCAGTATCTCTCCATGTGGTATCCCTCACTGTGTGGGTCGAATTGCTGCTTCTGTCAGCGCCTCTCACTCTTGCAGCTACTCCAGATCCTGAGCCAACAGAATTCTCCACTCCAGAGAGATGAGGCAGCACAGGCCAGGATTGGAGACTGGGATTTTCCAGATCTCTGTGGGGCTCAATATCATTCCACATGTGTAACCCTCACAGCATCAGTCAAATTTCCCAATCTGCCTATTTATGTGTCTTCTACAGGTACTCAGGGAGTTCATGACTCAATAGACTTGCCAACTGCTGGTTGGGAAGATGGTTGGTTAGCCAGAGAGACAAAAGTCAGGGAGGTCGGGAGCCTTCAATAAATCCTGCCGCCAGGTAAGATCATTCCAGTGCACAGAGCAGAGAGCAATGAGTGGGCTCCAAATATCAGCTGACAAGACATGACATAAATATAGTACTGGAGCGTGAGTACAGTACAGACCCACACCAGGCTCCGTCACCACCTTTACTTTAAGTTTGGTTTTGTACTGAGACAGAATCAAGAGTTCCCAGATTTCAATCCAGGCATGTCCTGTCTTGGTGAGCATCAGGACAACAGAGGGGAAAGCAGGCCTCCCACGAGATGGTAGTAATGCTTCCTGGGATCTTCCTGTTCCCTATTCCCTCTCCAACACTGTTTCTATGACTTGTCTTGTGGACCAGTGTCTTCAATCATTCTAACTCCTTTAACAGTTCCTATATCTGTCTTCTCCTCCCTTCTAACCAACTATTTCACATAATTCAAACCTCCCGTCCAGATGACAATCCATATCGCTGTAACTTTCTTCAGTCTCTATAAATTGCCTTGTCTCGATAGTCTCCTCCTCCAACAACTGGAGACACAGGGTCTGTTTCTGTGCTGCATGACTCTTCGGCTGAGGTTTCCTAAATGGAATGAGTCGCGTTTGCCTGTGTTTGGCTCATATCCCTTCAAACCTTATCCTCTCCATGTACCTGCCTAAGTATCTTTACAATTTGTAATTGTACTTCTTTTTACCAATTCCTCTGGCTGTCCATTCCATCTATGCACCATCCTCTGTGGATAATGTTGCCCCTCAGCTTCCTCTTTAAATACTTGCTCTGTCACCTCACGTTTATGCCTCTAGCTTTGGACTTACCTACCCTTGGAAATTCACCTGAATTACGCCCTACATGGTTTCATAAACCTTTATAAAGTCACCCCGTGGCCTCCTCTGCCCAGGAGAAATATTGACGACAATGTTGGTCTCTCCCTGTTTGACAACACAGTCCAGGGCCCGACCATTAACTGTATTAGTCCTCCCTGGTTTGACTTAACTAAATCCAGCACCTGAATTAAATTCCATCTTTCATTCCTTGGCCCACCAGCCCAGTTGATTAACATCCCCTTCGATACATATATTCCCTGCCCACTCTTCCACTCATCTTGGTATCCGCAAACATACTAACAGAGACTGCTATATTTTCACTCAGATTGTTTATGTAAATGGCGCACCGATCCTGAAAGCAGACTGCTGGTCAGAGGGCTCCAGTCTGAACAACAACCCTCTTCCACCTCCCTCTGTCTCACACTGTCATCCCATTGTGTATCCAGTTGGCGAGCTCTCCCTGATCCCTTGTGATCTACCCTTACTTACCAATGTATCATGCTACACCTTGACGTCTGTTGCTCTGCCTTCGTCTATCTTCTTGGTCACATCTTGAACAAACTCCATTCAAGTTTGTGAGACATGTTTTCCCATGCGCAGAGCCATGCTGGCTGGCTGTAATCAGTCTTTATCTTTCCCATTGCAAGTAAGTCATACCTCTCAGAATGACCTTCAACAACTGACCCACCCTGATGTCTGGCTCACCAGTCTGTACACCCCTGGCTTTCTCTTGCATCCTTCCTTAATTAATGACACAATATTATAATCACAGTCAGACAGTCATACGGCACTGTTGCTTAGCGCTAACCATACTCTAAAACTGATCTTGTCCCACCTGCCTGTTCCTAGATCATATCCCTTCAAACCTTTCCTATTCCTGGAGTAATTCAAATGTCTTTTAAACATTGTAATTGTCCCCATGTTCACCCCTTCCTTGGGAAGTTCATTCCACACACAACCCACCCTCTGTGTAACAATGTGCCCCCATTTTTTTTAAATGTCTCTCCTCTAAAATTAAAAATGTTGTGCCCTGTCCATGGGGAAATATAACTCCCATTAACTCTATCTATCCCCCTCACGATTTTATAAACTTCTATAAGGTCATCTGTCAACATTCAGGTTTCAATGAAAAAATACCAATCTGTCCAGCCTTTCTCCATGTACCAGTAAATCTCCTCTGAACCTTCTCCAGCTTAATAATATTCTTCCAATATCCTGGGCGACCAGAACTGGACACAGTATTCCAGAAGAGGTCTCAGCAATGGCCTGTATGATCTCAATGTGACTTCCCAACTCCTATATCCAAAGGACTGAGCAATGAAAGGAAGTGTGGCAAGCACCTTTTTTTGACCATCCTATCTCTCCATGTTGCAAGCTTCAAAGAAATATGTAGCTGAACCCCGAGTTCTACAACACACTACTGAAGGTATTGTATAAGTCCTGCCCGTGTTTGTTGCACCAAATGCCTGAACTCACATTTATTCATATTGAACTCCATCTACTATTTTTCAGCCTTTCACACATTTCATCAGGATCCCATTGTAATCTTAGAAAACCTTCTTCACTGTCCACGATGCCACCCTCCAGTCTACCTGCCTATCACACATAGCACTCTGTGGTACAAATATCTCTGCTAGGGCCCCGACAATTTCTTCACAAGCTTCCCACAATGTCCTAATATACATTTGATCAGGTCCTGGGGATTTATCTACCTTTGTGTATTAAAACCTCCAGCACCTCCTTTCCTATAATGTGGAATCATTTCAGGACATTGAGTCACAGAGATGTACAGCATGGAAGCAGATCCTTCGGACCAGCTCCTGCATGATGTATCTAGTCACATTTGCAAGGATTTTGCCAATATCCCTCTAAACCCTTCCTAATCATATACCCAACCACATGCCTTTTAAATGTATTTCTATCAGCCTCCACTATTTCCTCTGGCAGCTTATTCCATACACTCTGCAGGAACCAGTTGTCCTTTAGAACCCTTTGAAAAGCTCCCCCCACACTTTAAAGCTATGGCCTATCGGTTTGCAATCCCTCAACCTGGGGAAAAGACCTTGTCTATTCACCCTATCGATGACCATCATGATTTTAAACACCTTTATTAGGTAACTCCTCAGCCTCCCATGTTCAAGTGAATTCAGCCCCAGCTTATTCAGCTTTTCCCTGCAGCGCAAACCCTACAACCCTGGCAAATCCTTGGTCATCTGAACCCTTTCATGTTCCACAACATCCACAGCATTGAGAGCAGAACTGCACACAGTATTCCAATAGTAGTCAGGCCAAACACTGTTTAGTTCCCCGAGCGCCCCAGTCTTTATCCACAGTAAGTTCCAAAGTGAAATATTTGTTTTGGATCTTGTAGTTTCACACATCGTTGCCTTCATTGATCATTAAGGAGACCGGGTTTGTCCCGAGCTCTTCTTTTGCTCTTAATACACTTGTAGAGTCTCTCTGGATTCTCCTTAACTTTCTCTGCCAAAGCTATCTCATGTCCCCATTTTACATTCCTGATTTCCATCCTAAGTGTATTTCTACAGCCCTGATGCTCCTGAAGGGATTCCCTTGAGTCAGCCAGTTATATCTGACATGTGACCCCTTTCTTCTTGACCACAGCCTCGAAACTCAGCCAGTGTTTTCTAATTCAGTCAGCATTGAGCTGCACACGAACAGGAACACGCTGGCGCTGATCGCTCCTTTTATCTCGGTTTTAAAATATTCCTACTTGCCAGACTTCCCTTTGCCTGCAAATAGCCTCCCCAGATCAACTTTAATAATTCATGACTAACCTACTCCATTGTATAACTTGAACTTGTGGACCAGGCCTGTCCTTTTCCATCGCTATTTTCAAACTAATACAATTCTGGTGACTTTCCAAAGTGCGTCCCCACTAACACCTCAGTCCCGTTCCCGACCTTGTTTCCCAAGGGGAGGTCAGGTTTAGCCCCATTCTCCAGTTGGGCCATTTACATAATGACTGGGAGTTTCTGGAACACTTAACAAATTCCTTCCATCCAATTGCTTAACATAGTAGCAATCCCAGTCCAGGTTGGGAAAGGGTAAAATCCCCTATCATTACGATGCTATCATTCTAACAGATATCTGAAATCTCCTGACATATTTGCTCCTTCAAAACCCATTGCCTATCGCTGTAGTACAATCGTAGCAAACTGATGACCAATTTTTATTTCTCGGTTCCACTAATGTCATTCCACTAATATCATATCATTGAGACTAGGACCCGTGGACACAGCCTTAGAATTAGAGTGGGTCAATTCAGAACAGAAATGCGGAGACATTTCTTCAGCCAGAGAGTGGTGGGCCTGTGGAATTCATTGCCACAGAGTGCAGTGGAGGCCTGGACGCTAATTTTCTTCAAGGCAGAGATTGATAGATTGTTGTTGTCTCGAGGAATTAAGGGCTACGGGGAGAATGCAGGTAAGTGGAGTTGAAATGCCCATCAGCCATGATTGAATGGCGGAGTGGACTCGATGGGCCGAATGACCTTACTTCCACTCCTATGTCTTATGGTCTTAACTGGGCGATCCTGCATGAATACTCCCTCTAGGTACTGCTGTGATAATTTCCCCCAATCAAAACCACCAGCTCTCCTCCTGTTTTGCCTCCTGTTCTATCCTTCCTGTAGCCTCTGTCCCGTGGAACATTGAGCTGCCAGTCCTGTCCCTCCCTTATCTGTGTTTCGGTAATATCTATGGTATCCCAGTCCCTTGTTCCCTTCCATGCTCTGGGTTCATCTGCCTTATCTGTGCGGCCCCTTGCATAGAAATAAATGCAGTTAAATTAATCAATTTTCCCTCATTGCCTGTTATGTTCTTGCCTGCCTTGTCTATTTAAATTGCGCTCTTGAACATCTATACAAGCCTCAAACATCTTCCTGGCTGTACGACTGTTTGCGGTCCCACATCCCTGCCAGACGAGTTTAAATCCACTCGAGCAGCTCCAGCAACTCTCCCCACCAGGATATGGGTCCTCCTCCTGTTCCCAGTTCAGGTGTATTCCCCACCATATCAACCTGTGCTGACACCTTCAGACATCCAGGGACTTGTCCACCAAGGTCCCTGTGTTCCTCAGTACTCCAGGCGGACCTACCATTCATGATGTATACCATTCGCTGATTAGACTTCCCACAATGCATTACCTCACAGTGATCAGAAGTAAACTCCATCTGCCATTACTCTGCTCAGTTTATCATATGAGACCATACTCCTCACTGTGGACAACACCCTCACCCCTCACCTTTCATGTCATCTGCAAACCTACCAATGATACCTTCTGCTTTCACATCCGAGATATTAATGTACATAATAACCAGCAATGGTTCCTGTACAGAACACTGTGGTACACCCGCTGGGCAAAGTTTTCCAGTCGTGAAAATCCTACTCCACCAATTATGGATCCAATTTGCCAACTTGCCTTGGATTCCATGGGCTCTTTCCTTTTGGACCGGCTTTCCATGTGAGCCTTTGTCAAATACACTAATAAACATCATGTTACCACATCATCTGCACTGCCCTCATCAATATCAGAGAACAGTCCTCTACCAAGTCCATACATGCAATCCCTAATGCATTCCTGTCCTTTCAAATGCTGATTCATCGTGTCCCTCACAATTGTTTCCAATAATTTCCCTCCCCCTGCTGTCAGATTGACTGCTCTGTAATTACCTGGCCTTTCACTGCTGCTCTTGAACAAAGGAACCACATTCGCCATCCTCCAGTCATTCAGCACTTCACCTGTGTCCAGCAAAATATTAAATATATCCGCCAGGGCCCCAGCAATCTCCTCCCTCACTTTCTGGGATATATTTTATTGTTACTGGGAAGTTCTCTACCTTTTTTGCCTGTGAATACATTTAACGCCTCCTTCTCATTGATCTTAAGATCTTCCAGAACCTCACCATCCCAACTGAAATCCCTGGCTACAATGCCTCTCTCCTGTGTGAGTACAGATGGGAAGTATTCATTGAAGACCTCACCTACTTCCTCTGGCTCCATGCACAGATTGTCCCTTTGGTTTCTAACAGGCCCCACTGCTTAGTTGGGAATCCTTTTACTCTAACTGTACTTATTAAATATCTTGTGGCTTATCCTTAACATTATCTGCTCAGGATATTTTGTGACCATTGTTTGCCCGTTGATTTTTAAGGACCCCCCAACCCCAACCCCCCGCCTTTGTTATCCATTATTGTTAGCGTTGTCCATTTTGCCTGAGTTTCCACAAGGTTGTGAACCATTGAATGTTTATGTTCCACATTTTGTTTACCCTGCAACCACATCTCTCTGGTATCTCAATCTCTTTCAGCTGAGTCACAAATCCAGCTACCTTATTGAAGAGACTTCGTCTATGTGGAAAAAAAAAGTTTCTGTACTCTTTTCCACAATGTCCTATCGCAAACCAATTCGTTAATGTAGAGTTTTAGTTAAACTCTGGACCATCCTGTTCCTTTCTGCTTGTCTTCAGCCACATCCCCATGCTGTTTCGATGCATTACCTTTTTCTATTTGGATGTGGAAAACACTTTGCTGTGGGTATGTTGTGCAGACCATGTGAGGATGGGCAGACGTCATCCTCGAAAGGACAAGTGTTTGGGTTTTTTGTACATCAGCAATGGTTTCAAACATATTTATGGAATGTTAATTATAATATTTGAATTTATTGATTTCAAATCCCACCACTTCAGATGGTGGGATTCAAACCTGTCTCCCCTGAACATTAGCTGAGGTTTTGGATACATGCTCTAGCAATAATACCACTAGGCCATCACTTCACCTGCTCGCACGTTGCTCATGCCTGAGCACTGATACCAGTGCATCATGAAGCTAAACATCTTCTTCTGTCACAATTGTTTGATCCTGACACCTTCCTGAACTCTGGTCATATCTCTCAGTATCTCTCCATGTGGTATCCCTCACTGTGTGGGTCTAATTGCTGCCTCTGTCAGTGACTCTCACTCTTGCAGTTACGCCAGATCCTGAGCCAACAGCATTCTCCACTCCAGAGAGATGCAACAGCACAGGCCAGGGGTGGAGACTGGGATTTTCCAGATCTCTGTGGGACTCAGTGCCATTCTACATGTGTAACCTTCACTACATCAGTGTAATTTTCCATTCTGTCTATTTGTCTGTCTCCTGTAGGTACTCAGGGAGATTCCATAGACTTCACAGCTGCTGGGTGTTCCATCCATCACCACATTGAAGATGGTTGGTCAGCCAGAGAGACAAAGTGCAGGGAGATCTAGAGCCTTCAATAAATCCTGCAGTGAGGTAAGATCACTCACAATGCACAGAGCAGACAGCAATGTGAGGAATCCAAACATCAGCTAACAGGACATGACATAGATACAGTGCTGGAGGGGGTGCACAGTACGGACACAACTCTGGCTCAATCACCACGTCTACTTTAACTTATGTTGTACTGAGACAACATAGAGAGTTCACAGTTATCAATCCAGGCCTGTGCTCTCTTAGTGAGCATCAGTACAACAAAGGGGAAAGCAGGCCTCCCACGAGAGGGTGGGAATGCTGCCTGAGATCTTTCTGTTCTGTATACCTTCTCCAACACTGTACCTATGGTATGTCTTATGGATCAGTGTCTTCAATAATTCTTAACTCCTATAACAGTTCCTATCTCTGTAACCTCCTTCTTTCCATATAGGCCCTCCACATATTTGAAATGTACCGCATTGCAGACTACCATCCCTATAGCTATACCTTGCTTCAGTGTCTACAACATGCCTTATCTCCGTATTCTCCTCTTCTTTAACTGGGTACAGGGTCATGCTGCATGAAAACAGAACCTTCAGTCCAAGTCATCAATGCTGACTATTTTCCCCAAACCTGAACGAGTCGCATTTGCCTGTGTTTGGCCCATATCCCTTCAAACCTTCCCCTCTCCATGTGCCTGCCTAAATTGCTTTTCAATGTTGTAATTGTTCTTGTTTCTCCCATGTGCTCCTGGCAGTTCATTCCGTCTATGCACCATGCTCTGTGGATGTTGCCCCTCAGTTCCCTCTTTAAATCTTCGTTCTCTCACCTCACGTTTATACCCTCTAGTTTTGGACTCACTTACCCTTTGCTATTCACCATTCGTACTATCCGTATGGTTTTATAAACCTTTATAAGGTCACCCCTTATAAGCCTCCTCTGTCCAAGGGAAATATTGAATACAATGTTACAAATATCTACAACTCATGTATCAAAGTGCTGGCCAATGACAGCAAGTGTGCCAAATGCCACTTTCCCCACCCTGTCCACCTGTGATGCTACTTCCAAAGAACAATGTAACTGCACCTCTTGGTCTCTCTCTGTTCAACAACACTACCCAGGGCTGTACTATTACTTGTGTTAGTCCAAAACTCAATACCTGAAATAAAATCCATCTTTCATGCCTTGGTCCACTGGCCCAGTTGGTCGAGATCCCCTTTGATAACCGTATTCACTTCCCACTACACCATTCATTTGATCATCCACAAAATTACTAACAATGACTGCAATATTCTCAAACAAATCGTTTATGTAGATGATGCACATCAGTGGTCCCAGCCTGATCCTTGTAGCACACCGCTGGTCACAGGCCTCCAGTCTGAACAACAACCCTCTCCCACCACCCCCTGTCTCCTACTGTCAAGCCAATTTTGTGTCCAGTTGACTAGTTCATCCTGATCACGCGATCTAATCTTACGAACCAGTATATCATGCTAAATGCAAGGTTTATGAAGGGTTGTTGCTCAGATTGAGGTTTAGGATGTAGGTTTGCTCTCTGAGCTGTAGGTTTGATATCCAGACGTTTCGTTGCCTGGGCATGGTAACATCATCAGTGGCAACCTCCAAGTGAAGCGAAGCTGTTGTCTCCTGCTTTCTATTTATATCTTTCTCCTGGATGGGGTTCCTGGAGACAACAGCTTCGCTTCACTTGGAGGTCGCCACTGATGATGTTACCTAGCCAGGTAACGAAACATCTGGATATCAAACCTACAGCTCAGCGAGCAAACCTACACCCTAAATCATGCTAAATCCCGTCAAAGGACCTGCTGACGTTGGTGTAGACAATGTCTCGTCACCAATTCAACAAAAGCCATCAAGTTTGTGAGACTTGACTTTGTATGCACAAAGTCCTGCTGGCTATCTTTCATCAATCCTTGCCTTTACAAACTCCAGTCTGTCAGAACCACTTTCACAACTAACCCACCACTGACGTTGGTCTAATTGGTTTTCAGTTCCCTGGTTTTCTCTTGCAGCCTTTCTTAAATAATGGATCAAAACCATAGTGTTGTCAGAGCTGTACAGCATGGAAACTGACCCTTCAGTTGACACCAACCATAATCTCGAACTAAACTCGTCCCAGCTGCCTGTTGCTGGCCTATATCCCTCCAACCCTTTCCTATTCATGTACTAAACTAAACGTTGTAATTGTATCGACATCCACTTCAGAAAGTTCATTCCACACCCAAACCACCCTCTGTGTAACAATTTGCCTCTTATATCCTTTTTTTTTAACATCTCTCTCCTCTAACCTGAAAAATGTGGACCCTCCCGTCCGTCATCCGAAGGAAAAGGCAGCTACCACTGACTCTATCTATATCCCAACTTTTTTTCTTAAACTTCTATAAGGTCACCTCTCAACCTCCCGGCTCCAGTGAAAAAAACCTCTGCATATCCAGCCATTTTTCGGAACTCAAGCCTTCCATACCGAGCAACGTCCTGGTAAATCTCTTCTGAACACCCTTCAGGTTAATAATATCCTCCCTGTTAACTGGGCGACCAGAACTGGATGGAGCATTGCAGAACAGGCCTCACAAATGTCTGCACAATCTCAAGATGACGTCCCAAATCCTATATTCAAAGGACTGAGCAATAGTCAGGCATGCAAAGCATTGTCGTATCAATCCTGTGATGCAAACTTCAAGGATTATGTACCTGAACCCGGAGATCGCTCTGCTCTAAAACACTAACCGAAGCCCAAACAATAATTGTATAAGCTCTACCCTTGCTTGTTTTACCAAATGCATTACCTCGCATTTATTCAGATTGAATTCCATCTGCAGTTTTTCAGCCCATTCACCCATTTCATCAAGATCCCTTTGGAATCTTAGAAATCCACTATGCCACCCTCCAGCCTTCCAGCCGATCACACATGGCTGTCAATGGTACAAATGCCCTTGCTAGTAGCTCCACAATTTCTTCCCTAGCATCCCACAATGTCCTGTGATTCACTTAATCAGGTCCTGGGGCCTTCCATACCTTTGTGTTCTAAAACCACCAGCACCACCTCTTCTATAACAAGCAGTCTTTTCAAGTGATAGAGGTGTACAGCATGGAAACAGAGCCTTCAGTCCAACTCATCCATGCTGACTAGAAGATGTAAATAAATTCATACCATTTACCAGCATTTGGCCCATGTACCGCTAAACTCTAACTATCCATATATCCATCCAGATATCATTACAACATTTAAAAGGTGTAAGTCTCCATTACATTCTCTCTCAGCTTATTCCATACACACATCACCATGTGCGTGAAAAAGTTGCCCATTCAGTCCCTTTTTAAACCTTTGCCCTCTAACCCTAAACCTATGTCCTCTAGTTTTGGGCTGCCCAACCCCTGGGAAAAGACCTTGAATGTTTACCAAATCCATGCCCCTCATGTTTATATAAACCTCTGTAAGGTCACCCCTCAGTCTCCGAAGCTCCAGGGAAAATAGCCCCAGCTTATTCAGCAACAACCCTGGCAAAATCTTGTAAAGCTTTTCTGAGCCCTTTCAAGTTTCACAACATCCTTCCTATAGCAGGGAGGTTGGAATTGCAGAATACTCCAATTGTGGTCTAACGTATTACTCTTGTTCTCTGCGTTCCCCAGTCTTTGTCCACAGTAGGTTCTGGAGGGAAAAAAATTGTTTAGGGTCTTAGCCATACCTGCTAATGAAAGTCAACACACCACAAGCATTCTTAACACCCTCTTAACTTGGGTGGTAACTTCAGGGACACAGGATCACTCTGTTCGTGGACACTGCTAAGGTTCCTGCCTTTAACCATGTAAACTTTTTCTGCAGAATCTTCCAATCTGAAACCATCCCTATCTTTGTAACTTCCTACAGTCCATATAACACTCATAAACTGTGAAACCTCCTCAAGTCCCTATATTCCTAATGCCTGCAAAATCCTCCAATCCCGATATCCTTCCCCAACTCTGTAAATGCCACCATCCTCCAGTGCCTTTCTGGGGAACATTGCACAGGAAGGAAGAGTTGTAGAGACGGGGCCATGTTACGGTGGTAGGAAGGGCTGCAGAACCTGGAGGATGGTACTAATGTAGGAAGGAACGTGGATCCTGCAGCAGGTTAGACAGTGTGGGATTCATAGAGCTGGCAGGATGGGACCAAGAATGGGTTGTGGACCCTGAAGGATGTTACGATTTGAACCACAGATCATCTTTGATTGGACCATTCAGCCGATCTTAGAGTCAAAGAGATGTCAAGCATGGAAGCAGACCTTTCGGTCTAACGTGTCCATGCCGACCAGATATCCTAACCCAATCCAGTCCCACCTACCAGCATCGGGCCCATATTCTTGCAAACCCTTCCTATTCATATACACATCCAGATAGCTTTGTATAAGCCTCCACCACTTACTCTGGCAGCTCATTCCATACATGTACCACCCTCTGCGTGAAACAAATGCCCCTTGAGTCTCTTCTATACCTCTCTACTCTAACCGTAAACCTGTGTCTTCCAGTTCTGGACTCACATTCCCGAGTGTGAAGACTTTGTCTCTTTAGCCTCTCCATGCCCCTCATGATTTTATAAAGCTCTATATGGTCGCCCCGAATGATTTTGTAAACCTCTATAAGGTCACCCCTCAGCCTTCGATGCTCCAGGGAAAACAGCCCCAGCCGATTCAACCTCTCCATAGCACAAACCCTCCAATCCTGGCAACATCCTTGTCAATCTTTTCTGAACCATTTCAAGTTTCACAACATCCTTCTGATCGGAAGGTGACCAGAATTGCACACAGTATTCCAAAAGTGACCTAACCAATGTCCTGTACAGCCACAACATGACCTCACAAGTCCTGTACTCAATATTCTGACCAATAAAAGAAAGCATACCAAATGCCGCCTTCAATATCCTACATACCTGCGACTCTGCTTTCAAGACCTATGAACCTGCACTCCAATATCTCTATGTTCAGCAACACTCCGTCAAAACTTACCATTAAGTGTATAAGTCCAGCAAAGATTTGCTTTCGCAAAATGCAGCACCTCGCATTTATCTGAATTAATATCCATCTGCAACTTCTCAGCGCATTGGCCCATCTGATCAACATTCCGTTGTAATTGGAAGCAACCTCTTTCGCTGGCCACTACACCTACAATTTTGTTGTCATCTGCAAACTTACTAACTATACCTCTTATGCTCACATCCAGATCATTTATGGAAACAATGCAACATATTGGACCCAACACCGATCCTTGTGGCACTCCACTGGTCACAGGCCTCCAGTTTGCAAACCAACCCTCCACCACCACTCTTTGTCTTCTAACTTTAATACAGTTCTTTACCAATTGGCTAGTTCTCTCTGTATTCCGTGAGATCTAACCTTGCTAACCAGTCTCCAATGGGGAACCTTGTTGAACGTCTTACTGAAGTCCATATAGATCGCATCCACTGCTCTGCCCTCATCAATCTTCTCTGTTACTTCTTCAAAAAACCCAATCAAGTTTGTGAGACATGATTTCTGACTCAAAAAGAAATGTTGACTATCCCTAATCAGACCTTGCCTTTCCAAATACATGTATATCCTGTCCCTCACGATTCCCTCCAACAACGTACACACCGATGTCAGGCTCACAAGTCAGTAGTTCCATGGCTTTTCCTTACTGCCCTTGTTAAATAGTAGCAACACGATAGCCAACCTCCAGTCTTCTGGCTCTGATGTCCTGTTTCTAGAGATCTTTACCGGAATGGTGAGCACAGCTTAAGATTGCCAGGCTGGGAGATGCGAATTCAGGTGTGAATCTATTTGCCCGTTCTCTCTTTGTGCCTGACACTGACCTAGTGGTGCTCTGGTACAAAAAAAACTCTCCGTGCATCTTGTAACAAACAGGTCTACAGGACTGACCAGAGGTCACCTCATCAAAGCCTTCATTTAGAATGTTCTTTATTTTAATATTTTTAAATGGCAGTTTTATGAGATGCAGGAATTGAGGAGTTGTCATTTTTAAAAGAATGAAACTTTTGTCATTGACCCTGACACATGCAATGGGGATTCTTGGATTCTGTTGTTCTCTGCAGACTGTCACTCAGAAGGTTGTATCACCGGGGAATCTGCGTGCAGATGGTCTTTGCTTGGTAGAGTGTGAATTTACCAGTTTATTTCAGCTCAGATACAGTGTTTCTGGAGAATATATAACTATGTAAATACCTGACCGACTGGTTCAGGGGTGAGTGCACTGAGCCCTGAGCACCAGCAGCTGGGAAACCTCATGCCGATTGTATGTAACAAAAGTGAGAATTGCAGATAATGGAGATCAGAATCGCGATTAGAGTGGTGTTGGAAAAGCACAGCAGGTCAGGCAGCATCCGAGGAGCGGGAAAATCGACGTTTTGCCTGATGTCGATGTTCCCGCTCCTCGGATGCTGCCTGACCTGCTGTGCTTTTCCAGCACCACTCTAATCTAGACTCTGTATGTGGGGCTTGGCACAGACTTGGTGAGAGCAGCTCCCTGAGCAAATGACAGGAATAGTGCTTGGGTTCCTCCTGCTGTGTTTGACCGAGTGCCATATCGTTATCTCCTTCTCATCAGTGAGCATGTCATGTTCTCTAGTCCTGACAGTGTCCACTCCCTGTAAACCCTTCCAGCTGTTGAACATCTTCCTTCTCTCGCACTCCCACCAGCCCTTCCAACCTGGCCTTGGTTTCGTATCTCCTGCAATCCTAAATGACCAATATTATCGCATTGCTTTCCTTTGAGCTGTGTGGGAACAACCCTGAAGTAGGTTTGAGCCATTGGAAGAAAAAGACAACTCCCCCTTCTCCACCTTTGTCAAACAGTGTGTGCTTTTTTGTCTCTCCCCCATAAGTGGAAGGAACCATCCTTTCAGCATCCACCCTGTCCATTCCCATGAGGATCTGTATATTTTAATGAGGACAACTATCCTCCTGATGACCATCAGTGGCACAGCACCGAAGTGACATGTTTATGTTCCTCGATTTTCTGTAACTGCTTCCTTTTGATCGACCTCATTCTGAAACCTTCCCCAGCCTGGACAGTGCTCCAAACCACTAATTACTGAGAATGCTCCAACCTCTGTAAACTCTTCACACCCCTACAATCCTCCTTGTCATGTGAAACCCTCCAGCTTCTACAGTCCTTCTAAACTATTGCATCTCCTACAACCCTCACCATCTCTGTGTGCTTCAGTCACTAAATTTCTCCATGCATCTGTAAACCCCTCCAGTCCCTTCAAATCTGCCTATCTCTCCAAGGACCTGCAGTTCCACAACACATCCCTCTACGTGGAATTTCCACCAGCGATCACGAGCCTCCAGATCTCTGTAATCCCCTGCGATTCTCTCTATTTCTGTTCCCACCTTCGGTACCGAACCCTACTTCAAAATATAAAATCATCAAGTCCCTACAATCCTCCCGAACTGTGTAACCCCCAAAAGACCTTACAATTCTGTCTAGTTCACTGACTGCCTGCAGTGATTTGAAACTTCGGCAATTAAAGTCAGAGAATCATAGAGATGTAAAGCATGGAAACAGACCCTTCGGTCCAACTTGTCCATGCCAATCCAGTCGCACCAATCAGCACCTGGCCGATCTCCCTCTCAACCCCTCCTATTCATGTACCCATACAGATGTCTTTCAACTGTTGCAATTGTCCCAGCCTCCTCCACTTCCTCTGGCAGCTCATTCCAAACGTGTACCACCCTCTGTGTGAAATATTTGTCCCTTAGCTCTCTTTTATATATTTCCCCTCTAACCCTAAACCTATGCACTATAGTTCTGGACTCACCGACCCCAGGGAAAAAAACTTGGTATGTTTATCCTATCCATGCCCCTCATAATTTTGTAAACCTCTATAAGGTCTCCCCTCAGCTTCCGACGCCCCAGCCGGTGCATCCTCTCCCTATAGTTCAAATCCTCCAACCTTGGCAACATCCTTGTAAATCATTTCTGAAACCTTCAAGTTTCATGACATCTTTCCGATAGGAAGGAGACCAGAATTGCACACGGTATTCCAAAAGTGGCCTAACCAATGTCCTGTACAGCCGCAACATGACCTCCCAACTCTTGTACTCACTACTCTGAACAACAAAGGAATGCATACCAAGTGCCTTCTTTGCTATCCTATCTACCTGTGACTCTACTTTCAAGGACCTCTGTACTTCATTTGAAAAATTGGATAGACTGATGCAGTGGCCTGAGGTCTTGTGGGTGAAATTACTTTAGTCTAAGCTGTTAGGCAGAGCTACTGAGGTATTTGCAGCGCTGTCTCCTGAGTGGCCAAGAGATTATGCACATGTCGAACAGGCTATTTTAAGTGCTTATGGATTAGTACCAGAAGCTTATCGACAGCGGTTCAGCTACATAAAGAACCAGGACAGACTGATGTGGAGTTCTATCCAATTAAACACAGTAATCTTTCTGCAACATCTCCAGCCTCCATACATCTCTCTGTCATGTTGAGCTGCTCCAATCCCCACAACCTTTCCTGCCTGTGTACATCATCAGGTTGATACAACCCTTCTGATTTCTGTCGTGTCCTGCAGACCCGGTTTTGTGAATTCTGCCGACCACTAATACTCTCCCTATCTGTGTAAATGCCTCCAGCCACTACAATTCCCTGTACTGTGCAGCCCCCACCAGACCCGAAAGCCATCGCTATCTGTGAAAGTTCCTTCAGGTCTATATCCTCCACCTTGCTGAAACCCGCTATCAGCATTGCAACCCCCATTATTTCCAAACATTGTTGAGTCTCTAAAACCATCCCTATCTACTCCACTGCATACAACACTCCTAGCCTGTGTAATCTCTTCAATTCCTTCAGTTCCTATATACCTATGTATTGGTGTGACTGCTTTGTGGCCATTGTATCCTCGTTTCTATAAGCAAAAGAATCTGCTCACTGTAGCACATCCTATGCTCATAAGTGAATCTGGTCTCTCACAACCCTCTTTTTGACTCTCTCCTCCAGTCTCGACAAGCTTCCCTATCCCAGTCATATCTTGCAGCATGCACACCACTCACTCTCTCTGACATACCTTCCAGTGCATAAAATCATCTCTCCTTCTAACTTTATCCAGTCTACAATTTCCTCCCTATCCCTGCAGCATTCTCCAGTCGATATCATCTTCCATGTGCTTGCAACATTCTCCAGTCCATACCACCCTCCCTTTCCCTGTAATATTCTCCAGTCCATACCATCCTCCCTATCACTGTGATATTCTCCAAATCCCACAGCTGTTGTTAAATGTACGACATCCTGGAATCCTGTGAATGTTTCTACGCCCTGATCAACATCGTGCATGTAACGATCCACAACCCTACACACATCCCTATCTCTGAAGTCTAATCAAAGACACTTTATCGCTCTAACTTCCTCCAAACAATAAAATGTTTTCTTATGTGAACATTCTGTAGCAACTGTAACTATGCTTAACCCTGCAATATTGTCGCGCCCCCAAGCATCTCTCCCACTCTGTTACCTCTAACCGTCCCTCAAATTCCCTCACTCGGTGACACACGCCATGCATTTGCATCAAGGCAGATGGAATGACAGCATTAACTGAAGGGAACAGATATGATCGAACTGTTATTGTGGAGGGGTGGCTGCAGAATGATCATGTCAGCAATGTGATAATTGAGGGGTTGTAGGGATTCAGGCAGGATCAGCAAAAAACCAAACAAGGTCCCGTTTTGTTGTGAAGAAAGGACGCAGTCAGTGCATTAGTGAGACAGCCAATTTAATCTGGGAATCAAAATATAGTCATTTTGAATGGACAGCTTCCAAATAGCAAGGGGGATCTGGAAGATCAATACACAATCCATACCCGTTGGTAAGTTGGATACAATATTTTCTTGGTGATAGGAGACAGAGGCATGTGTAGTGGTCAATTTCTGATTGGACGTCTGTGGCCAATGCTGTTTCACAAGGATCAGTGCTGCGATGTATGTGTGTAATTTATATCTGTGATTCAGATGAAAAGGTCAGCAGTTTGAGTGGTAATTTTGCAGACGACATTTGGAAAGGCATGTAATGAATAGGAATAGTTAGGGGAATTGTGGATAGTGAGGAAGAGTGTTAAAGGTTGCAGCAGTATGTAGATCAGCTGGAACGTTGGGCAGAGATGTGGAAAATTGAATTTCATCGGGACAGGTGTGAAGTGATGCATTTATGAAGTCAAATGGAAGAGAGAAGTGCACTAATTGACAAATTGGAAACATTGATAAACAGATGACCTTGGTTGCAAATCCGTAGCTTCCTGAAAATAACAACACAGTAGGATGTGGTGGTAAAGGAGGAGTATGGTATGCTTACCTTCATTGGTCACAGTATTGAGTACAGAGGTTTGCATGTCATGTTGTGACTGAATGAACCTTTATTCGGCCATGTTTGGAATGTTCCGTGTCGTTCTCATCGACACAACACAGGAAGGATGTGAAGGTTTTGGGGAGGTTACAACAAAGGGTTGACAGAATGTTGCCTGGATGAGAATGTGTTTACTGTAAGGAGGTTGGACGCAGTGGGATTATTTTGCGTGAGTATCGGAGACTGAGGGGTGACCTGGTACAGGTATATAGCATTAGGAAAGGCGTGAATAGTGTGGATAGTTGGAATGCTTCTTCCAATGTAGAAATATCAAATACTAGGGCGCATCGGTTTAAGGTGAGAGTGAGAAGTTTAAAGTGAGATGAATGAGGCCAGATTTCTTTACCGAGAGAGTAGAAGCTGCTCAGGAGGTGGGAGAGGTGGCAATGAGAGCAAAGCTTTGAAGTGGCATTTAGACAGAAAAATGAACAGGCAGAGAATAGAGGGATATTGCCCATGTGCAGGTAGATGGGATTAGTTTAGAATAGCATCATGGTCAGCACAGCCATGGTGGGCTGAAGGGCCTATTACTGTGCTGTACTGCTCGATTTTCTAACTTCATGGCATCTACCCTGTCAAAGCCCCTCACAATCCTGGATGTTTCATTCAATTTCTCTTCCATTCTTGAAAAACCCCAATAGGTTCAAGGTCAATCTACTCCAACTCTTCTCATTGGAAAATCCCGCCAACTCCAGGATCAACTGAGTGAACCTTCCCTGGCCTGCCTCTAATACAAGAATGTCTTTCCTTAGGGCACGCATACTGTTCATTATAATCTAGGTATGGCCTGACTTGCACCTTGCATCGTTTTAGCAAGACCTTCCTATATTTAGACTCCATTCCCTCTGAAATGAATGCCAGCATTTGATTTGCCTTCTCTATTACCTGCTGACACTGTAAACTACCTTTTACAGATTGATTCACAAGGATTCCCAAAACCCTTTGTGCAGTCAGTCTGAAACCAAACGGTGTTAACCTCACAGTAAGTCGGGAACGTGTTGGAGTGTATTTTAAAGGTTATGACAATAAATGATAACTGGATGCTTAGAAACAATGGGAGACGCATGATTTTATAAAAGGGGAATATTTTTAAATCTGTTGGATTCTATATTTTGGTGTGACCATAAATGGCAGAATAGTTAAGGCTGAAGGAGGCTAGTAGTGATCGAGGGATATTTGAAATTTCAGAAGCATTTTGACAGTATTCAACCAGGTCTTAAAATTAACTCGTGAGAGAATAGGGCCCCTGAAAGGTCAATGAGGCTGTCTGTGTGGAATCACTGCTGATGGGGGAGATACTGAACAAATATTTTGCGTTAGTATTTACTACGGAGAAAGACATGGAAGCTCGGGAACTTGGGAAAATGCATAGTGATGTCTTGAACAGAGTTCACATTGGAGAACAGGAGGTGCTGGATGGCTTAAAATGCAAAAAAAACGCCAGATAAAACCTTGGGAAATGATTAGATGTATCCCAGTACCTAGTGAGAAGCGAGGGAGGAAACTACCGAATCCCTCGCAGAGATGTTTGTGTCATCGTCAGCCATTACAGACCAGTGAGACTGATGGCAGCGGTCGGTAAGTCTTTGGAGTTGATTCTGATAGAAAGGATCATTGTGCATTTGGAAAGGCAAGGACAGACTAATGATAGTCAGCTTGGCTTTGTGCACGGGAAATCATGCCTCAAACCTGAGTGTAGAGATAGACAAGTGACAGATCAAAGCAGAGCAGTACATGATGTCCACTTTAACTTTAGCGAGGCCCTTCATAACGTTCTGCATGGCAGACTGGTTAGTAAGTTTAGATCACACATTACCAGGGTGCGCTCACCAATTGGATGCAAAATTGGATTGACGGTAGGAGACAGAGTGTGTTCATAGAGGGTTGCAGTTCAACTGCAGGCCTGTGACCAACAGTGTGTCATGGGGTTCGGTGGTGGATCACTGTTGTGAATCATTGATATAAATGGTTTGGATAATAATACAGGAGTCATGGTTAGCAAGTTTGTGAGTGACAATGAAATTAGTGGTAAAGTGGACAGTGAAGAGGGTTATCCAAGAGTACAATGGGATCAACAGTACTGCTGGGGCAATGAGTTGAGGAATAGCAGGTGGAGAAATGCAATATGTTGCATTCTGGTAAAGCAGACCTGGCTGGACTTTTACAGTTAATGTTTGGACCCTGGGTAGTATTGCCAATCAGTGACCCAGGGATGCAGGTACACAGTTCTTTGAAAGTAGCATTGCAGGTAGACAGGCTGGTGGAGCAGGCGTTTGGGATACTTACCTTCATTGGTTACAGCATTGAGAGTAGAAGTTGGGATGTCAGATTGTATCTGTAAAGGACATTAGTGAGGTCACCATATAAGCATTGTTGATTATCTGGATAAACTCAACATGTTCACGTATGTCCTTTAGGGATGGACATCTGACATTCTTACCTGGTCTGGCTCACATGTGACTCCAGTCCCACAGCAATATGGCTGACTCTGAGCTGCCTCTGGGCAATTATCAGTAGGGCAATGTATGTTGATCCATCCGGTGACATCCTCAGGCCATGAATGAATCAATGAGAATACATATGTCCATCCCTACCTTTGCAACAGCTCTAGCTGCAGCAATTCGTACTGGCTTTATAACATTGTTCAGGCCTTTGCCCCTCTCTGTAACACTCTCACCACTCCAGTACCTTCCCCTCTCCCTGTTCCTATCATCTGATTAAACGCTGGCAACGTTTCCTCTTCCTACTGCACTCCTGCTCGGAGACTCCCTAGCGATCTCTTTAACAAATGTGTCCACATTTCTAAATTTTGGCTTCTTCAGAATTGATAGGATTTTTTCATCTCTTAATCAAATCTGGTAACTCCTGGGAATTACTGGGCCAAGACATTCCAAAGTGGGGGAGGAGCACTGGGAAGGTGTCGAGCACCTCGAGCCTTGCTGTGGGGAAAATGGGAAACCAGGAGAAAACAGCACAAGGAGCTCGCTGTCACAACGACGCCCCACCCACCCCCTTCCCATGGCCATCTTCTATCCAAAGTGTAACAAAGTCTGTGGAAGGACACATCGGTCTGTACAGACTCCCCCTGAGAGTGGAAAAGTGATGACTGTAGATGCTGGAGATCAGAGCTGAAAATATGTTGCTGGAAAAGCGCAGCAGGTCAGGCAGCATCCAAGGAGCAGGAAAATTGACGTTTCGGGCATTCCTGAAGAAAGAAGACTTTGTTTATTTACCCTCTCCATGCCCCTCATAATTTTGTAAACTTCTATAAGGTCATCCCTCAACCTCCGACGTTCCGAGGAAAACAGCCCCAGCCTGTTCAGCCTCTCCCTATATCTCAAATCCTTCAGCCCTGGCAACATCCTTGTAAATCTTTTCTAAACCCTTTCAAGTTTACCAACATCCTTCCGATAGTAAGGAGAACAAAGTTGCATGCAATGTTCTAACTGTAGACTAACCAATATGCTGTACAGTCACAACATGACCTCCCAGCTCATGTACTCAATACTCTGACCAATAAAGGAAAGCATACCAAACGCCGCCTTCACTATCCTATTTCCCTGCGACTCCACTATCAAGGAAATATGAACCTGCACCCCAAGGTGTCTTGGTTCAGCAACATTCCCTAGGAACTTACCATTAAGTGTACAAGTCCTGCTAAGATTTCCTTTACCAAAATGCAGCACCTCGCATTTATGGGAATTAAAATCAAAGTGCTACTTTTTTTTGGATCTTACGGTCGGATAAAAGATTGGCATATTATCATGGCCGAAGGGTCTTGTTCCGTACTGTTCTGTGTTCTACATGTCGGATAGTAAACTGGGTAATAAGCTCAGATCAGTGTAAAAGGATATGGCATTCAGGAGGAGTTAGTCAACTGGACAGAAAATTGGGCTTGATGGTAGGAGACTGAAGGTGATGGGAGACATATTGTTTTTCTGAATGGAGGCATGTGACCAGCGGAGTAGTGGGTCCACTGTTGTTTGTCATTTGGATAAATGGTTTGGATGGGAATATTGTTATGTAAGTTAAGTAAGTTTTTTGGTTGACAATGAAATTGGTGGTAAACTAAACAGTGATGAAGGGTATCTGTGATGCCACAGGATGAACAGTACTGCTGGGATAGTGGGCTGAAGAATAGCCGATGGAGTTTAATAAGATAAATGTGAAATGTTCCATTTTGGTGAAACAAACCAGGGTGGGACTTGTACAGTTAATGTTTGGGACCTGGGGAGTGTTGTCAGTCAGTGATCCAGTGACCCAGGTACACAATTCTTAGAAAGTGGTGTCACAGGTAGACAGGCTGGTGAAGCAGGCGTTTGGGATGGTTACCTTCATTGGGCAGAGCATTAAGAGTAGGAGTTGGAACGTCATGTTGTATATGTACACGAGATTGGTCAGGTCACCATAAAAGCATTGTTGATCAGTGGGAAGAACTCATCTGGTTCACTGACCTCCTTTTGTGTAGAACATCTGACATTCTAACCTGGCCTGGCTATCATGTGACTCCAGACCCATTGCAATATGGCTAACTCTGAGCTGTCCTCTGGGTAATTAGCAGTGACACCCACATCCCATGAATGAATAAATAAAAATTGCATATTTCCCTCCCTACCTCTGCAAACACCTCCAGCTGTAGCAATTCATACTGGCTTTGTAACACCGTTCATGACCTGACCACACTCTGTAACACTCTTACCACCTCCAGCACCTTCACCTCTCCCTGTTCCTATTGTGACATTAAACCCTGACACTGATTTCCCTTCCCACTGCCCAACTCCTGCTAGCAGACCCTTTGAAATCCCTTGAACACTTACTCCTAAAACGCTCTCTCAGTTCAGGATTTTAAGTACTTTTTGGTGATCTTCTCAGCCTCATAATCTAATATGATACATTTTGTCCTGAGTGAGGGAAAGGTGTGAGTTTTTTGTTGAGGTTTTGTCTGTTTCAATGGAATGTTCTTTTTTTGAGTGATTTACAATGTTCCCTCAAACTCATGAAATCCCACACATTATATTCCTTCTTAACAATCCGATCATCTTGGTTGGCTACTTTGAGGGATCTATGGACTTGGAAGCCAAGATCCCTCTGTTCCTCCACACTGCAAAGGATCCTGCCTTTAACCCAGAATTCTGCAATCAAATTCAATTTTCTAAAATGAATGACTTCACACTTTTCCAGATTGAAATCCATCTGCTACTTCTCAGCATCTTGTCAATGTCCGTTGCAACCTACAACAGACCTCCACACTGTCAACCACTCCACCAATCTTCGTGTCATTGGCAAACTCACTAACCCACTCTTCCACTCACACATCCAACTTTTTCATCACATCACAAAGAGCAGAGGTACTGTAAACACTCCCTGCAGAAAACCACTGGTCACTGAGCTCCAGGACGAATGGTTTCTATCTATCATCGCCCTCTGTTTTCTGTGGGCCAGTAATCCCGTATTCAGACAGACAGGTTTCCTTGTATCCCATGCCTCCGTACTTTCTGAATGAGCCATAAAAGGTGTTTCGTCACATTCTCAAAAGATTCAATAAGATTTGTAAGGCATGACCTGTCCCTTACAAAACCATGCTGACTATCTGTAATCAAACTATGGTTTTCCAAGGAATAATAAATCCTGTCTCCCAGAGTCCTCTCCAATAATCTGCACACCACAGACATAAGACTGACAGGTGTGCAATTCCCAGGATTATCCCTATTCCCCTTCCTGAACAAGGGAATAATATTTTTCTGCCTCCAATCATCTGGTCCGACTCTAGTGGACAGTGCGGGGGCAAACGTCATCACCAGGTGCTCAGTAATCCATTCCCTCGCTTTGTGTAGTAACTTTGGACGCATCCTGTCTGGTTCAGTGACTTATCTATCCTTATCTTTTACAAACTTCTCAGCACATCCTCCTTCTTAACACCCACCTGTTCACGTACGTCGGCCTGTTTCATGCTGTCCTCACAAATGACAAGGTCCCTCTCAGCAGTGAATACTGAGACATAGTATTCATTAAGGACTTCCCTTACCTCCTGTGACTCCAGGCTCAATTTCCTTCCTCAATCCCAGATTGGTCTTATCCTCACTCTCGCCACGCTCTTCTTCCTCGCATAAGTGGAGAATGCCTTACGGTTTTCCTTAATCCTTCCCAACAATGCTTTATCATTCCCCCTTCTAGTTGCCCTAAGTCAATTCCTCAGTTCCTTCCTGGTACCTTCAGAGAATCCCTACAGTGTGGAAACATGCCATTTGACCCAACACCTCCATATTAAGCCTCCAAACAGTATCCAACCCAGCCCCATTCACCCACCCTATTATTCTCCATTTGCCCTGACTAATGCGCCAAGCCTACCCATCCGTGAACACTATCGGTAATTTAGCATTCCTGAGTCAACTAAGCTGCACATCTTTGGGCTGTGGGAGGTAACCGGAGCATCTGGATGAAACCCACGTCGACAGAGGGAGAACGTATAAAGTCCACACAGACTGTCGCCTGAGGCGGGAATCGAAATGGAGTCCGTGGCGCTATGAGGTCGCAGTGCTCACCACTGAGACACCGTGCCACCCAATGTAACTCTCTGGAGCCCTGTCTGATCCTTGCTTCCTCAACCTTAAGTGAGCTTCCTTCTTCCTCTTGACTAGATGCTAAAGTCATGTGGACAACGTTTACTGCTCTGCCTTTATCTATCTTTCGCCACCTCCTCGAAGAGTCAATCCGGTTTGTGAAACATGGTTTCCCACTCACAAAGCCATGCAGATTATCTTGGATCAGCCCTTGCCTTTGTAAATAGAAGGAGCTCCTTTCTCTCAGAATCTCCTCCAACAGCTTCTCCATCACTGGGCTCACTGGGCTGTAATTACCTGGCTTTTCCCTGCAGCCGTTAAGTGATGGAACAGTATTAGCCAACCTCTAGCCTTCCAACATCTCACTGTGTCTGTTGATAATATAAATATCTCTTTTAGGGAATCTGTAATCTCTTCCATCGCTTCCATTAATACTTTAGGATTGACCTAAAGAGCTACTGAGGATTGATCTACCTTTGTTTGTTTTAAGATTCCAGCACTTTCTCTTCTCTGGTGAGGATTCTTTCCAACACATCATTATTTATTTCCTCAAGTTCCCAAGTTTCCATGTCTTTCGCCACAGTGAAGTCTCCTCTGGTTCCACACATGGGTGACCTTATTGATCTTTAAGGGGCCCTATTCTCTACCACGTTACTCTTTAGCCCTTATTGAAACTTGCATAAAGGGGTCCGATAAGTCAAATACACCATATCCCCTATACCACTCCACCCATTCTACACCCTTACAATTCTGCCATTTATATTCACACCAATAAATTAAATCCAACAGATTCAAAAACAAATTCTCTTTTATCAAATGTGTTTCTGAGTGGCCAGTTATTGTATATTGACATATCCTTTCCAACAATTTTAGTTTGCTCCGGATGTACTGTCACGCTAACACTATTTGGTTTCAGACCGACACCAGAAAGAGTTGAGGGAGTTCTTGTTTATCAATCTGAAAAAGGTAGCTTACAGAGTCAGCAGGTAATAGCGAAGGGAAATCCAGCATCTGCAGTCCTCACGTTTTCCTCAAACACCTCACTGAAGTCCATATAGATCACATCTACCGCTCAGCCCTCATTAGTCCTCTTTGTTACTTCTTCAAAAAACTCAATCAAGTTTGTGAGACAGGATCTCCCACGCACAAAGCCATGTTGACTGTCCCTAATCAGTCCTTGCCTTTCCCAATACATGTGCATCCTGTCCCTCAGGATTCCCTCCAACAACTTGCCCACCACCGACGTCAGGGTCACAGCTCTGTAAATCCCTGGCTTGTCCTTACCACACTTCTTAAACAGTGGCACCACGTTTGCCAACTTCCAGTCTTCCGGCGCCTCACCTGTGACAATCTGTGATACAAATATCTTAGCAAGAGGTCCAGTGATCACTTCTCTAGCTTCCCACAGAGTTCACGGGTACATCTGTTCAAGTCCTGGGAATTTGTCCACCTTTATGCATTTCAAGACATCCAACACTTGCTCCTCTGTAATATGGACATTTTGCAAGGTGTCACCATCTATTTCCCTACATTCTATATCTTCCATATCCTTTTCCACAGTACATACAGATGCAAAATACTCGTTTAGTATCTCTGTCTTTTAAACATTGTAATTGTACCCACATCCACCCCTTCCTGAGGAAGTTCATTCCACAATGAAAACACCATCTATGTAACAAGTTGCCCCCATGTCTTTTTTTTGAACATCTCTCTCTTCTAATCTCTAAAATGTGGTCCTTCCTCTTGAGAGTCCCCATCCTGTGGAAAAGACAACTACCATTAAATCGATCTATATACCTCATTTTTAAAAATAAACTTTTCTAACATCACGTCTCAACCTCACGGCTCCAGTGAAAAAAGACTCAGCCGATCCAGCCATTTTTCAGAACTCAAGCCTTCCATACCTAGCAACATCCTGGTAAATCTCTTCTGAACCCCCTGCAGCTTAATAATATCCTCTGCATAACTGGGCGATCAGAACTGGATGGAGTTTTGCAGAACAGGCCTCACAAATGTCTCTGCAATCTCAGCAGGACATCCCAAATCCTCTACTCAATGGACTGAGCAATAGTCAGGCATGCCAAGCACTGCCTTGTCCATCCTGTGATGCAAACTTCAAGAATTATGTACCTGAACCCGGAGGTCCCTCTGCTCTAAAACACTAACTGAGACCCGAACATAAATTGTATAAGCTCTACCCTTGTTTGTTTTACCAAGTGCACTACCTTGCATTTATTCAGATTGAATTCCATCTACCGTTTTCAGCCCATTCACTCATTTCATCAAGATCCCTTTGTAATCTCAAAAAACCTCCTTCACCGCCCATTATGCCACCCTCCAGCCTTTCCAGCAGATCACACATGGCTGTCAATGGTACACATATCTTTGCTCGGGGCTCCACAATGTCTTCCCTAGCATCCCACAGTGTCCTGTGATACACTTAATCAGGTCCTGGGGCTTTCCATATCTTTATGTTTTAAAACCTTCCTTAACATGCACTCTTTTCAAGTCATAGAGAGGTTCAGCATGGAAACATCCCTTCGGTCCAACTCGTCCATGCTGACCAGAAGATGTAAATAAATCCATCCTATTTACCAGCATTTGGTCCATGTACATCTAAACCATTATTATTCATATACCCATCCAAATATCTCTTGAATGTTGTCATATTATCAGTATCTGCTACTTTCTCTCTCAGCTCATTCCATACACAAATCATCATGTGCATAAAAAAGCTGTCCCTTCAGTGCCGTTTAAACTTTTCCCTTTAATCTTAAACCTATTCCATCTAGTTTTGGACTCTCCAACCCCTGGGAAAAGACCTTGACTGTTTACCCAATCCATACAACCCATGTTTATATAAACCTCTGTCAGGTCACCCCTCTGTCTCCAATGCTCCAGGGAAAATAACCCCAGCTTATTCACCAACAACCCGGGCAACATCTTGTAAATCTTTTCTGAACACATTCAAATTTCACAACATGCTTCCTATAGCGGGGAGACTGGAATTGCAGAATACTCCAATTATGGTCTAACTTATTACTCGTGTTCCCTGAGTTGCTCAGTCTTTGCCCACAGTAAGTTCTGGAGGGAAAAATGTGTTTCAGGTCATTGCCATATTCTGTGGTTCCACACATCAATGGTCTCATTGATCTTTAAGGGACACTATTTTGTCTCGAGTTACTCTTTTACTCAATATATTTATACAATCACTTTTGGATTCTCCTTATCGTTCTCTGCCAAGGCTATTGCATGTACACTTTCTGATTTCCTGATTTCTGATTTCTACCAAAGTGTATTCCTAAAGTCCCTGTGATCCTCAGGGATTCCCTTGATCCAGCTGGCTATACCTGACATGTGCCCCCTTTTCCTTTACCAGCCCATCAATAGACAGCCAGTGTTTCCGAATGCAGTCAGCATTGACCTGCACACAAACAGGGACATGCTGGTGGTGATCGCTCAACATATCTCACTTTTAAAATATTCTAACTTGCCAGAGTTCCCTTTCCCTGCACATAGACTCCCCAAACACCTTTTGAAAGTTCCTGGCTAATATTATCAAGATTGGTCAGGCCCCATTTTATAACTTGAACTTGTGGACCAGGCCTGTCCTGTTCCATCGCTGTTTTCAAACTAATAGAACTGTGGTCACTTTGGCAAAATGCTTTCCCACTCACCCCTCAGTCCCTTTTCCTACCTTGTTTCCCAAAGGGAGGTCAGGTTTTTCCCCTTTTTCTTTTCAGGCCATTTACATATTGATTGGGAGTTTTTGGAACGCAATTACCAAATTCCTCCCTTGCAAACACTGAACACTGGCAGACCCAGTCTAGGTTTGGAAAGTTAAAAAACCCCAACATATTTTTATGATTGATATTTGAGATTTCCTGATGTGTTTGTTCCTCAGTCTGCCACTAATTATTCAGGGTCAGTAAGACAATCGTGTCAGGGTGATGACCAATTCTTATTTCTCAGTTCCACTAACATAGCTTCACTGGGTGATCCCACAGGAATATCCTCTCTAAGTACTGCTGTAATGATCCATGCAATCAAAACCCACAACCACGTGTCCTCTCTTTCCTCCCTTTCGATACTTCCTGTAGCATCTCCACCTTGAAACAATGAGTTGCCAGTCCTTTCCCTCCCTCAGCTGTGTTCTTGGAAGAACTATAATCTCCCAGTCCCATGTTCCAATCCATGCCCTGAGTTCAGCTTCCTTAGCTGTCAGGCCCCTTGCATTGAAATGAACGCAGTTTAATCATCAGCTCCCCTGCTCCCCTCCATTTCCTGCTATATTCTTGCCTGCCTTGTCTGCTGAAATTGCTGTCTTTAACTCGTGCACCAACCTCAATCTTCTTTCTGGCCTAACGACTGTTTAGGGTGCAACACCCTGCCAGATTAGATTATATCCTTTCAAGCAGCTCTAACAATTCGTCCCACCATGATATGACTCCCCCACCTTCTCCCAGTTCAGGTCCACTTGTGCTACACCTTCAGACATCCAGAGACTTGTCCACCAAGGTCCCGCTGTTACTCGGTACTCCAGTAGGACCTACCCTTCATGATGTATATCCTTCGCTTATGAGACTTCCCACAGTGAATTACCTCACAGTGATCAGAAATAAACTCCATCTGCCATTAGTCTGCCCAGTTTATCATCTGATCGATATCTGACTGTAGCCTGAGACCATGCTCCTCACCTTTCATGTCATCTGTACACCTACTAATGGTTCCTGCTGCTTTCATATCGGAGTTATTATTCCACAGAATAACCAGCAATGGTTCCTGCACAGATCCCTGTGGTAGACCCACTGGTGAAAGAATTTCCAACACGAATAAGTCTATCCACTAATTTTGTATCCAAATTACCAACTTGTTGGATGCCAGTTGATCTTTACCTTTGGACCAGCCTTCCATGAGGGACCTTGTCAAAGGTCTTATTCAAGTCCATGTAAACCACACCGTCTGAACTGCCCTCATCAATATTTTTAGACAACATTTCAAAAAAACTGAACTGAATTCCTCAGACAGTATCTCCCTCTACCAAATCCGTGATGCCACTGCCGAGGTGACCCTTACCTTTGGAAGTGTTGATTCATCCTCACAATTGTTTCCAATAATTTCCCTCCCCCTGCTGTCAGACTATCTGCTCTGTAATTACCTGGCCTATCCCTGCTGCTCTTCTTGAACAAAGGAACCACATTAGCGATCCTCCAGTCATTCAGCACTTCACCTGTGTCCAGCAAAGTATTAAATATATCCACCAGGGCCCCAACAATCTCCTCCCTCATCTCCCATAGCAGCCCAGGATACATTTCATTGGGCACTGGGGATTTCTCCACCTTTATGCCTATGAAAACATTTAATATCTCCTCCTTTTTGATCTTCACATGTTCTAGAACATCACCATCCTCACTGAAATCCCCGGGTACAATGCCTTTCTCCGGTTTGAATACAGAGGGGAAGTATTCATTGAAGAACTCACCTCCTTCCTCTGGCTCCATGCACAGATTGTCCCTTTGGTTTCCAACAAGCCTCGCTGTTTACATGGGAATCCTCGTGCTCCAACTATACTCATTAAATACCTTGTGGCCTCTCCTTAACAGTATCTGCCAAGGATACATCATGCCCATTATTTGCCTGTCATTTTAAGGATCCCCTTTCACTCTCTATACGTTGGTCGGTCTTGCCTGTTTTCATCGCATTGTACTTCCTTTATCCAGCTCAGAATATCACTTGACCAGTATTCACTGGAGTTATTCCTTCGTCATTCACTCTTCACAGAACACACTGGCCTTGAATTCTCCCTGTATCACTTTGACATACTTCCTCTTTCTGAATATGAACCCAACAGAAAATAGTTCCTCACAGTCTGTGTTTGCCAGATCCTGTCTCGTGATCGTGATAATGCCCAGTGACGGTGATATTCCAATGATTAGGGGGCTTCCACAAATTTGGCGTCTTCACATCTGTCCTATCCTTATATTTTTCCAAAATGACTTTGAAAGCTAGTGTTATGACCACTATCACCAAAACACTGTAAAAATCCTTATGTCTGTCATCTTGTCCAGCACCTACAGCCCACTCTGTAACATCCAGCCCTTACTGACCTCCCCATCTGTGTACCTTCCTCCAGCCTCTCCAGCACATGATGTCACTGTAACCTTCTCCAGTCCCAACAGCACTCCATACTGTCCTCTAGCACCTCATTACCGCAAACCTTCCACCATCCATTTCACCTCACTGTCTGTACAGAGTCCTCCAGTTCCTACATAGTTTCCGACCAACACTCCCTTTGTGTAACGTTCTGAAGCCACTAGAATGCTCCCGAGATCTGTAACCATGCCCCCTCTCTCTCTTCAATCTTCTCTGTCTCTGTGGCTAACACCCATCATTACAATGTTCCTTACCTTTGACCACCTCCAGTCAGTACTAGCGTACCTAGCTCTCGAGCATCCTGCAGCCACTAAAACCATCCATGTGTCTGAAATGTCCTCTCAATTGTTGTAACAACTCTCATTCCCACAACTGCCTCTGTCCATAAACTCAGGCAGTGCATAGAATCCTTGCTAACTCAGTAACCTCACCCAGTGTATACAACTCTGAGTATAAATAACTTCATCCAGTCTTCCCAACTGTCCCTACTTCTAATTGTCGAGAGAACCCACAACCCTCCCTATTGCGTTAACTTCCTCCAGTCCCTCTCATGGACGCCATCTATGTTAACCTCCTCCAGTCCCTCTCATGGACACCACCTGTTCCTGAATATATTTTCCTCCTGTTCCAATAAACCCTTGTGAACTTTGTGATCTAGTCCAATCTCTGCAGTGCTCTGTATAATCAGCCTCATTGTGCCTGGAACCTGGCTTCAATTCCAGCCTTGGCCGACTGTCTGTTGGACGTTGCATGTTCTTCCCCCCCCCCCCCCCCCCCCCAACTTACTGTGTGGGTTTCTTCTGGGTGCTCTGGTTTCCTGCCAAAGCCCAACATTTGCACGATACGTGGATTGGTCATCATAAATTGACTGTCGTATTCAGGCAAATATGGTTTAGGTGAGTTCACCACGAGAAATGCAGGGTTTATTGGACAGGGAGAGGGATGGGTCTGGTTAGGATGCTCTTTCGGGGATTGGTGTGGACTTGTTGTGCCAAATAGCCTGTTTCCACACTGTGAAGATTCTATTCAGGTTATTGTCCAGTCCTGTCAACCATCCCTGTCTCTTGAACCTTGCCTCATCCCCAATACTCTCCTGATATGTCTAATCTCCAACAGTCTCTAAAACACTCCTTAGCGATGTAAGCTTCTCCATTCCTTACCACGATCGATATGACTGTCACCTCTTCCTGCTTTTAGAACCCTCTCTATAAGTATTGTCATTCGTTACATCACTCCTAATCACTGTTCCATCCTGAAACCCCTAAAAACATTTATATTTCAGTAAACCCATCTGGACTGTCTATACTTCCTTTTGACAGTCCCGTTCTGATACTTTCTCTATATCAAAAAAGTCATTAAGTGTAGGTAACCCTTATTATTGTAACCTCCCTCTAGCCTTACAGCACTGAGGATCTGTCGAAGCTCTTTTCAAACCGACAGCCATCTGTGTCTGTAATCTCCTCCACTCCCAATAATTCATTCTCTCTGAGCTCCTCTGCAGTCCATTAAACATTGAAAAAAGTGAGGACTGCAGATGCTGGAGATCAGAGCTTAAAAATGTGTTGCTAGAAAAGCGCAGCAGGTCAAACAGTAACAAAGGAGCAGGAGAATCGAAGTTTCAGGCATAAGCCCTTCTTCAGGAATGAGGAGGGTGTGCTAATCAGGTTAAGATAAAAGGTAGGGAGGAGGGTGTTGGGAATGCGATAGGTGGAAGGAGGTTAAAGTGAGGGTGATAGGCCGGAGATGGGTTGGGGGCGGAGAGGTCGGGAAGAAGATTGCAGGTCAAGAAGGTGGTGCTGAGTCTGAGGGTTGGGACTGAGAAAAGGTGGGGGGAGGGGAACTGAGGAAGCTGGAGAAATCTGCATTCATCCCTTGTGGTTGGAGGGTTCCTAGGCTGAAGATGACGCACTCTTCCTCCAGGCGTCGTGTTGCCATAGTCTAGCGGTGGAGGAGGCCAAGGACTTGCATGTCCTTGGCGGAGTGGGAGGTGGAGTTAAAGTGTTCAGCCACGGGGCGGTTGGGTTGGTTGGTGCGGGTGTCCCAGAGGTGTTCTCTGAAACGTTGCACAAGTAGGCGGCATGTCTCCCCAATGTAAAAGAGGCCACATTGGGTGCAGCGGATGCAGTAAAGATGTGTGTGGAGGTGCAGGTGAATTTCTCATGGATATAGATGGATCCCTTGGGGCCTTGGAGGGAAGTCAGGTGGGAGGTGTGGGCGCAAGTTTTGCAGTTCTTGCGGTTGCAGGGGAAGGTGCCGGGTGTGGAGGTTGGCTTGGTGGGGGGTGTGGATTCGACAAGGGAGTCGCGGAGGGAGTCGTCTTTCCGGAATGCTGATGGGGTGGGGAGGCAAATATATCCTTGGTGGTGGGGTCCATTTGGAGGTGGTGGAAATGGCGAAGGATGAAACGATGTATCTGGGGGTTGGTGTGGTCATAGTTGAGGACCAGTGGGGTTCTGTCCATGTGGCGATTGGAGGGACGGGGTTCAAGGGTGGAGGAGCGGGAAGTGGAGGGGATGCGGTGGAGAGCATCGTCAACCACGTCTGAGGGGAAATTGCGGTCCTTGAAGGAGGCCATCTGGGTTGTTCGGTATTGGAAATGGTCCTCCTGGGAGCAGATGCGGTGAAGCCGAAGGAATTGGGATTATGGGATGGCATTTTTACAGGGGCCAGGGTGGGAGGAGGTGTAATCTAGGTAGCTGTGGGAGTCAGTCGGATTATAGTAAACGTCCGTGTTGAGTCGGTCGTCCAAGATAGAAATGGAGAGGTCTAGGAAGGGGAGGGAGGAATCTGAGATGGTCCAGGTAAATTTGAGGTCGGGGTGGAAGGTGTTGGTAAAGTGGATGCACTGTTGAACCTCCATGTGGGAACATTAGGTAACACCGATGCATTCATCAATGTAGCGGAGGAAAAGGTGGGGGGGTGGTGTCAGTGCAGCTGTGGAAGATGGACTTTTCCATATATCCAACGAAGAGGCAGGCATTGCTGGGGCCCATGCGGGTACCCATGGTTACTCCTTTGGTTTGGAGGAAGTGGGAGGATTGGAAAGAGAAGTTGTTCAGAGCGAGGACCAGTTCAGCCAGTCGAAGGATGGTGTCAGTGGAAGGGTACTGGTTGGAACGGCGGGAAAGGAAGAAGCGGAGGGCTTTGAGTCCTTCGTGATGGGGGATGGAGGTGTATAGGGATTGGATGTCCATGGTGAAGATAAGGCGTTGGGGACCGGGGAAGCGAAAATCATGGAAGATGTGGAGGGTGTGGGTGGTGTCCCGAACGAAGGTGGGGAGTTCTTGGACTACGGGGTAGAGGGCCGTGTCAAGGTATGCAGAGATGAGTTTGGTGGGGCAGGAGCAGGCTGAGACAATGGGTCGGCCGGGGTAGTCAGGTTTGTGGATTTTGGGCAGGTGGTAGAAATGGCCGGTGCTGGGTTGTGAGTCGATGACGTTGGAGGCGGTGGATGAGAGATCCCCTGAGGTGATGAGGTTATGGATGGTCTGGGAGATGATGGTTTGGTGGTGGGAGGTGATGTCATGGTCAAGGGGGCAGTAGGAGGAGGTGTCCGCGAGCTGGCGTTTAGCCTCAGAGTGTAAAGATTGGTGCGCCAAACTACCACCGCACCTCCCTTGTCTGTCGGTTTGATAGTGAAGTTGTGGTTGGACCAGAGGGAGTGGAGGTCTGCACGTTCTGAGGGTGAGAGATTGGAGTGGGTGAGAGGGGTGGACAGGTTGAGGTGGTCAATGTCGCGGCGGCAGTTGGCTATGAAGAGATTGAGGGTGGGTAAGAGGCCAGCACAGGGTGTCCAGGTGAATGGGGTGTATTAGAGGTGGGAGGAGAAGTCGTCCGAGTGTGGATGAGAATCCTGGTTGAAGAAGTAGGCACGGAGGGGAAGGCGGCAGAAGAAGTGCTCGAGGTCTCGCCGCGTGTTGAAATCGTTAATTCGGGAGCGTAGGGGTATGAAGGTGAGACCTCTGCTGAGGACTGATCGTTCATCCTCAGGGCTGGGGAGGGCTGGAGAAATGGTGAAAATATGGCAGGGCTGGCAGTTAGGACCTGGGACCTGGTGTGGGGCTGGAGTTGGGCATGGGGGTGGAGTTGGGTGTGGGGGCAGAGATCGGAGTGGGGCGGAGATGCATGCGGCGTGGTCGTTGTGCAGGTGAGTGATACATCGTGATGTCTTGAACAGAATACACATTGGAGAACAGGAGGTGCTGGCTGTCTTCAAATGCAAGATGTTTTATAAAACCGTGCGAGATAATCAGATGTATCCCAGCACCTTGTGAGAAGCGAGGGAGGAAATTACACGTCCCCTCACAGAGACTTTTGTATCAGCGACAGCCACTACAGACCAGTGAGGCTGATGGCAGAGGTGGGTAAGTTGTTGGAGGAGATTCTGAGTGAAAGGGTCATCATGCATTTGGAAAGGGAAGGAATGATTAGCGATAATTAGCGTGGCTTTGTGTGTGGAAAATGCTGACTGAGTGTTTTTGGAGGTAGATAATTAATAGATAAAGGCAGGACAGTAGATATCTCCGTGGACTTTAGCAAGGCCTTTGTCAAGGTTCTGCATGGCAGACTGGTTAATAAGTTTAGATCACACATAACCAGAGAGTGTTCACCAACTGGATACAAAACAGGATTGACGATAGGAGACAGAGCGTGTTCATAGAGGGTTGCTGCTCAAACTGCAGGCCTGTGACCAATGGTGTGCCGTGGGGTTCAGTGTTGGGTCACTGTTATGCATCATTTATATAAACGTTTTGGATGATAATGCAGGAGTCATGGTTAGCAAGTGTGTGAGTGACACTGAAATTGGTGGTTAAGTGGACAGTGAAGAAAGTTAGCTAACAGTACAATTGGTTCAACAGTACTGCTGGGCCAGTGAGGTTAGGGCTATCAGGTGGAGAAAAGCACGCTGTTACATTTTGCTCAGGCAAACCAGCACTGCACTTGTTATGTTCTTGCCCTGGGTATTGTTGTCAAATAGAGAGACGTAGGGATGCAGGTACAAGGTTCTTTGAACGTGGCGTCACAGGTAAACAGGCTGGTGAAGCAGGTGTTCAGGAAGGTTACTTTCATTTGGCAGAGCATTGAGAGTCTGAGTCGGGATGTCATGTTGTGTCTGTACAAGACATTAGTGAAGCCACTATAATAACATTGTTGATTATGTGGAAAAACTTCACTAGTTCACTCATGTCCTTGAGGGAAGGACACCTGACATTGTTACCCTGTCTGGCTGACATTTGACTCCAGACCCACAGCAATATGGCTGACCCTGAGCTGCCTCTAGGCAAGTAGCAGTGGGTAATGTATGCTGGTCCAGGCAGTGACATCCTCGACCCATGAATGAATAAATAAAAATACATACTTCCGTCGCTTACCGCTGCAAACCCCTCCAGCTGCAGCACTTTGCACTGGCATTGTTACATTGTTCAGGCCCTTGTCCCTCTCTGTAACACTGTCACTACCTTCAGAGTCTTCAACTCTCCCTGTTCCTATCATTTCATTAAACCCTGAAAATGTGTCCTCTTCCTACAGTTTTCTTCCTACTAATCGACACGGAGTGATCCCTTTAACAAATGCTTCCCTATTTCTGAAGCATTGATGTCTTCAGAATTGTTAGGATTTTTTGTCTTCCAAGCATCCCTTACTCAAATCTGGTAAATCCTGGGAATTACTGGGCCAAGACCATCCACAGTGAGGGAGGATCATTGGGAAGGTGTTGAGCCATACGAAAGCCCCACCCACCCCTTCCCATGGCCACCTTCTGCTCCAAGTGTAACAGAGTCCGTGGAAGGCCACATCGGTCTGTACACCCACCTACAGAATCCCCCTGAGAGTGGGAGAGAGTCAGCCTCGTCTGTGGCACACCGCCAATGAAAGGATGAAATAGGGAGATTGAATCTCCTCACAATTATCCCAGAGCCTTTGTTACAAATTCCAATAATTCCCTTAGTGCAGTGTCTCGCAATATAATGCTGTAAAGGGGCTTTGACACTGCCATTCCACTTCTGTGTTCTGACTCTTCCAACCCAGAATTTGGTCTTTTAATGATTGATAATCTGAGGCCACATATTTTCTTGGGAATCCCAACGTTATCAATAACTGAGATTTCCCCATCTAGCTCCCCATTCCGCCTGACTTTCCACAACGTTGTGTAGGCGGGAATATTAATGCCCCACCCTGTGACCACGTCTCCCTGATGGCGATTAGGGAGAAATCACAAGCCACACGTGCATATCACTTATGAAAAATGCTTCGTGCATTCAGATTAACAAACAGTAAATTACTTTGCTGCCACAATTTCCTGTCACAAAACTATCTGATGATGTACAATTTTACTTAAACTCAGTTGCTTCCTATTTCTTTCTGTTTGTCTTCAGCTACATCCCCATGTTTCAATATTTCAACCTTTCTCTACGGAATTGCGAATTTCCTTTCAACTGAACCCTGTCCCTCCTCTTCTGTGTCAGTTTAAAGCACTCTGCATTAACTTGGATATATGATTGACCAGGCCACTGTACCATCCCAATAAAAAAGCTGACTCCTCCCTGAGTACTGGTAGCAGTGCCCACTGCATCAGACCCACTTCTTCTGACACCATTGTGTGATTCTGAAACCTTCCTGCACTCTGGTGATATTACTCAGTCTCTCTCAATGTGATATACCTCACTGTGAGGGTTTAATTGTTGCCTCTGTTTGACCTTTCACTCTTGCCAGCTACTCCATATCCTGAGCCAACAGAATTCTCCATTCCAGAGACGAGGCAACACAGGCCAGGAATGGGGACTGCGATTTTCCAGATCTCTGCTGGACTCAGTGCTACTGTACATAGGTTATCCTCACTGGATCACTATAATTTCCCATTCTGTTGTTTGCTCTGTCTCAGGCAGGTAATCAGGATGTTCCTAACTCCTGTCTCATTCATCACCTCATTGAAGAGCCTTGGTCAGCCAGAGAGAGATGGAGAGGGAGGTCTGGAACCTTCAGTAAACCCTGCATTCTGTAAACTCACTCACATTAAACAGCTCAGGGAGGAGTAAAGTGACCTTCTGTATTAAGACCCAGAAGACAGGGCACAGATACAGAGCTGGGCAAAGGAACAACAACAGTCTAGGCTTCATTCTCACCATCTTGTGAAGATTGTGCTTTCCCCTCTGCTGTACCGGTCCTCACTGAGACAGCACAGGTGATAGCATGCATCACTCCTGGCCCATGCTATATTAATGATCTCTGTAATATCCTCCAGTCCCGATAATCCTTCCTTTGTTTGGAAGCTGCTCCAGTCCACACAATGCTCTCTGTCTCGGTCAGTTTCTCCAATCACTAACACCCTAATCCCTAAATTTCTCCACTAGATCGTAAATTCCATCAGCCCTGTAAGCCCCGACAGTCCTGTCTATCCCTGTAAGCTCCTCCTACCTGTACTACCCTCCATGTCAATGTAATTGCTGTTAAACTCGACATCCGTCCCCATCTGTGCAAACTCCTTCAGCTCCTCCAACTCTTCCCTATCTTTAAAAATTTATTCAGTCCATTGAGCTGTCCCGATCTGTGTAATCCCTTCTAGACTTGAAATACTTCCGTGTCTTTGTAACTATGTCAGGCTCCTACCTGAGAATCTCACTACCTGTGTAATCTCCCAAGGACCTCCTGACCTTAGGAACCTTCTCCACCTATTTACATCCTCCATGGCTGTGGATACCATCCAGTTCTACCGTCCGTATCATGGAATTTAGTCTCTACAATCCTAATGATGATGATAATCTCTTCCTCTATAAACCATACTCAATCTCTATAAACTCTGCTGGTCCCTACTACCCTCCCTGTGCATGTAATCTCCTTCAGTCGCTACAAATCTTTGTACCTTTAACGTCCTCCCCTTATGGCAACACTACTTCTATCCGTTACCTTCATAAGCTGCCGTAATTCTCACGGTGTCTCTCACCATGTCCCATCTCTACATCTCTCCGTTTCGCTGAAAAGTCCTCCTTATTCTTAAAACCCTTCCTCTTTATGTCACCTGTTCCAGTCCACACATCTCTCCCTATCTCGGCAGAAACTCTACAGTCAAAGCTGCTCCAATAACCTGAAATCCTCTTGATCTTTCTAACTCCCATTAGTTATGAAACTCTCTCCAACTCTGTAACATACTATCCTACAGTGTTGAAAGCCATCCTTATCTTTGTATGCTCCTCCCATCCCAACAACTGTCCCTGTCTCTACAACATTGTCCTGCATCTTGAAACCTCCTGATTGCTGAACTCTCTTCAGGCACTTTCTCTATTTCTGTAACTTTCCCCTTCTCTTAGAACCCTCCCTGTCTGTATGATCTACTGGAAACTCTGCAGCCCTCCCTATCTCTAACCATCAACTGCTTCTACAACCCTCCCTACATATTTTGCCGCTTCCTGTCCCTTCAGCACTTTCTATAACTGCAAACTTACATTTGCGGAGGTTACTCCAGTTCCTGCAATGTCTATCAGAATCTGAAGCCTATTGTCTCTCTAATTTACAAACCTCTTTATAATCCATTAATATCTGCAGCCACCACTACTGTCCGTACCTTTCTTCGATCCTCCAGTTCCACTAAGCTTCCCATTCTTGCATTAACTAAAGCCTGTGTATCTAATTACTGTCCTAAAAACGTTCATGTCTCTGTAAGCTGCTCCATACCCTCCACTATCTCCATAAACCGCTGCAGCCCCTGAAGCCCGCCCCCTCTGTGTAACCTCTTCCTGATACCATCCCCAATCTCTGGAGCTCCTTTATTCTTCCGTGGTTGGGTAATCCCTTGATATCCCCAGCGATTTCCTGATCTTAGCACGAACCCTAATCTTTGTGACTCTCCAGTTCCTTAAAGACACACTTTCAATGCCAGCTCATCCAGTCTCTACACCTTATCCTTTTCCAATTCTTAGGACTGAATGCATTTAAATTACACCCCCAACGAACCGTCCTGACCACAGGAACCTCTTTCAGTTTGTGCAACCCTCCCCATCTCTGTAACTGGCTCCAACCCAGTAAGCTGGCATTCTACATTGCCTTCCTAATTATGTAGCCTCCGAAACCTAGAAGCCTTCTTACATCTATGAACGTCTTCAGTCACTACATCCTTCCATATCTCTGTTACTGTATACTATACTCTTCTCCCTGAAACAACCCCTGTCTGTGTCTCTCAGTTTGCCTGCCTCTCCCTACATCCATCCCTTTCCCTATCTCCAGAATCTAATCCAGCTCCCTCTGTCTCTATAAATTCTACCAATGCCCAAACACCTTTGTCCCACTGACATTCTTGACCAGATGTAACTCTGTTTAACTCTAACATCCTTGAGCCCCTGTAAGCCTCCCCATCTCTGCAACCTCTAGCCATCCGTTCAACCCCCCCCCCCCCCCCACTACTGAGGAATGACCCCCTGTATTCGCCATAAGGCAGATAAAATGACAGTGAACAGATATGATGGAACTGTCATTCCGGAGATGTAGCTGCAGAATGACCCTTGCTGGGAAAGTTTGTTGGGATCTCAGCAGGATAGGCAAAAATCCACGAAGTTGTGAAGAAAGGATGAGGTTAATGCATTAAAGAGATAGCCAAGTGGAACTGAAGATGAAAATTTGGAGTCGATTTTGGTGGAGCTGAGAAACCGCAAGCAGCAGCAACCGTTAGCAGGAATTCCTTTATAGGCACCAGACAGTGATGGTGATTTCAATATGGTTACAGTCAGGACACTGAATGTACTTGTAGCAAGGGCAGGACAGTAACTGCATATGACAGTGGTCTCCATCCCGACTGGATAACTAATGAGTATCAGGGCTGTAATGGATGGAATCCTGGACAATATTCAAGATGGTTTTCTATAACATCATAGCAAGGAGCCATCAGCAAAACTGTCTATTGTAGATGAAATGCTGTGTAATAATAAATATCTAATAATCCCATTATAAAGGAGTTTTGTGAGCAGAGACCCATAATGTTATAATGTTGATACTGTGTTTGAGTTAAGACCATGAGATGTAGGAACAGAATTTAGGCCATTTGGCCCATTGAGGATTCTCTTCCCTACAATCAGATCATGGCTGATCTGATACTGTTTAACTCTACTTTACTGCCCATTACACAAAACCCTTGTTTCCTTGATTAATTAAAATCTGATCATCTCTGCTGTGAATATTCTTAATGACCCAGCCTCGACAGTGCCCTGCAGTCAATAATTCCCACAGAGTCACTAACCTGTGAGTGAATATATTCCTCCTCATCTCCATCTTAAATGGGTGACCCCTTGCTAGGATTTTCTGCCCCCTGGTTACAGATTCTCTCACAATTGAAATGAAAAGTAGTGACAAATACAATTACTGTAGATGACATTAAAATTGGTGGAGTTGGGGTTAATGAGCAAGGAGATCCAAGGTTGCAGGAGGTTACTGATGAGTTGGAAAGACGTGCAGAGAAATGGTAAATTGAGTTTCAACTGGACAAATGTGAGATGATGTCAAAATCAAGAAGAATGTTAGGATACTGAGGGACATTGATATAAAGAAGGATCTTAGTGCAAGTCAGTAACTCCCTGAAAATGGCAACAGAAATGTTTCAGATGGGAAAGAAAGCAAATGGAACACTCGCCTTCATCGGTCACAACTTTGGGTATAGTGGTTTGCATCTGATGTTGTAATTATATAAAACTTCAGTTTGGCCACATTTGGAGTACTGGGTGCAGTTCTCATCTCCACACAATAGGAAGGATGTGGAGGCTTTGGAGAGGGTACAAAAGGAGGTTATCGGCATGTTACCTGTGTTGTGTTTCTAAGGTGTTAAGAGAAAATCAAAAAAAGTTGGATTGCTTTATGAGAGTGTCAGAGGCTGACAGGTGACCAGGTACAGGAATATAACGTTAGGACAGGGATATATAATGTGGATAGTCAGAATCTCTTTTCCAATGTTTAAGTTTCAAATACTAGAGTGCAGAGGTTTAAAGTGAGAAAGAGAGAGTTTAAATGAGGTACATGAGGCAAGATTTTTTTACAGAGAGTGGAAGTTGCCAAGCGAGGTCATAGAAACAGAAATGTGAGTAAAGTTTTGAAGTGGCATTTAGACAGAAACATGAACGGGCAGAGAATAGAGCGACATAGACCATGTACATACAGATGGAATGAGTTGAGAATGATATCAAGGTGGGCCGAAGGGCCTATTGCTGCACTGTTCTATTTTCTAACTTCCCAGCATTTAACCGATCAAAGCAATTCAGAATCTTGCATATTTCATTCAGTTTCTCTCTCATTTTTCTCAACTTCAATGAGTTCATTCTTAATCTACTCCACCTCTTCTTATTATAAAATCCCTCCATTTCCAACATCAGCCGAGTGAATCTTCTCTCGCCTGCCTCTGATACAAGAATATTTTTCCTTTGGGCACTCGCACTGTTCATGATGTTCTAGGTGTAGTCTGACTTGTACCTTGCATCGTTTTAGTAAGACCTCCCTATATTCAGATTCCATTCCCTTTGTAATAAATGGCAGCATTTGATTTGCCTTCTCTACTACTTGATGACCCTTAAACTACTTTTTTCAGATTGATAAACAAGAACTCCCACATCCCTTTATGTTTCCAGTCTAAAAACAAATACTGTTCGCCTGACAGTAAGTCAGGAGCATGCTGAAATGATGAAAAATGACATATCAATAAAAAATACCTGGAACTTGGAAACACATTTGATAAAAGAGAATTTGTTTTTGAGCCTGTTGGATTTAATTTGTTGGTGTGAATATAAATGGCAGAATAGATAAGGGTGAGGTGTGGGGTGTTGTTACGGAGGGTATGGTTTATTTGAGTTATCATAAGCCTTTGTGCAAGTTTCAATTAGGGCTAAAGAGTAACTTGGTAGAGAATAGGGCACCTTAAATATCAAGAAGGTCGCCTATGTGTGGAACCAAAGGAGATGGGTGAGACCTTAAACAAAAAAAAATTCTTATCAGTATTTACTCTGGAGAAAGACATGGAAGCTCGGGAACTTTGGGAAATAATTTGCGATGTCTTGGAAAGAATCCTAAACAGAGAAGAGAAAGTGTTGGAATCTCAAAACAAATAAAGGTAGATCGATTCTCAGTCGCTAATTAGGTCGATCCAAGAATCTTGGGGGAAGCTAGGGAAGAGATATTTATATTATCAACAGACACAGTGAGGTGTCGGAAGACTAGAGGACAGTTAATGCTGTTCCATCACTTAAGGGTTGCAGGGAAAATCCGGGAAATTACAACCCCGTGAGCCCAGTGATGGGGATGTTGTTGGAGGAGATTCTGTGAGAAACGAGCTACATATATTTGGAAAGGCAAGGGCTGATTAGAGATGGACAGCATGGCTTTGTGAGTGGGAAACCGTGTTTCACAAACCGGATTGACTCTTCTAGGGGGTGTCCAAGCGATAGATGAAGGCAGAGCAGTCAATGTTGTCTACATGGACTTCAGCAAAGCATTTGACAACGTTCCAAGATATGTGGAATATCTCGTCAAGAGGAAGAAGGAAGCTTACATAAGGTTGAGGACGCTAGGATCGTTAGCCCTCTATAGGGTTATATGGGTGCAGCACGGTGGCTCAGTGGTTAGCATGGCTGCCTTATAGATCCAGGGACCCGATTTCGATTACAGTCCCGGGCGACTTTCTGTGTGGAGTGTACACGTTCTCCCCATGTCTGCGTGGGTTCCTCCAGGTGCTCCAGTTTCCACCCACCGTCCAAAGATGTGTAGATTAGGTGACTCAGCCATGGTAAATTACCCATAGTGTTCAGGGATGTGCAGAATCGACACATTAGTCAGGGTAAATGGAGAGTAATAGGGTGGGGGAATGGTTTTGGGTGGGATGTTCTTCAGAGGGTCTGTATGGAGTTGTTGGGCCAAATAGCCTCTTTCCACACTCTGGGAACTCACTGAATGTAGCCAGGAAGGAACTGAAGAATGGACTTAGGACAGCTAGAATGGGACTTGAAAAAGCTTTGTTGGGAAGGATTAAGGAAGACCATAAGGCATTCTCCAATTATGTGAGGAACAAGAGGATGGTCAGAGTGAGGGTAGGGCAGGTCAGGGATAGTGGAGGAAACATGCGCCTGGAGTCACAGGAGGTCGGGAAGGTCCTTAATGCATACTGTGCTTCAGTATTCACTACTGAGAGGGACATTGTCATTTGTGAGGACTGCATGAAAAGGACTGATATATGTGAACAGGTTGATGTTAAGAAGGAGGATGTGCTGATTATTGTGTAAAACATAAAGATATATAAGTCCATTGGACCAGATGGGATATGCTCAAAGTTACTACATGAAGCGAGGGAATGGATTACTGTGCCTTTGGCGATGACCATTGCATCCTCACTGTTCACCGGAATCGTACCAGATGATTGGAGGGCGGCAAATGATACTGCCTTGTTCAAAAAAGGGAATAGGGATAATCCTGTGAATTACAGACCTCACTTTCTTATGTCTGTGGTATGCAGATTATTTGAGAGGACTCTGAGAGAGCGGATTTATGACTCCTTAGAAAACCATAGTTTGACTAGAGATAGTCAGCGTGGCTTTGTAAGGGACAGGTCTCTTCTTCACAAGTCTTATTGAACTCTTCAAGAATGTGACAAAACACCTTTATGGCTCATTCAGAAAGTACAGAGGCATGGGATACAGGATACATGTCTGTCTGGATAAAGAATTCCTGGCTCATAGAAGACAGAGGGTGGTAATAGATGGAAAGCATTCAGTCTGGAGCTCGGTGACCAGTGGTGTTCTGCAGGAATCGGTTGCAGGACTTCTGCTCTTTGTGATTTTTTTAAATAAATGATTTGGATGTGGTTGTGGAAGATGGGTTAGTAATTTTGCCAATGACATGGAGGTTGGTGGAGGGGTGGATAGTGTGGAGGTCTGTTGTATTTTGCAGCAGGATATTGTCAGGATGCGGAGCTGGGCTGAGAAACGGCAGATGGAGTGCAATGTGAAAAAGTCTGAAATGATTCATTTTGGAAGGTCAAACTTGGATGAAGAATATAGGGTTCAAGGCAGAATACATGGTAATGTTGTGGAACAGAGCGATCTTGGGTTCCACATCCATCGATCCCTCAAAGTTGCCACCCAAGCTGATAGGGTTGTTATGAAGGAATATGTTGTGTTGGCGTTCAATTGCTGGGGGATTGAGTTTTAAAGCAGTGAAGTTATTCTGCAGCTCTATAGAGCCTGGGTTCGACCCCACTTGTGATATTGTGTTCAGTTCTGGTCCCCTCATTACAGGAAGGCACTGGAAGCTTAGGGAGGCTAAATTGGAGATTTACCAGGAAGCTGCCTGTGCTGGAGGGCATGTCTTATGAAGAAATGTTGAGGGAGGTTCGGCTTTTCTCATTGGAGTGAAGAAGGGTGAGGGGCCAGTTGGTAGAGGTGAACAAGATGATGAGACTCATAGATAGAGTGAATAGTGAGAGACTTCTTTATATCATGGCATACATGGCTATTCTGAGCGGGCATAGTTTTAAGGTGATTTGTGGATGGTTAAGGAGAGATTTCAGATGCAGGTTCTTTACACAAAGTGTGTGTGTGTGTGGGGGGGTGTGTGTGTGTGGAATGAATTGCCAGCAGTGCTGGGAGAGTCAGATACATTAGGGACATTTAATACACTCGTGCAAGGTATGTAGGTTAGTTTGATCTTACTGTCGGATAAAAGGTTGGCACGGCATCATGGCCGAAGGGTCTTGTGCTGCACTGTTCTTTGTTCTGCGTTCCATGTGGCAAACTGGGTAATAAGCTCAGATGAAAGTAAAAGCATACGGCATTCAGGAGGAGCTAGTGAACTGTTTACAAAATTGGCTTGATGGTAGGAGACAGAGGGTGATGGGAGACATGTTGTTTTTCTGACTGGAGGCATGTGACCAGCGGTGTAGTGGGCCCACAGTTGTTTGTCATTTGGATAAATGGTTTGGATGAGTATATTGATTTCCTGGTAAGTAAGATTCTTGGGTGACACTGACATTGGTGGTAAAGTGGACCGTGAAGAAGGTTATCTACGATACAACACTATGAACAGTCCTGCTGGGATAGTGGGCTGAAGAATAGCAGATGGAGTTTAATTAGATAAATGTGAAATGTTCCATTTTGGTGAAACAAACCAGGGTGGGACTTGTACAGTTAATGTTCGGGCCCTGGGTAGTGTTGTCAGTCAGAGACCTAGGGATGCAGGTACATAGTTCTTTGAAAGTGGTGTCCCAGGTAGACAGGCTGGTGAAGCAGGCGTTTGGAATGGTTACCTTCATTGGTTAGAACATTGAGAGTAGGAGTTGGGATTTCATGTTGTCTGAACAAGACATTGGTGAGGAAATATTGTTGATCAGTTAGATAGAACTCATCTGGTTCAGTTACCTCCATTAGTGAAAGCATCTGACATTCTAACCTGGTCTGGCTTACATGTGAATCCAGACCCACAGCAATATAGCTGACTCTGATATGCCCTCTGGGCAATTAGCAGTGGGGGCAAAGAATACTGGTCCAATCAGTGACCCCCACATCCCATACATGAATAAATAAAATGCAGATGTCCCTCCCTATCTTTGCAATCCGCATCTGAGCAATCCGTACTTGCTTTGTAACACGGTTCAGGCTCTGACCACTCTCTGTAACACTCTCACCACCTCCAGCAACTTCACCTGTCCCTGTTCATATCGTGTCAGTAAGCCCTGACAATGATTCGCCTTTCCACTGCCCTCCTCCTGCTAGCAGACCCTTCGCAATCCCTCTAATACTTACTGCTTAAACTCTCTCTCATTTCAGGATTCTAAGTACTTTGTTGTGATCTTCTAAGCCTCATAATCTAATATGATCCATTTTGTCCTGAGTAGGGATGGGAGGTAATTTCTTGCTGAGGTTTTGTCTTTTGCAATGGAATTTCCTTTTATTGAGTATTTTCCACTATTCCTTCAAATGTTTTCCACTGTTCATTTACAGACACATGTTTCAGTCTGTTTCGCCTATTTACCTTAGCCAGTTCTCCGCTCAAACCCGTGTAATTGGCTGTTTTTATTTCTAGTTGTAGCTTGTCCTTTCTGTAATTCCTTTAAAACTTTATATTTCTTTAAACTGCACTTTATCACAATTTCCCGGAGGATCACCCCATGTGACATTACTCATTCACTAAGTTTCATCACACAACATTCGCTCTGAGATAGTTATGTCCCTAGTCAGTTACACAATGTGTTATTCAAAGAAACACTGAAAATAAATCTACAATCTAGTCTTCGAATGTCACTCTGTCAGTATGATTGTCAAGATTATATGAATGTTGAAGTTGCACTAAATTATCACAATACCTTCATTAAAAGTTCCAAAGAGTTCCTGTTTAATGCAGTGATGAAAAATGAAATGCTGTTCGATGGCTAAATCTCTTCTGCTCCTTGTATCCTTGGCAAATAGTAGCCAGAATTTACATTCAGACTGACTCTACTTCATGATGTGAGGCCAAAAGCTTTCTCTGTAATGCCTTTGTTATCCATTATTGTTAGCGTTACCCATTTTACCTGAGTTTCTGCAAGTTTGTGAACTATTTAATATTTATTTTCCACCTTTTGTTCGCCCTGTAACCACGTATCTCTGTTTTTTAAATCTCTTTCACCTCTGTGCCACAAGTCCATCCACCTTATTGAAGAGACTTTGTCCATTCCAAAACAAAACATAATTTACTCTTTCCCACAATTTCCTGTCACAAATCGATTCGCTGATATATAGTTTTAGTTAAACTCTGTCCCATCCTGTTCCTTTCTGCTTGTCTCCGGCCACATTCCTATGCTGTTCTGATACGTCACCTTTTCTCTTTAGATTGGGAAAGCTCGTTTCACCTGAACCCTGTCCCGGCATCCTCTCTGTCAGTTTAAATCCCTGGCAATACATTTACCGACATGATTGGCCAGGGCACTGGCCCCAGATCAGTTCCAATGGGACCATCAGAATGGATTTTTTTAAAAAATCAAGTATGGATATGGGTGTCTCTGGCTTTCTTGCCCAGCCCTAACCTGCTCTTCAGCTAAGTAACTTGCTTGGCCATTTCAGAGAGTAATTAAGAGGCAAACACTTTGCTGTGGGGATGTCATGCAGACCATGTGAGGATGGGCAGATGTCCTTCTTGAAAGGAGAAATGTTTGGATTTATTGTAGTTCAGTAATGGTATTGATGGATTGTCAATTGCTATATTTAAAATAATTTATTTCAAATTACACTATTTCTGATGGTGGGGGAAAAACCTTCCTCCCCCGAACATTAGCTGAGGTTTTGGATACATGCTCTAGCAATAACACCACTAAGCCATCACTTCACCTGCTCACAGGCTATTCATCCCTGAACACTGATACCAGTGCATCATGGAGCTAAACCTGTTTTTCCTTCATGATTGTTTGATCCTGATACCTTCCTGCAATCTGGTGATATCACTCAGTATCTCTCCATGTGGTATTCCTCATTGCGTGGGTACAATTTCTGCCTCTGCCAGCGCCTCTCGCTCTTGCAGCTACTCCAGATCCTGAGCCAACAGAATTCTCCACTCCAGAGAGACGCAACAGCACAGGACAGGAATAGAGACTGGGATTTTCCAGATCTTTGTGGGACTCACTGCTATTCTCCATGTATAACCTTCACTGCATCAGTCTAATTTCCCATCCTGTCTATTTCTCTGTCTCCTGCAGGTAATCAGTAAGTTCCTGACTCAATAGACTTCCCAACTGTTGTGTGCCTCATCTATCACCTCATTGAAGATGGTTGTTTAGCCAGAGAGACAAAGGGCAGGGAGATCTGGAGCTTTCAGTAAATCCTACAGTGAGGTAAGATCACTCACAGTGCACAGAGAAGAGAGCAATGAGAGGGCTCCAAAGATCGGCTAACTAGACATGTCATAGATACAGTGCTGGATGGGGAACACAGTACAGACACACCCCAGGTCAATCACCACCCCCTACTGTAAGTTTTGATGCATTGAGACAGCATCGTGAGTGTCACAGTTATCAGTCCAGGCTTGTGATGTCTTAGTGAGCATCAGTATAACAGAGGGGAAATTAGGTTTCCCATGAGTGTGTGGGAATGCCTCCTGGAATCTTTCTGTTCTGTGTTCCCCCTCCAACACTGTACATATACCATGACTCGTGAACCAGTGTCTTCAATAATTTTTAACTCCGATAATAGTTCCTGTTCCTGTAACCTACTCCCTTCCGGATAGTCCCTCCTCATACTTGAAATATACTGCATTCCAGATTACCATCTCCATCGCTGTAACTTGCTTCAGTGCCTACAACATGCCTTATCTCAGTGGTCTCCTCCTCCAATAACTGGAGAAAGAGCCATGTAGAACAGAAACGGGTCCTTCGATCCAACTAGTCCATGCTGATCACGGTTCCTGAACGAGTTGCATTTGCCTGCGTTTGGCCCATATCCCGTCAAACCTTCTCATCTCCATGTACCTGCCCAAATGTCTTTTCCATGATGGAATTGTACATTTCTCTACCACTTCAGCGCAGCTCATTCAATATGTGCACCATTCTCTGTGTGGAAATGTTCTCCTCTGGTCGCTTTTAGGTATTTCCTCTCCCACCTCATATTTATGCCCTCTCGTTATGGATTCCTCTACCCTGAGTTAGAGACCTTCACTCTTCACACTACGTATACCCCTCATGTTTTTATAAACCTTTATAAGATCACCCCTCAGCCACCTACACCCAATGGAAATAGAAAGATAATGATACAAATATCTCTGCCACGGTCCCCACTGCGACTTTGCCACAATGTTCTGGGATACACTTGTTCAGGACCTAGGGCTTTCTCTACCTTTGTGCTAAGACCTCCAGCGCCACCTCTTCTGTAATGGGGACTTTTTTCAAGACATCACTCTTTCTTTCTTTTTGTTTCCTCGTCTTTGTCCACAGTACGTTCTGACATGAAATATTAATTTCGTGTTGCGCCCATTTCCTGTGGTTCCACACATGGATGGCCTTATTGATCTTTGAGGGGCTCTATTGGTTCTCTCGTAGATTTTTTGTACTTGTATGCTGTAGAATCTCTTTGGATTCTCCTTAACCTTATCTGCCAAATCTATCTCATTCCACTTATGTTGCTTTCCATCTGATTTTGTCAAACCCTGCAGTATCAGTAACATCTTTGTCAATCTTTGCTCCATTTACAGTTTCAGAATATGCTTCCTGAAGCAGGAGGATCAGAACTCTACACAGTACTCCAACTGGAGACCCAGCAATGTCTGATACAGCCGTATCATGATGTACCAACTCATGTACTCAATGCTCTGACCCATGAGGGCTAGTGTGCCAAATCCATTTTCCCAATCCTGTCCACCTGTGACTCCACTTCCAAGGAACAATGTTACTGAATCCCTTGGTCTCTCTCCTTTCGACAACACTGTCTAGAGCTCTGCCATTAATTGTGTTAGTCGTCCCTGGTTTGTCTTAACAAAATCCAATACCTGAAATCAGCTCCATCTTTCATTTCTTGACCCATTGGCTCAGTTGGTTAAGATCACCTTTGATAACTATATTCACTGCCCACTATAACACGTATTTTACTATCCACAAACATGCTAACAATAATTCATATATTCTCGTTTATGTCAATAATGCACATGTGTGGACCCTGCACCGATCCTTATGGCACACCGCTGGTCAGAGGCCCCCAGTCTGCACAACAACCCTCTCCGACTACCCTCTGTCTCCTACTGTCAAGCCCATTTTGTGTTTGTTTGGCTTGCTCTCCTTGATCCCATGTGATCTAACCTTACTAACCAGTGCACCATGCTAAACCCTGTCTAAGGCCTTGCTGAAGTCAGGATAGACAACGTCCACTGCTCTACTTGCATCCATCTCCTTGGTCACCTCTTCAACAAACTCTATCAAGTTTGAGAGGCACGGCTTTGCATGCAAATAGCTATGCTGACTATCCCTAATCAATCGTTGCCTTTCCAAATGCATGGAAGTCTTGTCCCGCAGAATTGCTTCAACAACGTTGGCACCACTGACATCAAGCTTATTGGTGTTTATGTCCCTGGCTTTTCCCCGCAGCCTTTCCTAAAAACTGGCACAACATTAGCCACCCTCCAGGCTCCCAGCTGTCCACCCGTGGCTGTCTGTGATAGAAATATCGTTGTAAATTTCTCCCTTCACTTACCCCAATGTCCTGGGATATACTTGAGTCGTTCCCAGGGAGTTGCCTAATTTTAACGTGTTCAAAAACCTTCAGCACCTCCAGATCTCCAGTGTGGACTCTTTTGAAAACATCACTGTTTACTTCCCTGCTTCCCCAGTGTGTTTTCCACAGTAAGTTCTGACGTGAAGTGTTTGTTTTGGATCTCGCCCATTTCCTGTGGGTTCACACATAGATGACTTTAAGGGGTCACATTCTGTCCCGAGTTAATCTTCTGTTGTTAATATACTTGTAGAATCTCTCTGGATTTTCCTGAACCTTCTCTGCCAGAGCTCTGTCAGTTCCCCTTTAGGCCCTCATGGTGTCCCTCTTAAGAGTATTACTACACCCACAATGTTCTTCAAGGGATTGACTTAATCCAGCTGGCTGTATAGGACATATGCCCCCTTTTGTCTTGACCAGAACCTCAATATCCCCAGTCATCCAGTGTTTCCCATTTGTGTCAGCATTGTTCTTCACACTAACAGGAATATGCTGGCCCTGAAATCTTAATTTATCTCTCTTTTGAAAGAGTCCCACTTGCCCGACGTTCCTTTACTTGCAAATAGCCTCCACGAATCAACTTTTGGACAGTCTTGCCTAATACCTTCTAGACTGGGGCAAGGCCAGTTTTGATCTTTAACTTGTGGACCAGGCCTGTCCTTTTCCATCTTTTCCATCGGTATTTTGAAACTAATAGAATTGTGGTGATTTTGCAAAAGTGCTCCCCCACAAACACTTCAGCCCCTTTCTATACCTTGTTTCCCAAGGGGAGGTCAGGTTTTATCCCTTTCTCCAGACGTGCGAGTTACATACTGATGGAGAGAGTTTTCTTGAACACACTGAACAAATCCCTCCCATCCAAGCTGTGAACACTCTGGCAGACCCAGTCTAGGTTTGGCAAGTTAAAATCCCCGACCATTACATCCCTATCCTTCTTACAGATATCTGAGATCTACAACATATTTGCTGCTCAATTTCCTGCTGACTAGTGCGGGCCTCTAGTACAGTCATATCAAACTGATTATTCATTCTTATTTCTCAGTTCCACGAACACAGCTTCACTGGGCGATCCCCAGGAATATCCTGTCTCAGTGCTGCAGTGATGTTTTCACTGATCAAAAACTCCACTCCCTCTACTCTCTTGCCTCCCCATCTATCCCTCCTGTTGAATCTGTCCTCTGGAGCAATGATCTGTGAATCCTGTCCGTCCCTGAGCTGTGTCTCTGTAATCCCTGTGATATCCCAGTCCCATATTCCCATCGATGCCGTGCGTTCATCTGCCTTACCTGTCAGGTATGATACATCAAAATAAATGCAGCTTAGTTCATCAGTTTTCCCTCGTTGCCTGCTGTGCTCTTACCTGGTTATCAATTGAAATTGCTCTGTTGGAATTCTGTCCCAGCCTCAATCTTCAGACTGCAGCCTGAGACCATCCCCCTCACCTTGGACAACACCGTCACCTTTCACGTATTTTGCAAACCTACTAATGATACCTTCTGCTTTCACATCCGAGTGATTAATGCCCCTCAACCGTTCCTCCCCATCTCTGTGATATTCTTCAGTTATTGCATTGCTCATTCTTCATCTCCAGAGCTTCCAATCCCCCTGATCGATGTAAGGATATTGATCCCTTGCAGCATGTTTAACACCAGTAGCAGCCTCCAACTCCTCAATGAATCCTGTCCCTGGAACCTCCTCAAATACTACAGCTCACTGTCTTTGTAATATCTTCCATAATTTGCAATCCTGTTGATTTCTGTAACCTCGTGCAGAACAGCACTCCACATCTCTTTGTAACTGATGGGAACGCTGCAAACCTGCCTTCACAGTCCTCAGTAGCTCTCTGAGCTCCTACAGACCTACAACACTCAGTATCTCCGGCTCCTCCAATTCCTACACTTCTCCCTGGCTGTGTGAACTGATTCAGACCCTTCAACCTTCTCTATCTCCCTCTTTCCTGCAGCTCCAACTTTTGTCTATGTCAATGTAACTCGCCGCACCAAAAATCTTCCCGGGCTCTATAAACTCCTCCAGCTCCAACTAGCACCCCAACTGTCTACAATCAGTGCCTACAATCCTCCCTTTCTCCTAAAGCTCCAACTACCACCAATATCTGTGTAATCTCCAGTCTCGAGAACCCTCCCAGTCTCTGTATCTCCTGAAGCTCCAACGGCCACCCCTATCTGTGTAATCTCTAGTCGCTATATTCCTCACTATCGCTGTAATCCTTCAGGACTGATAACCCTGTAAATCTCCTTGACATCTTTCAGCCCGACAACCCATCTGATTTCTAACCACCAACAGTGATCTCAAACCACCCGAACTTTTAACATCCTCCAGTCTCTACAACCCAGCTTTTCTCTGTTAGCTTCTCTGGTGTCTGTATTCCCCTTTATCTCCAGTTACAGATCCTTGCTCAGGGGATCAATGTCTCAGTGCCGAATCTGTAAGAACACAATAGTCTTCGGTGTATCAATAAAAATGCCTCATTTTCTAAATTTTAACGACTGCAAGTTCAACCTTCTCCACTTCTTCTCAACAATATCCCTCCATTTTTAAGAAAAGCCTGGTGAACCTTCTCTGGGCTGCCTCCAATGCAAGGGCATTTTCCCTCCAGATAAGGGTCCAAACCTGTTCACAGTATTCTCAATGTGAGCTGATTGGAGTCCTCTATAGTTGTTACAAGGCTTCCCTTTTTTTATTCTCCATTCCCTTTGGAATCAATGCCAGCATTCCATTTGCCTTCTTTATGTCCTGCGGGCCCTGTATGCCACCTTTCTGAGATTTATACACAATGATTCCCAAGTTACTCTGTGATGTAGCTTTCTGCAGTATATCTGAAACCAAGAGGTGACAGCAATAATCAGGAAAGTGCTGGAATGTATGGTAGACAATATGCCAGAAATGATAACTGCATACTTAGAAACCTATGGAAAAAGCGCAGACCATAAGACCATCATGTATCAGGGCAGAATTAGGCCATTCGGTACATCGGGTCTATTCCACTATTTGAATATGGCTGAATTGTTTCTCAACCCCAGTCTCTCACTTACTCCGGGTAACCCTTGATCTCCTTATTCATTAAGAGCCGAGCTATCTCTGAGTTCGATACATTGAATTACTTAGCATCGACAACCCCATGATGCAGTGAGTTCCACTGATCCATCACCTTCTTGCTGAATAAATTCCTCCACATCTCTATTCAGAAGGGCCGTCCCTTCAATCTGAAGCTGTGCCTTTGGCCCCTCGTCTCGCTTGCTCGTGGAAACATCTTGCCCCCGTCCACTCCATCCAGGCCCCTCAGTATTCTGTAAGTTTGAATGAGATTCTGCCACTGACTCTGAAACCTCATCAAGTGCAGACCCAGAGACTTCACCTGCTCCTCATACGACACGAATGTCATCCCTGGGATCTTTCTTGGAAACCTATTTCTCGTACCCATTCACTTCCTTTGTCCAGACTCTTAATGTATAACGTGTAGAGTGTAGTCCCAACACTGACCCCTGCGGTGCTCCCCTCATCACCAGTTCCCATCGTGAAAAAGACCCCTTTCTTCACACTCTCTGCCTTGTGCCAATCAGACAAAACCTCTATCCATGCTCAGCATGTTGTTCTGACAGGGAAATTTCATTTCACACCCACTGCTGGATTTATTTTTCTGTCTGGATGTAAACAGCAGAGTTTCACCAGTGCCTTCTCATCTGTAATTCCCTGGAGAAGGTGGTTGTGAGCTGCCTTCCTGACCCACTGCAGACCTTTGGGTGTAGGGACAGACACAGTGCTGGGAGGATGGAGCGTGACTTGGAGGGCATGTTGGAAATGCTGGTGTTCCCGTGCACCTGGAGCTCCTGTCCTTCCAGAGTATACTGGTTCTGGGTTTATGAAGTGCTGTTGAAAGGGCCTGCCTGGGTGACCTCAGTGCTACTTGTACATCTTTTATTCCTTCATTCATTGGTGAACATGAGCTTTGTTGGCTGAGTCAGCATTTATTATTGATTTGGAGTTGTCCCTGAGAAGGTGGTGGTGGGCTGCCTTCCTGAGCCACTGCACCAGCCGTTGGAACTGTTGTTATCCATGTAGCCTCCAGCAGGCGCTACAACACTCCTCATGTCTCTAACTGCACACAGACAATGCAGCTCTCCCTTTTATATCTGACATCCTCCCCGACTTATAACTCTTATAGTTCCTCACACTATCTCACCTCTTCCATTCCCATCTGTGTTAGAGATCTCTAAAATTTCTTTATTCTTGTTTAAATTTCTGATCACCTAAAATCTCTCCCTTTTTTAAATTTGTAACCCCTTCAATTTCTGTAACTCTCCATATAACTGTAATAAATGACAGCACAGGTTCCCTTCCTTAAATCTCTATAATTACAATGGTTGCATAGGTAAATTGGAACTTTTCATCCTCCTTATCCATCTCGGGACTTCCAGCCCCTACAATCCCACTATTTGGAACGCTCCCATTCTCTGCACCTCCTCATGTCCTGAGGGTCCTTGAACACCACCAGTGCTCCAAAAATTTATATTCCCCCCAGTTACTGCAAGTCTTCTCGCTCTGTAACATCCAACAGTCTCCAGTACCATACAACACTTGCTGGCTCTCAATTTGTATTTGTTGAAGTCTACACATCTCTGTAAGCAGCACAGAAAAAACACTTTTGACTCTACATAGCTCTGTCATGAACAAGCTACGATCTATACTTCTTTCACCTTCTTCAGTGTCTGCAACTCTCACTGTATCTTCCAATGACCTGCTTTCGACGCTGCAGATCTGCCTAGCTCCCCAGATAACTTGTTTCATCCCATATAGCTCGCTCAATCACTGTAACACCCTGTGCTCTGTCTAATCCTCCTCATTCCCACTGTCGTCCAGGCACAACTGCGATTCTGTAAGGCAGCAGTGCGGAATGGGATGTTATAAATCTTAGCTGAGGCTCGAGGCCTACCATTACCTGGGAGTCACAAAGGGAGAGAACCTGAGAGACAGCAGCACAGAGCGGGAGAACATTAATCAGTAGCGAGGATCGAGGTCAACTAGGACTCAGAGTTGGAGAAGCAGCAGAGCAGGAGGCTCGAAATCAGCACCGAGTCACAGAGGGAGTGACCGTGTGAGGGAGCAACTTGGAGCAGGAGCATGAGGCTCACTCACACCTGGGAGTTACAGAGGCAGCAAAGTGGGAGGATATAAATCAGCACTGAAGATCAAGGCCTAATTGTGCCTGGGGGTCACAGAGACGGTGACCCAGTGAGGAAGCAGAGTGGAGTGGGAGCTGGAGGATTACACGTACCTGGCAGTCATAGAGACGGTGACCCTGTGAGGAAGCAGAGTAGAGTGGGAGCTGGAGGATTACACGTACCTGGCAGTCATAGAGACGATGACCCTGTGAGGCAGCAGAGTGGAGTGGGAGCTGGAGAATTACACGTACCTGGGAGTCACAGAGATGGTGACTGTGTGAGGGAGCAGAGTGGAGTGGGAGCTGGAGGATTACACGTACCTGGGAGTCACACAGATAACTTTCTGCTGCTGGGACCTGCCTGCACCGAGTTTGGAAGAAGTACAAGAGCCTTCACAGAAAAGGCTGTAAATTCATTGGCAGGTAATGCACCGTTATTAGGGACTGTCAGTAAATTGATAGAAGTTCGCAAATTTATTTTTTCAACTTCTGAAATAAGGGTTGAACTCAGAAATAAGAGGGAGAAGTGAAATTCTGAGCCAATATATATATTACCCTCAGTAAGCTACAGTTGTATAAGAGAGTTTTTTTTCCCTGAGGTTAATTTAATTCTAAGTAATTAAGTTACTCTAGACATGTTGTATTTTAAGACATGACAAGACATGTTTGTTAGATGGAAAATATATTCTGCTACATTGGGAAGTCATAGCCCCTGCTCGTGTCCTAGATGAACACTGGGTCTTGGAGCTCAGATAGTAACTAGAGACGCTATGGGACATCTGTGATGCTGACAGTGAGGTGAATAGCTCACACAGAGAGCAGATCACCGTGCAGACATGACAGCCAAGAAGAAGAAAGGGAATAGGGGACTGGACAATCGAAGAGAAACATTCAGGGAATGGAAGGATATCCTGATATCTCCCTCCCAATTCAGTTTCCTGGTTTGGAATCTGATGGAAGTGCGGGCTGTTCAGGGGAGAGCAGTCGAAGCCATGTGTGCGGCACCACAAGCAGCCTGACTGTGCAGGAGGGGAGGAAAAAGGAAGGAGGATCAATAGGCACAGGGGAGTCAGGAAATTGAAGAAGGTGTCAGTGTTTCTGTAATTCCAGGATAGTGGGGTTAAGAATTTTACGGTGTCTGCAGGACATTCGTCTGGGGACAGTGAGCAGCCAAAGGTCATGTCCATGTTTGTAGGAATGACCTTGGTAGGAAGGGTGAAGCGGTCTGGGAATTGGAATTTAGGGAGCTAGGTGGATGGTTAGCAAGCGGGACCTCAAATGTAGCAATCTCTTGGTTACTGCCAGTGCCGTGTCCAAGTGAGAACAGAACTCGGAGTTTTAGGTAGATGAGAGTGTGATTCAAATGATGGTGCAGCAGGAAGGGCTTCGGTTTCCTGGGACATTGGGACTGGTTCTGGGGAAGGCAGCAACTGTACATGCTGGATGGGCTAACATGACAGAGCTGGGACTGAGTTCCTTGTGCGGTGTTTGGGAGTGATTGAAAATAACTTGGCGGGTGCATAGGATCCAAAAAGGAATAGTAGAGGTGACTACCAGGATTCTCAAAATAATGGGAGATACAGTTGGTACTAATTTACAACAACAAGTTTATCAGTGGAAGATGAAGTAAGAAAGATAGTTTTAATCTGAGGTACTCTGCATAGACATGAATACTCGGAGTTTGTAGAATTCTAGATACTGATTGATATGTAGAAATCTGATCGACTGATCACCGAGAGCTGGTTGAAGGAATGGCAGGACTGTGTGTTAAATATTGCTGAGTATCAGGGATTCTGAAATTATAGAAGGGAAGGGAAAGGATGAAGGTGGAAGTATTGGTTTTGATTAGCATTAGTTAAGGCGCCCAAGAGAAAGAGCCTACTCACTCACTCGGGACACCTCGCTACCTGTCCCCCAGCTGTACCAGCTGTTACAAATAATTCCACCTCCCTTAGTACTGTTTGGTAATTCTCACATTTCGGAAGGAACCAACCCACACAAGAGCAGAAAGAGCCAAGAGGGATAGGGGGCTCCCCAACATTCAGCTCCTCACTCTATCACAGAAGAGGACCCTGACCCTAACACCCATGAGAGGCTGACTGACCGTGTCCAAGCTCCCGGACTGGGATCTGAGACTCCCCCTGACTCACTGTGCTGGGCACTGTGACTGACCATGTCCAAGCTCGCTGACTGGGATCTGAGACTCCCCCTTACTCACTGTGCTGGGCACCGTGACTGACCGTGTCCAAGCTCGCTGACTGGGATCTGAGACTCCCCCTGACTCACTGTGCTGGGCACCGTGACTGACCGTGTCCAAGCTCCCGGACTGGGATCTGAGACTCCCTCTGACTCACTGTGCTGGGCACCGTGACTGACCGTGTCCAAGCTCCGCAACTGGGATCAGAGACTCCCCCTGACTCACTGTGCTGGGCACTGTGACTGACCATGTCCAAGCTCCCGGACTGGGATCTGAGACGCCCCCTGACTCACTGTGCTGGGCACCGTGACTGACCGTGCCCAAGCTCGCTGACTGGGATCTGAGACTCCCGCTGACTCACTGCTGGGCACGGTGACTGACCGTGTCCAAGCTCCCGGACTGGGATCTGAGACTCCACCTGACTCACTGTGCTGGGCACCGTGACTGACCGTGTCCAAGCTCCCGGAGTGGGATCTGAGACTCCCGCTGACTCACTGTTGGGCACCGTGACTGACCATGTCCAAGTTTGCCGACTGGGATCTGAGACCCCCCCTGACTCACTGTGCTGGGCACCGTGACTGACCATGTCCAAGCTCGCTGACTGGGATCTGAGACTCCCGCTCACTCACTGCTGGGCACCGTGACTGACCATGTCCAAGCTCGCTGACTGGGATCTGAGACTCCCGCTGACTCACTGTGCTGGGCACCGTGACTGACCATGTCCAAGCTCCCGGACTGGGATCTGAGATTCCCCTTGACTCACTGTGCTGGGCACCGTGACTGACTGTGGACAATGATATCAGAGTTCCTCGTTTTGTGTCTGTGCTAAACACCAAGTCAATACAGCAGGCGGGTGAACCTCGTAGCTCTGGATGAGGGGAAACACTGCTGAGGGCAGGGTAAGGCAAGGCAATCATTCTGTGAGCATTCAAGTAAGTTCAAAGTGAATGTGTACAAACACCGAATGAGCACCCCAGAGGGACAGGCCATGAGTTGGGTGTGTCCCTGAGCACACTGTCCTTGCGGCAGCATTGAGTGCGTACAAACACGGAGTGATCATCCCAGAGGGGCAGTCCATGAGCTGGGTGTGTGCCTCTGAGCACAGTGTCCTTGCAGCAGAATTGCAATGAGAGTTGTGAGTGCACCCTGAGCTGCAGCATTGAAGTACAAATGTATACTGTCAGTGGGTCGGAGATGTGCTGGGATGGCATGGTGAGGCTGGCATGTGACATGTGCCAGCATTGGTGGGTGTGGATTACATGCAGCTTCTGTCTGTGCAGTGTCCCCCGAGACGTTGGTGTCCAAGATAGAAAGCTGCAGGAGCGAGGGGCAAGATGGAGTCACCAGTTACCAGCTCTGACTTTCACGTCCAATTTTCCATATTGAGTTTCCTTACTGTGGGAGGGAGGTTATGAAGCTGCAAGTTGTTGAGGAGAGACCCACTGAATGTGGTGTTGATCATCAGTAATCATTCAGTCAACATCTTGCCACTCCCTTGATCAAATCTTGTTTTAGAGATCAGTTCAACACAGGAATAGGCCCTTCATCCCAGTAAGCCCGCATTGACACATGATGCCACTCTAAAGTTAAAAAGAAAGTTTTTGCTCCGACACCCTCTATGTCATTCTGTTCCCTAATTACTCATATTTGTGACAAGATCCCTCTTCAACCATGCTATATTAGCGCCTTCTCCTCTATCAGTGCATTCCAGGCACTTGCACATTCTGTCTGGAACAGCAAAAATAAACCTTGCCGATCATATCTCCCGAACTTTCTCCCTTTTACCAAAAACCTCCGGTCCTGAGTAATTGATATTTCTACTCTGGGAAAAAGCCTCTAGCTGTCCTTCTATCTATGCCTCTGATAATTTTGTAAATATCTATCAGGTAGCCCCATAACCAATGATACCCAGCTGCGCACAAACCATGTCTGTTCGATTTCTCCTTCTGGCTCATGCCCTTCAAACCAGACAACATCCTGGTAAACCTTTCCATCCCATCTCCAACACTTCCACATCATTCTGCTGGTGTGTAACCAGGACTGTACACAATATTCTAAATGTACCTCGAACTAAGTTTCTCTACAGCTGCAATATGATTTGCTAATTTTCATACTACATGCTCCGATACCTGTCTGCAAGTTTGACATCAGTCGTCTTGATCACCCTATCCACCCATGTTGTCGCTTTCAGGGAACTGTGGAGCTGAACACCTAGATCCCTTCGGATGTTGATGCGGCCAGTAGTTTTTCCATCCACTTTATACTTCTCTCCTGCATTAGATCTTCCAAAATGTATCACGTCACAACTGTCCAAATAAAGTGACATCGGTGTTTTCTCTGTCTAAGTCTGCAGCTGACCTATATCCTGCTGTATTCTCTGGCAATCATCCTCACAATCTGCAACTCCGCCAATCTATTTACAGATCTCCAGTCACAAAAACACTGTTCCACCACTACTCTGTCTCAATGACCAAGCAGTTCTCTATCCATCTTACTAACTGAATGCTGATTCCATTTGACTTCACCTTCTGCATGAGCCTGCCATAAGCAACCATATCCAAGGCCTTGCTAAGGTCCAATCGGCCAACATCCAGCCCCACGCCCTCATCAATCAATTTTGTCACTTTCTCAAAATAATCAATCAAGTTTATGAGACAGGATATTCCCCACACAACTGCATTGCCTGTTGCTAGTAAGCCAATATTAGCGTACTGTTGGAGCTGCACTCATTCAGATAAGTGATTATTCCATCATATTCCTGACTTGAACCTTGGAGGTTAGATTAGATTCCCAACAGTGTGGAAACAGGCCCTTCAGCCCAACCAGTCCACACCAACCCTCCGAAGAGTAACCCACCCAAACACATTCCCCTGCCCTATATTTCCCCTGACTAATGCACCTTACACAATGGGCAACTTCACATGGTTAATTCACCTGAACTGCACATCTTTGGACTGTGAGAGGAAACCGGAGCAACCGGAGGTAACCCATGCAGACACGGGGGGAATATACAAACTCCACACAGACAGTCACAAAGGTCGGAAATGAACTTAGGACTTTGGTGCTGTGAGGCAGCAGTGCTAAGCACTGAGCTCTTGATAGTTACTGTACAGTGGGAGGTATGTTGGGCTGTGATGGTTCCTGTACAATGGGAGGTATGTCGGGCCGTGATGGTTCCTGTACAATGGGAGGTATGTCGTGCCGTAATGGTTACTGTACAGTGGGAGGTATATCTGGCGGTGATAGTTACTGTACAGTGGCACGTGTGTCGGATGTGAGGTTGCAGACTGAGTTGTACAGAGTATGATTCTGCTGCTGCTGATGACCCATTGTACCTCATAGATGCATCATCAATTGTTGCTCAATCTGTTTAACGCCTGTCCCAGTAGAAACCCATAACATGGTGAGGTGGGTCTGCAAAATGTAAAGGTCGCCCTTGCTCCCCATAAGGACTGTGCAGTGACCATTCTAACCGGTATATGAAACGTAGAAGTGTATCTGCAGCAGGCAGATCGGCGATGATGTGGTCAATGATATGTTTCCCTTTTACTGATGCCTCCATAACCTGCCGCAGAGCAGTCTAGCAGCTACAGGATCCAGCATCAATGCTGAGCACTGTATTGACTATATGCCAAGAACTGCCCCCTCAGCCTGACTATGTCCTGTCAGTGGGACAGAACCTACCAGAGAGGATGGTGAAGTTGCCAGTGACATAGTCCTGTTCACAGAATCCTGCTTTACAGGCAATATCTGACTGTTTTTTTTATTAGTTCGTGGGAAATATACAACAGGACACTTTTACATTTTGTATAATGAAGTGTTAATATCACTTTATTTCTTACATATTTTAAAATAACCCAAACATCAATATTTTTCAATTGAAAACAATTGAAGTGAACAATAATTGAAATACCGAGCACACAGCTAACTATTACACAATTCAGTGACTGTAGTAAACAGCCGATTCATGTTCAGATCAGTGAACACACCATCTTGCAGGCAGCAAAGCTGTTGGAAATGACTTTGAGGAAAAGCCTGAATTTAGACAGTGTTACTGGCCCTCACCATGACCTCCAAAACACTGAACATCTACAAAATCTGTCCAGAGAGCTTCCAAACTGGAGCTGGGCAGTTGCTCACGTAGTAGACTGGTTAGAGACATACCTGAACAACGGGGAGAGGTGTGTGGGGCAGACTGGTCAATGGACGAGAACATGGCGCAGTTCAACATTTGTAACAATGACCTGGAAACAACCATGTCTTGCAAGTATATCGCTTCTGGTATGGCACCTAAACTCTGTAATTCTGCACCTTGGACCTGATCCTGAATGAAGGTGTTATAAAGGTGATGGGCTCCTGCAGCACATGGCATTATACATTGAATCCATCATAAACCATATCCAGTGTATGTTAGCCCCACAATGTCAGTATCCAAACAGAATTGTGCAGCTCCATTGATGGCCGGCATCATCGCAGACAACGTTCTTGTGACTTGACCTGGAAATCTCTGTGTAAATGTTTGCAGCATTGTTCTAACCATTAACAGCAAAGTCTCTTGACTGAAGGTCTGACATCCTTTCATAATACCAACTTTTAGATTGTCCAATAAGCACAAAATCCAATCATGTATTCAGTTCACTTTTATAACAATATGATGAAAACAGTGCACAACTCACAGTAAGGAGCATTGAAATGATGAGTCTCATTCCCGCACCCAAGACCAAATTATGATAAAGTACAAGGAATTTGAAAATATACATTTATTTTCCCTTTTATTAATATTGTGAACTCATAGTCGACTCTCCTGCTCCTCAGCGGCTACATGATGGCTGTGCTTTTTTTTCAGAACTGAAAATGTGTTGCTGGAAAAGCGCAGCAGGTCAGGCAGCATCCAAGGAACAGGAGAATCAACGTTTCTGGCATCAGCCCTTCTTCAGTAATTTTTTTTCAGAACCACACTTTTTGATTCTGATCCCCAGCATCTGCAGTCCTCACTTTATCCCTGCTTATATTCACTCATAATCATTTTCATGGCAATAATATCACTGCGTGTTTAAACATATTACAGTCTGATCTGGGTACATTTTGAATTGCTTCTGTCTATCTCAGAGCTCAGTAATATGGGATGTGAATGGCAGTGTCTGTGTGATGCTTGGTATGTAGGCCATGCCTCTGAGAGACAGACAGATTGTTGAAAACAGCACATCCCTTCAGCTGTTTACAACAAACAGGTTACTGCCTAGACACTAACAGCCTGAGCTCACAAAACCCAAAGCACAGTGTCCAACATTGGGCAGGTCTGGACAATATTTTCATTTCATTTATTCATGGAATATGATTGGGCCAGTATTTATTGTCCATCCCTTGTTGCCCTTAAGAAGGTGATGGTGAGTTGCCACATTGAACCACTGCAGTCAATGTGCTGTAATTACTTACAATACTTTGAGGATCTGACTAGAAACGTTGATGAGGGTCGAGCTGTGGATTTGGTGTATATGGACTTCAGCAAGGTACTTGATAAGGTTCCCCATGGTAGGCTCAATCAGAAAGTCAGGAGGAATGGGATATGGGGAACTTACCTGTCTGGATACAGAATTAGCTGGCCAACAGAAGACTCCTTTCATTGGAGAAAAGCAGGAGGAGAGGGGACCGAATTGAAATATACAAGATAATGAGAGTGGTATTAGAAGGAAAATATTCTGCCTTGAAGGGAGTGGGTGTTCCACAGGGCTCTGTCCTTGGGCCTCTACTGCTTGTAACTTTTATGTAAGACTTGGATGAGGGGATTGAAGAGTGGGTCAGCAAGATTGCAGATGACACAAAGGTTGCAGGTGTCATTAACAGTCTCGAGGGCTGTTGTAGGCTGCAGCGGGACATTGACAGGATGCCGAGAATGGCTGAGAGGCGGCAGATGGACTTCAACCGGGATAAATGCGATGCAATGCATTTTGGAAGTTCGAATTTGAAAGCTGAGTACAGGATTAAGGATAGGATTCTTGGCAATGTGCAGGTACATAGATCCCTTAAAATGGCCCCCCAGGTGGACAGGTTGTTCAGAAAGCACATGGTGTTTTGGCTTTCATTAACGGGGGATTGATTTTAAGAGTCGTGAGATCTTGTTGCAGCTCTATAAAACTTTGGATAGACCGCACTTGGAATATTGCGTCCAGTTCTGGTCGCCCTATTATAGGAAAGATGTGGATGCTTTGGAGAGGGTTCAGAGGAGCTTTACCAGGATGCTGCCTGGACTGGAAGGCTTATCTTATGAAGAGAGGTTGACTGAGCTCGGACTCCTTTCATTGGAGAAAAGCAGGAGGAGAGGGAACCGAATTGAAATATGGAAGATAATGAGAGGCATAGATAGAGTCGATAGCCAGAGACTATTTCAAAGGGCAGAAATGGCTAATACGAGGGGTCATAGTTTTAAACTGGTTGGAGGAAAGTATAGAGGGGATGTCACAGGCGGGTTCTTTACACAGAGAGTTGTGAGAGCATGGAATGTGTTGCCAGCAGCAGTTGTGGAAGCAAGGTCATTGGGGACATTTAAGAGACTGGTGGACATGCATACGGTCGCAGAAATCTGAGGGTGCATTCATGAGGATCAATGGTCGGCACAGCATTGTGGGTTGAAGTGCTTGTTCTGTGCTGTGCTGTTCTATGTTCTATGTTATAATACCATTGGGCGGGAACTTGAAATAGTGACACTGAAGGAATGGCAATATACTTCCCAATCAGGATGGTGGTTGGCTTGGAACGGAAAACGAATATGATGATAATCCCATGTGTCTGTTTCCCTTGTCCTTCTTGACGGTCATGGTTTCAGAGTTACGTTGTAAGGAGCCTTGTTAAATTTCTGCAGAGCACCGTGTAGATGGCAGGTATTGATGCTCCTGAGTGTCAGTGGTTGAGGGGTGAAGCTGCATTCACAGGGAAAATGGGGAGGGAGCGGGTATTTCATCGCACACACATTCAATGTGTGTCTTATAGATGGTGTACAGGCTTTTGGAAATCACGAGGTATGTTATTTCTGCAGGATTCCTAGCCCTTGAGATATTCTTGTAGCCAATTAATTTATATGTATCAAAGTGTGATGCTGAAAAAGCACAACAGGTCAGGCAGCATCTGAGGTACAGGAGAGTCGACGTTTCAGCATAAGGCCTTTACAGGAATGAGTAACCAGTCCAGTTCTGGTTAACGGTAATCCACGGGATATTGGTCTTTGGGAGTTCAGTGATGGTGGTGACATTGAACGTTTGAGGATATGATTCCATTTTCAAATATTAGAGGTAGTTGTTGTCTGGCATGTGTGCAATGGGAATGGTACTTGTCATTGTTAAACACACATCTTCATATTTCCAGGTCCTTGTTGCATTTGGATAAGGATTGCTTCGGTATCAGAGTAAATCACTAATCGTCGTGAATATTGCCCAATCATTGGTAAACAATCCCAGTTGTGACTTCACTTGAGTAGGGATGGTCATTTATGAAGCAGTTGAAAATTATTGGGCCTAGGACAGAGAGCGCTTTTACAGCTCACTGATGCTGTCCCTCTCTCTGTGCTAGGAAGCTGGCTACTAGTTCCACCTGCTCCAAAGGTGTTTCGGAACATATCTGAATGGGATACTATTACAATACCTACCACATGGAGCTGAGTGATGATTTGGTTAGTTGGACAGCTGGTTTGTAATGCAGATTAATACTAACAGTGTGGGTTCAATTCCTACACTGACTTAGGTTTATGATAATGGCTGTCCTACTCAAGCTCTCCCTCACTTGAGGCATGATGACTGTCCAGTTAATCTACCGCCAGTCATCTCTGTCTAACGAGAGAGCAGCCCAATCATCTTGTCGGGGTATGGTGCCTACCTTTCCATTTCTGATCTACAGGCTTACCCAGAAACCCCTCCCTTGGGGAACTGCAGCAGAGCTAAGATGGTTGCTCTCCACCAATCCCAGCCACCTACCTTTGTACCAGATATAACTTCTGCCAATGCAGACGATTCCCATTTGCTCCAGGTTTGCCGTTAATCCTGGATACGACATTTGGTCAAATGTAATTATCATCATGTTAAAAGTGAAGTCACTGTCACCTCACCTCTCGAATTCAGCTGTGTGTTTTCTTGTTGTAAATCGTTTAGCTGAAGACTGCCATCTGGAGGAGACTAAAGTTGATCCTCCCATCGATATTTCTGTCTGAACATTGTTGTGAAAGTTTCAGCCTTAGCTTTTCTATTATTGTGCTGGGCTCTTCAATCTTTGAGGAAGGTGGTATTTGTGGATCCTCCTCCTCCGGTGAGTTGTGTTATTGTCCACCACCACTCACCCAGACTGTATATGAGAGGATTGCAGAGATGAGTCCTGATTCATTGGATAGATCTGTGTATCATTTTCTATTTATACCATGTGGTGAGTAGGTGGCCCAATTTAGTAACTTCATCTCATTCTGAGGTGTATTTGGTGCTACTATAGGCAGGCCCTCCTGTATTCTCCATTTAACAAGGCTGTATCCCTGGCTTGATGGTCAGGGTAAAGTGGACCATACACCAGGCAGTGATAGTGAAACTTATGCTGGAGGAGAATTCTGCTGCTGCTGGTAATGACCCGAACCGCCTCACACAGGCCAGTGCAAAGTTCCAAAATCTATTGGAAATCTGCCCTGTTTAGCACAGTAATGGTATCACAAATGCACAGGGGTCTTCACGATGTAAAAGTGGAACTTTGTCTCCCGAAATACTGTGTGCGGTAGTTCACCGTTCCCAATACAGTCATCAACCAATGTGTCTGCAGCCGGTAGGTTGGTGAGGATGAGGTCAAGGATGTTTCTACCTGTCAGTCGTTCCCCCCGACCCGAGGCAGATGCAGTGAAGCAGCTATGTCCTTTTGGACCCGACCACCTCGATCAGTAATGCTGCTGCTGAGCCCCTCTTGGTGTTGGTTTTGAAATGGCCCACCCAGTATACACTCTTCAGCTCTGTCACTCTCTCAGTGCTTCCACCAAGTGTTGTTCAATGTGGTGGGACACTGATCCACCAGCTGAGGAGGGGTGTAAGCAGGAGGTTTCCGTGTCAGTGTTTTATCTGACACCATGAGGCTGAGGGAGGGGAGTCAGCAGGAGGTTTCCGTGTCAGTGTTTGATCTGACACAATGAGCTTCAAACCTCCTCCAAAACTACCCCCTTCGCTATCTCTCTCACCTTCCCCAAACCCTACACTCCTCTCTATCTCTTTACCCTCCTCCAAACCTTCCACCCATCCCATCTATGGAACTTCCTCCAGCCCCTACCGCCTTCACTATCTCTATAACACCCTCCATGCAGTTGTACCCCTTTTATATCTCTCTAACTTCCTCCAAACCCGACACTCCTCCCTATCTCCTTAACCCTCTCTAAATACTGCACCCCTCCCTAACTCTCTAAACTCCTCCAAACGCTACTCCTTTCCCTATCTATTTAACCTACTCTAGACCCTGCACCACACTCTATCTCCTTAACCCATTCTAAACCCTGCTCCCCTCACTATCTTTCTGACCCCTCCAAACCCTATACCTCTCCCTACTTATCTCAACCTCACCAAACCCTTTCCCTATCTGTCTAATCCCCTCCAATCCCTACACCCTTTCCTATCTCTCTAACCTGCTCCAAGCCCTATGCTGCTCCGTATCTCTCTCAAACCCTGCACGCCTCCCTATCTCTCTAACCCCCTCCAAACCTGCACATTTCCGTATCTGTCTAACCCCCTCCAATCCGTAACCCTTCTCTATCTCTCTAACCTCCTCCAAACCCTATACTACTCCATAACTCTCTCAAACCCTGCACGCCTCCCTATCCCTCTAATCCACTTCAAACCCTACACCCCTCCCTATATCTCTAAGACCCTCCCAAATCATATACTACTCCCTAACTCTCTCAACCCGCTCATACTACCCGCTAATGTTTTATCACGCCTCATATTTACGCTTCTACTGCCGTTTCAAGTTTAGACCTACACATATGGTAGTTGCCTCCATTGACCTGCTCAATTTGTACCTGCTTTAAGCTTCTCTTTCCGATTTAATTCCCTTCTTACTGCAGCAACTGACTCCATAACAAATAATGCATCACCACCTCCTCCTTTACCCTTCTCCTGTGCTGCCTATAGTTCTTGTACCGTACAATATTGAGTTGTCAGCCCTGATCTCCTTCAATCTCTGTAATGGCAAAAATGTCACAATTCCATGTGTCAGCTCGTTCCCTTATTAATCTGTATGTCCGATAATATGCAAACCTTAAGGGAAAGCACATCCACCCTGGAATATATTACCTGGAATACTCTGTACCTCGGAGTTCTTCAGTCATTCACTGCTCGTTATCAAGCTGCCTAATTCATGAACCAAAACTGTAACTCTGGGACTGAATGAATATTTGTTGAATAGTAATTTCATTTTCAGTAAATGTATTCATCAAATGCAACTTTCCAGAACTGAACAGTCAGCTCTAAATACAACGGGTTTCTGCTGATTAATTGCCTGCTCAGTGTGCAGAGAGGACAGCCCTTTGTAATGGAGAAAGTGAGGGCTGCAGATGCTGGTGATCAGAGTCGAAAAGTGTGGCGCTGGAAAAGCACAGCCAGTCAGGCGACATTTGAGGAGCAGGAGAGTCAAAGCTTTGGGCATCAGCCTTTCATCGGGAAGGCATTGGTGCCTTCCCATGTTTTCCATTCCATGATTAACAGGTTATAGGGAACCATATGTGTCAGGAAAGCAGCACTGTATAGAGCCCTGAAATGGAAAGAGTCAATCAGATAGTTGGACAGTGAGTAGACATGGTGAGGTGAAGTACAGACTGATTGCAGTACAAACATAGGGACAGATAAATCTCCTAGGCGAGACGGGATCCACCCTGGCTTACTACAGGAAGAGAGGGAAGAGATTACTGTACCTTTGGAGATGATCGTTGCGTCCTCACTCACCATTGGAGTCGTGCCAGATGATTGGAAGGAAGCAAATGTTATTCCCTTGTTCAGGAAATGGAATAAAGTTAATCCAGAGAATTACAGACCAGTCAGTTTATATCAGCATTGGGCAAAGTTTTGGAGAGGATTCTGAGAGACAGAATTTATGATTACTTGCAAATCATAGTTTGATTAGAAATAGTCAGGATGGTGTTGTGAGGGGCAGGTCATGCCTCACAAACCTTACTGAATTCTTTGAGGATGGGATCAAACACATTGAAGAAGCGAGAGTAGTGGATGTGGAGTACATGGTTTTTAACCAGGCGTTTGGTAAATTTTCCCATGGTAGGTTCATTCAGAAAGTATGGACGCATCGGATACAGGGAAACAGGCCTGTCTGGACGCAGAATTGACTGGCCCATAGAAGACAAAGGGCAAGTATTTTGTCTAGTGCTCGGTGACCATTGGTGTTGCATTGGGATCGGTTCTGGGGCCTCTGCTGTTTGTGATATTTATAAATGACTTCGATGAGGAAGAGGGTAGGTGGATTAGTAAGTTTTTCAATTTAACAAAGCATGGTGGAATTGTGGGTAGTGTGGAGGGCTATTGTAGTTTGCACAGGACATTGACAGGATGCTGAACTGGGCTGATAAGGGACAGTTGGAGTTCAACCTGGAAAGTTGTGAAGCGATTCAGTTTGGAAGGTCAAATTTGAATGCATAATACACGGTTAAATGTAGGATTCATACATTGTGGAGTACCAGTGGGATCTGATGATTTATGTCATAGCTCCCACAAAGATGCCACACAGGTTGATAAGGTTCTTAAGAAGCCGGATGATGTTTTCATTAGCATGGGGGTTGAGTTTAAGCAGTGAGGTTATGCTGCAGCTCTATGGAACCCTGGTGAGATCACACTTCGAATGTTGTGTTCCGTACTGGTCGCCTCATTTTAGGAAAGATATGGAAGCATTGGTGGGTGTACTGAGGAAATTTATCAGGACGCTGCTTGGACTGGAGGGCAGGTCTTGCAAAGAAAATTCAGGGAACTCGTTTTTTTTCTCATTGGAACAAATAGAATGGAACATGACTTAATAGAGGTGGAAAAGATGATTAGAGGCATAGATAGAGTGGATAGCCAGAAACTTTCACCCAGGACGGAAATGGCTATGATGAGGGGGCATGATTTTAAGGTAATTGGAGGAATATTTATGGGAGATGTCCGAGGTAGGTTCTTTATACAGAGAGTGTGGGTGTGTGTATAGGCACATGAATGATCGTATAATGAAAGGTATGTAGGTTAGTCTGATCTTAGAACAGGATAAAATGTCGGCAGGACGCCAAGGGCTGAAGGGCCTGTACTTTGATTCCTGTTTCACCAAGCTTGTAGATTCTCATCAATTCTTGAGTGCGTGAGGGAGTGATGTGTGTGAGATCAGGAAGCTTTGACGAGGAGTTAGGTCAAAACTTACATTTACGTTGTGCATTGTTACAGTCACCTGAGTGCCAGTACAATATGTTCATGTAACCACACACCAAACAGAATCCGCCAAGTTCAGTTATTAACGTGCTTCTTGGCCTGCCGTTTGCTGCTGTTTTCTTCAGATATATTCTGTTGGGTGAACCATGTATTAATCTCTGGCCATCCACAGAGGTGTAAAATTTCATTTTGAAATTGGTGTTAATGAAGGTGACATTTATTGGGTATGATTTCAGAGGTTTCTTTGTGAGACTCAAGATAGTGCATCAGACTGTCAACTTTTTAACGTCTTTTCCCAGCATCCGGTCCAGGGTGCAGATGTATGGAGTCTGGGAGGTAGGCCAGGTGTCAGCACCATCAGTAAGTTGTGCGGTGTGATTATGACACTGCATGTCGACACATCTGCCCACTGGGCCAGGCTCTGACTGAAGATGATTTTTTAAAACCTAGTTGCTGGTCAGCCATTGATATCTAATTTGGACCTTATTTGTAGCTACACTGAGACCAGTAATAGCCTGTTAGCGAGCTCTCACCTTTCCCAGGGTGGATTCCAAATTATTTGTTGTGAAGAAATGTTTGACTGACTGCCCTGACCTGGGTTAGAAACTCTTTGCACAGATTTAGGAGCAGGTCAGTGTGTCACTCAGCATCACAGGCAACTGTCAATTCCAGTAACACTGTAAATGATTCCAAATCTTTTGGAAGCCATTTTTAGCATAGCTCATTGCAAGATGTTGAGTTTACTGACCCGAACAATAATCAGCTGTTAGCTATGTTTCGTGAATTGGGCAAAAATGAGGTATGAAGTATGATTTTTCAACTGAACTATAATCTCTGAAAACAATTAGGTCGATTCTATATTTATGAGAGTAAAGTATAAACTCCTATCAAGTTTTTATAACACAAAAATAAAGAATGCACATTTTATTTCATATCGAATAAAGAACATGGTACCTAACTATTGTGATCAGAATTATATATTCAATGTCAGGATTCAAAACAATGCATTGCCACACCAACATTTTGAAAATGGTAGGCTTCTGAATGATTACATGTTCAGAGGGAGTAAACGATTGAACAATCAAATAGAATTTGCATTCTTGTACATTTATATATAATCAATTAGTTAAATTTCTCAGTGAAATGTATGAGCTTCAGCTAATAGCCAGCAATTTAGAAATGGTAATAATTCAACATGCACTGTGAATGATTTATGTTATCAAATTTTAGTGAAGAATAATTTGAAAACTGCCGACTTTTAGAAAGAATGATACTTAATATGAAATGTGGACAGTGAAAAAAAAAGACATATTATGATGTGAGGGAAAAGTCACAGCTTTTCAAAGAGATTTGTGCCAAAGCAATGATATATTTGCTTTCGTTATCAGAACATAACATTTAAAATACTCATGTTCTGAGTAATAAATAGACTACATAATGAGACTGACCTTGCAATATTTGCATTTTAACTGTTTATCCTGCACCAAATAATCAGATATTTGCGAGCACTTAAAACGGGAAATAATCCGATACTGACTTTTATTTGCATCAGACACATGTTAGATTACAAGCCTTTAAAATACAGGAGGAGGCCATTGGCTACTGTGTGTGCACCAGCTCCAATAATGTTTTCCAAGCACCTTCCATTTGCCAGCCTTTTCTCTGTAGCCCATTAAATTCATAATTTCCAAATATATATCCAATTCTTTATTGAATCGTCATCTACAACTCTCCCAGGCAGTCTAATCCAAATCCTAACAACTCTCTCAATAAAGAAGTATTTATGTATCTCAGTCCCAGCTCTTTTGCTAACCATTTTGAAATTAGAACTCCTTGATGCTGTAATGCCAGCTAACGGAAACAGAGTTTTCCTGTTTTACTCTGCAACTTTCTTCATACTTTTGAGCACCACAGTAAGTTCACATCTTTGTCTGTTCTGCTCCAGGAAGAAAAGGCCTTGCAACTACTGTAACAAACACCACATCGGAAAAACAGGCAGAAAACTAGCCACCTGGATGCATAAACAACAACTAACCAGAAAAAAGACATGACCCACTCTCACTAGATCCTTACATACGGATGAGGCGGTATACCATTTAGACTGGGTATGAACATCCATCTAGGACAAGCCAATCAGAGACACGCACGAGAATTCCAAGAATCATGGCAATCCAACCGGAACTCTATCAACAAACACATCGATTTTGATTCCATCTAACACTCTCTGAGGAAACGGACCAGGCATGAAATCACCAATACTGGAAATGACATCACTGACTCAAGGAAACCTAAACACTTAAATAGAAAGTGGGACATAACACTAGCATTTCACCGGAGGCTCACTGATAATGTTCACTAGGATAGTGATGAACCATCGGAAAATGAACTCTCCAACTCAGTGAGCAAAATGATATCCAGAAGAAATATAATTTCTCTCGTCCTTTCTTTAACTAAATCCTTCATTCCAGTTAACATTCTGACTATTTATAAGGTTATTGGTATTCTTCTGCAAAGTATTGTAGTGTCGGTCTGATTGTGTGTGTGAATGTGTGTGAGAGAGAGAGAGAGAGAGAGAGAGAACAATCCTCTGTAATCTCTGAATTACTCCCCGTGCCATATTAAAAGTCGAGTTCAGGGTTGCTGGTTTCAGATTTTTGGATTATTGGGATTTCTTCCAGGACAGGTGGGATCTGTACAAAAAATACAGATTGCATCTTAACTGGAGGAGCAACAACATCCTTTTGGGGAGCTTTGCTAGTGCATGTCGAATGGATTTAAACTAATAAACCAGGAGTTTGGTAAAAAAAGCAGCGGGTCAGAAACTGAGCAGAAGGTCGAGATGAATAGCACATCAGGCATGGCCAGTCTAATGACCATGCAGAGGGAAGGAATCATATCAGTTCACATTGTGAGATGGAAGATGGAATAAATGATAGAGATGAGACTCAGGCTTATCAGCGATTCACAAATGAGGATGGAGAGTGTGGGGGATGTGAGGGATTGAGGTGGGAGAGATCAGGAAGACAGTGCACAAGAAAATATTAAAGGGTAAATATTGAAGGGGTGGAGTGGAGTGGGGAATTCTGTGATAAATAAATGGCTGCAAAACACAGGAAAACTTGCTGTTTGTCAAAGTGAATATCTGGGAAGTGATTTATTATGCTTCAGAGAAATAGCACCCTCATAGCTAGAAGTCTGCATTATATTGAAGGAAAATCTGTGTCCATGACATTGCTGTCGCTGTAATAATGGTGGTAAACAGCTGGAAAAATGCTCGTGCTGTTGTTAGACAATGCTTGCACTGAGCATGTGAATTACCCTGGATGTTCCCAGAGATGGCTTGGATGCTGTAGGTGGAGAAAAGGCTGAAACTCCATGAGATGATTCTGGTTTGTGATCTCGCCACTTACTGAGTCCAGTCAAAGGAACAAACCAGCAACTGCCATTGCTTATTGCTTCAGGATATAACAGAGCATTCATGGGTGCCAACGCATAGAATCATGAACCGAATTAAAGGCCTATCACGTCTGTGCCAGCAAGTGCACATCCAAAGGCTTTGTAAACGTTTGTGAGGTTACCTCCCTCAACGACCCTCCTAGACAATGCATTCCAGATTCATACCACCCTCTCAGTGCGAAACACATTCCACAAATCGTCTCTCAAATCCCTGCCTTTCATTTTAAAAATGTGTTCCTTTGTTTTGATCCTTTCACGAAGAGAAACAGCTTCTGTTTATTCATCTTCTCCATACCCCTATACTCCAACATACCTGTAGCAGTTTCCCTCCTCAACCTTCCCTGCTGCAAAGGAAAAACGAGAAAATGTAGCCCTCCCCATTCATAGTTTGAGTACTCACTTGTCTTATTACTTCTGACGTGCATCATCCCACATTTATAAGTGTTAAATTTCGTTGGTCATTGATCTGGCTATCTGAATAATCTATTTATAGTCTCTTGATTGTGAGCCACTCAGCTCAGCTTTGTGTCATCCACAATATTGGTCAGCATTCCAATGCCTCCCCCTCCCCATTTTCCACATGCTCACCATCATCATTTATGAATATCACAAACAAACCGTGATTTCCTTCCTGTTTCCCAGATGTTATTCAGAGGAAGATTTGAGAATTCCAGTCTGTGTTTTTTCTTATTTTGGACAATTTACAGAGTGATTTGGTTAACAACAATTATGAGGAAGCCAGAAATAACATTTTTGACACAGAGTTGAATTCACCTTTTACACTTCACATGTTTTATTCAAAAAGCTTGTAAATAATTTAGGATGAACTAGGGTTTGGCATCTTGCGCAGGAACATTAACGTTTTGGAGGCACTGCAATAGCCAGAGCTGGAGACATTTTTCATTGCAGGATGGACACAGACTAATTCATTGTTTGTTTAAATCAGCTAGTGTGACGAGGATAAATACTCGATTAAATTCTACGTTATGGACAAAATGAAGGAGATCAAATCATATTCTCATGTCTACCATGAATTGGAAGCAAATACATACTGTAAAGGAACATCAAAAATGTTGAAACACCACACAAGACAAGAAAAAATTATCCTCTGCACGTGATACAGAAAGATAGAGTACCTGTATCATCTTAACAAGAATCAAGTGAGAGAAATGAAAGAACATGAAATCTTTTCTTAATTTTGAATGGAAACCTGATCTCGATTTTCCTGAACAGTGATGTTTTTGCACCCAATCCCGCTTCCCCAAAAACAAGTTTTTCTTTGTCACTAAAACTTCATCCGTCATTCTTCCTCCTTCGTCCTACTCTTTCCTCACACTCCTACTTCCCTTGCACTACCCCCTCTGATGCTACATGCTCTTCCACTGATGGTTTCCCTTTACATCCTCCTTCTGTCACTCCCACTGTAAGTCACACCAATTCCCCAGTTACTCTCACTTCATCTGACCATCGCATTCCCTTTTTGCTTTCCAACTGGGATGATGGGAGCCGCTGGCTTCGGTTCTGCTATTGATCATCAGTGACTGTTGAGATTTGGATGATCAATGTTCAATCGGAACAGACAATAGTGTGTGTCTGTCACTGTCTGATGCACCGTGAACAGGATGGTTTTGTTCCCCATGGTCCAGAGTGGAGTGTCTTTCAGTCTCTGTGTCACAGTGCACAGCCAAACAGCCTCATCACAAATAGGATGAACCTTTCCTCAAAATCAGAAGTCCATGCATCAGTTTTCCCATAAACATTGTTCAAACAAGCCGGGTTTTGCACTTTTGCTTTTTATGATTTTAACGGTTTACCTCTTTTGAGGTGAGATCAGAGTAACTTCCCTTGCATCAAAGTAGTATTTGATTCATGTGGCATCACGGACCCTGAGTAAACAGGTGTCAATGGGAATCGGAGGAAATTCTGTCCTGGCAATTTCCTCACTGAACGATGACCCCTTCCCCAGTGCTTTTGAGAATGACAAATAAACTCTGCCCTTGCTAATACCTTCTGAAACCATGGATGACTTTGTCCTGTTAATAACATCAACATTTATTATGTTTTCACAGTTTTGCCTAAAATCTCAGAAAAGTAAGACTTTGCTGATTGAGTGTCACTCCAATGAAATCAGGGCATTACAATAAGATTACGTTCATTTTCATTCAGTTACTTCCTGAGGACTGATCATGTGATTGCAGTGCCAGTGATATCAACATTTTATCTGTGCAACATCATCACATCTCATTGGCTCAAGGCTGCACCACTCCCCAGTTCTATTTCTTTCTCCGGCTCATTCGCTATGCTTATCAGATATATGAGGTACACAGGATGCAATAACACAGAGATGCCTATGACCCCTTGGAACCTGACTCCCCACCCGTGCCCTGCACTCTGACTGCATCCCCTCCCCCAAATGCACCTCCTGTTGTGTCTTCACCCTCCCTCCTATCCTTCCACAATTGATGTTGAATGTTCTGTACTTAACAATGGTCTCAGCGTTATCCCGCTGTGTCCCGACTTTAATGAATTTCGGGTACGGCATGACGTTGAACTCTTCTCCCACCATCTTCTCCTCGGTGCCCATTTCTTTGGGCAAAGATTCTGTTCCCTGTCCCACAGACTCTTCGAATAGCTCCAATACTCTTCCTCCACCCGGACCTCTCCCTCTGCTGTTTGCTTGAACTCAATCTGTTCATTGAGAATGTTCGATGTGACATTGGTTGTCTTAATTTCTCTGTATCCCCTCACCCAATCCAACAAATCACCCTCTGAACAGGCTGTACGCTGTGTGCTTTGATCCAAACCTGACTGTGTTATTTAGCCTGTGCTGGTAAGGGTGATGCTGCTGTAGTAGGGTGGACTGACCTCTACATTGCAGAGACTGTGGGCCAGCTCTCAGTTATCTCCTCATATCACCTGCTGGACACAATCATGACCCGACCATGGTACATCAGGCCATTGTATCAACTATGATAATTAATCAAATTTCATCTGGTCATTCACACCGTACTTTCCCCCACCTAACGGTCCCCAAGCTGATGGTCCTCTGATAGCAGAGCTCACTTCTATCGCCTCCTGAAAATCCACAAACAGAACTGTCCGGGCAGACCCATTGCTTCAGTCTACTCCTGCCAAACAGAGGGGGTGCATGGATACAAATGTGGGCTCCAGTCATACCTGTTTCTTCAAGGGGTACATAGACAATTCCCTGTTCCACTTCTATTCCAGACCCATCCACAACTCTTTCTCCAATGCATAGATTATATCATCGATTCTGCTTCTCTCTCTTGTCCTAAATTTGAAAAAAAAACATCGATTTCACTTCCAATTTGCATGGCTCCTTCACTTTCACCTAGTCTTTCTCTGACTCATCACTTCCTTTCCTCGGCATCTCTGTTTCCATTTCTGGGGATCGATAGGCCACTAATATCCAGTATTAACCATCTGACTCCCACAGCTACCTGGAGTATGGACCCTCACAACCTGTTTCTTGCTAATACTCCATTCCATTCCACCAATTTTTCTGTCTACACCGCATTGCTTCTGATGATGTCATTTTCCAAAATGTCCACCTTCTTCCTCAACTGAGAATTTCCCAGCACTGTTCTCGAGAGGGCCCTCAACCAGGTCTGACCCACCTCTTGCATTTCTATTTTCACCGTCTCTCTACCCTCCTGCGACAGCGCGACAATTCCTCTTGTCCTAGTCTACCATCCCACCGGCATTCACATGAAGTGGATCATCAGCCGCCATTTCTCCCACCTCCAGCAAGATGCCATCTCCAGATACATATTTTCTTCCTCAAAATTGTCCGCCTTCTGGAGGGACCTGGACACCCTGGTTCACTCTTTATTCACTCCCATTACCCCACCCTCACCCCCACCACGGGCCCACTTCACTTGCCCCTGTCGAAAGTGTAACATGTTCACACTTCTGTCCTCCTTTCTCACTATCCAAGGGCCCAACTACACCGTACCGATGAAGCAGCACCTTACCGACATTTATCACAATTAGTCTACTCGATTCGCTTCTCACAATGTGGTCTCCTCTACATTGGTAAAACTAGCGGTAGCCTGGGTGACCGCTTCACTGAACATCCAAAGTATACCTATACAAATGACCCTGAGCTTCCGGTTGCATGCCAGGTTAATACCGCATCCTGTTCCCTGAATAATATCTCTATGTCAGGCTTGCTGCAGTGTTCCTGGAAAAGTCGATGCAAACTGGAAGAACAACGCCTCATTTACCGTGTAAGGACCCTACAACCCTTCAGACTCAAAATCAAGTTCAATAATTTTCGGCCCTGAACTCCCCAATGTCCTCTCTCCCGATCAATAATACACCAGGCCTAGTTCTCACATCGCCTTCCATTACACACCCTCTATGTTCAGCCACTAACAATCTCCATTAATAGCTGTCCAGCCCTTTATGCATATCAACCAACATTTTCCTAGCTACCATCAGTTCTGAGGAAGGGTCACTGAACCCGAAACGTTAACTGTGATTTCTCTTCACAGATGCTGCCAGACCTACTGAGCTTTAGAAGCAACTTCTGTTTTTGTTTCAACATTTTCATGGCACGTTTTCACAATCCAATACGTCATCAATATTTAGAGCCTTGTCAAACATAGGAACTTTGTAATTTTTCATTTAATGTCCATAACAAATTACTCGAGATCCAAGTGAGACAGGGGCTTTGCTGTTATCGTTCAAATCAGACAATTTGTCACGGTTCAGAAAGAAAAAGAAATCGAAAGAGCTGGAGCGGCACCGTGTGGGCGGCACGGTGGCACAGTGGTTAGCACTGCTGCCTCACAGCGCTGGAGACCCGGGCGACTGACTGTGTGGAGTTTGCACGTTCTCCCCGTGTCTGCGTGGGTTTTCTCCGGGTGCTCCGGTTTCCTCCCACAGTCCAAAGATGTGCAGGTCAGGTGAATTGGCCATGCTAAATTGCCCGTAGTGTTAGGTAAGGGGTAGATGTAGATTTAGGGGTATGGGTGGGTTACGCTTCGGCGGGGCGGTGTGAACTTGTTGGGCCGAAGGGCCAGTTTCCACACTGTAAGTAATCTAATCTAATCTAAGCTAAAAACTCAACAAATCTGGCAGAATTTGAGCAGAGATGCATAGAATTAACCTTTGACTTTTCAGCAATGTCACATCATAATCAATATGTTAACTCTGTTTCTATCTGCAGATACTTCTTCATGTTTTTATTACGTTTCTCCACCATTTTCACTTTGTATCTCATGTTTGCATATCATTATATCTCATGTTTCTTGACAGGTCCATATGCTGACCTTGGTTGTATTTGGACACTGTGGTCCTATTACAGTTGGTGTGTCTATGACACATGTATTAAAGCCGAAATCTGTTTCTTCTATATGCGTCAATGAGAAAAAAAAAACACGTTTCTGAATGTCCTGTAAATCTCAGAAAACCACTTTGTTTTAAAACACTTTTTATTGCAACTGAACATCATGACATAATAAGAATCGATTTTTGTTGATGGAACAGTCTGTGTCCTTTATTTGAACAAGCTTGCTCCCCCCCACCGCCCCCATAGGCTTTCAATACATATCACAGAATTATTACAGCAAAGGTTGCGGAAACTCAACCCATTGTCTTTTCCAGCTTAGAATGGGCTGTATCTCTTACTGTTATTCTGCATACGGGCAACTGAAAGCATTCTATTCGTGTGACATGGTAGCTGCTCTGCGATTTTCAGTACAGCGTTCCTTTCATAAGCCGATATGGTGTAAAGTGAAGAAGCATTCATTTGTATGGGAAAAATTTTGGCAATCTTCGTAAAAGTGAAAATCCTTTTTGGATTTGTTTTGATTAGCGAAAACAGATTAGATTAGATTAGATTACTTACAGTGTGGAAACAGGCCCTTCGGCCCAACAAGTCCAAACCGACCCGCCGAAGCGCAACCCACCCAGACTCCTACATCTACCCCTTATCTAACACTACGGGCAATTTACCATGGCCAACTCACCTGACCTGCACATTTTTGGACTGTGGGAGGAAACCGGAGCACCCGGAGAAAACCCACGCAGACACGGGGAGAATGTGCAAACTCCACACAGTCAGTCGTCTGAGGCGGGAATGTCCTAATGTAGGTTATTTGGAAAGGGAAGCGGGGAAAAGCGAACTTTTGAAAAGCAGGGGATACCTGTATTTACGTGGGCATGTCATCAGCGAACTTGCAGCTGGCGTTGTTTGGAATTTGGCAACAAAGCCGTGTGTGGACAGGGAGTACAGTAGGGGGCTGAGGACGCATCCTTGGGGTATCCAGTGTTGAGTGTGATTGTGGTCGAGGTGCAGATACCTCTCTTCAAAGATTGTGATCTTTGGGTCTGAAACCGGGGGATCCATTTGCAGAGGGTGGAGCCGCGACTAAGGTCACAGAATTTTGAGATCAGTCTGGAGGGGATAACAATGTTGAAGATGGAGCTGTAGTCAGTGTGCAGGAGTCTGGTGTAATTGTCCTTGTTGTCTCAATGTCCCAGGGATGAGTGCAGGGATCGGGCTATGGCATCCGTTCTGGACCTGTTACGTCAGTAGGCAAATTATAAGGGATCAGGTCAGGCTGGGAGACTGGAGCTGATGTGAGCCATAACCAGTCTTTCAAATCACTCCATGTTTATTGAGGTCAGAGCCACTGGGCGGTAGTCATTAAGGCCCGTTAAATGTGCTTTCTCATTTACGAGGATGATGGTGGTCTTCTCGAAGCAGGTTGGGACTTCAGCTTGTAAGAGGGAGAAGCTGAAGTTGTAAATTAATACCTCTACCAGTTGGTCCTCATAGGCTCTGAGTACACAGCCGGGAACATCGTCCAGGTCTGTCGCTTCCCTTGCCTTGATTCTCAGGAAGACTGATCGTGTCTGCAGCGGTGACAGCGGGCACAGATACATCCGGGGCTGTCGGGGGAGGTTTCAGCCTGGCAGTCACACAGTCATTCATCATAGACATTCCTTCCCCCACCTCCCTCCATCGTCATCATCACACAGTTTGTCCAGACAGAATGCTATCAATAGACTGGGATTGTGCACAATAATGAAGTAAACTCACCACAAAACGGGGCAGGGTGTGCTTCTACTAAGAGTCAATGGAGCGGGGAGTGAAGACTTTGCAGGTGTAATTCCACTCAAGCCATTGCTTCAACATGAATGGAGTCAAGCACGTGGAGTGTTGTGCCTTGTAGATGGTGGACAGTCCTGAGGGAGCCAGGAAATGTATTATATATGGACAAATTGGACAAAGGAGCTGAGGGCAGTTTTGCTAAGTTTGAAGATGATGCAGTTATGGTTTGCTGGGAAGATGATATTGAGGAAGTGGGGAGGATGCAGAAAGACTTGGACAGTTTTGGACTGTGGGAAAACATGTGGCTGATGGAACACACTATGGAATCGTGTGAGATTATGCACTTTGATAGGCGGAATAGAGGCAGACACTATGTTCTAATAGGATCCATTCAATCTGAAGCACAAAAGGATTTTGAAGCACTCGTACTCCCTTTTGGTTAATGTGCAGGTTCAGTTGGCAGTTACGAAAGCAAATGCAATGTTCACGTTCATTTCAAGAGAACAAGAATACAAGAGAGGAGACATACTGTTGAGAATGTAATGGGCATTGGTCAGACGGCATTTGGCATATTGTGAACTGCTGAGGGATGACGGCTTGTCATATGAGCGGCAGTGTGTGTAACTCGATGGAAATTAGAAGAATGGCGGGGGGGGGGCGGGGGGGCATCTGATTGAAACTGATCGATTACTGCAAAGATTGATGCAGTAAGTGTGTAGAACATATTTCCACTCGACAGAGAGACAATGCTAAACCAGCACAGTGCAGAATTGTAACTCTCTGATCTGCTCTTGTATTTTATAAGTTGATTTGACTTCACGTTCTGGTCAGTGGTAAGCCCTGTGATATAGACTGTGGGAGGATTCAGTGTAGCCAGTAGTCCATTAATCTGTTGAATGTAAGCTACTATCTGTGAGTCTTACCTGGCGGGAGAACATTGTCTCTATTATGCTTGTCATTTGTAATCTGGTCATTTTGAAGGATTGAGCCTGTTACACCAATATTGTTGATTTTAACTAAAAAGGTGCAATTTATCACAACACTCAGCAACAATATGTCACCGAATACAGAACACCTTTCCAATAACAGAAAAAGTCTAAAATATTCACTATTAGAAACACTGTTTTCCTGTGCGTGTTCAAATCAGATAATCTATCCCATCGAGATGCTCGAGTTGTAAATATTTATTTAAAAAAATATTTTTTGGATGTGGGCAACACTGGATGGGCCCAGCATTTCTTGCCCGTCCCGAGTTGTCCTTGAGAAGGTGGTGGTGAGCTACCTTCTCGAACTGGTGCAATCTACGTGCTGTGCGTTGACCCACTAGTGATTAAGGAGGGAATTCTAGTGTTTTGAACCAGCAACAGGGAAGGAACTGTGATATATTTCCAAATCAGGATGTTGATTGGTTTGGAGGCGAATTTGAAGTTGGTGGTGTTCCTAAAAGTCTACTGCCCTTGTCATTCTACATGGAAGTGTTCGTGAAATTGGAAGGAGCTCTCTGAGGATTTTCGTGGAATTTCTGCATTGTGTCTAGTAGATAGTACGCTCTGCTGTTCCTGAGTGACCGTGGTGAAGGGAGTGAATGCTTGTGGATGTGGTGCAAATCAAATGGGCTGCTTTGTCCTGGATGGTGTCAAGGTTCTTTAGTGTTGTTCGGGCTGCACTCAGTCAGGCAAGTGAGGATTATTACATCTCATTCCTGACTTGTGCCTTGTAAATGTTGGACAGGCTTTGGGAAGTCAGAAGGTGAGTTAATCGCGCTGTATTCCTAGCCTCAATCTGCTCTTATCTGTGACGAGTCCAGTTGAGTTTATGGTCAATAATACGCCCCAGGATTTTGATAGTGGGTAAATTTAGTGGGGATAATGCTGCTGAAAAACAAATGGTTATATTGTTTCTTATTCGTGATGGTCATTGACTGAATTTGTGTGGCACGAATGTTACTTTCAACTTGTCAGCCCAAGCCTGGATAATCCCCACTCCCGACCTTATGATGGAAGGAAGGTCATTGTTGAAGCTGCTGAAGATGTTTGGAATTAGAACATTATCCTAAGGGACTACTGCAGAGATGTTCCGGAGCTGAGATGACTGACCTCCAACAACAATGACCATCTTCCTATCTGTCAGGTATTACTCCAATAATGCAGTGTTGGCCTGAGATACCGTTTTTGCTTGGGGTCTTTGACGTCACATTTGGCAGAATGGAGCCTTGATGTCAAGGGCCGGAATTCAGTTCCTTTTTCTATGTTTGAACCAAGGCTGTGATGAGGTCAGGAGCTGAGTGACCCTGGTGGAACACAAAATGGGCGTCCCTAAGCAGGTGCTGCTTGATAACACTGTTGATGACACCTTCCATCACTTTACTGATGATGGAGAGTAGACTGATGAGGCGGTATTGGGTCGGGTTGAATTTGTCCTGCGTTTTATGTACAGAACAGAACTTGAGCAGTTTTCCCCATTGTCTGTTTGTAACCGTACTGGAACAGCTTGTCTAGGCAAGCGGGAACTTCTGGAGCACAAGTCTTCAGGACTATTGTCGGCATGTTATCAGGGTCCATAGCCTTTGCAGTATCCAGTACCTTTAACCGTTTCTTGATATCAGTCGAATCAAATTTGCTGAAGACTGCTATCTGTAATGATGGGGACCACGGGAGGAGGCCGAAATGGTTCATCCACTCAAAACTTCTGACTGAAGATTACTGCGAAAGCTTCAGCCTTAACTTTTGCACTGATGTTCTGAGATCTTCGTCATTGAGGATGGGGATATTTGTGGAGACTCCTACTCCAGTGAGTTGTTTGATCATCCACCACTATCCATGATCGGATCAGGAGGACTGCAGTGCTTAAATCTGATGCATTCATTGTGGGATAGCTCAGTTTTGTTGGTCCCTTGCTGTTTAAGTTAATTGGCACGCAAGTATTTCTGTTTGGAAGCTTCAGTAGATTAACGTTTTATTTTTGTATATTCCTGGTTCTGCTCGTGGCATGCCCTCCTGCACTCTCCATTGAACCAGAGTTGATCCTCTGCCTTGATGGTAATGGTTGAGTGAGGGGATATGATGGGTCGTGACATTACAGTTTGTGCTGGGGTACAGTGCTGCTGCTATTAATGATCCACAGTGTCTTATGGATGCTAGTGTTGAGTTGCTGGATCTCTTTGAAATCAGTGCCATTTAGCATGGTGATAGTGCCACACAACAGAATAGAATTTATTCTGAACCTGACCACGAGACTTTTACCGATGCTGTCATGGACAGATACGTCTGCAGTTGGTAGATTGGTAAGGATGAGGCCATGTATGTTTTTTTTTTTCTCCTCCTGTTCTTTCCCTCACCACCTGCTGCAGACCCAATCTAGTAGCTATGTCCTTTAGGACGCGACCAGCCTGATCAATAGTACTGCTGCCAATCCATTCTTGGTGGTCGACTTTGAAATCTCCCCGCCAGAATACACTTTGTGCCCTTGCCTCAGTCAGTGCTTTCTCCAAGTGTTGTTTAACATAGAGGAGCACTGATTCAGATGAGGAACGACATTACGTGGTAATCAGTAAGTGAATTCTTTGTCCATGTTTAATCTGAAGCCATGGGACTTCATGAGGTCTGGAGTCAATTCTGGAGACTCCCAGAGCAACTACCAAACGACTATATCTCACTTTGCTGCCCCCTCTGCTGGATCGGTCCTGCCTTTGGGGCAGGACATATCCAGGGATGGTGATGGTGGTGGCTGGGTTATTTTTGTAAGGTATGATTCCGTGAGTATGACTATGTCAGGCTGTTGCTTGAATAGCCTTTAAGGCAGTTGTCCCAATTTTGGCACTACCCCTAAGATGATAGTTAGGAAGGTTTTGGAGGATCTACAGTGATGTTTCTAAAGTTGACTTTTCCAGTGCACAGTTTGATGCCAGGTGGTCCAGCCGGTTTCATTTCTTTGAAACTTTGTAACCATTGGTACAAGTGAATGACTCACTGGACCATTTCAGGGGGCGATTGGGAGTCAATGACGTTGATTTGGGTCTGGATTTGCATGTCAGTCAGACCAGGTGAGGATAGAAGATACCTTAATTGAAAGATGTTAATGATCCAGATGGATTTTTCTAAAAATCGGCAATGATTTTATTCTCATAGGTAGATTCAGAATTCCAGGGATAATTTAAAATTATTGAATGGAATTTCCACCATCTGCAGTGGCGGGATTCGAACCTGGGTCCAAAGAACAGGAGCTGATTGTCTGGATTGATAATCTATCGGTAACACCATGAGGCCTACTTGGAACCAGATACTGTACTAAACTGCTATTTCTTGTGTTACCCTGTTTTTCATTCATTGATTATGTTATTCTGGAATTTAATCCATCATTAAATCCTGATTGAAATACACAGTCATGAACGTCGTCTCGACTGCTTGAATCTCATTCAATCTGTTTGGTTTGAACAGACATTTCAAGGCAGCTGCACATCAGAAAAGAACAGGAAGTAAGAATGGCTGACTGTGCACTGTGCACGGACCAGCATGTCTGGTTATGTCAGTTAGTCTGATCTTCGAGTAGGATAAAAGATTGGTAGGACGTCAAGGGTCGAAGTGTCTGCAATGTGCTGTACTGTTCTGTGTATTACGTTTCACCCAGCCTGTGGATTCTTATCAATTGTTGAATGCGTGAGGGAGTGATATGTGTAAGATCAGGAAGCTGGGGAGGGGCGTTAGCCCAAAACTTCCAGTTATGTTGTTCATTGTTCCATTCACCTGAATGCCAGTATGTGTGGTGTCCTACACCAGACAGGCTCCGCCAGGTTCAGTTATTAACGTGATTCTTGACTTGTCATTTGCTGCTCTTTTCTTCAGATACAATCTGTTGGGTGACCCATGTATGAATCAGATGTTTGTTAAGTTGAGTGAATTAGGCAAAAATAAGACATCAACTATGATTATTCAACTGAACTATAATCTCTGAAAAGAATTAGGTTGATTCTATATTTATGGATCAAAAATATAAACTCCTGTCAAGATTTTCTAACACAGAAATAAAGAATGTACATGTTATTTTATTTTGAACAATCAACATGGATGTAACTCTTCTGGCGATCAGAATTACACACACAATGTCAGGATTCAAAACAATGCATTGTCACTCCAACATTTTGAAAGCGGTTGGCTTCTGAATGATTACATGTTCAGGGCGAGCAAACGAATGAATAATCAAATAGAATTAACGTTCTTATACATTTATACATAATCAATCAGTTTAATTTCTCACTGAAATGTACAAGCTTCATCTATTTGCCAGCGAATTAGAAATGGCTACAATTCAACATGCTTTGTGAATATTAAACTAAATAAATGATTTGTGTTATCAAATTTTAGTGAACAATAATTTGAAAACGTTTAATTTTTAGAAAAAATGTTATTTAATTTGAAATGCAGACAGTGAACAAAAATGATAAACATATTATCGTGTAAGTGAAAAGTCAGACCTTTTCAACGAGACTTGTGCCAAAGCAATGACAGATTTGTTTTCGTAATTGGAATTCAACATTTAAAATATTCATGTTCTGAGCAATAATTAGACTATATAATGAAGATGGTCTTGCAATACTTGCATTTTAAATGCTTATGTTGCACTAAATAATCAGATATGCGCAAGCATTTACAATGTGAAATAATCGTATACTGACTTTTATTCACATGAGACACATGATAGAGTGTGTGCATCGGCTCCAGGAATGTCTCCACAGCCCCTCCCAGCTGCTCTCCTTATCTCTGCAGCCTGTTAAATTCATATTTCCAAATACGTATTCAGATCTCTTTTTGATCTTCATCCACAACTCTCCCAGACAGTCCATTCCAAATCCTAACAACTCTGTCAATAAATAAGTTTTTCCTTATCTCAAACCTGGTTCTTTTGTTAACAATCTTGGAATTAGAACTCCTTGATGCTGTAATGCCAACTAACGGAAACAGAGTATTCCTGTTTTACTCTACAATTTTATTTCATACTTTTGAGCACCGCAATAAGTTCACATATTTGTCTGTTCTCCTCCAGGAAGAATAAGCCTTGCAAGAACTGTAACAAGCACTACATTGGAAAAACAGGCACAAAACTAGCCACCTGGATACATGAACAACAGCTATCCAGAAAAAAAGACATGACCCACTATCACTAGTATCCTTACATACAGATGAGGAAGTACACCATTTCGAATGGGTCCATCTAGGACAAATCAAACAGAAAAACGCACGAGAATTCCTAGAAGCAGAGCATTCCAACCGGAACTCTATCAACAAATCGATTTTGATTCCATCTAACACTCTCTCAGAAAAAGAACCGGACATAAAATCGCCAATACTGGTAATTATATCACTGACTCAGGGAAACCTAAACACATAAATAGCAAGTGGGACATAATACCAGCACTTTAACAGAGGCTCACTGATAATGTTCCCTAGTACAGTGATGAACCATCTGAAAATGAACTCTCCAGCTCAGCGAGCAAACTGACATCCAGAAGAAGCGCAATTTCTCTCATCCTCCCTTTAACTAAATCCTTCATTCCCGGTATCATTCCCATTATTTTAAGATTATTTGTATTCTTCTGCAAAGTAATTTGGTGTCTGTCTGTCTTCTGAATGTGTGTGTGTTTTTTTTTGGGTGGCGGGTGGGTGCTAGAGAGAGAGAGAGGGCGAGAGAGACAGACGGAGAGAGAGGCAGAGACAGAGAGAGAAAACAATCCTCTATAATCTCTGGATTACTCCCGATGCCATGTGGAAAAGAGGGATGGATGAGGAAGGCAGTATAGCTTAACACGTTGTTAACAAGCTCATTCAAGGGTTGGTGTTTCAGATTGTTGGATCATTGCGATCTCTTCCAAGACAGGCGGGGACCTGGACAAAAAAGACAGATTGTATATTAACTCGACGAGCACCAACATCCTTGTGGAGAGGTTTGCTAGTGCAAGTCAGATGGATTTGAATAAACCAGGAGAGTGAGAACCAAAGCAGTAGATCAGGAACTGAGTAGAAGGTCGAGGTGAGTAGAACATCAGGCTCGGCCAGTCTAATGACCATGCCGAGAGAAGGAATTAAAACAGTGAGTTGGGTGTTTGAATAAATTATAGAGATTAGGCGCAAGTTATTCAGGGATTAATAAATAAGGATGGAGAGTGTGGGGGATGTGAGGGAGTGAGGTGTGTGAGAGCAGAGAGACAGTGCACAAGAAAATGTTAAAGTGGAACGGGGGTAGGGTGGGGAATTCTGTGAGAAACAACTGGCAGAAAACAAAACACAGGAAAACTTGCTGTTTGTCAAAGTGAATACCTGGGAAATAATTTATTATGCTTCAGCGAAATAACATCCTTATTGCTAGAGGTGTTTATTATAATGGAGGAAAAGCTGTGTTCAAATTATGGCTTTAACTATAATAATGGTGGCAATCAGCTAGAATAGTGTCAGTGCTGTTGTTGGTCAAAGCTTGCACAGAGCATGTGAATTACCCTGGATGTTCCCAGAGATGGCTGGGCTGACTTTGGTAGAGTAAGTGCTGAAGCTGCATGAGATGCTGCTTCTTTGTAATACAGAAACTTACTGAGTACCATCAAAGGAACAAAGCAGCAAATGCCATTGCTTATTGTTTCAGAATATACCAGAGTGTTCATAGCTGCCACTGCAAAGAATCATGCAATGAAAAACAGGCTTATCACGTCTGTGCCAGCAAGTGGACATCCAAAGGCTTTTTAAACGTTTGTGAGGTTACCTGCCTCAACCACCCTCCTAGACAACGCATTCCAGATTCAGGCTACCCTCTCAGTTCGAAGCACATTCCACAAATTCTCTCTCAAACCCCTCCCTTTCTCTTTAAAAGTGTGTCCTTTATTTTTTGATCCTTTGACTAAGGAAAACAGCTGTTGTCTGTTCATCCTCTCCATACCCCTTATGCTCTTGTACACCTGTACCAGATTTCCTCCTCAACCTTTCCTGCTGCAAAGAAAAAACGAGCAAATTTAGCCCTCCTCTTTCATACTCACTTTTGAGTACTTACTTGTCTTGTTACTTCTGACTTGCATCTTCCCAATTTATCGGTGTTAAATTTCATCAGGCCATTGATCTGGCTATCTGAATAATTTGTTTATATCCTCCTGTAGCCTAACACTTCCCTCCTGACTGTGATCCACCCAGCCCATCTTTGTGTCATCCACAACATTGATCATCATTTCACTGCTCCCCACCTCCACATTCTCACAATCGTCATTTCTGAATATCACAAACAAGCCGTGATTTCCTTCCTGTTCTCCAGATGTTATTCAGAGGAGTATTTGACAATTCCAGTTTCTTGCTTTCCCCATTTTGGTGAATTTATGACTGATGTAATTCACACATTTTATGAGGGAGCCTCAAATAGCATTTTCGACACAGTTGAATTCACTTTTTACACTACTCCCCTATGCATGTTTTCTTTATAAACCTTGTAAATAAATTAGGATAAACTGGGTTTGGTATCTTGCGCTGGAACATCAGCATTTTGTGTGGCACTGTTCTTTGTAACATTCCCTGCAATAGCCAGAGCTGACGAAATGTTTCATCTGCAGGATGGACGTGGATGGTGAGATTGGATGAGAAACCATCACTATTCAAGAAAATCGGGAGCAGGATTGCATTGTTTGTTTAATTCAATGTGTGTGATGGGGATAAATATTCAATTAAACTCTATATTATGGGCAAACTGCAGAAGGCCAAGCCATGTTCTCATATCCACCTTGAATTGGAAGCAAATACATACTGGAAAATAATCAATAATATTGAAAAACCATAGTAGGGGAAAAAAAAACATGTCGTCTGCACTTGATGGAGATTTAGAAATATATAGTACATGTACAACCTGAACAAGGACTAAGCGAAAGAAGAGAAAGTACAAGAAATCCTTTCTCAATTTTGAATGAATTCCTGCTCCCGATTTTCTTGAATAGTGATGGTTTCTCATCCAATCTCAACATCCAGTCTTTTCTGCATATAAACCAACATTTTCCGTATTACCATCAGTTCTGAGGAAGGAGCACTGGACCTGAAACGTTAACTCTGATTTCTCTGCACAGATGCTCCCAGACCTACTGAGCAGTTGCAGCAACTTCTGTTTTGTTTCAACATTTTCATTGCAAGTTCTCACAACACAATACGTCATCGATATTTAGAGCCCTGTCAAACATAGGAACTTTGTAATTTCTCATTTAATGTCCATAACAAATTACTCAAGATTCAACTGAGATAACAGCTTTGTTTTTATCATTCAGATCAGACACTTTGTCACAGTTCAGAAAGAAGAAAGAAATCAAAAGAGCTGGAGCGAAACTCAGTAGATCTGGCAAGATCTGAGCAGAGATGCAAAAAAATTGACCATTGATTCTAATATGACTTTTCAGAACAGTGTCACATCATATGACATATGTTAATTCTGTTGCTCTCTGCAAATACTTCCTCATCTTTTTCGTTTCTCCAGCAATTTCTGTTTATATTTCATGTTTCCATTATCACTATGTTTCATGTTTCTTGACAGGTCTACACATTAAACTTGGTAATATTTGCACAATGTGGTCATTTCTCGTTCTATTACAGTTGGTATTCCTGTGACACCTGAATTACAACCGAAATCTGCTTCTTCTTTAAGATAGAAAGTAAAAACAATTCTGAACATCCTATAAATCTCAGGAGATTTTTAAAAAAATATATTTTAGATGCAGCTGAACTTCATGAAATAATAGGGATAGATTATTGATGATGGAACACTCTGTGTCGTTCATTGAACAAGCTTGTCTCCTCACTCTGCAAATGCTTTCAATGCATAACATAGAATTCTTACAACAAAGGTGGTGAAAGCTTAGCTCATTGTCTCTTCCAGTTTGGAATGAGCGATATCTCTACTATTATTCTCCTGTATTGTTCCCATAGCCCTGCACATTTTGTTATTAGTATCTGTTATTAATTGTAAGCATCCTGCAAGATATGAATAATATGAGCAACCTCAAACAAAAACAGACGTTGGAGAGAATGCTCAGCAGGTCTGGCAGTAGCTATGAAGAGAAATCAATGTTAATGCATCAGGTGCGGTGACCCTACTCAATCTTTATTCCCACTGATTAAATGATGTGTATATAAAATATAAAATATCCTTGTTATGAACTATATTTAATTCTATCTGACGTTAAGAGTGTTGATGAAATGTGGAATATCATTGTACTCCCCATGCAGTCTCCACAGCCACTGCCCCCATTCCGCCCTATCTCCCAGCCAAACCTGACTCATTTATTCAAAAGTCTTAATGAATAAGTTCACTTTTGGTTTGGGACTGAGGAGAAAAAGCGTAAAAATTACTGCTTTATGGCAAATAAAGCTGCATTAAAATGTTTGTCTATTTGTATAAATTAATTACTCAAGCATATTATAAATGGAAGGTCCAGCGTTTCTTTATTAGAGCAGGGAGAGGAACATTCAGACAAGTCCACACTTCCTGTCTATGTGCAGAGCAACTGTACCCAGTGACAGCGTGTTGGCTGGCGTTTCTTCCCGTGGAGGAGAGATCAGCACAGTAACAACGTCCTGATTGTGTTTTTTTTGTGGAGCGGTGAAAATTTGGGGTAAGATGGTTACAGCATTGCAAACGTACAACCGAGCAGAATCATCGAGCCTGCGAAAAGAAAACATCCATCATTCTCCCATACAATGACTTCACGAGATCAATTCGTGATGGGAGATGTGACCAATAGCCAGCGATGTTAGCATCCAGTCCAGTCCAGTTATATTGTGAACTGAATGTGCTGTATTGAAAGTTAGAACTGTTTGCTCAGTGACTGTGATTGATTCCAGTCTTCATGCATTGTAACTGTGTCTCTGGAGGGTTTCCCTCTCCTTTTGGTGAGGGGCTTTACTTCATGCGCTATCCCAGTGTAGGAGCAAATGTATCAGCTCCAACAGTAACCGAGATCAGCAGCTGCACAGACGTGGAGAGGACAGATTTGAATCTGAGAATAATGGACTGGATAATTAAACCAATGGAGAAGAGGCTTTCCTTGGGACTTTTCAAAATTTTTCTCTGTTGGGAATTTCTACCATATCGGATATTAGCGGTACTGATCATTATTTTGGGCGGGGTGGAGGGTTTGTTGCTAACCGATTCTCGCTATTGTTGGTGTTTTCTACCTCTGTCTATTCATTAATCCCATAAACGATTTTGAACTTCATTGCAATTGCTGTTATCTATATTTGTCAAAGAAAGAAACTATTATCTTCAATTCAAATTGCAGTCTTCATTCATCTGAAATGCAGATCACTCCCTTACAAACATCTGAGAACAGAACTGTGGGCAACCTCAAGATCGCTTTTGGCCCTGAATTGATTTATGTCTCGTGTTCTCTCTCTCATGAACCCTGTCCACTACCAGCTCACAATATCCCCAGTCTCCATCTCTGCGTCAGTGCTGTGACTGAACAAAGCATTTTCTGCACGTTGGTAAAATTCAGACTTAATGTTTCAAGCTCTCTTCTGGCCACTTTTTCAGTTACAAGTATTTCAATCACAAATTTCGGACGTTACTTCATGATTAGGACAATGTATCAGAGTAGGAATGTCGCTGGATGTAATTCAGGAGCAAAGCTTATTAAACGAAAGACATTGTTTCAAGCGATTTGTATCAAGTCTTACCACAGCTGATGGCAGAACTTCAATAAAAAATGATAAGAATTCGAATAAAGTGCATTGCACGAAAAACAACCATAAAACCCAGATTTTGTCTGAAAATCTTGTTTCACTGATGGCTTTAAAGAAGTCTAATGTTACTACCCGGTCTGGTTTAAGTGTGACTTCAGACCAATATCAATGTGCTTTCTTTTATATTGGCTTGTGGAATGGCCTCACAATCAGGGCAATTAGTGATGATTAACAAATGCTGCCCTTGGCAGAGATGCTGACTTCCCATGGAATAACAAATTTGAGGCTTAAACCAAATAAAAGAAGATGCTGGAGATCTGAAATTGCATAAGAAATGCAAAGCAAAGATCAGAAAGTGTTGGGAGATTTCCTGAACTGAAACCAGTTGGAAAATAGTGTGAACAATGCTGGGGACAGGGAAGTCTGCTTTGAAGGGCAGGAGGAGTGAGTTAAATCGATAGAGAAAGAGAAAGATAGAAGAAAAAGAGCAAACAAACGGAATGATGATCAGCTGGGATGGAAATAAAATGTGAGATCCACCTCATTTATTTTTAACTTTTCCCATCTTCCTGAATATCATGCCCATGCCGGTACATGTATACCCCGCTTTTCAAAAATTCGCTTTTTGCCACTTCCCTTTCTGAAAAACCTCCATTACGTCCTGTTTTCGCTAACCAAAAGAAATCCGAAGAGGATTTTCACTTCTACCAAGAAAGATGATTTATTTTCCCACATAAATTAATGCTATTTCACTTTACGCCATATCAGATTATGAAAGGTTTTGTAGGAACACTCTACTTTCAGATACTCAGGGAAACTATATATATATCTAAGATCATGTTTAAAGCGATTTGATCCCAACTGTCTGTATTCCCTGAGTGTCGTCATCTTCTTGTATTTATTAATGGGATATAGGTATCGCTGGCTGGGCCAGCATTAATTCACTTATTTGATTGCCCTTGAGAAGACCTTGAGCCTCAATGGCACTTAGACAGAGTGAGGCACACAAGGTGACAGTTGCACAGGAGGTGCGCAAAGCAAGAGCGACTTTCACAAGATTAATATTATTTGAAAAGTTAGAGACTTCAATTCGTCAGTGTATCTACGGTGGGGAAGAAGGTGTTCCTGAGCATACTGGTCCATGTTTTCAAGCCTTTGTATCTCCTCCCTTTTGGAAGAGGTTGTAGGAGATCATTACCGGTTTTGGAGAGATATTTGATGTTGCCAGCCTTTCACTGACAATGAGAAGTATAAATGGATGGAAGATTGTCTTCCATGATAGTCTGGGCTGTGCACACAACCGTCTGTAGTTTCTTATGGTCCTGGGAAGAGCTGTTACCGTCACACTATTATGCACATGAATAGAATGCTTTCAGTTGCCAGTATGCAGATCACTGGGAGAAGGCCGTTCCAAAATATTTAGATGGAAGAATTGGTTGTTCAATGGAGATCCAAGTTCTGGTTGCTGTTTTGACAACAATTGAAATTTAACCAATAAATTTAAATTATGTCCAAGACACCAAAACACAATTGAGTTTATTTTATTGCCAACATCCAACCAAAGAGCCATCACATGCTTCAAACGAATAGAGACGCCATCACCATCACAACAAGGGAGAAATAGACAGACACATATATAGAGAGAGAGAACACAGCGAGGGAGCAGAATGACAGTCAGTAAAACAGAGAAAGGAAACAAAACAAGAAACAAACAGTCACATGAACAGGGAGAAGGGGAGATAGTAAGTTCAGGGAAAGAAACAAAAGACAGAGAAAAGGAAAAGACAGGGAATCAGATAGTGTGAGAGAAATAGTGAGAGACAAAGCACACAGGAGCTGAGGATAGGGTCCCAGTGAGCTGAGGATGGGAATGGGAGGTGCTGGGGGTGAGGACCAGAGAGAGCTCGGAGTGAGCTGGGGGAAGGAAGATGAACATTTACTATGACCTGTAACAAGGTGTACAGGCAGATCATAGTAAGCAAGGATGTGCATAACGATGGCTATAAAACATGTCTGAGAGGCATATAGGTTAAGCTGCACAGCGGATGCGCGAGGAGAGGTCAACATGAACAAGATCAGGATTATCTGAGATTAGAGAATACATTTATCCGTCTCATAACAGTCAGGAAGAAACTTTTAATGAACCAACTGCTCTGTGTTTTCAAGCTTCCATATCTTTTAGCCTGATGGAAGAGGTTGTGGGAGACCATTACTGGGGTGTGATTGGTCTTTGATAATTTTAGAAGAAAACATTCCAGCACAGTAAACAGGCCATTCGATGGTCCAAGCCATCGCCGATCAAAATCATCTATATAAACCTGTCGCCTATTTTCTAAGGATCTGTATCCATTTGCTCTCTTCCCATTCATGTATCTTTCCAGAAACATCTCAAATGGAACCACTAGTCATAGTTCACCATTTTGTGAAACTCCCTTCCCCTACTATTCTCTGCCTCCTGTTGCCCAGCCAGTTCATTATCCACGTAGCTAGCGCACCATGTGACGACACATTCTCCATAACCCGACCTTGGGGAAACATACCTAACGCCTTCCTGAAGTCCATGTACTTGACACCTACAGTCTCTCCCTCATCAGAGCTGAAAATGTGTTGCTGGAAAACCGCAGCAGGTCAGGCAGCATCCAAGGAACAGGAGAATCGACTTTTCGGGAATAAGCCCTTCTTCAGGAAGGGCTTCTTCAGGGCTTATGACCGAAACGTCGATTCTCCTGCTCCTTGGATACTGCCTGACCTGCTGCGCTTTTCCAGCAACACATTTTCAGCTCTGATCTCCAGCATCTGCAGTCCTCACTTTCTCTCCCTCATCAATCAACTTTGTCACTTCCTCAAAGAATTCTATTGAGTTGGTAAGACATGACCTTCCCAGCACAAAAACTTGTTGCCTATCACTGACAAGACTATTTTCATCCAAATGAGAGTAGATCATATCCCTCAGTATCTTCTCTAGCAGGTTCCCTACCGCTGACATCAGTCTCACCGGTCTATAATTAACTGGATTATCCCTACTACCTTTCTTAAACAAGGGGATTAACAATTGTCCAGTCTTCCGGGACATCAGCCATGTTCAAGGATATCTGTTAATGCCTCAGCTATTTCCTGTCTCACTTCCATCAGTAATCTGGGGTAGATGTTGGCAGCCTTTCTGCGGCAATGAGCCATGTAAATGGAATCAATGATTGGGATGTTAAAGTCCGTGTTGGTCAGAGCTGTGCACCCAACTTCTGTAGTTTCTAACAATCCTGAGTAGAGCAGTTGCTGTACCAGGCTGTTATGCACCGGGACAATACGCTCTCAATGCTGCATCTGTAGAAGTAGTGCATGCTGATTTTCCTGTATCACCTGAGGAAGGAGAGGCATTGTTGAACCTTCCCGACCGTCGGACCTATGTGAGAAGTTCAGGACAGGTTGTGAGTTATCATCATTCCGAGGGACTTGATGCTCTGCACTCCCACAAACGGTTGATGTCGATGGGGTGTGTTCCCCTCCTTTCTTCTTAAAGTCATTGATCAGTCCTTTACGTTTACCGAATTAGAGAGATAGGTCATTATCAACAGATCATGCCACCAAGCTCTCTATCGCCTTTCTTGATTCTGACGCGTTGTTGTTTAATATCCATACTGCTATAGTGATGTCATCAGCGAACTTGTACCCTCGTTGTTTGGAATTTGGAAACTCAGCCGTGGCTGTACAGGGAGTACGTAGGGGGCTGAGGACATAGCCGTGGTTGTACAAAGAGGACATTAGGGGGCTGAGGACACATTCGTGGGTGTACATGGAGTAGAGCTGCGGGCTGAGGACACAGCCGTGGATGTACAGGGAGGACATTAGGGAGCTGAGGAAACAGCCGTCGGTGTACAGGGAGAACAGTAGTGGGCTGCAGAAACAACGGTGGGTGTACAGGGAGTACAGTCATTGGCTGAGGGCACAGCCGTGGGTGTACAGGGAACACACTAAGGGGCTGAGGTCACAGCTGTGAGTGTAGCTGGAATACTGTAGGGGGCTGAGGGTACAGCCGTGGGTGTACAGGGAGTATTGTCGGGTGTTGAGAACACATCCTTTAGCAGATTTACTGTTGATTGTTATTGTGGAGGAGGTGATTTTACCTATCTTCACGATTATGAGTCAAAAGCCTGAGGAACCGAGACCAAGGTCATGGAATTTTGGGATTAGTCTGTAAGGGATAATAATTTTGAATGTGGAGCTTTAGTCAATGAGCAGGAGTCTGGTGTAGGTGTCATTGTTGTCCAGATGTTCTAGGGATGCGTGCAGGCTCGGGTATGGTATCTGTTGTGAACCTGTTACATCAGTCGGCACATTATAGGGCAGCAGGTCAGGCTGGGAGACTGGAGTTAGTGTAGGCCATAACCAGCCTCTCAAAGCACTTCATCGTCTATAAGGGCACGTTCCATGTGCTTTCTCACTTACGAGGATGATGATGGCCTTCTTGAATCAGGTTGGGACTTCGGCTTCTGGAGGGAGAGGCTGAAGTTATATGTGAATACCTCTGCTAGTTGTTACAAACAGGATCTGAGTGCTCAGGCAGGAACACTCTCCAGGCCCATCAGTTTCTTTGAGTTGACTCACTGAAAGACTGACCTTGCCTGAAGCGCTGACAACAGACACAAGTATATCTTGGGCTTTTGCGACAGGTGTCAACCCTCGGTGACAGTCATACAGTCATTTATGATCGACATCCCCTCCCCACACCTCTCTCTGTTGTCCTCAACACACAATCACATTAGTTGGTGTGAGCACCACACAGTCAGCATTGAGACAGATTGCCATTAATAGACTGGGATCGTGCGCCATCAAGTTCTGCATCACCATAATGGGGTAAATTCATAATAAAATGGTGTGCAGGGTGCCAGTGCCAGTGGTGCATGGAGTGAAGACTTTGCAGCTGTAATTCCAGTCAAGCCACGGCTTAAAACTAAATGGAGTCAAGCATCTTGAGCGTTGTGCCTTTTCAATTGTGGACAGTCCTTAGGTAGTCAGAAAGTGCCATTTACGTGAACCATCTGACCTGACGGCAGTTTTACTAGGTTTGCAGATGATACAATGATGATTGGATGGGCAGGTGATATTGAGGAAGTGGGGAGGCTGCAGAAAGAGTTGGACAGTTTAGGACACTAGGAAAACGCATGGCTGATGGAACACCATATGGGAACATGTGAGATTATGCACTTCAGTCGGTGGAATACAGGCAGACACTATGTTCTAAAAGGCTTTATGAAATCTGAAGCACAAAAGGAGTTTGGAGTCATCGTCCTCTCTTACGGTTAATGCGCAGGTGCAGTTGGCAGTTAGGAAAGCTAATGCAATGTTAAAATTCATTTCAAGAGAGTAAGAATAGAAGGGCGGAGACATACTGCTGAGAATATAATGGGCTATGGACAGACGGTATTTGGATTATTGTGAGCTGTTCTGGGGAAGGATCTACGGGTGTTGGACATGATTTATCCTGGGAATGATGGCTTGTCCTTTGAGTGGCAGTTGAGGACTCTGTGTCTGTACTCAATGGAATTTAGGAGAATGGGGGTGGGGGGGGGGGCGCATCTGATTGAAGCTGACCGACTACTGCAAAGATTGATACAGTTAGAGTATAGAAGACATTTCCATTCGTCTTAGAGACTACGACAAAATGGCACAGTTTCAGAGTTGAAGAGATAGGCTGAATGGCCTAAATCTATTGCTATATCTCATGCCCTTATGGTCATACAGTCTATTATTCAGTGCAGAGTTGAAAGTCTCAGACCTACTCTTGTAACCCTTGTATATGTACGTTGATTTGACTTCACCTTCTGGTCAATGGTAACCCCTGTAATATGGATGGTGGGAGAATTCAGTGCCAGTCAGTAGTGCAGTAATATGTTGAATATAAGCTGCTATCTGTGAGTCTCTATGATGATTGTCATTTTCAGTTTGGTATTTTGGAAGGATCGATCCTGTTACGGTAATGTTGTTGAATTTAACAAAAACAGGTGCAATTTATCACAGCGCTCAGCAACAATACGTCATATAACACTGAACACCTTTCTAATAACAGAATGGTCTAAAATGTTCATCATCAGAAACACTGCTTTCCTGTTCATGTTCAAATCAGACTACTTGTCCCATCAAGGCGCTCAACTTGGAACTTTTTACATTTTTTTTCGGATATGAGAATCGCTGGATGGGCCCACCATTTCTTGTCCGTCCTTAGTTGCCCCCTTGAGAAGGTGGTGCTCAGCTGCCTTTTGTACCGCTGCAGTCCACCTGCTGTGCATTGACCCACAATACTATGAGGGAGGGAGTTACAGTGTTTTGACCCAGCAACAGTGAAAGAATTGTGATATATTTCCAACTCAGGATGTTGACTGGTTTGGATGGGAGTTTGAATGTAGTGGTGTTCGCAAAAACCTGCTGCTCTTGTCAGTCTAGATGGAAGTGCTTGTAGGATTGCAAGGTACTGTCTGAGGATCTTTGAAGAATTTCTGCAGTGCATCTTGTAGATAGTACACACTGCTACTAATAAGCGTTGGTCGTGGAGCCAGTGAATGCTTGTGGATGTGGTGCCAATCAAATGGGCTGCTTTGTCCTGGATGGTGTCAAGCTTCTTTCGTGTCGTTGTGGCTGCACTCATTCAGGCAAGTAGGAGAATTCCATCTCACTCCTGACTTGTGCCTTGTAGATGGTGAAAATGCTTTTGGAAGACAGGAGGTGAGTTACTCACGCAGTATTCCTAGCCTCTGATCGGCTCTTATATTTATGTGGTGAGTCCATTTGAAGTTCTGGTCAATGGTAACCCCAAGTGTATTGATAGAGGGTGTGGAAAGGGGAATGTAGTGACAAATATGCTGCTGAATACCAAGTGTTTATATTGTTTCTTACTGGTGACGGTCATTGTCTGACATTTGTGTGACGTGAATGTTACTTGCCACTTGTCAGCTCATGTCTGGAGATTATCCAGATGTTGTTGCATTTAGGCATGGACTGCTTCAGTATCTGAGCATTTGTGAATGGTGCTGAACATTGTGCAGTCATCATCGAATATCCACATTCTGATCATATGATGGAGAGAAGGTCATTGATGAAGCCACTGAAGATGTTTGGACCTAGGTTTCATCCAGAGGGCCACTGAAGATGTTACCTAGAATGGTGATGAAATGTCTGTAAATGAACATTCCAGTTCATGGAGCAAACCTGCATCAACATTATCCTGAGGGACTACTGCAGAGATGTTCTGGAACTGAGATGACTGACCTCCAATAACAATGACCGTTTTCCTATCTGTCAGTTATGACTCCAATAACAAGTGTTGGCCCGCGATACCCTTGTTGCTGGGGTTTCTTGATGCCACATTTGAAAGAATGCAGCCTTGATGTCAAGGGCTGGAATTCAGTTCCTTTTTCTATGTTTGAACCAAGGCGATGATTAGGTCAGGAGCTGAGTATCTTTGGCAAAACCCAAAAGGGGCGTCACTGAGCAGGTTATTGCTGAGCAGGTGCTGCTTGATAACACAATTGATGACAACTTCCATCACTTTACTGATGATGGAGTGTACAATGATGAGGCGGTATTGGGTCGGGTTGAATTTGTCCTGCATTTTATGTACAAAACATACTTGAACAGTTTTTTTCCCATTGTCGGTTTGTAACTGTACTGGAACAGCTTGTCTCCGGAAGCGGAAAGTTCTGGATCACAAGTCTTCAGAACTATTGCCGGCAGGTTATCAGGGATTATAGCCTTTGCATGACCCAGTACCTTCAATCGTTTCTTGATATCAGTCAATCGAATTTGCTGAGGACTGCTATCTGTAATGATGGGGACCACGGGAGAAGGTCGAAATGGACAATTCACTCGAAACTTCTGACTGAAGATTTCTGAAAAAAGGTTCAGCCTTACCTTTTGCACTGATGTGCTGGGCTCTTCCATCATTGAGGATGGAAATATTTGTGGAGACTCCAGTGAGTTGTTTAATTATCCAACACCATCCATGATCGGACCGGAGGACTGCATTGTTTACATCTAATGCATTCATTGTGGGATAGCTCAGTTCTGTCTGTCCCTTGCTGTTTATGTTATTTGGCACGCAAGTATTTCATGCCGCTGCCTTACCTCGAACACCACGGGCCCTTATCATACTCAGTCATCTCCTTTGCGACACCTTGTCAAAGGCCTTCTTGAAATCCAGGTGGATAACATCCATTGGCTGTGCTTGGTCAAGCCTGCTCATTTCCTCTTCAAATAATTCCAACAGATTTGTCAGTCATGACCTTCCCTTGATGAAGTGATTTTGTCACATTTTACCAAACACTTCCAAATATTCAGAAATCTCATCCTTCACAATGGATTCTAGGATCATACCCAAGACCGAAGTTAAGCTATTAATTGTGGATATTTTTTGTCTTTTTCCTTACTCTCTTGTTACAATGGGGTGTCACGTTAGTGGGTGTCCAGAGCTCTGGGATAGTTCCTTACTCTAGTGATTCCTGAAAGATCACCACTGTCCCCCCACACCTTCTTCAGCTATCTTCCTTATATCTCTGGGATGTAGTCCATCCGGTCCAGGATAATCAACTACCTGCTGGTCATTCAGTTTTTTCTAGCACGCTCTCCATGGTGGTGGCCAGCATACTCAGCTCTGGCCCCTCACTGTCTTGAATGTTAAGGTATTACTCGTATCTTTCACCCTGACCAAATTTTTCAGTTCCTCAGCCTATTCTTGTTCGCCACTCCTACCTCTCCAGTGTCATTTTCCAGCAGTTCAATGTCTACTTTTGCCTCTCTTTTGTACTTTATATATTGAAAGAAGCTCGAATAGACTTCCTTCATGTTAGTGGCTATATTTAATAATCTCCCTCCTTATTTTATTTTGTTTGCTCTCCGTTTTGTCTTTGTAAGCTTTCCAATCCTCTGGTTTCCCAACCAGCCACTCGCTACATTATATGCGTTCTCATTTGCTTCTATGCATCCTCTCTCTATCATGCCTCTTCTTCCTCAAGATAAATCTCTGGTGCATCCTGAATTACTCCAAACATCTCCTGTCATTGCTTGTCCACGTTCTTTCCTTCTGGGCCTGTATCCCAGTTAATTCTACCAGCTCCTCTCTCATGCCTCTGTAATTGCCTTTATTCAGCTGTAATACCTCTGATTCTAACGTCTCCACCTGAAATTGCAGAGTAAGTTTAATCATATTATGATCACTGCCTCCTATGATTTCTTTTATCAAAAGCTCCCCTCATCTTGTCTGCCAGTTCAAGCTGCTACAAAAAGCCATCTCATAGACTTTCCACAAATTCCTTTTCCTACAAACCACTATCAAACTGAATTCCCAGTCCACCTGCATAATGAAATCCCACATGATCACTGTAACGTTGCCTTTCCTACAGATCTTTCTATCTCCTGTGTATATTGCACCCCAGCTCCTGACTACTGTTTGGTGGCCTGTATATAACTCCAACTGCATTTTTCACCTTTTTGATTCCCCAATTCTACCGACACAGATTCTACACCAGCTGAGATTATTTCATTTCTTCTAATCGATTCAATTCCATTTCTTACTAATGAGACAAATCTGTCTCTCTCCCACATGCCTATCATTTCGACAGGATGAATACCCTTGAATATTCAGCTCCCACTCCTGATCCTCTTTCAGTGATGTCACTGTGATGCCCTCCACGTCATATATGCTAATTTGTGTATGAGTCACAAGCTTATTTACATTATTTCTTCCTTGCATTCTGATATAACAGTTCAGTTCTGTATTTACCGTCCTCTTCTCATTGTCATTTGCTTGTCCAGCCATTGGTACCTACATGAACCCTAGCCACTGACTCATTCCCCTCCCACTCCAAGTTCTTCTGCACCCCAGATGACATATCCGAAACGCAAGCACCAGGTCGGCAGCACAACCTTCAGGACTCTCAATCCTGGTCACAGAGAATATTCAAAGTTTGTGAGAAGATTTGTAGCTCGTGTGTTCGTTGTTGTGGTTCTGTTCGCCGAGCTGGGTATTTGTGTTTCAGACGTTTCGTCCTCTGTCTAGGTGCCATCCTCATCCTCTTGTGAAGCGTTTCTGTGATCTTTCCTCCGGCATTTATAGTGGTTTGAATCTGCTGCTTCCGGTTGTCAGTTCCAGCTGTCCGTTGCAATGGCTGGTATATTGGGTCCAGGTCAATGTGCTTATTGATTGAATCTGTGGATGAGTTTTTTCGTGCACAGGCTGGTGTGTATGGAAACAACTGTGGGAGGAAGTGGTGGACACTGGCCCCATTCCAATATTTAAAAGGCATCTGGATGGGTATGTAAACCGGAGGGGTACGAAAGATATAGGCCAAGTGCTGGCAAATGGGACTAGATTAGGTTGGGTAACCTGGTCGGCACGGACGAGTTGGACTGAAGGATCTGTTTCCATGCTGTACATCTCCATGACTGTATAACGTTCTGACTGAATGACATAAAGTAGGGTCAGATGGCACAAAATCAGTGTGGGTCGAATAGAGTATCCCGAAAGGTTGAATAAAGAAACATAGATGGCGTTATGTTCAGGATTCCAAAAGTATTCAGGAGCTGCGGCACAATATACACCAGGAGATAGGAAAGATGCATAGAAAAGGCAAAGTACATTAGTCATGGGAGATTTCAATACACGGGGTACTGGGAAAATCAGGGTGGTAGTGGTTTGCAAAAAAAAAAATTGTGGGGTATCTTCGATTGGGCTTTTTGGAGCAGTTAGTCGTGGAGCCCACTTAGGAATAGGCAATACTGGGTTTAGTGTTGTGTCAATGCGGCAGACTATTTAAGAGAACTTAAAGTGAAGGAACACGAAGGAAGCAGTTACCACAATATGATTGAATTTATTCTGCAATTTGAGAGGGAGAAGATAGAATCAGTGGTAATGGTATAGTTGGTGTTCCTAGCAAGTCATTCTCTTTGTCTATAAAACCGGGATGAACTGTGTTTCTGCTCATGTTAGGTAAATTTTGGAAAAGGGGAAATCAGTATCTTCACTTGCAATCAAAAATTCCTTTTCTGATAAATTCTACAAAGCAAATAACTATTTATAAATTGCTCACTGATATGCGAGCAGGAATCAGACTGTTCTCAAACTCCATAATCCTTCTAGCCCTGCACAGATCTACATTTCCATATCCTCCCCACTCACCAATCCTGCCCAGTACCACCGTTATGATGTCCCGGTATAATCGTCAGCCTCAGTACAACTTCTGAATAAACTTCTTTATTTGTGCCAGTATGAAATATGGAATCATCTGTTTCAAGTCCCTTCTAACCACATGTCCATGCGAAAAGAATTGTACTTGAGATGTTTAACTTGTTCTCTCCACAGAATCTGTCAGACAGGAAGATAGTGCGTGGTGCTCAATTCATTGACTCTTCATGTAGAGGCACAGAATAATGATCTGTTGATGTCTCATGAAGCAAGTTGATGGAATTTAAAAGAAACCATCATTATTTGTAATAAACAGAAGCCCATCTGCTTGTGTCATATCCTTTCGAGAAGGCAATGGGTTATCCTTCATTGGTCAGGTCTCCGTGTAACTGCAAACCCACAGCAATGTGGTTTACTGTTTACTGTCCAATGGAACAGCTGAACCAGCCACTCAGTTCAAGATAGGGATAACATGCTGGTCTGACCAGGGCTTCATGTGCCTCGTGAAAAAAAAAAGAAAATGAAAGATAACTCCCCCCGGCTTCCTATTTCCCATATTGCTACTGCTTATTTCCATCAGGTAGGCGACTATTCCTTATTTTAGGTGTATTCCATCTCATTGAGTCTGTCCCCGAGAGTGATGTCCATCTCGATCGGCACCTCTGGTGCTGGTTTTATTGACACTGACATACAGATGTAAGGAAGATGTGAATTTCGCATCAGTGGCAATATATAGAGAATGGTGCTTTTTACGCCATGAGAAAGAAATGGAGACGGCGAAGTGAGGGAAAGTAATGAATGTGATCATCCCTGAGAGATTTGTTGAGGCAGTATTTGGGGCATTGTCCACAGATTTTCTCCCCTTTATAAGGAATGATCTCCTTACCACAGAGAGAGTTCAAAGGAATTCCACCAAACTAATCCCTGGGATGGTGGTACCATGACGAGTGAGTGAAGATTAATCTGTCGCACTGTGAGAGAATAACATGGGATTGCATGGGAACTTCAGGGGGATGGACAATCACACATGATGTTCGAAACAGACATTAATACGGTGAGAGATCCCACTCCCTTTTTTACTAACTTTATGAAATTCTAGATACTTTTAGTACCTCTGAAAACATTCCCCCCAACCACCCCCACTCCCCATATCAATGAGAGAGTAGAAAATCCAGACTTTGAATAAAAACCCCACATATTAATGCAGTGCATTTGTTGAGTGATCCTGCACTGAATGTCATGTTATTCATAATCCCAACATCAGCCACAATACCTTCAATCTAAAACAGTTAACTATTCCCACCAGCTTCTGATCCCCACGGAGAACATGGGTCTGCCTTTTCAGAGATGGAAGATGTCTCCTTGAGACTTGACAGAAAACATCTCGCTTCCCTCCTCACTGCCAGCAAACCACGTTAAAGTAGCAATTGGTCCACAGACAATGGAGCCACGATAAACATCAAAATCTACTGCTGTGATTTGTCATGTTGGAGCATCAGTGACATCCTCCTGTTCCTGTATAAGCCTTTGGAAGTCTGAATGGTCTCTTCCTGGTCCCGTGGAACAGTTTCGAGAGACTGTTTTGGCTCCACCTGTTCCTGTTTAACAGTTCGATGTGCTGACCAGACCCCTCCTCTTCCTATGTAACAGGCAGGAGTATTGAATGTATTGCCACTCTTCTTGTTCAGTAGATTTGATGGGCTGAATGCTAGCTCATATTCATGTGTAACCAGCTTGAGATGCTGAATGAGCTCCTCTTTTAAATATGGAAATGTGCAATGTCTGGCCCTGCTATTACATAAATTTTACCAACACTTGAACAGCACATACTGGAATGCTGCCCGGGCCTTGCTGCACATGGACATAGACTGCTTCAGGAGCTGAGGGGGGAGAATATTCTGAACATTGTGTGATCCTCAGTGATCATCCCCATTTCTGATGTAATGATGGGGAAGGACATTAATGACGCAGCTGAAGATGATTGTGTCGAGGAAGCTACCCTGAGGATCTCCTGTAGGGATGTCCCGGGACTGAAAGGATTGATGTCCACAATCATGAACATCTTCCTCTGACCCCCAGTGGAGAGATTGTGACTGATTTCTATTACACTTAATTTAGTCAACGTTTCTTGATTCCATCCTGAGTCAACTCCTGCCTTGATATCAGGGTCTGTCACTCTTTCATGAGCTGCTGTGTTCACTCTTTTGAACATACAACTAGGTTATTGTGTATGTTTGGGGCGTGTAACCTTCTCACAGAGGATAGTGAATGTCAGAAATTATCTGGAAAAGAGAGTTCGGGGAGCTATATCACTGAAAGTATTTACAGATGAGGTAGGTGGGTTTTTGACCTGCCATGGAATTGAGGGATGTGAAAAATTGGGAAATAAAGCAGAGTTGATAACAACATTGGATCATCCATAATCTTATACAATGGCACGGCAGGCCTGACCATCCAAATTACCATCCGATCCTGTTCCTTATGCTCTCATATTCTGTAATTAGGAAGTTAATGGTTGTAATTTTCCTGAACATTCCGTTATTGGATGTTACAGTTACAGAGAGCAAAGCATTTTTTGAGTCATCTCAGGGTGAGGCATGGGGACTGTATTCACAGTGAATCTGGATCTGCACCATGACCAACAAATGAAGCACAGGTTGCAGAGAGGAGACACTCTATTAATAGACCAGAGGCGTCTTTTGAGCCCAGCCTGGGTTTTGAATTAACATTTTTTAACCCACGCCAAACTTTGTGTGACAATTGTGAGGGACAGAAGGAGATCCAGTATTACTGTGGACCAGGTATTTCGAGCAATTGGCCTCTGTCTACTCCTGTGCAGGAGCTGTGAGGGGCTGAATGGAATATAGGAACATCGGACTGAGGAGTAGGAGTGGTCCATTAGGCACTTTGTCTTTGCTCTGCCACGCACTAAGATCGTAGCTGATCTCATTGTGGTCTCAGCAGTACTTCTTCTGCACGTGCACCATTTTCCTCCATTCACTTGTCTATCAAGTATTTAACCGACACAACTTTGAATAAATGTAAACATCCAGGCACCACAAACTTCTGGGGAAGGGAACTCCCACTTGAACAGCCCTTTTAGAAATAGTCATTCGTGGTCCAATCAATATGCAGGGTCAGTGTTTCATTTTGCTGACTCACTGCTCCACGTTTTACAACGAATTTTAAAGTTTAGTGATATGGATAATGACATAAATGTCAACCTGGCTCATCTTCTAGAATAATGTGAAACACACACACACAGATCTTAAGACAAACAGAAAAAAATGAAAGCTTTTCAGAGTTTCATAATAGTTGAACTCATAATAAATGGATAGATGATAGACTGTCCCAAATGTTATTCGGTCTTCTGAAGTCATTAGTTTTGATTCCCTACAGTGTGGAAATAGGCCCTTCAGCTCAACAAGTCCACACCGACCCTACCAAGATTAACTGATCCAGTCCCATTTCCCTCTGGTTAATGCACCGAACACTATGGGCAATTTAGCATGGCTAATTCACATGACCTGCACATTTTTGGACCAGTGGGAATAAACCGGAGCACACGGAGGAAATCCACACAGACAGGAGGATAATACACAAACTCCACACATACAGTCGCCCGAGGTTGGAATCAAACCTAGGACCTTGGTGCTGGGAGGTAGCGGTGCTAACCACTGAGCCGCCGTGCCGCCCATTCTGCTCAGACAAGCTACTTGTGATGTGATTTCTCCCCAGAATAGTTGGATTTAGCTGAATTCCCTTTGCTTCAGACTGTAGAGAGATTCCAATGAACCTCTCATCAGGAATACTCCACGACTCATCAGGTAAAGGTGAGTCAGAGATTTACTGTTGCCAGTAGGAACAAAAGAAGATAGAGGTATCAATCGGCTGCTGCTTCTCAGGCAGAGAACATTGTTCTCCCTCACTGTGTTGAAACATGCAATCATGTCAACTGAACACCAAACTGGGCCGTGTGTGCTCGTCGTGAACATTCTCTGGAATGGATGATAATGGACGATATGCAAAAGCATCATTGCTGTTGTTATACGCAGTGCCTTTCATTAGCAAAAGAGAAAATTCCTGCTTTATAATTTGATGATTTGCTGGTATGCATATGCTTAATTTTTAAGAATCGGCTGATGTTTTCATCATATCTGTGCTAAAATCAATGCATTTTATTCTTAAAATTTATTCCATAGTTTTTGTCTCCCTGAGAAGAGAAAATGTACATCCCGCTGATTTTTCTCAAAATTGTGTATGCTTCTAAAGGATTTCTCATCTAAGACCAAAACTGATAATGTTTCAAAACAAAAGGCCTTCATTCCAGAAAAGTGTGAACAAAACATTGTTCATAAGCTTCAATAACTTTTTTTAGGTTAAGGGATCAAAACTGCACATAATGTGCCAGATGTGGTCTTCGAAACGCCCTGCACAGATGTAGACTCGAAAAATGTGATGCTGGAAAACCACAACAGGTCCGGCACTCCCAACGAACAGGAGACTCGATGTTTCGGTCATATTCCTGATGAAAGACTTATACCCGTGACGCCAATTCTCCTGCTCCTCGGACGCTGCCTGACTGGCTGTGCTTTTCCAGCCTCACACTGTTCGACTCTGATCTCCAGCATCTGCACTCCTCACTTTTACCGGTACGGATGCAGTAAAACATTCCTGATTAAACCTGGTACCCTTTGCCAGAAACACAATCATTCCACTTACTTCCAAATCACTTACAGCAAGTGCAGACTAACTACATCTGATTCGTGTAGCAGGATCATGCATACCGTCTGTATCTCAGAGTTCTGCAATCTCTCTCCACTTAAATTGTTTACCATTGTTTTATCCTTCCATCCAAAATAGACAAATCACATTATACTATATCTGGTGAAGGTTTGCTCACTAATCTCCCTTTGCCTATATCACATTGATCACACACGACCTCCATTTGATGACATACTGGATGACCAGCTTGGTGTTTAAGCTAATTGGGCTTTGATATATTCAGACCCTTCTTCCAGATCTTTGGTCCAGGCACTGATTGTTGATGATCCCATAGTGATCTCTGAGGCACTCCACCAGTTACAGCTTTGTAATGTGAAAATAAGCATTTATCGCTACTCTCTATTTCCTGTTAGCAACAGCTTCCTGTGTAACAGCTGAGATGTTTACATGGCATCCTGTGCAGTAAAATGTACTCAACGAGCTAAAATGATTAGTTCTATTTTCCTCTGTAACTTATTAAATAGGCAGAATATACTCCTCCAGTCTCATGGTAACGATAATGACTGGCTAAATGAGATGGCCCCCTATCTTTGTCACAGCTTCGAGGGGTGGATGGAGGGCACAATACATAGGGTAGTAGCAGCAGTATTTCCCTGTAACAGCATCGAGGGTGGATTGAGGGAACAACACATTGGGTAAGGACAGCAGTATATTTCTGTAACCGCATCGAAGGGCGGTTTGAGGGAACGATGCATGGGGTAGGGGCAGCAGTATATCTTTCTAACAACCTCGAGGATGGCTTGAGGGAACGACACATGGGGTAGGGGCAGCAGTATGTCTCTGCAACAGTATCGAGCGTGGATTACGAGAACAAACATGGCGTAGGGAGAGCAGCATGTCTCTGTTACAGCCTCGAGGGTGGATTGAGGGAACAACACATAGGGCAGGGGCAGCAGTATATCTCTGTAAAAGCCTCGAGGGGTGGATTGACGGAACAACACAAGGGGGAGGGGCAGCCGTATATCACTTTAACAGCCTCGAGGGGTGGATTGAGGAACAACACATGGGGTAGGGGCAGCAGTTGTCCATTCGGCGCCACCAGTCAGAATGCTCATGACTGATCAGATTGTGTCTGACCATCCGTCTCCTGTCTGTTCCCAATAAATATTGACGCTCCTGTCCAGCAAAGATAACTCGAGCTCAACCTTGAATATCTTCAAAAACCGAGTCTTCACTGCTCCCTGAGGATGAGGACCCTACAGATAGTACAACACTAAAGTGAAAGGGGCGACCTTATTTCAGTGTGGAACCTGTTATTTTAAACTGTGTTAACCTAACATGAAATCGCCACCTTTTTTGAAACACAACGACAGAATAATTAGGCATAGATATAAACCATTCAGCCCTCTAAACCTGTCCTATAGGACCACTGACCCTTTTCAATCAAATATGTATTAAACTCATTCCCTGCTCCTGTCCCAGGAAGAGAATAACTGATAGCATGACACCGCACGAGCATTAAAAATGCAGAATTAGGACATTCGGCCCATCGACTCTGAATGCCAGAGAGATTTGAGATTTCTCAACATCATTCTCCTGACTACTCTCCGTAACTCTTGACATGCTTATTCATCAAAGACCTATCTATCTCTGACCTATAAGCACTCGTGTCTGTGTCTCTGTGGTCTGTGTGTGCACTTGTGTGTGTCTGTTCATGTGTCTGTGTCTTTGTGTATTTATGTGCTGACATCGGTTTATCTATGTATTAGCCTGTGCGTTTTACTTGTGCGTGTGTCTATTTGTGTGCGACTGTCTATGTCTCCGTATGCCACTACACGTGTGTGGTTCTATCTCCGTGTATGTACAGTGAGTGACAGTATATTAGCGTATGTACATATGTCTCTGAATATTTTTGTGCCTGTATAGCTCTGCAATGAGATATTTGTTGTTTTGGGAGGGAGAAAATAGTGAGAACAGACAGAATGGTTAAAGTGCGAATTGCCCTTCACTGAACATTGTTTTTTTACTCAGTTGGAGGGACATGGATGTCGAGGAATCTCCATACGACACGTCCCGGTCCTCTCTGGCTCATACCAGGGTCCTCCCAACATGGTTGGGGGGGAGGGTGGAGGCGGATCAGATATTGAGTGCTCCACCATCTGGCTTGGCCCTTTCTCTCCTATTACAGTCCAGTTCTGCGGGAATGGGAGAAAGGGGGGGGAGGGAGTGGTGGTGGGAGTGTGTGTCCCTGCTGTTAATGCTGGTGTAGGTGGAGGGGGAGGGGGAATAGTGAGGTGTTCGGAGGGAGTCAGCCCACAGTTTTGTATCCATGCAGTGTTATTAGTTGTTGTGGTTCTGTTCGCCGAGCTGGGAATTTGTCTTGCAAACGTTTCGTCCCCTGTCTTGGTGACATCCTCAGTGCTTGGGAGCCTCCTGTGAAGCGCTTCTGTGCTGTTTTCTCCGGCATTTATAGTGGCCTGTCTCTGCTGCTTCCGGTTGTCAGTTCGAGCTGTCTGCTGTAGTGGTCGGTATATTGGGTCCAGGTCGATGTGTTTGTTGATAGAGTCTGTGGATGAGTGCCATGCCTCGAGGAATTCCCTGGCTGTTCTCTGTTTGGCTTGTCCTATAATGGTAGTGTTGTCCCAGTCGAATTCATGTTGCTTGTCGTCTGTGTGTGTAGCTACTAAGGATAGCTGGTCGTGTCGTTTCGTGGCTAGTTGGTGTTCACAGCCAGGGAACAGCCAGGGAATTCCTAGAGGCATGGCACTCATCAACAGACTCTATCAACAAACACATCGACCTGGACCCAATATACCGGCCACTACAGCGGACAGCTCGAACTGACAACCGGAAGCGGCAGAGACAGACCATTATAAATGCCGGAGGAAACAGCACAGAAGCGCTTCACAGGAAGGTCCCAAGCACGGAGGATGTCACCTAGACAGGGGACGAAACGTTTGCAAGACAAATTCCCAGCTCGGCGAACAGAACCACAACAACGAGCACGCGAGCTACAAATCTTCTCCCAAACTTTGAACAGTGCTATTAGTGTTGGGAGTATAGTGGAGGGAGAGAGTGCGTGGGGTGGGGGATGGTAGGTGCTGAATTCAATAGTGAGAGTGGTTGTGCCTGGGCCTTATTTAGAGATAAAATATGAGCCTTGTTAGGGCGTAGGTGCTATAACAGGTAGTGAGTGTGAGGGCACAGAGAGAGTACGGTGAAAGTTAACCTGGCAGAGTGGGGATGATATTGATGCTTGTCCTGTGATGCTGGTCATTTCTTCAGATCATGTCAGCGTCGAGGTGACCCTCCCAGAATGGTTTGTTCACGGCTATCACTAATAACGCCACAGAACCTGTCCCTCAGATTCCACAGAATCAGTTTGGGTAGATTTTACAAATAGGAAGGAGAAGCAAGCATTAGTGTATTATTGTGTTATTTGCTCTCGGGCAAATTCTGTGCATTATATGCTCTGTAAATTAGAGATGCAAATATTGTATTATTGCATGATCTCAAATTGCATCTAAACTGCGTTAACTAAGTGACTGACAATGTTGTGAAAAGTAAATTCCATAAGCGTATAACAGGTTGGTTGAAGAGTATGTTGTGACTCAAACAAGAGAGCAGGTTATTTTGGATTTGGTGTTGTGTGGTCAGAAGGACTCATTAATAACCTTGCTGTGAGGAATAGAGAGGTTAATATACTACATTTTACACGGCGCCTGCATACAATCTCGAATGTTTGAACACGGAGTGGTAGACACGAAATGGTTGTTAGAATATTAGAATCATGGAGTCCTGCAGCTTGGATACAGGCCCGTTGGACCAAAGTGGTCCGTGCCGACCAAAATGTCCATCCATGCTAATTCCATTTCCCTGCCCTTGTCCCTTATTCTTCTAAAGTTTTCCTATCCGCGTAATTGTCCAAAAAGCCTTTTGAATGTTTTTAATGTACGTACCTCAATCAAACTGCTGTGTGCTAATTCCATTTCTACCAACCTCTGCGTAAAAAACTTGGTGCTCAGGATCCTTTTTATTCTTTCACCTCTAACCTGATGTCCTCTAGTCTTTGATTCCCAAAACTGGGAAAAAGAATGAGTGCATTCACCTTATTAACGCATCTCATGATCTTATACATATCTATACGATTTCCCCTCAGTTTCTTCCACTTAAAGGAAAATTCCTGTCCAAAATCTCCCTACAACTCAGACCATTGAGTACTGGAAACATCCTTGTAAATTTCTTCAGTCCTCTTTCCAATTTAATCACATCCTTCCTATGGCAAGTGAACAAAACCAAACACAATATTCCAAGTGCATGTCTCACTAGCGTCCTGTCAAACTGCAATATAATTCTCGAATGTCCATACTCAATGCCCTGACTGATGAAGGCCAGTGTGCCAGAAGCCTTTTTCACTGCCCTGTCTACGTGCAACTACTTTCAGAGAACCACGGATCTGAGCACCAAGGTCCCCCGGTTCCACTACAATCCTTCAGGGTCTAACATTCACCACGAAATTCCAACTTGGATTTGACTTTTCAAAAAGCAACATCCCACATATTAATCTCCATTTGCCATTTCTCGGCCCACTTCCCCAGCTGATAAAGGTCCTGCTGCAATTTCTGATAACCTCACTGTTCACAGTCCTGCCTATTTTATTGTCATCAGCCTAATTACTAATCATGCTTTGCACATTCTCATCCAAATCATTGATATAGATAACAAACAGGAATAGGCCCAGCACCAACCCCTGAGACACTCCACTAGTCACAGGCCTCAAGTCCAACAAGCATCATTCCAGTATTAGCCTCTCCTTTCTACCATCAAGCCAATTGAGTATTCAATTTGCCAGAGTCCCCTGGATTCCATGCTATCGAACCTTTCAGAGCAGCCTATCATGTGGAACCTTATCAAGGGCCTTTCTGAAATCTAGATAGACTACGTCTACCACCCTAACCTCATCAACATTCCAGGTCACTTCCTCAAAAGAACCTTAAAGAATTGTGAGCCATGATATCCTATGCACAAAGCAGCGCTGAATGCTCCTTATGAATCCGTGTCTTTTCAAATGCATGTATATGTTATCTCTCAGAACCTTCTCAACTTATTATAGTTGTTAAGCTAACTGGTCTATAGTTTGCAGGTTCTTCTTCGCAGCCCTCCTTGAACAAGGGCACAGCGTTCTCTACCCTCTAGTCTTCCAGGACCTCCACCGTGGCCAGCGAAGATGCAAAAAGATCAGCCAGGACCCCTGCAATATCTTCTCTCGTCTTTTGCTGTGTTCTTGGATACACCTGGTCAAGACCAGAAGCTCTGCAGAAATACTGCAATGTCTGAAATAAAATGTCTATTTCTTTAAGATAGAATCACCAAGGAAAGCGCAAGTGACTTAATGAATGCTAACATGATAAATTAAAGATTATATTAATCGTAGGAAGTGATTTCAGAAGAATTTTAGACATGGTGGAAACCGGATAATTCTCAGAAATTTGTTTGTGTGGAGTTTGCATATTCTCCCCCTGTCTGCGTGGGTTTCCTCCGGGTGCTCCGGTTTCCTCCCACAGTCCAAAGATTTACACATTAGGTGAATTGGCCATGCTTATTTGCCCAAAGTGTTCAGCGATGTGTATATTTGCTGCATCAGTCGCAAAATGTAGAATCGGACGGGAATGTGTCTGGGTGGTTACTCTTCGGAGGGGCAGGATGGACTTGTTGGGCCCAAAGGCCTTTTCCATACTGTGGGCTTTTAATGATTCTGTGAAAGAAGAACACAAAGACTGCATAAATCTACAATCTGTATTGCAAAGAAAACAAAATAAAAGCAGGGTCAAATGTGGAATTTTGTAATTGGGAGAGGAGAGGTTATTGTGGAAACAGGGAAATGACGAAGAAAGCAGCCAGTTACTTTGCATCTGTCATCACTGAGGAAAATCGCTGAGAAATACTTAGTGATCACATGGAACTTGTGCAACTAAAGACATAAAGTCAATTCATATCAGTAACAAGGTAGTAGTTGAAGGCTAGCATAGTAGTATTGTAGCTGAATTGAGCATTGCTAAGTCTGATGAGCCAGTTGTACTTCGTATCAAAATATTAGAAATAAATCAGCAATAGACGCATTAATTGTGCTGTCGATGACTGTTTTTTTTTCCTGTACATTCTGCAGAGGCTGGAAGTTAGTAAATGTGTTCCAAGCATTGTAGATGGATGGGAGGGATTCAAGCATCTGCAAAGGGGAGAAGAGATAGTGTGGAGAATTGCAGACCAATTAACTTGACATCTGTAGGGAAACTGATGGAATTTATTATGTAGGGTCTGATATTGGATATTTCTTAATTAACAACAACATTGGAGAGAATCAGAATGCACTGACAGAGTCCCAGAGTCACCCAGACCCATATTTGACAAACTACAGAACGATTTGAACTTGTTTAGTTCTGACTGAGGTTGGAGGGTGTCATTGTTTCCATTTCTAGTCCCACTCCTGCACTGCTCACAACAAATTTAAATGTAACCGGGTTGGTGATATGGCCAATGTTAAAGGTCTAATACTGGGTCAAGTTCAGTTATCAGAACAAGCCAGTTGGATTTCTTCAGTAAGCTACAAGTAATTAACAGAACTAACCGAGGAGTATGATGGATATGTGATTAGCACTGCGGCTGCACATCACCAAGGAGCTGGGTTCAATTCCAACCTCAGGTGAGTTTGAACATTCCCCATGCATCTGTGTGGGTTCCCTCCCAATGCTCCAGTTTCCTCCCAGAGTACAAAGATGTGCAGCTTAGAGTGGATTTGCCATGCTCGATTGCCCATTGTTGAGAGAGTGTCCCCTTCATGGTACCCTTGTCAGTGTGGGGGAATTTAACCTGCGCTGCTGGGCTCCCTCTGCATCACAAACCAGCCGTCCAGCCAACTGATTGGGAGACAGTGTAACTGTTACAGACAGAAACAGGCACAGGCAAAGGGTAAGAGAAACTTTCATAACAAGGAAAAAGGTACAATTCAGATAACGGTCAAGATTACAGCTGAGGATAAAATGTTTTCTGCTCAAAATTGTATTTCATAACGCGACAAGTATAGAGAAGCAGTGTTTGGCTGAATACAATAAAGTGAGACAAAGTGAAATAGCCAGAATTACTAACTGTGATTGGATATAAAATAAGTGTATATTTTTGCAGGAACCCAGGGGGTTGAATGACTGAAAGTTCCTATTCCTGAAAATGGGTATTCTTTGGAACACTATCTGGAAAATTCCATATTCAAAGTGTGTGTGTGTGTGTGTGAGAGAGAGAGAGAGAGAGAGAGAGAGAGAGAGAGAGAGAGAGAGAGAGAGAGAGAGAGAGACCGCAGATACTGCACTGAGCTGGGTGGTGAGCTCAGACCATGCTCGGTGGGGCTGGTGGTGAGGCCTCCTCTGGGATGAGAATCGACACCCCTGTACTAGCCCATTCACTAGGACCTCTGTGCCTCTGATGAAAAACCGTGGTGTTAGCTCCACTTACCTGCCATTCTCGGGGTCAACTGTGCAGGGTGGTTTCAAACTGAGGAAGTACAACAGTGTGCCCATTGGTCTTTGAAAGATGGCACTAGTGTCAGTGATCGTAGAATAGCCAGGGGCATCAGTGCAATGGTGAGTCCCTCCAGCCATGTTGGGTTGGAGAATTGGGGTGGAATTTAATGCGAGAAACACTATGAGATTGAGTGGGTAGTTAATGTGGTGAGTTCGATAAGATAGCACCATGAAACTAGTTCAGTCTCGTACAGATAATCCCTTTGTCACACTCAATAAAAATGTCACTGAGACAAACTATCGTTAGATTCAGCCCAATGAGTCGAAGACTCTGCTGACCCCACATCCAGTTACAAAGTTGCAGAACGAATGTTCATCAAAAACTCTCCCTCATCTTAATTGACGCCAATATCCCCTTCACCTATCATCCTGGTAATACTGACTCATGTTGTAGGATGCTGTCGAAATGCCTTCATTTCAGCAATCTGAAAACTGTGATCTTACATGAAATTGTCTCTCAATCTCCCTTTCGCTTTTTTCCCCAAAATCTTTTTTATTGTTGGTAGTTAAACTGATTTCTCCGCCATCTCTCTCTGGCAGGAACTAGGGAATACGGACTAGGCAATAAGGACTCTGTATCAGAGTGTTCATGTATCCAGACGGGTAATTCAGAGGTACGGGCTGTGATTCCAAGGCATTGTTTAACGTCCTACCACAGCCGATGTCAGAGCTTAAATTCGAATGACAAAAATTGGAATAAAACCTAATTTCACTAATGGAAACCAGAAACCGTTAAGATTTATTTTTATCATTTTACTGATAGTCTTTGTTAAAGAAACTTAACATTATTACCCAATCTGAGCTCAGTGTGACTTCAGACTCACAGCAACATTGTTGGCTCCATTTTGTCTTGACAAATGGCCACGTGGTCAAGGACAATTACTGATGGAGAACAAATGCTGCCCTTGCCCGTGATGCTGTCATCCCGTGAAACAACAACATTAATGGTGAAATAAATCAAAGAACGATGGGTTCTAGAGATCGAAAATAAAATTCTCCAGCGCCTGAAAGTGTGAGAGAATCTCACAGGTATGGCAGCTTCTGTCAGGAGAAATGCGGATAATGTTTTGACACTGCTTCACAACTGAAAGCAAACTGGGAAATAATATTATTTATCCAGGTATCATGGATGGTTGGGTTGGAGAGAGAGTTGGGAGCAAGGTTTAAATTGACTGGATGGTGAAATGGCCAGAAAAAGAGAGGAAAAGAAATGAAAAGTGAGCAAAGGGATTGCTGATGATGAACTGAAAGGAAAACAAAATGGAAAGTTATTCTCACATTTCCCCATTTCCCATATTCCTGAATATCGCGTCCATTTAGATATGTCCCTGTTTAAAGTGAATTAGGTTCCCTTATCTCTCTTCTCTAAGTGTGATGATCGAATCCATTAGCAATGCTGGTGCTGCCCTTATAGTTGCTGAGATATAGAGGAAGTTAATGCTAAATTGTCAACTGCTTCTTTGGAGAGGGAACCTCTTACTGTGGGAGTGTGCAAAGATGCAACAGCTTTCTCAGCCAGGAAGAGAAACTCAGGAGTGGAAATAGTTTTCAACACTGAGCGCGTGCATGTTCCGTGTGGGGAATTGACTTGTTCCTGTCATTTGAAAATCAGTGGAGTTTCTGTGGATGCTTATCTCGGGTTTGTATTGTCAGCTGCTGGGTCTGGTGACCCCACTGTATACACTGCATTTACAGAGTGTCTGGGTCCATGGTAAACAAATGGAGATGAGGCTCCACGGAAGGAAAGCTCTACAAATAGGGAGGTGCAGAACAGTACATTATCTTTCCTGGGATTTCCTGGGACATTTGTCTAAGCTGGACCAGGTGTCAGGTATGAAACCAGTTTGTTTCAAAATTGAGGTGGTCACTGAGCTGTGTCCCCTCCTTGAATATACTGGGTAGCCTCACACCAGTGACAGGACTGTGTTAATGCTCACCATAAATAAAACTGGACTAATTCTGGAACTTTCCAGGCAGGGGTGAGTAACATATCCATCATCACCGGAGTGCAGTCCTCCGATATATTCACTGGCTGACAGAACCCATCTCTCTGCTGAGAGCAATATATTGTGCCCATCTCACTGAGAAAGATACAGAAAGAAACTTCCAGAAATGCAAGGGAACAGAGTGACTTGTGAAAATGAGGAACAGCAGGAAATTAGAATTAATAAAAGGTATGTCTTTCAAAATCTCATTGAATTTAAGGTTGGTATATTGCTGCATCTGATGAGCTACATCCCCGAGTATTGAAGGGGTGGCAGTAGAACGAATGAAAGAATTACTGATTATTCTTCAAAGCTGGTTAGATTCTGGCAAGGATCCTCCAGACTTGAAAACAGCTATTGTAAACCTAAATATTTAAAACAGGACGGAGAGCGCGAACAGCAAACTAAACAGTGGTTAGCTTGATGTAAGCTGAGAGAAAAACATTGGAACGTTTTGTGAGGAATGTGACAACTAAAAACTTGGAAAATAATGACATGATTCGGTAGAGTTAATCTAGATTCTGGAAGGGGGAATGATCTTGATCTTTGATAAATCTGCTGGATTTTGTGGAGATTGTCCGTTGTGACATCGACAATTGAGAACCAGTGGGAATGAAGTGTTTGAATTTTCAGTAGATGTTTGACATGATTGAATACAGATGAGTGGGGAATGTTAGAGTCCATGGGTAGGTAGGGGTGGAATACACCAAATGCATTAAAAGTTGGATAATCGAGAGAATGAAGAGAGTAGTATAATTATCTGGAGTGAAAGATCAGTGTTTGTGCAATAGCTCCTTGCAAGATATAAGTATTTCAGATATGAACAACAAATATCATCATTCACATTTATGTTCATTAAATAGTGAGAGGTTGGGAAGTGCTGTTGTTGATACAGACCTGGATGTGATTGGTCATAAGTCACAAACAGATTTTTTACATAGCAGGAAGTAAATGATATGTGGCTCTTCATGCAAAATGATTAAAGTACCAGAGTAAATGTATCTTTCCAAATGATAGTGTTTTGTTGAAAGATTGTTAGGAGTATTGTGTACAGATTGAATCAGCTTTATAAATAATGATCTTGTCATCGATTCAGTCCAAAGGGGTTTCACCAGACTAAACCCTGGCATGATGCTACCATGAGGAGGAAGTGAAGAAACTTATGCTTAATAGAGTGTGTTAAGGTGTTTGTGAGTTTATATTTTAAAAAATGCTGAAGCACATTGACTGTTGAAGATACATAATTGCCTTATTAGATCAATTAAAGGAATGCCCAGGTCAATTCACATTTCCTATGTATTGGAGTGCAAATATATCCACTGTAAATATATTGGCTGGTGCCTGTTCTATTTGAGGAGAGATCGGCACGGTAACAGCATGTAGATTGTGGTTTTTGAGGGTGGTGAGAGGTTCAGCCGGTAACAGTATTGCAAACGGACAACGCAGCCGAATCATCTAGCCTGCGATAAGAAAACATGCATCATTCTCCCTCACGACGAACTTCACGACAGCAATGGGTGATGGGAGATGTGATCAATAGCCAGCGGTGCCAATATTCAATCCAGTCCAGCAGTTTTTGTGAACTGAAGAAACCATACTGAAAGGGGTTAAATGGAGCTGTTTGTTCAGTGACTGTGATTGATGTCAGTCTCCATGGATCCTGGTTGTGTCACTGGATGTTTTCCGTCTCTTATTAGTAAGAGGCCTCTTGCAATGGTTTATGCCATTGTAGCAGCAGATGCATCAACTCCAACGCTCAAAGGGACACAGCTGCAGAGACACAAAAAAGAGATTTAAACATCTGAGAATTGTCTGGAATGATACATTAATGGATCAGAATCTGAGAACATTCGACTGGAAAGCTGTAACAATGGACAGGAGTTTATCTGCGGGTCTTTTCACTTTTTCCTGGTCTTGGTCAACATTACCAGATCGGATATTGGGTGCACTGATGATTATCCAGGCGGGTTACTATCCTATCCTCGCTATTGTTGGTGTTCCTGCTAAGTTTCTTAATCTCTATCCATTTATTAATCTCTTCAACCATGACGAACTTCTTTGCTATTTCTGTTATAGATATTTGACAAAGACGAAAACTATTGTCTTCAGTTTCAAATGCAAATTCCATTAATTACTCACAAATTTCAGAACCGCCCTCACAAACATCTGAGAACAAGACTGTTCACAATACCGAAGTACCTTTCATCCCTGAATTCATTTATGTCTCGGTATTCTGTCCATCACCAAACCAACCCACTACCAGCTCGATTATATGCCCAGTCACCATCTTGGCTTCAATACTGACGCTTAATTATCCATTATCTATGCTTCGGTAAAATTCAGATGTTATGGTTCCACCTCTCTTCTAAGCACTCGTTCAGTTGCAAATATTTCGATCACATCTTTGTTCTTGTCTCTAAAATAACTTAATGACAGGAAGACTCTCTCAGAGCAGTAATGTCCGAAGAAATGTAATTCAGATGCACAAGTTATAACAGAGAAAGACACTGTTCCACATCGTACCATAGACGATGTCAGAAAGTAAATACACAAGACAGGAATTGGGAAAAAAAGCAAGTTTTACTAATAACAACCATTACATCTCCAGAATGTTGTCTATACGTTTATCTATTTTACTGATGTCCTTTGGTAAATAGATCTTGCGTTACTCTCTGGTCTGGCTTAAGATTGATGTGAGACCCACAGCAATGTGCTTGGTTCTGTACTGCCTGAAAGAATGACCTCGCAGTAAATGACATTTGTTTAGGTCAACAAATGCTGCCCCTGTCATCGATGCAGACATTCCAAATAATAACAAAATTAAAGGTTAAATAAAGCAAAGAATGATGCAACAGATCAGAAATAATAAAGAACGTGAAAGTGCCAGACAAACTGAGCAGATTTGGCAGCCCCCTCGGGTCGAGAGAAAAATAGAATTGGCAATTCGATTCGTACATCAGAACTGAACACAGTTGGGAAATAGTGTGATTGATGTTGGTGACACCGACATCTGTTCTGAAGGGGAGAAGGACTGAGTTGAATAGATGGAATAAGAGAGAGATAGAGAGAAAGAAGCAAACAAAGAGATTGTTGATGATCAGCTGGGATGGAAATAAAAGCTGAAATTAAACATTACTTATGTTTTTCCTGTTCCCATAATATTGATAATCATGACCATGTAAGGTATATGTCAAAGACCTTGTTTAAAGTTATTTATGTCTGTTTTTCTCTCTTCCCTGAGTGTGATCATCGTCTTTTATTCATTAATGGGATGCTGGGCTAGTATTTAATTCCCTTTCCCCATTGTCCTTGAGATGGTGTTGGTGAGCTGCCTTCCTGACCCACTGCAGTCCATGGGCTGTAAGTAGTCAGTGCTGAGGTCCGCCCGGTTTCATTTCTTTGAGGCTTTGAAGTGACTGATATAACTGAATGGCTGGCTTGGCTATTTCAAACTGCAACTGAGAATTAACCACATTACTGTGGAGTTACATGTAAGCCCGAACAGCTGAAGATGGTAGATTTCCTTTCCTGAATGGCATGAGGGTGCAAGGTAGGACAATCGACAATGGTTTCATTGTTTCAGTTGATTCTTAATTCCCGATATTTTATTGAATTTAATTTCCAACATTTGCCATTGTGGGATTCGGATCCGGTATCTGGGTCATTACCTGATTCCCTGGATTCATATTCGGAGATAATACAGCTAGATCATTGCCTCCTCACTATCTCCAATAAACTCCAGTGGCGACAGTGATGTTGTTGTTGGTGTGACTTTGCTTCATAAGGCAAATAAATGATTGGCAAAAAATGCCATCCTTCTCATTTTGTATTTATGAGAAAGTGAGATGATGGGAAGTACTCTTGGTGAAAAGGAGCTAGATGTCCTTGATCATGAGGCACTCACAGAATTCATACAGAGCAGTCGGGTACTGGCAGGTGGGACTAGATTGGGTTGGGATATCTGGTCGGCATGGACGGGTCGGACCGAAGTATCTGTTTCCATGATGTGCATCTCTATGACTATTACTCAGCTTGTAATCAGCACAATAAATGAGTAGGAGCATTCATTACAAAATGATTAAAGTATAAGAATGAAGACACCGTGCTGCAGTTGTGGAGTGTACTTGAGACAGTATTTTCTTTCATTTATAATCAATGATCTCCTTGGTACAGAGAGACAGTGTGATGGAGTTTCACCAGACTAATCCCTGCGGTGATGGTTTCATGAGGACAGTGTGAAGGAATTTGGCTGCCCTTTCCTTACCTCTCGCCGTTAGCTCTAGATGTTTCATTTGCAACTGAATTCTTGCCATCTCTGATTCTGTTGGTTTCTCCAGCAAGTTTAATTGACGAGATACCGCTGTAATTATCTCTCCTTTCCTCATAGAAGCAGTCAGTTCCAATTCCAGCTTCTCTGATAATTCTTGCAACTTGGTCTTATTCATTTTTCGTAAATTTCCAAAATCACTGCGTGCACACCCAGAAAACGTTTGGCGATTGAAATAGCCATTACTATTCTAAGTTTTCTCAACCCAATCAAACTAATACCCAAAATGAAACATTTGACTTTCGATAAAATGCAGAAGAGGGGGGAGAAAAGAAAGCAGCAGAACAGAGAGTAAAAAGAAAGAATGGCAAAAGAGAGAGCAATAGGGGAGAGAGAAAGAGAGAGCTTTTGAAGAACAAAAACTGACAATTAAAAAGAAAACTCAATGTAAAAGGCTGGAGATAACGTCTGAGGGTGCGCTTAGTTAGGAAGAGAGTGGGCAAGAGCACGCCCCTGGTAGTCAGAAGCCTAGTGAGACTTTGTTTGAGTATGTTCAAGCATTGCCTCAATTTGATGAGAAGAATGTGATGCCCTTTTCATCTCATTTGAAAAGTTGGTTAAACAATTGCAGTGGCCAGAGGCAATGTGGGTTTTGTTGATCCAAACGAAACAGGTATGACTGGTGAGGTATTCACATCCCTGTCAGAGGAGGTATCTGGGGAGTATAAGGAGGTTAAAAAAACATTTTGTCTGCATAGGCAACCTTTCAGGAATTTAATGAGGGATCCTGGTGAAACCTACACTGACTTTGTAAGGATAAAACAGACTAATTTCGATAGTTGGATAAGAGCTTTAAAATTCAAGCAAAGCTATGATGACATTAAAGAGGTTAGCACTTGGAGGAATTCAAACTGCCTGAAGTAGTGCAAACTCAGGTGGAAGAGCAGAGAATGTAAGCAGCAAGGTTAGCTGCTGAAATGGCTGACGATTATGAACTGGTCCATAAACTTGGTTTGGCTTCCAGAACCAGTTCTGGTCTCTGAGGGACAGAAATTGGAGCAAAGAGATATCCTCACGTACAAGGGGAAAGGTAGATCACAGTGTAGATCATAAGGATAATTTACCACAGTAATAAAGAAAACCTTGAGGGGGACAAAGAAGTTAAAAACCTGTCGTGTTTTCATTGTAAAAAAGAGGGCCACACAAAATCAGTGTTGATGGGCTGGGAGAAAACCAGATGTACGATAACCAGACAAGCCTGGAAGTTTTGTTGGACTCTTAACAAAAAGCTGAAAATGTGTTGCTGGAAAAGCGCAGCAGGTCAGGCAGCATCCAAGGAACAGGAGAATCGAGGTTTCGGGCAAAAGCCCTTCTTCAGGATTCTACATCTCCAGCATCTGCAGTCCTCACTTTCTCCTCGTAACAAAAAGCATAAGGGAAGTGAGGCAATTGCCTCAGAGTGTACAAGATGATCAGTGGACGTACTAAATCTGCAAACAAAACTTACATGAAAGGGTAAAGTTTATTCACATAGGCCAGGAGTAATTGGTAAGAAGGTTTCAATATTAATTGACACAGGATATTTTCAGTCTGTAATGCTGAGGGGTGAGGCTTTATGCACTCTTGAGAGACTATTTCCAGAAAATGTGCTGGTAACAGGAATTTATAGTGAGGCAAAAAGTGCTCAGTTATGTAAAGTGAGGCTAGATGTCGAGAGAAGATTGGAGCATGTGCGGTAGGTGTACTAGACCCCTAACTCTCAGCTCTAGGAATAAAATTTTCCCTTGCAAAAAATATAGCTGCTTCACTGGTAGGCGTGCTGCCTACTCTAGTTGAAAAGCCAGTGGAGATGCGGGCAACTGAAGACCTGGAGAATGTTTATCCAGGAATTTCCCCTGATTGCATCACCAGAAGATCACAGAAGCACAGGTTTAAGCAGGAAAAAGGCACAGGTAACGAAGCTGACGTAGAGTTATCCGAAAGTTTCTTTTTGATCAGATAAGTGAAAAACAGAAGGAGCAAGTAGGAAAACATGAACGTATTTTTAGCTCTGCTAAGCTGATTGAATTACAGCAGAAAGATGTGGAGTTACAGAAGTTATATCAAAAGATATTTAGCAAGAAAGAGAATGAATGCATTCCTGTGTATTATTACTTAACAAATGATGTTTTAATGCAGATATGGAGATCAGCACACATTGAAGCAGATCAGACGTGTACAGAAATTCATCAAATTGTTTTGTCTGTTGGGTATAGAAAGGAGGTGCTGCGAGTGGCACATGAGATCATTTCGGGGTGAGGACATTACAGGCTGAAATACAAAGATATTTTCATTGGCCTGGACTTCACAAAGATGTAGTGAATATTGCCAAATGTCTCAAACATGTCACACACGCAGTAATAAAACCTGCAACTTTAATACCTATTCCAGCATTTGAGGAACCTTTCACAAGAGTCTGGATAGATTGTGTACGTCCCCTATCGCAAAGACTAAGTGGGAATAAGTACTTCTTAACAATAATGGATGTGTCGACTAGATTTCCAGAGGCAGACCCATTATGCAGCATCACAGCTAAAAGAGTTGCAGAAAAAAAATACTTATTTTTTACGTAGGTACGGACTACCAATAGAGATCCAGACAGATCAAACCTCACATCCGAACTATTCAAGCAGGTGATGGATAACTTGGGAATAAAGCAATTCAAATCTACTGCGTAGTATTCGGAATCATGGTGAGCATGAGCGAGATGGCATCAAACAGTGAAAACCATGTTGAGGGTTTATGGTCAGGATAATCCAGATGATTGTGATAAGGAAATTACTTTGGAACTATTTGTGATCAGAGATGCACAGAATGAATCGACCATATTCAGGCTATTTGAATTAATTTTGGGGCATAAAGTAAAAGGACCGTTAACATTGGTTAAGGAGAAATTAGTAAGGCAGAATTCCGAGACCACCCATTTGGACAATTTGTCAAATTTTAGGGAACGATTAAATAGAGCTGGAGAGTTGGCTAGACAGCATTTAAAAGTATCGCAGCATACAATGAAACAGGATGTGGATCAGAAATCACAAATTCGCAATTTTGCAATTGGAAATAAGGTATTGGTGTTTCTTCCAGTCACAGCTGAGCCTTTAGAAGCAAGTTTTAGTGTACCTTATCAAATTGGGAAGAAATTGAATGAGGTGAACTACTTGGTACGGACTCCAGAAAGGAAGAAATCTCACAGAGTGTGTCATGTGAATATGCTCAACAGGTATTTTGAGAGGGAAGGAAAGCAAGAAGAGGAGGTATTAATGATTACAACACAGAAGGAAGACCCAAGTTCAGAGGATTCTGAATTGGACATTCCTAATATCAAATTGAGCAATGAGAAAGTTGTCAAAAATTGGGATAAATTACTGAGTTACCTTCCACGAGAAAAGCATAGTAACCTGAAAGAGTTATTACGATATCTTGGAGAGATATGCGGAAATAACCTGTGAAATACGAACATAATTGTGCATGATGTAGACAGAGGAGATGCTGTTCTGATTAAATAACATCCTTAAAGGCATTATCCTCTAAAGTTGGCACAGGTTCAGAAGGAGATAGAGCACACGCTCCAAGATGGCAGAATGGAAATGAGTTACTGTGCTTGGAGCCCATGTATAGTCATGGCGCCAAAGACAGATATGACCCAGTGGACATGGGAGGACTATCACAAACCCAACACCGTTACACAGACTGATCCATCTCCTATTCCATGTTTGGAGAACTGCGTCGATAAAGTGGGAGGAGCTCCTTACATTTCTAAGTTGGACTTGCTCAGAGGCTACTGGCAAGGACCTCTGTCAGAGAGAGCAAAGGCAATTTCGGCTTTCATAACACTAAGTGGATTGTATCAGTTGAAAGTTGTGTCATTTGATATGTAAAACGATCCAGCCACCTTTCCGAGACTGATAATGAGGTCATTGTCGGATTACCCAACTATGTGGTGTACATTGGTCACATGGTAGTTTTTAGTCACTCATGAAAGGAACATTTACAGTATTTATCGGACTTGTTTGATCGACTTCAGAAGGCAGGCTTGTTGGTAAACCTAGCTAAAAGTGAATTTGAGAAAGCCAAGTCACATTCCTGTGTCATGTTATTGGACATGGCCCCGTGAGATACAAAAACGAAAGTATTTGGGGAATGTTCCACACCGTCGACAAAAAGAAATATGTAATACTACGGTTCCTGGGATTGACTGGATTTTACTGAAAGTTTGTGCCAAATTTTAAGCAGTGTGGCTGCTCCACTCACCGAATTGTCAAGGGCAAGAACTCTCAGTGGACAGAGGACTGTCAAAAGGAATTTTCCAGCCTAAAACCTGTGTTAGACACTGCCCCAATATTAGCTACACTAGATTACACGAAGTCTTTCAAGGTGGCTATCGATGCCAGTGATGTGGTATTGGTTCGGTGTTCCTGCAGGAGGATGATGAGGGGGAAAAAAAGACCGATCGGGTGTTTTTCTGGGAAGTCGAACGTACATCAACAGGAATGTTCAACAGTGGAGAAAGAGACTTTAAACTTGGTGTTGGCATTACACAATAACTGTGTTTATATTACCAGCAATGCATCTGAAACAATCGTATACACTGATCACAACACATTGATATTTGTGGAAAAAATTAGACAAAAATGCCAGCCTGTTTACGTGGAGCTTGTTGTTGCAGCCATTCAATCAGACAATTGTGCATGTGGCAGGTCACGAAAACGTGAATGCTGATGAGTTAATGAGACTAGAATGAGATACGGAGGTGTTCGGTGGTGGGTATACAGCAGCCTGGTTTTGTATTGGTTTGTGCATGTTTGAATGTTTACAATTAGTACAGTATATCTGTCAGTTTTAAGACGACTAACTGGGTTGGAAGGGTTAAAAATGCAGCCACCTTTTAGCATTGATGTTTTTTTAAGTGGGGAAAGATGTGGCCCAAAGCAAGTCCCTTTTTGTTGAAAAGCTGTTCCTTGGCTCAAGGAGACTCTGTCCTTGTTTTTTTTAAGAGGAACAATAAAACGGGGCCAAGCTCCAATCAGAACTGAAAAATGTGTTGCTGGAAAAGCGCAGCAGGTCAGGCCGCATCCAAGGAGCAGGAGAATCGACATTTCGGGCATAATCCCTTCCTCACTTTCTCCAAGCTCCGATCAGTCTGGTTTGGTACAGAGATGAAAAGTACTTTCAGAGGTCTTTTGTTTATATGGAAACAGATGAGTCTTCAGGCCAAAGTGGTCATGCTTTATAAGTGACCAGTATAATGAACGGAGAGTGGTGAGCTATTTTAGTTGAACTAGCTGAGCTGAGCAGTTTTCAGTTGAGTCTTGAACTGGAAAGTTCAACTGGGAGCTGTGTGGAAACTCTCTCTCTTTTCTGACCTTCAACTTCAACCTGGAAGTTAGTGTTCCATTTATACTGTTTTTTTTATTATTGGGAGTTTGCTTATTGGAACAGTTGTGTGTATTCGGAACAGCATAATTAAGTCTAGCTGAATAGGTTGAATTCTGTCGTGATTTTTTATTCTGTTCTTTGTGTTTCATTGTGTAATTTTATGAATAAAGTTTTTGTCTGTTTCAAAATCTAGTAGTCAACCGAGCTAAATTACCTCCGGTAATTTTCATTGTACACTTACCGAAACAAATTGCAAAGGTATGCTCTGGGATGCCTGCTTAAAAGTGTTTGGAGTAGTCTAACCTAGTTCATACCATCTCGGAGATGGAAGATGCCTCCTTGGGACTTGACACAAACCATTCACTTTCCCTCCTCATGGTCAGCAAACCACGTTACCATAGCACGTGTGTATCATTAGCAATGGAGTCAGGAGGAACAACATGGAGCAATCTGTCTTTGCAGTCTATGGCTCATTGGTTTGTCGTGTTGCAGCAACAATGACATCCTCCAATTTCATTCTAACAGTTTGGAGGGGCTGAATGGCTTCTTCTGTTCATGTGTCAGTGTCTGGAGGAACTGAATGTCTTCCTCCTGGCCCGAGGGCAGAGGTTCAAGGACTTCAGTGGGCAACCCTTAGTTCCTGCCTACCAGCACGCTGTGCTGACTAGACTCTATCTTCCTGAGTTATAGGAGACAAACAGAAGGCTGGAAGAACACAGCAAGCCAGGCAGCACCATGAGCTGGGAAAGTCAACATTTCAGGTATAACCGTTCTTCAGATCTGGGTTGGGTGGTAGGGGGAGCTGCAGATAAAGAGGGAAGGGAGTGGTTGGGGTGGGGAGATCAGGGGGATGGTCAGTTACGGCTATGTGGACATAAGTGCTAGGTGCAAACTGGTTGGGCGATGGGAGGGATGAATCCGGTTGGGAGCTGAAAGGTAGGGTCGTTAGGTGAAATGGAAAATCTCCCAGTCACTTCCTATTTCAATTCTCTTTCCTAATGCCTTTCCGACATGGCCATCCTTGGCCTCCTCCATTGCCACAATAAACCAAACCATAATTTGGAGGAATAAGATCTCATCTGTCACCTGTGCAGCCTGCACCCCGGGGACTCAACATTGAATTCTTCAATTTCAAATAACCTCCCTTCCAGTCCCCCGACTCCCTTCCCAAGCCCTCCCCTCCCGTCCATTCCTCTGAGCAACCTTTGTCCAGCTACCAACTGGATTCAGCCCTCCCATCAACAACTCGCTGATACCTTTATCTGTGTTCACTAATCCCCACCTCGCCACTCTGCCTCCTCCTCCCTCACCCGCCACTTTATCTATAGACCCCCTTACTCCCATCCACAGTCCTGACGAAGGGTTATATCCAAGGCATACGCTTCTCAAAGTGTTGATGCTGCCTTGCTTATTCTGTTCTTCCAGCTTCCTGCGTGTGTATTTTGAATTCCAACACCTGTTTTTATTTTAAATTGTCTTCTTGTGTAATAGGCAGGAGTGAGTGAATGCATTGCACCTATTGTTATCCAATAGATCTGATGGGCTGAATGCTTTCTTATATTACTGGGAAACTAGCTAAACTTGCTGAAGGGGTCCCTCTTTCTTTTAACCGTGGAAATGTTTATTCTCCAGCAGTGCTTTTAATTCATGTTCCCTATACATCAACAGCACAAGCTTGAATGTTGTCCAGATTTGATACTTTAGTACCTTAGGAGGTGACCCATTGTTCTCAACATTGTATAATCTTCAAAGAATATCCCCACCTCTGATTGCATGAAAGAGGCAAAGACATTGATGAAGCAGTTGAAGATGTTTGTGCCGAAGAAGCTACCCTGAGGATTGCCCACAAAGATATCCAGGGACTGAGAGGATTGATGTCCACCAGCCCCATTGTGTTCTGAATGATTCAGCCAGCGGGAGTTTACAACTGATTCTCATCAAGTTCAATTTTGTTCAGTCTCCTTGACATCTTGCTCAATCAAATACTGCCGTGATATCAGGGTCAGTAACTTTACACTGTGTTCATATTTTCTATCCATGTCAATAGACCAAGGTATATGTGTGGGGAGTAGTTCCTTCTCTCATGGAATAGTGATGGTTGGGGCCAGACAGTTAGGGGAGGCTACATCACTGAAATGTTTGGGGGGTGCGAGTGGGTGTCAATGGGCTTTGACCCGTCAGAGAGTCGACAGCTGCAAAACATTGGGCATGAAGAGAAATTGCGGCCGAGTGCAAATCAGCCCTGACTTACTGAATGGAAGAGCAGGTCTGAGGGGTTATGTAGCCTGGTTTTATTCCACTATACCCCATAGTCCAGTCACTTTGTGACCTCTTCCATTTCCTGTGTTACTGACTTCAAGTAGCTGAATAGATTGAACCTGTTGCTGTGAAACTGGATACTGGTGCTGCATGATCTGGTTACAGTTTTATAAGCCCTAGGGGCTTATTGGCCTCCTCCTGAAATTGTATATCAGTCTCCTGGGGCTAAAAAGCCTCATTCTGTTCTGCTGTAACTGAAATCCATATCGACTGAATCTACTGCCAATGGAGAAATTGAGCACAGCAGATGCTGGAGATCAGTGTCGAAAAGTGTGGCACTGGAAATCACGGCAGGTCAGGCAGCATCATAACAGGAGAATCGATGTTTTGGAAGTTCCTGATTAAAGGCTTATGCCCGAAACATAGATTCTTCTGCCCCTCGAATATGCCTGATCCGCTGTGCTTATCCAACACCACATGTTTTGAAATCTACTGCCCCTCACAACTTAATCTTCCTGGTCACATCATCCACTTACTTGAAGAGAATTGTCAGGCAGAATCTTCCTCGCACAAAGCCACACTTAGTATTCCTAATCAAAGCCTGTCTTTCTAAATCCATGTACATCTTATCCCTCAGAACCTTCTCAAGTAACTTACCTACCACGGATGTTAAACCTACTGATCTGTAGTTCCAAGGCGTTTTTTTGTTCAGTTCTTCTTGAATAAGGGCACAACATTTGCTATCCTCCAGTCTTCTGGACATTACCTGTGGTTACTGATGATAAACATTAAAAGCCAGGGTCCCCGCAAATTCTTCTGGAGCCCCTTGAGGTGTACTTGGATATATCGGGTAAGGACCATGAGATTTATCCACTTTCAAACATTCGAGTACGTCCAAACCCTCCTCAACTATGATATAGATTGGCTCTAAGATATCACCACTAACTTCCTCAAGTTCTCAAGTCAACATATCTTTCTCCACAGTAAACATAGAGTAGAAATATTCGTTGAGGACTTCACCCATCACTTATAGTTCCACACTTACTTGTCCACATTGGTCTTCGAGGGGTCCTATTTTCTATCCTGTTTTGATTTTTAAAAAATATTGAAAGTACCTTTTTGGATTCATCCTGATCTTCTCAGCCAAGGCTCTTTCTTGCCCTCTTTTCACCCTACTGACCTGAGCCACGCCCCAAGTTCGAACATGAACCTGTGGACCAGTTTTGTCCCTCTCCATAACTATTTGAAAATTAATAGAACTACGGTTAATGGTCACAAAGTGCTCCCCCACTGTTAACTCAGTCACCTGTCCTGCCCTATTTCCTAAGAAAATTTCGTGTTTTTCCCCTTCCCGAGTAGAATTCTCTGTATATTGCTTGAGGAAACTTTCCTGACGCTTTAATCAGATTCTATCTCATCTAATCCCTTAACGCTCTGGTACTCGAAAAAATAAAAGCCCCTATTATGAAAACCCTATTGCTCTTGCAGGTGTGCCCTCTCTCCCTGCATATTTATTACTCTCATTCCTGTTGACTATTTGGGGGCCTATAGCACATCCCCAATCACCTCACGAACATCTTCCTATTTCTTAACTCAACCTACAAAGCCTCACTGGGTGATTCATCAGTTATTTTATCTATGATTACTGCTGTGGTACTCCCCTTAATCAGAAATGCAACTCCACTCCCCTCCTTCCAACATCTCTGTCTCACCTAAAGCAACTGTACCCTGGCACATTAAGCTGTCAGTCCTATCCATCACTTAGCCATGTTTGTGTAATGGCTATAATATACCAGTCCCGCCTACATTTCCACGCCCTGTGTTCATTGACCTTACCTGTATTGAAATAGTGCAATTTAATCCAAAAGGCATTTCTCTCTGTCATTTTCCAGCTTAAATTTACTATTTCTGATGACTCTATCTCCTTCCAGCTTCGCACTTGTCTCCCTGCTCTTGAGGATACCACCCCCTGCCGATCTAATTTAAACCAACCCTCGTAACACTGGCATAACTGGCAGCCAAGATATTGGTGTCCCTTCCAGTGCATGCCTCGGACGGTAATCTCCCTCTAAGGAGATGAACACTGTCAAGGGTTTTTTTAAAAATGTTTCTCCGAGCTCTCTGTAATCTCGCTCCAGAACCTCGGTCCTATTTCAACGGGTATTATTTGTGCCAACGTGCATAATGATTTCTGGATGCTCACCCAACCCCTTGAGAATGTTCAGCGGCCACTTGGAGACATCCTGGACCCGAGTAGCGGGAGGTAACCCACCATCCTGGATTCCCGTTTGTGGCCACAGAATCTCCGAATGTCCCTCTAACAATCGACCCTCCTATCTTTAACGACTTGTTTACCTTTACTCTTTCCTGCTGTCCCCCTCAGCCAGTGGCAATACCCCCAGCCTGGCTATTGCTGCTTTCCCCTGAACGGACATCACCTCCAACAATCCAAAATGGTCTACATGTTATGGAAAGGAATAGCCACAGGGGATTCCTGCACTCTCTGCCTACTCCCTTTGCCATTCCTGCTGGTCGCACAGCTACTCTCTACCTGGAATATGACCGGAAGCAAGGAACCCCTCTTGGATTAAATTGCGTTTATTTAAATACAACAGGACCGACCGGTAAAGCTCATGAACCGAGGGCGATGAACGTTGACTGAAATATTGCAGACATTAAAGAAACATAACTAGGGGTGTGTCTTGGGTGTGGCCACCACACTAAAGCACTTATCTATGAAGTTCTGAGTATCTCAGATGACCCTGAGTGCATCCTAAATAACCTTCAGCCCAACAAGTCCGCACCGAGCCTCCAAAGAGCAGCCCACCCAGACCCACTCCCCTACACTACAGGCAAATTAGCACGACCAATTCACCTAACCTGCACATCTTTGAACTGTGGGAGGAAACCGCATCATCCAGAGGAAGGCCATGCAAACACGGGCAGAATGCACAAACTCCACACAGACAGTTGCCAGAGCCAGGATTTGAACCCTGGTCGCTGGCACTGTGAGGCAGCAGTGCTAACCACTGAGCCACCATGCCGCCTAGCTCCAGCTCCCTAACACGGTCTCCCAGGAGCTGAAGCTGGGTGCACAGTCCACACGAATAGTCATCAGGGACGGTGAAAATCTCCGTGAGCTCCCACATGAAACAAGAGGAGCATGCGACTGCCCTAACTGCCATCTCGACGGCTATAACAATAAAGTTAAATGGACTGTATTTCAGTTTCCCTGTAGATTTTGCTGAGCTGGAGCTGTCTGAAGCCTCTCGTGTCAAAGCCTTACTGCTTACTCTGCTACAATGGCATGTCTCTCTCCCCCTACATATATAGTTTTGACCAGCGAAAGAAGGAGATACGACAGTGATGCAGTGTTTAGGCCTTCAGGACTCCTTGACACCGGGCCACTGACTACCAGGTCCCCAGTGCATGTCTCTGATTGCCCTTGGAGGGTGTCTTGCTGAGGTCTTCCTTCTGGAAGTGCTGACTGTGTCAATGCAAATCCTCACCCCGACAGGCAATCTGTGTTGTCGCAGTCCTCTCATACTTTCTGTCTATTAGTATCGCGTTTATGAATTCCTTGAATCCCTCGAGAGAGGTGATGTTCTTGTGAATGCAGGGCTATTGGAAAAGATGACCATTAGACATAGGGACAACAATATGTCTGTCCTCTAAATGAGTCTGCGTTTCCTTCGATTCGGTTATTTTTATTTTGTTAATCCCCATTCCACTTTTCTGCAATTTCCCCGTAACACTTGAATAAAAATCTGTCAGTCTCAGCCTTGAAGATATTTAATGACCCAGCCTCAACAGCCCTCCAAATTTTCTACAATTGTTTCCCTCTCACTGAAGTGAGACTTGGTGGTCTTTAATCTGGTGATTTGCCCACTCTCTCTTGCATAAACTTCCAATTCTTCCTCAGCTCCTGTGTCAATTTGCTCAAGGGTCAAACGGTCACTCTCCATGAATCCAGTAACAGCTTCTCCAAACTCAAGACCGATTCGGAGGATGTATTTAACATATTCTCTGTCTCTGTGGACAGACTGTCCCCTTAGTCGCTAACACACCCATTCTTTCCCACGTTCGCGTCTTCCCCTTAATACACCAAAAATATGACTTTGGATTCTTGCTAATCTTACCCGCTAATGTTTTATCACCCCTCCTCCTGCTCTTCCGCTGACTTTTTAAGTTTAGTCCTCCACTTTCTGTATTCTTTTAGGGCATTCATTGACCTGCTCACTTGGAACCTGCTTTAAGCTTCTCGTTCCTTTTTCATCCTGTTCGGGATTTGTGTCGACATCTGAGGTTTTCTGGGCTTGTTTTCCTAAATTTTAACTTCGGTGTAACATGCTGGGCCGAAACTGTCATCAATTTAATTTTAATCAAATGATCCCCCAACCCCCGCCCCAACTTGTTCTGTTATAGTTTCACCCAGAAGCAACTGCACTTTGGCCAGATTCTGTCATTTGTTTCCATAAAATCTGTCTACCCAATCCAAAAAGCTTTTATGATTCAAACATTTTGGGGTCTTTTCCTTAGCCAACTCAAAATGTGTGATATCACAATCACTGGTCCAATAATGCTCTCCCACTTCTGCCTGGAACACCTGACTGGCTTCGTTCCCCACAGTGAGGACCAGCACTGCACTGCCCATTGTTGTATCTGCTCTATGTTGATATAAGAAGCTCTCTGGAATAAATTTCAAAGCACCTGCTCCCTCTTAAGAAATTATCACTACCATAATGAATGTTTGGAATTGAAATGCCTGAATATAATGATCCTATTAATGTTTTTACACACCTCAATAACTTGATTATATCCCTGCACCCGTACTTTCCTTTATCTGGGGGTGTACAATATATCCCAAGCAGTGTTTCTGTCGTGGTTTTGACACTGAGCTTTAACTACCAAACCGTATTAGATGATCCTTTCAAGATATCGTCCCTTCTTAAGCCAGTAACTAAATCCATAATTTATAAGACAACACCACCTCCTCTTTTACCCTCTCTCCTGCCCTGACTATAGTTCTGTTACCACAGAATATTGAGTTGTCAGCCATGACCTCCCTCAAACACATCTCTGTAATGGTAAAAATGACACACTTCCACATGTCATCTCGTTTCCTTGTCATATCTGTCTGTCTGATAATATTCCCAGCATTAAGGTAAAGCACATACAACCAGGAATATTTTACCTGGAATACTCTGTATCTCGGAGTTCTTCAGTCATTCACTGTTGGTTATCAAGCTGCCTAAATCATGAACCAAAACTGTAAATCTGGGACTGAATGAATATTTGTTGAGTTGTAATTTCGTTTTTAGTAAAAGTGTTCATCAAATGCAGCTTTTCAGAACTGAACAATCAGCTCTAACTACAACGGGTTTCCGCTGATTAATTGCCTGCTCAGTGTGCAGAGAGGACAGCCCTCAGTAATGGAGAACGTGAGGACTGCAGATCCTGGTGATCAGAGTCGAAAGGTGGGGCCCTGGTAAAGCACAACTATTCAGGCATCATCTGAGGAGCAGCAGAGTCAAAGTTTTGGCACCCCCCACCCCTCATGAGAAAGGCATTTGTGCCTTCCCATGTTTGCCATTCCATAATACACAGGATATTGGGAACCATACTTGCTCAGGAAGGCAGCACTGTACAGAGACCTGAAATGGAAAGCAGTCAATCAGTTGGTTAGACAGGGAGTAAACAAGTTGAGGTGAAATACAGACTGATTGAAGTACAAACATAAGGATAGATAAATCCCTCAGTTAGACGGGAAACACCCTGAGTTCTACAGGAAGAGAGGAAAGAGATTTCTGCGCTTTTGGCGATGGTCTTTGCGTCTTCACTCTCCATTTGAGTAGCGTCGGTTGATTGGAGTGTGGCAAATGTTAGTCCCTTGTCCAGGCAAGGGAACAGGGATTGTCCTGAGAATGACAGACCAGTCAGTCTTACATCAGTATTGGGCAAAGTATTGGAGACGATTCTGAAAAATCAGAGTTTGATTCGAAACAGTCAGCATGACTTTGTGAGGGGCAGGTCATACCTCACAACTCTTATTGGATTCTTTGAGGATGGGATTAAACGCACTGAAGAAGGCAGAGCAGTGAATGCGGAGTGCATGGATTTTAACAAGGTGTTTGATAAGCTTCCCCGTGGTAGTTTCATTCAGAAAGTAAGGAGCCATGGCATACAGGGAGACCTATCTGTCTGGATAGAGAATTGGCTAGCCCATAGAAGACAGAGGGTGGTGGTAAATGGGAAGTCTTCAGTGTGATATTAGGTGAGCAGTGGTGTTCCGTAAGGATCGGTTCTGGGACCTCTGCTGTTTGTGATTTTAATAAATGACTTGGATGACGAAGTGAAAGGGTAGGTTAGTAAGTTTGATGATGTAACATCGGTTGGTGGAATTATGGATAGTGTAGAGGGCTGTTGTAGTTTGCAACAGCACATTGACAGGATGCAGGACTCAACTGCTTAGTGGCATATGGTGTTCAATATGGAAAAGTGGGATGCGATTCATTTTGGAAGGTCGAAGTTGAATGCAGAATACAGGGTTAGAGGCAGGATTCTTACATTGTGGAGGAACGGGGGATCAAATGGGCCCTGGCGTAGCTCCCACAATGTTTCTACACAGGTTCATAAGGTGGTTAAGAAGGTGTTTGATGTGTTCATTAGCCGAGGGATTGAGTTTAAGAGCTGGAAGGTTATGCGTCAACTATATGGAGCCCTGGTGAGACCACACGTAGAATATTGTGATCAGTTCTGGTTGCCTCATTGCAGGAAAGATGTGGAAGCTTTGATGAGAGTGCTGAGGAAATTTATCAAGATGCTGCCTGGACTGGAGGGCATGTCTTGCAAATAAAATTTGAGGGAGCTGGGGTGTTTTCCTCATTGGAACGAAGAAGAATGTAACGTGACTTGACATTGGTGTACAAGATGATGAGAGGCATAGATAGAGTGGATAGCCAGAGAGTCTCTCCCAGGGTGGAAATGGCTACCTCGAGGGGTTATGATTTTAAGGGAATTAGAGGAAGGTTTAGGGGAGATGTCAGGAGTAGGTTCTTTACACAGAGAGTGGTGGGTCTGTGCAATGAACAGCCAACAGTTGTCGTAAAATGAGCTATATTAGGGATATTTAATTGGATAGGCACATGAATGATAGTATAATGAAAGGTATGTAGGTTAGTATGATCTTAGAGTACATAGAACATAGAACATAGAAAAATACAGCGCAGTACAGGCCCTTCAGCCCTCGATGTTGAGCGACCGAAGCCTACCTAACCTACACTAGCCCAATAACCTCCATATGCTTATCCAATGCCCGTTTGAATGATCATAAAGAGGGAGAGTACACCAGTGATACTGGCAGGGCATTCCATGAACTCACAACCCGCTGAGTAAAGAATCAACCCCTAACATCTGTCCTATACCACCCTGCCCTTAATTTAAAGCTGTGTCCCCTAGTAACAGCTGATTCCATACACGGAAAAAGGTTCTCACTGTCAACCCTATCTAAACCCCTAATCATCTTGTACACTTCTATCAAGTCTGCCCTAAACCTTCTTTTCTCCAATGAGAACAGCCCCAAGTGCCTCAGCCTTTCCTCATACGATCTTCCTACCATGCCAGGCAACGTCCTGCTAAACCTCCTCTGCACCCGTTCCAGTGCCTCCACATCCTTCCTCTCATATGGCGACCAAAACTGTACACAATACTCCAGAGTCTTATACAACTGCAACATGACCTCAGGACTCCGGAACTCAATTCCTTAACCAATAAAGCCCAGTACGCCATATGCCTTCTTCACAGCACTATTTACCTGGGTGGCAACTTTCAGAGCTCTGTGTACATGGACACCAAGATCTCTCTGATCATCCACACTACCAAGTAGCCTACCATTAGCCCAGTAATCCATCTTCTTGTTACTCCTACCAAAGTGAATGACTTCACACTTACCTACATTGAACTCCATTTGCCACCTTTCTGCCCAGCTCTGCAACTTATCTATATCCTGCTGTAACCTGCCACATCCTTCTTCGCTGTCCACCACTCCACACATTTTCGTATCATCCGCAAACTTGCTCACCCAGCCTTCAAGCCACTCCTCCAGGTCATTTATAAAATTGACAAACAGCAATAGTCCCAAAACAGATCCTTGTGGAACACCGCTAGTAGCTGCACTCAAAGATGAACCTTAACCATCAACTACTACCCTCTGTCTCCTTTCAACCAGACAATTCCTTATCCAAATCTCTAATGCACCCTCAATGCCATACCTCCGTAATTTTTGCAGTAGCCTACCATGGGGTACCTTATCGAACACCTTGCTAAAATCCATATACACCACATCTACTGCTTTACCCTCGTCCACTTCCTTAGTCACCTTCTCAAAGAACTCAATAAGGTTTGTGAGGCACGACCTGCCCTTCACAAAACCATGCTGACTATCCTTGATCACATTATTCCTATCCAGATGTTCATAAATCCTATCCCTTACAATTCTCTCTAAGACTTTGCCCACAACAGAAGTGAGACTCACTGGCCTATAGTTACTAGGGCTGTCCCTACTCCCCTTCTTGAACAAGGGGACCACATTCGCTATCCTCCAGTCTTCTTGCACTGTTCCTGTAGACAACGACGACATAAAAATCAAGGCCAATGGCTCCGCTATCTCCTCCCTAGCTTCCCAGAGGATCCTAGGATAAATGCCATCAGGCCCAGGGGACTTATCTATTTTCACCCTTTCCAGTATTCCCCGGAGCTCTACCCTACATACCTCAAATCCATCCATTCGAATCACTTGTGACTCAATATTCACATCAGCAACAACGTCCTGTTCCTGAGTGAATGCTGATGAAAAGTATTGATTTAGTGTCTCTCCAATCTCCTCTGCCTCCACGCACAACATCCCACTACTATCCTTGACTGGACCGATACCTACCCTAGTCATCCTTTTATTCCTGACATACCTATAGAAAGCCTTAGGATTTTCCCTAATGCTACCAACCAAGGACTTTTCATGTCCCCTTCTCGCTGGGGGAAGCTGTGGGTGGGAGATCTCCTGAAGTGATGAGGTTCTGTATGGTCTGGGAGATGATGGTTTGGTGATGGGGTTGGGGTCATGGTCGAGGGGGCAGTAGGAAGAGGTGTCCTCGAGTTGGTGTTTGGCTTCAGCGGTGTAGAGGTCAGTGCGCCAGACTACCACTGCGCCCCCTTTATCCGCTGGTTTGATGGATAAAAAGTCAAGGGCCAAAAGGCCTGTACAGTGCTGCACTATTCTATGTTTCCAGTTTCAGCCGGCTTGTGGATTCCCCTTAAATTGTTGAATGTGTGAGGGAGTGATATGTATGAGATCAGGAAGCTTTGGAGGGGTGTAAGGCCAAAGGCTCCAGCTGTGGTGTGCATTGTTACAGGCACCTGAAAGCCAGTATAATATGTGTGTTTACTTAGACCAGACAGTATCCACCAAGTTCAGTTATTAATGTGAATTTGGATTGCCGTTTGCTGCTGGTTACTTCACATCAGTTCTACTGTGTGATCCATGTAGTAACTCTGACCATTCATAGAGATGTACAATTTTATTTTGATACTGGAGAATGTGAAGGTGACATTTAGTAGATATGGCTTTAGAGACACAAGGCACTGCAATAGATTGTCAACTTGTTTACGTCTTCACCCATGCCTGGTCCATGGTGCAGGTATGGAGTCTGGGAGGCAGGTCAGGTTTCATCACCATAGGTAACTTGTATGGTGTGATTCTGGCTCTCAATGTCAACACGTCTGCTCTGTGGGCCAGGCTCTGACTGAAGACGAATTTCAAAATCTGGTTGCTGGTCAGCCATTCGTATTTAACCTGGACCATATTTGTACCGACACTGAGACCAGTGATAGTCTGTTGGCGGGTTATCCACCTGCCCAAGGAAGCTTCCAACTTATTTGTTTTGAAGTGATGTTTGCCTGACTGCCCTGAAGCAGGTTGGAAGCTCTATGCACAAATTTTGGAACAGGCCACTGAGTCTCTCTGTATCACAGGCAGCTGTGAGGTCCAATAACACTATAAATTATTTCAGCTAAATTGGAAGCAAGTTTCAGTGCAGCTAATTGCAAGATGTTGAGTTTACTGACCCCGAACAATAATCGGTTATTTGCTATAGTTCATGAATTGGGCAACAATAAGATGATGTAAAAACAATAACTGCAGATGCTGGAAACCAGATTCTGGATTAGTGGTACTGGAAGAGCACAGCAGTTCAGGCAGCATCCAACGAGCAGCGAAATCGACGTTTCGGGCAAAAGCCCTTCATCAGGAATAAAGGCAGAGAGCCTGAAGCGTGGAGAGATAAGCTACAAGAGGGTGGGAGTGGGGAGAAAGTAGCATAGAGTACAATGGGTAAGTGGGGGAGGGGATGAAGGTGATAGGTCAGGGAGGAGAGGGTGGAGTGGATAGGTGGAAAAGGAGACAGGCAGGTAGGACAAGGCCAGACAAGTCATGGGGACAGTGCTGAGCTGGAAGTTTGGAACTAGAGTGAGGTGGGGGTAGGGGAAATGAGGAAACTGTCGAAGTCCACATTGATGCCCTAGGGTTGAAGTGTTCCGAGGCGGAAGATGATGCATTGTTCCTCCAGGCGTCTGATGATGAGGGAGCGGCGGTGAAGGAGACCCAGGACCTCCATGTCCTCGGCAGAGTGGGAGGGGGAGTAGACATGTTGGGCCACGGAGCAGCGTGGTTGATTTGTGCCGGTGTCCCAGAGATGTTCCCTAAAGCGTTCTGCTAGGAGGCGGCCAGTCTCCCCAATGTAGAGGAGACCGCATCGGGAGCAATGGATACAATAAATGATACTAGTGGATGTGCAGGTAAAACTTTGATGGACGTGGAAGGCTCCTTTAGGGCCTTGGATAGAGGTGAGGGAGGAGGTGTGGGCACAGGTTTTACAGTTCCTGCGGTGGCAGGGGAAGGTGACAGGAAGGGAGGGTGGGTTGTAGGGGGGGGTTGGGCATGACCAGATAGTCACGGAGGGAATGGTCTTTGCGAAAGGCTGAAAGGAGTTGTGAGAGAAATATATCCTGGCGGTGGGGTCTTTTTGGATGTTGCGGAGATGTCGATGGATGATTTGGTTTATGCGAAGGTTGGTAGGGTGGAAGGTGAGCACCAGGGGCGTTCTGTCCTTGTTACAGTTGGAGGGGTGGGGTCTGAGGGCGGAGGTGCAGAATGTGGACAAAATGCGTTGGAGGGCAACTTTAACCACTTTGGAAGGGAAATTGTGGTCCCGAAAGGAGGATGCCATCTGGTGTGTTCTGTGGTGGAACTGGTCCTCCTGGGAGCAGATACGGTGGAGGCGGAGGAATTGGGAATACGGGATGGCAATTTTGCCAGAGGTAGGATGGGAAGAGGTGTAATCCAGGTAGCTGTGGGAGTCGGTGGGTTTGTAAGAAATGTCAGTGTAAAGTCAGTCGTCATTAATGGAGATGGAGAGGTCCAGGAAGGGGAGGGTGGTGTCAGAGATGGTCCAGGTAAATTTAAGGTCAGGGTGGAATGTGTTGGTGAAGTTAATGAATTGCTCAAACTCCTCGCGGTCGCATGAGGTGGCGCCAATGCAGTCATCAATGTAGCGGAGGAAGAGGTGGGGAGAGTTGCCGGTGTAATTACGGAAGATCAACTGTTCTACGTAGCCTATAAAGACAGGCATAGCAGGGGCCCATACGTGTGCCCATGGCTACCCCTTTGGTCTGGCGGAAGTGGGAGGATTCGAAGGATAAATTGTTAAGGGTGAGGACCAGTTCGGCCAAATGAATGACAGTGTCGGTGGAAGGGTACTGTTGGGGACGTCTGGAGAGGAAAAAACGGAGGTATTGGAGGCCCTGGTAATGGCGGATGGAGATGGAAAGGGATTGGATATCCATGATGAAGATGAGGCGTTTGGGGCCGGGGAAATGGAAGTCTTGGAGGAGGTGGAGGGCGTGGTTAGTGTCTCAAACGTATGTGGGGAATTCCTGGACTAGGGGCGATAGGACACTGTCGAGGTAGGTAGAGATAGGTTCAGTGGGGCAGAAGCATACTGAGACAATGGGTCGGCCAGGGTGGTCAGGCTTGTGGATCTTGGGAAGGAGGTAGAAACGGGCAGTGCGGGTTTCCCGGACTATGAGGTTGGAAGCCGTCGGTGAGAGATCTCCTGAGGTGATGAGCTTTTGTATGGTCTGGAAGATGATGGTTTGGTGATGCGGGGTGGGGTCATGGTCGGGGGGCAGGAGGAAGAGGTGTACTCGAGTTGGTGTTTGGCTTCAGTGGTGTAGAGGTCAGTGCGCCAGACTACCACTGCGTCCCCTTTATCCGCTGGCTTTATGGTGAGGTTTGGGTTGGAGCAGAGGGATTGGAGGGCTGCGCATTGTGAGTTTGAGAGGTTGGAGTGGGTGTGGGGGTAGACAGGTTGAGGTGGTTAATGTCCCGATGGCAGTTTAAAATGAAGAGGTCGAGGGCAGGTAATAGACTAGCGCAGGGTGGCCAGGTGAATGCAGTGTTTTGGAGGTGTGCGAAGAGGTCCTCGGAAGGTGGGCCTGAATCCTGATTGTGAAAGAAAGCTCGGAGACGGAGGCGACGGAAGAATTGTTCGACGTCACGGCGTGTATTAAATTCATTGATGCATAGATGGAGGGGGATGGAAATGATTCGTTTGCTGAGGACTGATCGTTCGTCCTCTGGGAGGGGAATGTCTGTAGGGATGGTGAAAACTCGACAGGGCTGGGAGCTGGGAGCTGGGATCTGGTGTGGGTGTGGAGCTGGGAGTGGGTACGGAACCTGTAACTAGGGTGGGCGCGATTGTGGGGGAGAATGTGGGTGACAGCCCTGGCCGACCCACAAGCCTGACCACCCTGGCCGACCCATTGTCACAGCATGCTCCTGCCCCACTGAACTCATCTCTACCTACCTCGACACTGTCCTATCGCCCCTAGTCCAGGAAGTCCCACATACGTTTAAGACACTACCCATGCCCTCCACCTCCACCAAGACTTCCGTTTCCCCGGCCCCAAACGCCTCATCTTCACCATGGATATCCAATCCCTTTCCATCTCCATCCGCAATGACCAGGGCCTCCAATCCCTCCGTTTTCTTCCTCACCAGACGTCCCCAACAGTACCCTTCCACCGACACTCTCATTCATTTGGCCGAACTGGTCCTCACCCTTAACAATTTATCCTTCGAATCCTCCCACTTCCTCCAGACCAAAGGTGTAGCCATGGGCACACGTTTGGGCCCCAGCTATGCCTGTCTTTATAGGCTACGTAGAACAGTTGATCTTCTGTAATTACACCGGCAACTCTCCCCACCTCTTCCTCCGCTCCATTGATGACTGCATTGGCGCCACCTCATGCGACCGCGAGGAATTTGAGCAATTCATTAACTTCACCAACACATTCCACCCTGACCTAAAATTTACCTGGACCATCTCTGACACCACCCTCCTCTTCCTGGACCTCTCCATCTCCATTAATGACGACTGACTTTACACTGACATTTTTTACAAACCCACCGACTCCCACAGCTACCTGGATTACACCTCTTCCCATCCTACCTCTGGCAAAATTGCCATCCCGTATTACCAATTCCTCCGCCTCCACCGTATCTGCTCCCAGGAGGACCAGTTCCACCACAGAACACACCAGATGGCCTCCTCCTTTCGGGACCACAATTTCCCTTCCAAAGTGGTTAATTATGCCCTCCAACGCATCTTGTCCACATTCTGCACCTCCACCCTCAGACCCCACCCCTCCAACCGTAACAAGGACAGAACGCCTCTGGTGCTCACCTTCCACCCTACCAACCTTCGCATAAACCAAATCATTCATCGACATCTCCGCAACATCCAAAAAGACCCCACCACCAGGGATATGTTTCCCTCCCAACTCCTTTCAGCCTTCCGCAAAGACCATTTCCTTCGTGACTACCTGGTCAGGTCCACGCCTCCAAGCAACCCACCGTCCCATCCTGGCACTTTCCCCTGTCACCGCAGGAACTGTAAATCCTGTGCCCACACCTCCTCCCTCACATCTATCCTAGGCCCTAATGGAGCCTTCCACGTCCATCAGAAGTTTTACCTGCACATCCACTAGTATCATTTATTGTATCCATTGCTCCCGATGCGGTCTCCTCTACATTGGGGAGACTGGGCGCCTCCTAGCAGAACGCTTTAGGGAACATCTCTGGGACACCGGCACCAATCAACCACACTGGCCCGTGGCCCAACATTTCAACTCCCCCTCCCACTCTGCCGAAGACATTGGAGGTCCTGGACCTCCTTCACAGCCGCTCCCTCACCTCCTGACGCCTGGAGGAAGAATGCCTCATCTTCCGTCTCGGAACACTTCAACCCTAGGGCATCAATGTGGACTTCGACAGTTTTCTTATCTCCTCTACCCCCACCTCACTCTAGTTCCAAACTTCCAGCTCAGCACTGACCCCATGACTTGTCTGGCCTTGTCTTACCTGCCTGTCTCCTTTTCCACCTGTCCACTCCACTGTCTCCTCCCTGACCTATCACCTTCATCCCCTCCCCCACTCACCCATTGTACTCTATGCTACTTTTTTCCCACTCCCAACCTCCTCTAGCTTATCTCTCCACGCTTCAGGCTCTCTGCCTTTATTCCTGATGAAGGGCCTTTGCCCGAAACGTCGATTTCGCTGCTCGTTGGATGCTGCCTGAACTGCTGTGCTCTTCCAGCACCACTAATCCAGAACAATAAAATGAGAACGATCATCCTTCAACTGGAGTATAATCTCTTAAATCAATTATGTTGATTCTATATTTATGGAACTAAAATATAACTCCTGTCAAGATTTTCTTACACAGAAATAAAGCAGGTACATTTTATTTTATCGAAGAAAGAACATAACTCTTGTGGTAAGAGAATTAGATATTCAATGTCAGGATTCAAAGCAATGTTTTTCCACTCCATTATTTAAAGTTGTTGGTTTCTGGATAATTCTATGTTCAGAGTGAGCAGAAGATTGAACATACAAATAGAATTAGCGTTCTTAAACATTTATATATAATCAATCAGTTTAATTTATCACTGAAATGTACGTTCTTCAGCTATTTGCCAGCAATTTAAAATGACAATAATTCAACATGAACTGTGAATATTAAACTAAATAAATTATTTGTGTTATCAAATTTCAGTGAACAATAATTTGAAAACTTCCAATTTTTAGAATGAATGGTATTTAATATGAAATGTGGATAGTGAAAAAAAACAACAAACATAATATCGTGTCAGAGAAATGTCAAGGCTTTCCAAAGGGCTTTGTGCCAAAGCAATGATATATTTGTTTTAGTAATTGGAATACAACATTTAAAATATTCATGTTCTGAGTAATAATTAGACTTCATCATGAAGCTAACCTTGCAATAATTTTAAATACTTATGCTGCACCAAATAATCAGATATGTGCGAGCATTTACAATGTGAAATAATTGGATACTGACTTTTCTTCACAGCTGACACTTGATAGAGTACAAAACTTTAAAGTACAAAAGGAAATCATTGGCATTATGCATGAATCAGCTCCAAAAATGTGTCCCAGCACCTCCCATACGCCAGCCCTCTCTCTGTTGCCCGTTAAATTAACAATTTCCAAATATATATCCAGTTCTCTTTTGAATCTTCATTCACAACTTTCCCAGTCAGTCATGTCCAATTTGTAACAACTCTCTAAATAAAGACACTTTTCCTTATTTCACTCCTCGCCCTTTTGCTTACAACCTTGAAATTATAATTCTTTGATGCTGTTGTGCCAACTAATAAAGTGCTATTTTTCACTCTGACAGTTTATTCATACTTTTGAGCACATCATTGTCTGTTCTGCTCCAGGAACAATAAGCCTTGCAAGAACTATAACAAACACTACAACGGAAAACAAGCAGAAAACTAGTCACCAGGATATATGAACATCAACTAGCCACAAAATACATGATCCCAATACTAATTTCTTACGTACTGATGAGGAAATACGCCACTTTGACTAGGTCTGTATATTCATTCTAGGACAGCCCAAACAGAGTCAAGCACAAGAATTCCTAGAAACATGGCATTTCAACCGGAACTCCATCAATAAACACATCAATTTTGATGCCATCTCCCACCCTCTGACGAATAGGGCCGGAAATGACATCATCGACAGAGGAATTTACATGATCAACTTTCTGAAATAGAAAGTGGCAGATAACACCAGCACTTCACTGGAGGCTCGCTCACTGAGTACAGTCAATGGAACAAACCAGGAACTGCCATTAGCTATTGCTTCAGAATATATCAGTGTTCATGGCTGCCATCACGTGGAATCATTGAATGAAAATACGAGCCTGCATCACCAAGTGTATATCCAAAGGCTTTTTGAAACGTTTGTGAGATTATCTGCTCAATCACCCGCTGAGGGAATGCACTCCAGCCACATGTCACCTGGGGCAGAACGGTGGCTCAGTGGTTAGAACTCCTGCCTTCGCACGCGGACCCAAGAGTGATTCCAGCTTCGGGTGACTGCCTGTATGGATTTTGCACATTCTCCCCATGTCTGCGTGGTTTCCTCTAGGTACTCCGGTTTCCTCGCACAATCCAAATATGTGCAGATTAGGTGAATTGGCCGTGCTTAATTGCGCATTGTGTTCAGGGATGTGTAGGTCAGGGTTAAATATAGGAGGAACGTGTTTGTGTGGGCTATTGTTTGGAGGGTCAGTGTGGATGTGTAGGGCCAAAGAGCCTATTTCAACACTGTAGGAATTTTATATTCTATGTCTGTGCCACCCTCTCAGTTCAAAACAGACTCACAAATCCTCTCTCAATCCCCTGCCTTTCACTTTAAGTATGTATCCCTTTGTTTTTGATCCTTCGAGTAAGGGAAACAGCTGCCGTCTGCTCATCATCTCCATTCCACTTATGCTCTTGTACACCTGTACCAGGTTTCCTCCTCAATCTTCCCTGCTGCAATGAAAAAAGGAGCAAATTTAGCCCTTGCAATTCACAGTTTGAGTACTCATTTGTCTTGATAAATGTGAGACGATGCAAATCTGAATTATCAGTGTTAAACTTCATCGGACATTAATCTGGATATAGAAATCATCTGTTTATATCGTCCTGTAGCCTAACCCTTTCCACTTCGCTGTGAACCACCCAGCTAATCTTTGTGTCATCCCCAACATTAGTTATCATTCCACTGCCCCCATCTTCCACATTCTCACCATCATCATTTATGAATATCACAAACAAACCTTGATTTCCTTCCTGTTCTCCAGATGTTATTCAAAGAAGAGGAATTAAGAATTCCAGTCTCTTGCTATTCTTATTTTGGGGAATTTACAAAGTGATGTAGTTAACACCTATTATGAGGGAACTTCTAATAGCATTTTCGACACAGAGTTGAATTCACCTTTTATACTCTGCCCCTTAGCATGTCTTATTCATAAGGCATGTACCTAATTTAAGATGAACTCGGGTTTGGCACCTTGCACTGGAACATTAGCCATTTGTGTGGCACTGTTCTTTGTATCAATAGTTAGAGCTGAAGACGTTTTTCATCTGCAGGATGCTTGAATCAGTGAATGTGATGAGATAACTATTCAATTAAATTCTACGTTATGGGCAAACTGCAGGAGATCAAATCATGTTCTCATGTCTACCTTGAATTGGAAGCAAATACATATTGTTAAAAAAATTCAAAAATGTTGGGATACCATACTAGGGGAGAAAATGTAATCCGCAATTGATGGAGATACAAAAATACAGAGTGAATGTGTTATCTGATCAAAAATCAAGTATAGAAAATGAAGTACATCAAATCTTAATTTTCAATGGAACCAGATCCCAATTTTCCTGAACAGTGATATTTTTCACCCAACTTCACATTTGCTAAAGCAAGTTTTTCCCAGTCACTAATACTTCATTCGCCATTCTTCCTCGGCCTTCTTACTCTTTTCTTACACTCCTACTTCCCTTGCACTGCCCCATCTGCAGCTACATACTCTTCCATTGATGATATCTCTTCACATCTTACTTCTCCCACTCCCACTGTAAGTTACACCACTTCCCTTGCTGTTCCCACTTCCACTGGCAAATCCTTTCCGTTTTTGCTTTCCAACAGGGGTGATGGGAACCGCTGGCTTCTGTGATGCTATTGTTCATCAGTGAATGATGAGATTGAGATGATCAATGTCCAATAGGAACAGACAATAGTGTGTGTCTGTCACCGTCCAGTGCACCGGAAACATGATGGTTCTGTTCCCTATAGAGAGTGGAACTTTATTTCTGTCTCTGGGTCACACGCTTAACCAAACCAACCTCATCACAAATACGACAAACCTCTCCTCAGAATCAGATGAAAATCCATCAGTTTTTCCTTAAACGTTGTGAGGACAGTGACCACATTGATCAAATAAGCCGTGTTCTATTATTTTGCTCTTTACCATTTTAACTGATTTTCCAATGTCATTAGAGGTGAGATCAGAGTAACTTGCCTCGAATCTAAGTAACATTTGACTCATGTAGCATCATTAACCCTCAGAAAACTGTGGTTAACGGGAATCAGAGGAAATTCTGTGCTGGGAATTTCCTCAATGAACAATGAAACCTTCCCTAGAGCTATTGGGAATGACAAATAAACTCTGCCGTTGCTTCTGCAATCCAAAACCATGGATGGATTTGTCTTATTAATAACATCATTTGTTTTCACAGTTTGGTCTAAAGTCTCAGAAAAATAAGACCTTGATGGTTGAGATTCACACCAATGAAATCAGAGAATTCTAATAAGATAACGATAATTTTCAATTACTTTCTGTGGACTGATCGTGCGATGTCAGTGCCACTGAGATCAACATTTTCTCTGTCCAACAGCATCTCATCAAATTGACTCAAGGTTGCACCATTCCACAATTTTACATCATTCTCCAGCTCATTCACCGTGCTCGCCAGCTATACGAGTTCTACAAGATGGAATAACTTAGAGATGCCTATGAGGTTCTGGAACCTGTCACCCCACCCATGCCCTGCGCTCTGAGCCCATCCCCTCTCCCAAGCCCACCTCCTGTCGTGTATTCACCATTCCTCCTAAACTGCCACGCTGTAATGCTGAATGTTCTGTACTCAGCAAAGTTCTCAGCTTTATTCCTCTGCGCCCCCTTTAATGAATTGCACGAACAACATAATGTTGAACTCCCCTTCCACTGTCTTCTCCTCGGTGTTCAGTTGTTTGGGCAAGAGTCCACTCCCCATCCCAAAGACACTTCCCCCACCTTCAACACTCTCCCTCCACCTGGACCCATTCCTCTGCTGTTTACTTTGACTCAATCTGTTCTTTGAAAACTTTCAATATGACACTGGTTGTTTTAATTTCTCTGCATCCCCCTCACCCTATCCCACGTATCACTGGTCACCTATCACCCTCTGAACAGTCTATAAGCTGTATGCTTCGATCCAACCCTCACTGTGTTATTAAGCCTGTTCCTATAAGGGTGGTGCTGCTGTAGTCTGGTGGACTCATCTCTCCATTTCAGAGGCTGAGTGCCAGCTCTCAGATATTTCCACACATCACCTTCTCCTCCATATCCCTGCCATGGGACATCAGGCCATTTTATTAACTAAATCGGAGAACATTTCATCTGGAGATTCCCACCCACTCGCCCCCACGTAACAGTCCCGAAGCTGATGGTCCTCTGATAGCAGAGCTCGCTTTTATGTCCTCCTGAAAATCCACAAACAGAACTGCCTGGGCAGACCCATTGCTTCAGCCTGCTCCTGCCATACAGAGGGGGTGCATGGATACATACGTAGGCCGAAGTTAAACCTGTTCCTTCATGGGGTACATAGACTATTCCTTGTTCCAGTTCTTTCCAGTCCCCATCCATAACTGCTTCTCCGATACGTAGATTATATCATAGCTGCTGCTCCTCTCTCTTGTCCAGAATAGGAAAAGGTCATCGTTTCCAATTTGCACTAATCCCTCACTTTCACAAAGTCTATCTCTGACTCCTCCCTTTCATTCCTCGACATCTCTGCTTCTATTTCTGGGGATAGACGGGTCACTGTTATCCAGTATTAAGCCACCGACTCCCACAGCTCCTTGGAGTATACACCCTCACACGCTGTTTCCTGCAAAGACTCCGTTCCATTCCCCTAGTTCTTCCCTCTCAACCGCATTGCTTCTGATGATGTCAAGTTCAAAAATGTGGCCTCTGAAATGTCCACTTCTTCCTCAACCGAGAATTCCCCAGCAGTGTTCTCGACAGGGCCCTCAACCAGTTCTGACCCACCTCCTGCACTTCTATCCTCACCCTCTCTCCTCCCTCCTGCAACAGTGTTAGAGTTCTCCTTGTCCTTGCCGACCATCCCACCAGCATTAACATGCAAAAGATCATCAGTCTGCATTCCCCCACCTCCAGCGAGTTGCCACCACGAGACACATATTTGTCTCCTCTCCCTTTTCCGCCTTCTGACCATTTCCTCCGAGACACCCTGGTCCACTCGTTATTCACTGCCAACACCTCCCCCCACGTCACCCACCCCCCACCCCAACACAGGTCCACGTCACGTTCCCCTACCGGAGGTGTCACACTTTCCCATTTACCTCCTCCCTCCTCACTAATCAAGGGCCAAACATACCTCCCAGCTGAAGCAGCATCCTATCAACATTTCTCACATTCGCTGCTCACATTGTGGTCTGCTCTACATTGGGGAAACTAAAGGTAGACTGGGTGAACACTTCACAGTATATCCAAACTGTACCTATGCAAAAGACCCTGACTTTCCAGTTGCCTGCCAGTTTAATACCCCATCCTGTTCCCTGGCCAATATCTCTGCGTCAGGCTTGCTGCAGTGTTCCAGGACATTTCAAAGCAAGCTGGAAGAACAACACCTCATTTTCCATGGGCGGACCCTGCAGCAATTCAGACTCAAAATAATGTTCAATAATTTTCGGGACTGGACTCCTCAAAGCCCACTACCAATACCCCAGGCCTAGCACTCACCCCCTATTGTTAGCTACTAACAGGCTCCATTTACATCTATTCACCCTCTTCTGTATATTAATCAACATTTTCAGTGCTACCATCCGTTCTGAGGAAGGGCCACTAACCTAGAAACTTTAATTCTGATTTCTCTGCACAGAGGCAGTTAGACTCGAAGCGTCAGCTCTTAACTCTCGTTACGGATGCTGCCAGACCTGCTGAGATTGTCCAGCATTTTCTCTTTTGGTTACAAATTACTCGAGATTCAACTAAGATAGCAGCTTTGCTTATATCATTCAGATCAGTCAATTTGTCATTGTTCAGAAAGAAAAGAAAAATCGATAGAGGGTAGCTCAGCAGGTCTGGTACTCTCTGAGCAGAGATACGCAGAATTAACCTTTGATTCCAATATGACTTTTTCAGAACAGGGTTACATCATATTCGATATGTTAACTTTGTTTATCTCTGCAGATACTTCCTCAGCTGTGGCACTTCTTCACCATTTTTTATTTGTTTTTCATGTTTCTGTATCACTATATTTAATGATTTTTGACAGGGCTACATGCTGAATTTGGTTATATGTGGACAATGTAGTCCTTTCCTGTTCCTATTATAGTTGGTGTGTCTGTGACACCTGTGTTACGGCCGAAATCTGTTTCTTCTTTAAGATTCAAAGAAAAAAAAACTTTTCTGAATATCCTGTAAATCTCAGGAACTCCACTTTGTTTGAAAAGACACTTTAGAGGCAGCTGAAATTTCATGAGGTAAAGGAATTAATTATTGATGGTGGAGCACTCTGTGTCCTTCATTGAAATAGCTTGTCTACCCCCTCCCAAAGGCTTTGGTTACATACCACAGAATTATTTACAGCAAAAGTGGAGGAAACTCAGCCCATTGTCTCTTCCAGTTTGGAATGACTATATCTCTACTGTTAGTCTCCTGCACTGTCCCCATAGCCCTCCACATTTTGTTATTAGTGTGTGCTTTTATAGAATTTATAGCAAAAATTTACAGTGTGATGTAACTGAAATTATACATTGAAAAATTGATTGTCTGTTAACCCTGTCATCTGTTAGAATACAGTGATAGTTTCACTTCTTTCATGTGTAAATCACAAAACCTTTTTTAAAAAGTTGCATTCTCGGGTTAGCTGTTAACAATGGTGATAGCTGGACAGTATGTTGAAGATGTTAGCCCCCTGTGTTCTCTGTCTATGACCTGATGTTTAGACTGATTCTAATCTAAAAAGTGAGACAAGAGCTTTACATAAATTCATGCAGTTTTTGAGCTAAGTACAATGTACCTCTGCAAGTACAAATTCACCCCACAAAATATATATGTGCATGTGGGTCTATGTCTGTCTGCGTGTGTGTGTCTGTCTGGGGTGGGGGTTGTGAGTGTGAGAAAGTGTGTGTGTGTGTGTGTGTGTGTGTGTGTGTGTAGTGAGTGCATATTGTCTCAAGTCTGTGACGGGGTGCATGTGTGAGTGTGGGAGTGTGTGTGTCTATAGGGTGTTTGTGGGTCTCTGTGTGCGTGTCTGTGTGTACATATGTCCGTGTGCATGTGAGTGTGTGTGTGTACGAATATCTGTGTATGTGTGTGTAGTGCAATGGTGTTCACCTGTAATGTGACATGAACCCAAGGTCCCGGTTGAGGCCCTCCCTATGGGTACCAAACTTAGCTATCAGCATCTGCTCGGCCACTTTTCTCTGCTGCCTGTCCTGAAGTCCACCTTGGAGGATGGTCACCCAAAGGTCCGAGGTTGAATGTCCTGGGCCACTGAAGTATTCCCCAATTGGGAGGGAACACTCCTGTCTGTTGATTGTTGTGCAGTGCCCATTCATCCGTTGTCGTAGCCTTTGCTCGGTTTCCCCAATGTACCATGCCTCCAGGCATCCTTGCCTGCAACGTATAAGATAGACAACGTTGGCTGAGTCACATGAGTACCTGCCATGTACAAGGTGGGAGGTGTTCCCACGCGTAATAGTGGTACCTATGTCCACAATCTGACACGTCTTGCAGCGTCCACCGTGACAGGGTTGTATGGAGTTGTCCAGAGAGCCAGGCATTTTGCTACGAACAATGATCTGTTTGAGGTTTGGAGGTTGTTTAAAGGCAAGTAGTGGAGGTGTGGGGATGACCTTGGTGCCCTGCTCATCCTCATTGATAATGTGTTGCAGGTCACGAAGAACATGGTGTAATTTTTCAGGCCCTGGGAAGTACTGAACAACGAAGGGTAACCTGTCAGTTGCAGCACGTGTCTGTCTCCTGAGGAGGTCATTATGGCTCCTTGCTGTGGCACGTCGGAACTGGCGGTCGATGAGTTGAGCATCGTACCCCGTTCTTGTGAGGGCATCCTTGAGGTCGCGTAGGGAACTCTGAAGGACTCTGAATGTGACGGACACCTGGAAGTCAGGGTGAGGAGAGATCAGAAACTGGTAGCATTAGACTGAAATGTTCCAACAATGGACGGGAGTTTATTCTGGGATCTTTATTGGCTTTCCCAGCCTTGGATATCATTGGCATCCGGATTGAAGATGTACTGCTGGTTATTCAAGCTGGTTACGATCCTATCCTTGCTATAGTTGGTGTTACTGGTAAGTCACTCGAGATGTCTAGTAAAACGGTCTGAACTGAATTGATGATCATGTGATCTAAATTTTGGGAAGGTGCAAGTCAATGTTTTCATTTCCAGTCAAAGCATCCATTCCTTAGAAATTATAACTAGCAAATTACTCGGGACAAGTTGCTCACCAATATGCGAGGATGAAACAGACGGTTCTCAACCTCTTTGACTCATTTCCTCCTGCACAGTTCATATCTCCATATCTTCCCCATTCACCAATGCTTTCCAGTACAACCATTGTGACATCAAGTCTCCTCCTCAGCCTCAGTCAACTGCTAAATAAACCAACATTTGTGCCATTGTTAATTCCGGATACAGCTGTTTCAAGTCCCTTCTTAACACAAGGCCATTGCAAAGTAATTGCACTTGAGATGTTTAACTTGTTCTCTGCACAGAATCTGAAAGATGGGAAGACAGTGTATGGTGGTCACATCATAGGTTCATAATCTAGAGCCACAGAATAATAATCTGTTGATATCGGCTTGACTCATGCTCATTAGAGAGAGAAATGGGGCATCCTTCCCTGGTCAGGTCTCTGTGTGACTGCAAACCCACAGCACTGTGTTTTACTCTTTTCAGTCCTGTGGAAAAGCTGAACCAGTCACTCAGTTCAAGACTGGCATAACATGCTGGCCTGACCTGGTCTGCATACATCCCGTTAGGGCAGGTCAAAAGGAAAGGTAACTCCCTTCTTCTGACTGTATCCCATACTCCTGCAGCTGATTTCCATTCAGGTCGGTAGCCATTCACTGTTTTAGACGGATTCTTTGTGACTGAGTCTGTTTCCGAGAGTGATGTTCACCTCGATAGGCACCTCTGGTGCTGCCTTTATTGATGTTGACCTACAGATGGAAGGATGGTTTAAATTCCAAATCAGTGTCAGTGCATCGTAAACGAATGGTTTCCTGTGTCACATGAAGAAAATGGAGCCAGCTAAGTGAGGGAAAGGAATTATTGTGATCAACTCTGAGACCGTTGTTGAGGCAATGTTTGGGGTATTGTGGACAGATTTTATCTCCTTTATAAGAAGCGATCTCCTTACCACAGAAAGAAGAAACAGGAGTTCCACCGGATTAATCCCTGGGATGATGGCACCATGAGGAGTGAGTGAAGGTTGATCTGTCGCGCTGTGAGATAATAAGAGGTGATTGCATTGAACCTTGAGAGGAATGGACAATCACTCCTTCTATTCTAAACAGACAATGGGAAGGTGATAAATTCCGTCAGTTTTGTTTCACTCAGTATGCATGAATCTGGATAGTTTAAGTGCCTCTGACGACGTTACGCCTACCCACCCCAACCCCCACTCCCCACAGTGATTGAGAGAGACAGAGAGGTCCAGGTTTTGAATAAACTCTCCCCACATTAATACAGTGCATTTGGTGTGTGATCCTGCACTGAATGTCATATTATCCGCCACCCCGACAGCAGCCACAATACCTTCATTCTAAAACAGTTAACTATTCCCACCAGCTACTGACATTCATGAAGGACATGAATCCATATTCTCAGATGCAAGGTGCCTCCTTAAGGTTTAGACCATAAGACTATAAGATACAGGAGCAGAAATTAGGCCAGTTTGCCGATCTAGTCTACGCCGCCATTCAATCATCACTGATAAGTTTCTCAAGCCCATTCTCCGACGTTCTCCCCTTAACCCTTGATCCCCTGGATAATCAAAAAAATAACATCGTCTCAAATATACTCAATGACCTGGCCCCACAGCCTTCTCTGGCAATAAATTGCAAAGATTCACCATTCCCTGGTTAAAGAAGTCTCCTTATCAACGTTCCAAAAGGTGTTCGCCTTAAGCTAAGGCTGTGTCCTTGGTTCCTTGTCTCTCCTACCAATGGAAACATCTTATGAAAATCCACTCTGTTCAGGTCATTCAGTATTCTGTATGTTTCAATTACATTTCCCTTCTTCCTTCTAAACTTTATCAAGTATAGACCCAAAGACTCAAACATTCCTCATACAATAAACATTTCACTCCTATGACTATTCCCGTGAAAATCTTCTGAACAAGCTCCAGGGACAGTACATCCTTCCTGAGATATGGCGCTCAACAGTGCGCGCAATACTCCAAATGTAGTCTGACCAAAGCTGTATACAGCCTGTTCTTATATTCAATTTCTCTCGTAATAAATGCCATCAATAATAACTGCAACTGCCCTCCTAACTACTACCTCAACCTGCAAGCTTTCCTTACGAGAACCCTGCACTAGAACTCCCAAGTCCCTTTGCACTTCAGATTTCTGAATTTTCTCCCCATTTCGGAAATAGACCATGCCTCTATTCTTCGTGCTAAAGTGCATGATCTCACACTTTCCGATGTTAGAATGCATCTGCCAACCCCTTTACCTGTCCAATTCCTTCTTCAGCCCCTCCGCCTTATCTCTCCGACCTGACTCTCTAAGTATCTTTGTTTTGTCTGCAAACTGAGTCAGAGTGTCCCCAGTTCCATCATCGAGATTGTTAATGAATAAGTAAAAAGTCATGGTCCCAACACTGAGCCTTGTAGAACACCACTTGTCACCTGCAGCCATCCTGAGAAGGACCATTTTATCCCCACTCTCTGCTTTCTGAAGGACAGAAAAGCTTCTATTCATGCCTCTACCTTGCCTCGAACACCACGGACCCTTATCATACATTCCTGAAGAAGGACTTATGCCCGAAACGTCGATTCTCCTGTTCTTTGGATGCTGCCTGACTTGCTGCGCTTTTCCAGCAACACATTTTCAGCTCTGATCTCCAGCATCTGCAGTCCTCACTTTCTCCTCCTTTATTCAGCTTTAATACCGTTACCTCTGATTCTAAATTCTCCACCTGAATTTGCAGAGTAAATTCAATCATATTATGATCACTGCCTCCTATTATTTCCTTCACCTTAAGCTCCCTCATCTAGTCTGCCTGCACAAGCTGCTCCAAAAAGCCATCTCATAGACATTCCACAAATTCCTTTTCTTGCAAACCACCATCAAGCTGAATTCCCAGCCACCTCCGTAATGAAATCCCACATGAATACTGTAACTTTGTATTTCTTACACATCTTTCTAGCTCCTGGTGTATCTTGCAACACAGCTCCTGACTTTTGTTTAGAGGCCTGAACAGAACTCCAACTACTTGTTTTTAACCTTTTTGATTCCTCAATTCTACCGACACAGATTCTACAGCATTTTACCTTATATCATTTCTTATTATTGATTTAATTGCATTTCTTACTAATAAGACAAACCCATCCCCTCTGCCCAACTGCCTATCTTTTTGATAGGATGCATATCCTTGAATATTCAGCTCCCAATCCTGATCCTCTTGCAGCGATGTCTCCGTGATGGCGATCTGCCATTTTGTGTATGAGGCACAAGCTTATTTACCTTATTCGTTATACTGCATGCATTCCGATATAACAGTTCAGCCCTGTATTAGCCTTTCCTCTTATTGTTATTTGTTTGTCCTGTGTGTTTGATGTTTGATTGCTAACGCTTTACACGCTCTCTGCGTCTGTGTTGCAGATTTGAATAACTTCGAGTCATAGAGTCATAGAGATTTACAGCATGGAAACAGACTCTTCGGTCCAACCCATCCATGCCAACCAGATATCCCAACCCAATCTAGTCCCACCTGCCAGCACCCGGCCCATATCCCTCCAAACCCTTCCTATTCATATACACATCCATATGTCTCTTAAATGTTGCAATTTTACCAGCCTCCACCACCTCCTCTGGCAGCTCATTCCATACACGAACCACACTCTGCGTGAAAATGTTGCCCCTTAGGTCTCTTTTATTTCTTTCCCTCTCTCACCCTAAAACTATGCCCTCTAGTTCTGGACTCCCAGACCCCAGGGAAAAGACGTTGTCTATTTGTCCTATCCATACCCCTCATAATTTTGTAAACTTCTATAAGGTCACCCCTCAGCCTCCGAAGCTCCAGGGAAAACAGTCCCAGCCTGTTCAGCCTCTCCTTGTAGCTCAAATCCTCCAACCCTGGCAACATCCTTGTAAATCTTTTCTGAACCCTTTCAAGTTTCACAACATCTTTCCGATAGGAAGGAGACCAGAATTGCATGCAATATTCCAAAAGTGGCCTAGCCAATGTCGTATACAGCCGCAGCATGACCTCCCAACTCCTGTACTCAATGCTCTGACCAATAAAGGAAAACATACCAAACGCCTTCTTTTTGAGTTCTGCAGTCTTACCCCTCCTTTAATTCGGGTTTTCTAATATTCGCTATAACTGACACCACCCCACCCCCATTTAGTTTAAAGTCCAGTCTACAGCCCTAGTTATGCGATTTGCTAGGACTCTAGTCCCAACATGGTTCAAATGAAAACCGTCGGATCGGAACAGTGCCCTCCTTCCCCAGTACTGGTGTCAATGTCCCATGATACAAACCCATTTCTCTCACATCAAACTTTGAGCCACGCATTTTCCTGCTGACCCTGTGCTAATTAGCTCACGGCTCAGGCTGTAATCCAGAGATTATTTCCTTTTTGGTTCTGTTTTCTAATTTAGCTCTGAGTTCTTCGTATCCCTTAGCAGAACCTCTGCCCTAGTTTTATCTCTGTCGTTGGTACCTACACTGACCACGACCAATGGATCTTTACCCTCCCACTCCAAGTTCCTCTGCAGCCAAGATGAGATATCCCTTTCCAAAACACCAGTCCGTAATGCAACTTTCAGGACTCTCAATCCCGATCACAGAGAGCAGTGTCTATGCCGCTAACTATACTATCCCCAATTACAGTAACATTTCTCTTTTCTTGCCTCACTTGAAAGCTTCCCTCAACTCGGTGCTGTGGCCATTATGCTCATCCTCCCTGCAGTCCCCATTTCCATCCACACAGGGAAGAAAACTCCTGAACCTGTTAGACATCGACAGGGGCTGAGGCTCCTGCAATTCTACCTCCTGGATCCCTCTACCTGCCTCACTCAGAGCCAAATCCTCCGTTTTCTAACCACTGGCTGAATTTGGGTTAGTTGATCTAAGGAGTGTAACTGTCTCCTGAATCACACCATCCCGGGAACTCTCCCCCTCCTTGATGCCTCGCATTGTTTGAAGCTCAAACTCCAGCTCATCGACTCAGAACCAGAGTTCTTCTTGCTTGCAACGTTTACTCCAGACATGGTCACTGGGATCCACACTGGGGTCCACCACTCCGACATCATAGAGAAACAACACATCACCCGACCCTCCATCCTTATTTTAATTAACTACTATTGAATAGTTCCTTTACAATTTTTAGTTGTTTTTGTACATCTGCTTATGCAAGATGTAACCAATAAATTAACATGTTTCAATTTAACACAGATTCAAATTTAACCCACTCCCTATTAGCAAATCAGATCACATCCTCCCTTTGTCAAACCTGCTCATTACCTTCTGATAGAATTCTGACAGACTTGTCAGCGGGACCACTCCTTGATGAAGCCATGCTGACTCAGCCCTATTTTACCATGTGCCTCCAAGTACTCTGCAATGTCATTGCTAGAAATGCACTCTAAATCCTATTAACGACCGATGCCAGGCTATACTGCGCTATGATTTCCTGTATTTTGCCTTTCTTCCTTCTTACACAGAGATTTTACATTATCCATTTTCCAGTTCTCTGGGACTCTGTCTGATTATAGTTATTCCTTAACAGTCACGACCAATGGTTTCACAATCTCCTCCACTAATTCCTTCAGAACATTGGTTGTTATCCTTCCAGTCTGTGTGATTTATCCATTTTCAAACGTTGCAGCTTCTCCAGTACCTTCTACTCAGCGCCAGTCATTACATCCATCCCTCACCCTTGACTCGCTTGAAGTTCTGGAATGTTCCTGGTGTCTACCATTGTGAGGATTGATGGAAAGTACCTATTCAATTCATTCTCCAATTCTTTGTTCTCCATTTCTCTGCAGTCAGCCTCAATTTCTGGTTGTCCAATGTTCACTCTCCCCTTTTATATATCTTAACAAAACTCCTGCAATCTCCTTTACTAAAGCGAGCTAGCTTACATGTTTCGTGTTCACCACTTTATTGCTTCTTAAATTGTACTCTGCTGCTGTATAAAGGCTTCCCAATCTTAGACAGGCTGCGTGAGAGCATTCCTGTTAACTGACTGTCGAAAATATATTAATGTAACTATACTAATCCTTTTGCCCATCATTGTGTAGCGTGGTGGCACAACACTGCTGCCTCACAGGGTAAGGGACTCGGGTTCAATTCCAATCTCTGGAACCTTTCTTTGTGGAGTTTTTACAATCGCCCCGTGTCTGCATTGGGAAGATTAATTACTTTCTCTCTTCACAATATGTTTCTGTGTTTGTTTCAGGTTTATGCTATCTACAGTATATTTGCTTGTGTTTGATGGAGGGTTGCTGCAAATATGACGGCTTTATTGTAAAAGTGGCACGGGTGCTCGGGCTCCCCGAGTGCTTGGGAATCTTGCCCAGCTACTTATGTGAGTGCATGTCCCTGATTACCTACTCCGTCTCTCTCAATCCCTGAGTCCATCCGTCACTGCATGCAGCCTTTCATCGAGCCACCCCGGGATTCCCCACACCCCATGGCCTGGTACTGGATGCTCCCTACGCAGGGAGCGCTCAAAGACACTGGGCACGTTCTGAACTGCTAGGGATGCGGGGCAAAGACCCTACCATTTAAAAGAACAGAATAGCTATCATCCAATTGAACAGCAAAGCAGAGTAAACAGGCAGAATGGCAGCCATCTGTTCTGACATTTTCTGGTCTTTTGGTCTAATTCTGTTTATCCTCATCCATCTACAAATAGATGCTCCATATGTATACCTTGTCACACAGGTTTGGTGAAGGTGACAGATATCAGATCCTATGGTCATTGCGACTGATTCATTGGGCTCCACCTTCCTGGTAAATGACATCACACTTAAGTTTTTATTGCCAAGTCCATCCATTTTAAAGTAAAGGTTCTTGCCAGAGTTGTGCTGAAAGGATATTTGAATGTTGAAGAGACTAGATTATGCCACGTGCCAGTGAGGTTAGGAATAGGAAGGCAGTATAGTTAAAAATATGGCCAAAGAGCTGGTTGGGGTAGGCAGCACTTGCAATATGTGGATCATTGGGATTCCCGGGTCAGTAGGATATACACAAAAAGGACGGGATGCATCGGAACTGGCAGCAATCTCCAATATGTGGATCATTGGAATTCCCGACAGGATACATACAAGAAGGACGGGAAGCATCTGAACTGGCAGAAATCTCCGTTATGTGGGTAATTGAGATTCCTGGGTCAGTATGAAATACACAAGAAGGACGGGATGGACGTGAACAGTCATCAATCTCCTGGTAGGCAGGTTTGCTATTGTCACTCAGTAGGGTTTAAACTAGTGTGGCAGTGGCGGGAGGTTGGGGAAACTAGAGCAGTATGTCCACAAGCACAGTGACTGAAGAGGAGTTACAGGCTAATCCCAGTACGGCTAAAGCCAACAACAACCTCGGAGAGAGGAGTGAACACAATGGGGCTGGCAGTCTGAAGTGTGCTGATTTTAATGTGAGCAGTATGACAGGCAAGACAAATGAGCTTGGAGCTTGGAGTTTGAATGAGTATATATAACTATGATATAAATATTACAGAGATTTGGTTGAGAGAGGGATCAGAAAACAGTCAATCCAATGGGTCCAGAGAGAGTTGAATAATGTGCGGTGAGAGGCTGGAGACTGTTGTTTGAAGCAAAATAATCATCCTGCAGTTTATTGGAATTGGACAGTGTGTGATGCAATGTACAGATTGTAGGGAAAAGGGAGGAACCTGAAATTGTCTGTTTACAATATTTTCTGCTTTACTGACAGTCTTTTGTAATCTCCTGTTACCAAAGAATAGTCGAGGAGAATTTACCTCAGGGAAACTCAAACCAAATATCAGGTCAGGATCTGATGGAGTTGGGCTGAAGTGTATTTATTTCAATGAGAGACTTATTATGGGTAAGACCGATGAACTGACAGCCTGAAACCGTACATGGGACTATGATGTTGCGGGTTTACAGAGATTTGGTTGAGCGGGGGAAAGGACTGGCCGTTCAACATTCCAGGATTTCATTGTTTTATGCGAGATGGAGAGGAAGGTAAAAGAGGTGGACGAGTTGTTTTACACGTGCACTTGAAGAGGACTTACAGGAGGGATCATCCACTGCAGCAATATGAGTAAAGCTCAATTATAAGATGGCTGCAAGCACTGCGTTATTATAATCCCTCCAACGGCCATGGAGCGATGGACGAACGAATATGTACGTCGATTAAGGTAAGGTGTATTAAAAAGAGAGTGGTCATAATGAGTGATTTTAGCATCCCCAATAATGACTGGGGGTCCCTTGGAGCAAGAGGCTTAGACTGGGCAGAATTTGTTACCTGCAACAGTCTGTGGATAGACCAACGAGAGGAAGAGCCATACTGGACCTTGGCAAATGATCCTGGTCAGGTAACTGACCTCTCAGTGGGATATAATATTAGAAAGAGTGATCACAGCTCTTTCAGATTTAAGATAGTTACGAACATGGATAATTCAGGACCTTGTGTGAAGCTACTGAATTGGCGGAAGGCAAATTACGTCAGTATCAGGCAGAGCTAGGACGTGTCAATTGGGAGGAGCTGCTATCAGGGAAATCCATATTGGATATGTGGGAACTGCTTTTTAAATCCTGACAGCTAAATTATTTGGTGAACGTCCTCCCGCCTGCACGAATTTCAATCTATTTTGTTTGAACAGATATTTCAAGGCCGCTGCATATCAGACAACAGGAAGAGATAAAGGATGATTCTGCACTGTGTCCTTCTCAGGATCAGCTTGTCTCTCCAGGCACCTAAAGTCTTTATTGTGGGTCAGAGAGCTTCAGAATTAATAAGGGCACTGAAGGAGGCCAGTTAACACATTGTACACCGACGAGCTCTCCAACATCGCAATTTGAAAACAGAGAGAACTGTGTGTGTGTGTGTGTGTGTGTGTGTGTGTGTGAGAGAGAGAGAGAGAAAGAGAGAGAGAGAGAGAGAAATTATCAGAGAAAAAGGAAGTCAAGAGAGATAAAAGGAATGGATAGAAAACGGAGCGACAGAGTGAGTGAGAGCAAGGGGTGTCAGGTGAGTGTGAAGTTAGATCAGAAAACAGCATGAGGACAAATACACAGACGTTTTATTTATAAACTCCCACAGACTGCAAGCCCTTTGTCTGGTGCTGTACCCTGTGAGCACCTGTCATCCCAGATCATTTATCGCCAATAATTTCACAGAGCCGGGTTGCTGACGGCTGAACAAGGTCCAAAATAGCATTAGATTTGTTCCAGGGAGAAGGTGAATTAATTTAAATATTCTGGGATAACAAGAACTTGTAGTCCTTCTAGACACTATGATAGAGACAGGGCGAGAGAATCTCAGTGAGGGGATCACTGACTGGGGGGAAATCAATACCTCAGCTGTGGGTCAAATAATGACTGATAAAGCTTGAACACCTCGTCCGTGGTTTTGTAATTCACCTTTCAATTCATATAGGTCCACATTGTAAGTGTATTTTTACAGACTTGTCTCTTTGTAGTTTTCATGTTTTGGTATGTGCAGAAATGTTTTTTTTCTTGTCCCTGCATTTTGTGTCAAATAAACACATTTTATTACTGAGGAAGAAAGGATCTGTTCTGATAGGACAGTCTTCGTCTGAACCGTGCTGGGACCAGAGTCCAAGTGAATCTTAACTAAGGCTGTAGACAGAGCTCTAAACTGATCATAGTGTGTGTGCGTTGGCAGGGTTGGGGGTTCTGTTATAGGGTTTAATTAGAAAAGAGGAGGTAAGAGTACAGAGCTCAGGAGAGGTTATTAAAATCTCCAGCACAAATACAAATAGGACAGTTTTCTATGGAAAGTGTAAGCAATTAAACTTCAAGCACACTGGACAAACAAATGACAAAGAGAGGAGAGACCTTTAATACAAGATTGAAGGGTTAGATCTAAATGCGAGCAGTATAAGGAATAGAGTAAATGAGCTTGTGGCACAGATTGAAATTGGTAGGTATGACGTGATGGGCATCCCAGAGAGGTGGCTGCAAGGGGATGAGGATATTCAAGGACATATATACTATCGAAAAGTTAGGTGGCAGAGGGAGTGGGTTTACATTATTATTAAGAAATGAAATTAAATCAATAAAGGAAGTAAAGTCAGATGGTGTAGAATCTGCGTGTGTAGAATTGAGGAACCACAAAGATAAGACAACCACAGCTGGAGACTTGCACAGGCCTCCAAAGAGTAGTCAGAAGCTGGGGCACAAGATACACCAGGATATAGAAAAGATCTGTAGGAAAGGCAAAGTTACAGTGATCATGGGGTATTTCAAAATACAAGTGGAATGGGAAACCAAGTTGGTAGTGGATCGCAAGAAAAGTAATTTGAGGAATGTCTACAGGATGGCTTTTTCGAGCATCATGTGGTGGAGCCCACTCGGGAACAGATGACACTGGATTTAATGATGAAGGCTAGATAAGGGAGCTTAAGGTGAAGGAAAACTTCAGAAGCAGTGATCAGAACATTGTTGAATTTATTTTGCAATTTGAGAGAGAAGGTAGAATCAGAGTTAACAATATTTCAGCTGAATAAAGGCAACTGGAGAGGCATAAGGGAGAAGCTGGGTAGAATTGACCGGGACAGGGGTCTAGCAGGAAAGACAGGGGAGCGGCAATGGCAGGTGATTCCAAGATTAATCCAGGAGTCGTTGCAGAGATTCATGCTGAGTAATAGAGGTATGGCACAGGGAGGATGAGGCAACTAGGGCTGACAAGGGAAGTCAGGGATTGCATATAAGCAAAAGAGCAAGCATATATTGCGGTGAAGGGCAGAGGGAAACAGCAGAATTGGGGTCAACAGAAAGCAAGAAACAATAAATAAGGTGGGCGAAGATTAAATATGTGGGTAAACTAACCAGTAATATAAAGGAAATTGTCAGAGATTCTTTAGATATATAAAATGCAAAAGAGAGGCAAACGTGAATGGACCACTGGAAAATAATGCTGGAAAGACAGTAGTGGGAAACAAAGAAATGGCTGAGGAATTTTGCATCTGCCTTCATGGTGGAATACAGATGTAATTTCCCAAGTATTCAAGATAGTGAGAGGATAGTCCTGAATATGGTGGCCATCAACAAGAAGAACATGCTAGAATACGGAATGGCCTGAATGTGGATAACTCACCTGGACCAGATGGACTACACCCCAGATTTGAACGGGACATAGCTGAAGAGTTCGTGCAACTGTCGGTCGTAATCTTGCAGGAATGACTGAAATCAGTAAAGGGCCAAATGGCTGTATAATTGCGAGTATTACACCCCGTTTATTAAGGGAGTTAGGCACAAGATGGAAAACTGCAGACTGATTAGCAGACTGGTTGGTTGTGGGTCACATCATGGATTCCATCGTGAAGGATGGGATTTCTGGATATTTGGAGGTCTTTGGTAAAATAGAACAGAGTCAGCATGGTTTCATCAAAGGGAGGACATGCCAGACAAACCGGCTAGAATACTTTGAGAGAGTAATGAGCAGATTAGATCAAGGAGAACCAATAGATTTTATCCATCTGCACCTCAAGAATCCTTTGAAAAGGTTCTATGCATGATGCTATTGAGAAATGTATGGGCCCATTGTGTTAGAGGCAAGGAGCTTGCGTGGATAGCAGTTTGGCTGTCTGACAGAAAGAGAATGTGGATTAAAGTGTCCTTCTCAGGATGGCAGCCAGTGACAAGTGGTGTTCCACAAGACTCAGGGTTGGGACCACAACTTTTCACTTTGTGCATTCATTATCAATATGAAGGAACTGAGTGCATTCTGGCTAAGCTTTCAAACAGTGCAAGGATAGATAGAGGGACAGGTAGCATTGAAGAGGTGGTTCGGCTGCAGGAGGGTGCTCGAGCGCATCTCCTTAACTTCCCACAGTTCCGCCCTTGTACTCCACCCTTCCAACAAGTTAGAACCTCTCTGATGCCTGCCTTCCATCCCACCAACTTCAGGCTACAACGCATAATGCTCTGCCATTTCTGCCACCGACAGTCAGACCTCACCAACAGAGATATACTTCCCTCCCCACCCCTATCATCATACTGCTGAGACCATTCCCTCACAAACTCCCTCGTTAGGTCCACGCAACCCCACCAAGCCACCTCCCCCCACCACCCGACACCTTCCCTTGCCACTACAACAGGTATGAAACCTGTGCCAACACCTCCCTTCTTACCTCCACCCAAGGCCACAACGCATCCTTCCACATCAGGCAGAGAAAATCCTGTGCATCCAAATATCTCATCTCGTCTGTCCATTGCTCCTTGTCTCCTCTACATCGGAGAGACAGGACGTCAACTTGCAGAACGGTTCAGGGAACACTCTAGGATACACAAACCCAACAACCCCACTGCCCTGTGGCTGAATACTTCAATTTCCCCTCCCACCCCGCCAAGGTATTGCAGGTTTTTGGCCTCCTCTACTGCCAAATTCGAGCCACTTGACGTCTGAAGGGAGAACGCATCATCTTCTGCCTTGGGACACTCCCAACACACGATATCAATGACAATTTCACCAGTTTCCTCATCTCCACTCCCTACACCTTATCCCAGATCAAACCCTCCAACTCAGCACTGCCCTCTTGAACTGTTCTACCTGTCCATCTTCCTTCCCATCTATCCACTCCACCTTTCACTCTGACCTATCACTATCACCACCAATCTTCATCTAGCAATCGCCTTCCAAGCTAACGTCCTCCCAGCCCCAGCCCCTCCCATTTATCTCTCTGCCCCTGTCTGCCCACCCCACATTCCTGATGAAGGCTTTATGCCTGAAACGTCGAATGTCCTGCTCCTCGGATGCTGCCTGACAGGCTGTGCTTTTCTATGGCCACAATTTTTGATTCTGATCTCCAGCATCTGCGGTCCTCACTTTCACCTGCTGAAGGATTTTCACAGGTTTGGAGGGTGAGCAAAGAAGTGGCAGATGGAGTACAATGTGGAAAAGTGTGGGAAAGCATTTTGCCAGGATTGATAGAGGCATGGAATTTTTTCTAAAAGCGAGCAATTTCAGAAGTCTGAAGTGCAAAAAGACTGCGGAGTTCTAGTCCAGGACTCTTGAAAGGTAAACTTGCAGGTTGTCAGTAGTTAGGAAAGCAAAGACAATGATGGCATTTATTTCAAAAGGGCTGAAATATAAAAGCAGGGGTGTACTTCTAAGGCTCTACAAGGCTTTAGTCATGTCACATTTGGATTATTGTGCGCAGTTTTGGGTCCCATATTTCAGTAAAGATATACAGGTCCTGGAGTGTTTTCAGACGAGATCCACGAGAATGGTGCAAACATGCAAAGCTGGCATGCATATAAAGAATATTTGAGGGCTTTGGGTCTCTATTTGACAGAGTTCAGAAGAATGTTAGGAGGCCCAATTGAAACTTACAGAATACTAAATGACCTGGGACAGAGTGGATGTTGGGAAGATATATGCAATGGTAGGAGAGACTAGTACCCGAGGGGACAGAGTAAAGTGAAGACCTTTTCGAACAGAGATAAGGAGAAACCTCTTCAGCCAGAGAGTGGTGAATCCATGGAATTCACTGCCACAGAAGTCAGTCGAGTCCAGATCATTGAGTATATGTAAGACTGAGACAGTTAGATTGTTGACTGTAAAGGGCATCAAGGGTTACAGATAGAAAGCGGGAGATTGGGGTTGAGAAGCTTAACAGCCATCATTGAATGGTGGAGCATGCTCAATGGGCCTCATAGCCAAATTTCTGCTCCAATGTCTTCTGGTTATATGGTTAATATTGTCTCTCCTCATTACTCATTGGAGTTGTATCCTGGAATTTGATCTTCAAAAGATTTATAAAGAGTAACATTTCAGTACTGATGATTGGGAATTATCATGTTCCCTCCCTCCAGTCTCAGCAGCCGTGCCCCCAATATTATAATCACACTGCATTTGAAATCCAGTGAATGGTACGTAATCACAATTGATTGACATCGATAACATTAACAGCATGACCCTCACCTGCCCTCATATTTTCTGTTAACATATCAATGCCATGTGTGTGTTATCACTCATGCTGTCGTAGGTAAATTTTCCTGTCAGATTATGTACAAGTAAAGTTCTCTCCATATTTTCCTGACACTATAATCACTGATCAGTAGTTACAGACTGTATGTTTCCATTTATAAATGGAGAAACTTGTTTATGTTCTGACAATCCTTTGTCATTACTTCCATATACAAGGCAGATTGAATGATTACATGCAATCAATCTACCATCTCCAATATTCCTTCCCTCAGTCACCCCCACATATTCCATGCCAAATATGTAAATTTTAAACATTCTTTTTAATTTTAATAAAACCAATATTGAATTGAAAGGGGTTAACTGGAGATATTTGTTCAGTGACTGTGATTAATGTCAATCTCCGTGGATCCTAATTATCCCAGTGGAGAGTTTCTATCTTTGAATGATAAATGGGCTCTGTCAATGTGTTATCCCATAGTATGAGGAGGAGCATCGCTGACAGCACTAACAGGGATCAACTGTTCGAGAGAAAGGGGGGGGGGGGTAGTGATCAGAATCTGAGAACATTACACTGGAACGTTACAATAATGTTTCAGAATGTGAGGACCTTGGATTAGAATATTCCAACAATGGATCAGAATCTAAGGTCAGTAAACTGGAATGGTACAACAGTGTATCAGAATCTGAGAACTTTAGACTGGAATGTTCCAAGAATGTATCAGAATCTGAGATCATTAGACTGGAATGGTTCAACAATGTATCAGAATCTGAGATCATTAGACTGGAATGGTTCAACAATATATCAGAATCTGAGATCATTAGACTGGAACATTGCAATAACAGACAGGAGTTTATCCTCGGGTCTTTACTATCTTTCGCTGCCTTGGATATCATTAGCATCAAGGATTCAGGATATCCTTTGGATTATTCAAGGTGGTTCCTATCCCATCCTCGCTATAGTTGGTGTTCCTGGTATGTCATTATATTTGTCTACTAAACCGGGTTGGACTGAATTTCTGCTCATGATATATAAATTTTGGAAAGTACAAGACAACGTCTTCAGTTCTAAACAAAAACTCCTTTCCTTCTAAATTATAAGTATCAAACTACTATTTATAAATTACTCACTGATTTGCGAGAAGGAACCAGAATGTTCTCAAACTCCATAATCCATTTTGTCCTTCACAGATTTACATCTCCAGCTCCTCCCCACTCACCAACCCTATCCAATACCACCGTCATGATATCCCAGTCTTGTTCTCAGTTTCAGTGCAACTTCTGAATAAACCATGATTTGTGCCTTTGTTTAATCCGGATGCAACAGTTTCAAGTTCCTTCTAACCACATGTTCGTCACTAAATAATTGCTCTTCAGGATTTTTAACTTGTTCTCTGCACAAACGGGACAACAGTTTATGGTGTTCAAGCCATTGACTCATATTCTAGAGCCACAGAATGATACTCTGTTGATACCCCATGAGGGAGATTGGTGGAATTTAAAAGTAACTATTTTCATTTGCTCTAAAAGCCCATTTGCTTGCCCCAAGCCCTTTAGGGAAGTCAATGTGTCATTCTTCCCTAGTCAGGTTTCAGTGTGACTTCTGTGATGAACATGTGGGTGTTCTGCACCTTTAAAAGAATTAAAAGCCAACAATAACTACCTGACAGCACCAAGTGTTTTGAAAAATAGATTTAGTGTAACATTTGGTTGAACAACTTGATTAGCTCATTGTCTCAAGACAAAAATAAATTCAGCCAAACAGTTTGAATTACACCTCAAAATACCCACATCCAATCAAGTTTGAATTTAGTATATTGAGAATCTTAAAAGCCAATGACACGATCCAATGGTTTGGGGGTACAAGACTTTTGGAAATTGAACAGTTGAGAGGAGAGCTGCCAAGTTACCAGCATGCAACGATTGCCTGAAAAATAGCTCTCCTCTCGGTACCTTTATTGAGTAGTAACTGGTAAAGCTGAATCCCAAAGAAGAAAAGAAGACAGGAATATAGAGAAGGACTGAAAGTTTCTTGGTTTTGAGATTGGAAGTTTTGTTTTGTAGGTCTCAATTAGAAGTAGAACCGGACAAGTATCGTGGGGGTGGGGGAGGTAAAAGATAGGTTAGAGGAAGAAGTTGTAAACAGACGTTCGTCTATTATTCCCTGTTATACTTTAAGAAATAAAGTTGTTAATTTTCACTTTAAATATTTTTGGAGTCTAGAATTGTTACAGAATATGCAGTGGATAAAACGTTTCCCTGTTGCTGGTTTTAAATTAAGCAGGATAATTTATCCTATGTTGTAATGCTACAACCCTACAGGAATGTGTTTTACTCTTTGCTGTCCTGTGGAACAGCTGAACCAAACACTCAATTCAAGGTCAGCATAACATGCTGCCCTGACTAGGTCTGCATACATCCTGTGAGAGAAGAACAGAAGTAAAGATAGCTCCCTTCCTATATCTGTTTCCCGTATTCCTACAGGTCAGTTCTATTCAGTTCGGCGATCATTCCCTATTTTAGGTGAATTCAATCTCATTGAAATTCTTCCCGAGAGTGATGCACGTCTCCATACACATCTCTGGTGTTGTATTTATTGATGCTAACGTACAGATGTAAGGGAGTTATAAATTCCATATCAGTCGTAGTGCATAGAGAAGGAATGGCTTTTTGTGGCTCAGGGAAGAAACTGCGATGTCTAAGTGAGAGAAAAGGTTTATTGCGATCATACCTGAGAGTGTTGTTGAGGCTGTATTTGGGGTACAGTGGATAGACTTCCTCTCAAGTTTCAACAGACTAATCCTTGGGATGATGGCACCATGATCAGAGAGTGAAGCTCAGTGAGAGAATAAGAAGTGATTGCATAGAACCTTAAGGTGGATGAACAGTCGCTCATGATGTTCTAACCAGGCACTGTTATGGTGATAACTTCCATGGCTTTGTTTTTTTGGTTCTCAATAGGTAAAAAGCCTCTGAGGACGTCCCCCTCATCCCACCCCCACTCCACATATTGATTGAGAGAGACAGAGGGTCAGTCATTGAATAAACTCTCTCCACATTAATACAGTGCATTTAGTGATTGATCCTGCACTGAACGTCATGTTATCCACAATCCCGACAATAGCCACAATACCGCCATTCTAAAACAGATAACTATTCCCACCAGCTTCTGACATCTATGGAGAACATGGGTCTGCCTTCTCAGAGATGGAGGATGCCTCTCTGAGACTTGACACAAAATATCTGGCTTCCTTCCTCACTGCCAGCGTTAAACCACGTTAAAGTGTCATGTGTCCCACTTGTAATGGAGCCACGTGGAATATCATGGAGCCGTCTCTGAGTGCATTCTCTGTTTTATTGATTTGTCAGGTTGGAGCATCAATGACACCCTCCTGTGTCTCGTGGTGCTGAATGGCCTCCTCCAGGTCCCATGGAACAGGTTCATGGGTCTGACTTGACCCGGCCTGTTCTTGTTTAACAGATTGATGTGGTAACCAGACTCCCCTTCTTCCTGTGGAACAGGCAGGAGGATTGAATGGGCTATCCCTCTCTTTGTTCAGTAGCTTATATGGGCTGAATTGCTTCCACATATCCATTTCTAACGTGCTTGAGATGCTGAATGAGCTTTTCATTTAACTGTGGAAATGTAAAGTGTCTGGCCTTGCTGTTACATGAATGTTACCGACACTTTAACGGCACAAGCCTGAATGCTGTTCGGATCTTACTGCACATAGGCACTGACTGGTTCAGGAGCTGAGGTGTGACACATTGTTCTGAACATTGGGTGATCTTCAGTGACCATCCCCATTACAGATCTTATGAGAAGGAAAGACAGTGATGAAGCAGCTGAAGATGTTTGTTTTAAGGTAGCTTCCCTGAGGATCTCCTGCCGAGACGTTCCCGGACTGAGAGGATTGTCAGTTACCGACCACAAACATCTTCCTTTTTCCTCTGAAAGACCCCAAACCAGTGGGGTGGGTACACCTGATTCCCATTAAGCTCAAATAAGTAGGTGGTCCTGATGCCATCCTCATTCAAATACTGCCTTGTTATCAAGGCCATTCACTCTTTCCTGAGCCCCTGTGTTCACCTCTTGTTCATATCAGTAGACGATAGTGTATGTGTAGGGAGTATTTTCCTCTCATAGAGGGTAATCAATGCCAGGAATTATCTGGGCTATATAGTGAGGTGTGGTACATCACGGAAAGTATTCAAAGAGGTGGTACATGAATTTTTGACCTGTCAGAGAGCTAAGGCGTGTGAAGAATTGGATATTAAAGACGAGTTAATGCCAACAATAGATCAGCCATGCTGGTATACAATAGCTTGATCGTCCGAGTTACCTAATCTTGCGCCTTATGTTCTCATGTTCTGTAATTACAAAGTTAATGATTGTAATTTTCCTGAACGTTCTGTTATTGAATGTTGCAGTCAGAGAGAGTAAAGTATTTTGTGAGTATTCTCTGGATGAGGTATGGGGGCTGTATTCACAGTGAATCTGGTCTCCAACATGACCAACAAATGAAGCACAAGTTGCAGAGAGGAGACAATCTGAAAAGAGACCAGAGGTGTCTTTCGAAACCAACCTGGTTTTCCAAATAACATTTTCCAACCCACGGAAAACTGTGTGTGACAGTCTTGAGTGATTGAATGATATCCTGTCTTACTGTGGAACCGGCATTTGGAGCAGGTGGCCTCCATCTGGTACTTTAAGGAGCTGTGAGGAGCTGAATGGAACATAGGAACATAGGAATGAGCAGCAGGAGTGGGCTATTAGACACTCTGTCACCGCTCCACCACTAAAAAAGTGATGTGATTGTGGTCTCAGCACCACCTTTCTGCCTGTACACCATTTTCCGACATTCGCGTGTTTGTCAAATGTTTGAATACAACACAACTTTGAATAAATGTAATCATCCAGGCACCCCAAACTTCTGGGGAAGGGAATTTCCACTTGAACAATCCTTTGAGAATTTCTCATTTGTGCTCCAACCAATGTTGGAGGTTCATTGTTTCCTTATCCAGTCCCACTCCCCCACTGGTTACTACAAATTTTAAATGCAACCAGTTTAGTTCGGTGGCCAATGACATAGACATCAGAGTAGCTCGTTTTCTAGAAAAAACTGTGAGACACAGAACTTTGAACTCATAGCAAATGGTAAATTGGCAGAGTGTCCCAAACGTTATTCTGCCTTTGAAGTTATTTTGCTCACACAAGATGCTGGTAATGGGATTTATTTCTGCAATAGTTGGATTTAGCTGAATTCCGTTTGTTTCAGGCAGTGGAGAGATTCTCATGAATCCTCACCAGGAATCCTCCACAACTGGCAAAGATAACTCACGGATTTTATGGTCTCACGCTTTGCTATTGGGCGGAACAATGTATGAGAGAGGGATCAATCGGCTGCTGCTTATCAGGCAGGGAACATTTTTCTCCATCTCTGTGTTGGAACAAACAATAACATCAACGGATCACCAAACTGGACCATGTACGATCTCCTGGAACATTCTCTTGAAAACCTGATTATGGACTATATGCAGGTGCATCATTGCTTTTGATGTACACAGCGCCTTCCGATCGCAAACAAATGTTCCCACTTTATGAATTATTGACATGCTTTCATGTATCTGTGTAATTTGTAAATATTGGTCGGTATCTTCGTAGTACATATGTTCATATCAATACACCTTTTTCTTAAAATGTATTCTCTAGCTGTAGTCTCCCTGACAAGAGAAAATACGCGTCAAGCTGATGCACTTTTCAGAGAGTCATGGATGGTTCAATAATATTTCCCAGGTAAGTTCGAAACTGATAACTCCCCCATAATAAAAGGCCCTTATTCCAGGAATGATTAAAGGGAAACCTCTGTGAAAATCTTCGAAAAGAATTATATCCTGTTTTTAGTTTCTGGGATCAAAAACACACGCAGTGTATCAGATGTGGTCTCAGCAATGCCCTGTACAGATGTAGTAAAGCATTCCTGATATTAAACCTGATACCCTTTGTTGATAACTGTATCATTGCACTTACTTCCAAATCACTTGCAGCATCTGCAGACTGACTTCATGTGAATCATGTCCCAGGAACATGGAAACCGCCTGAATCACAGAGTTCTGCAATCGCTCTACATTTAAATAGTTTACCATTGTTTTATCCTTCATGTCAAAATAGACAATTCACCTAATGTTCTTGGTGCTGCAGGTTAGCTAACTAACCAGTAACAGCTTTGCAACCTGAAAATCGACTTTTAGTTCTATTCTCTATTTCCTATTAACAACAGCTTCCCTGTTCCTGTGTAGCAGTTCGGGCAGGTTGATTGGCCTCCTCCTGGGCTGTGTAATGTACTCAACGAGCTGAATTACTTCATTCCATATTCCTGTGTAGATCCTTCAAAGGGCAGAATGGTCTCCTTCTGTTTCACTGTAACGATTCTGTTTGACAGAATGGGGTGGTTCCCTACCCTGTAACGGCATCGAGGGTTGGATTGAGAGACCAACACATGGGGTAGGGGCAGCAGTATATCACTGTAACAACCTTGAGGGGTGGATTGAGAGAGCAAAACATATGGTGGGGGAGTAGTATATCTCTGTATCAGCCTCGAGAGGTGGATTGAGGGAGCAACAAATGGGCTAGGGGCAGCAGTATGTTACTGTAATAGCTTTGCTGCCCTATTCCAGGCTGCTTCTCCTGCATTGGGAGAAAGGGAGGGAGGGGGGAGGTACAGTGGCAGTGGGTGACCGTGCTCTTAGTACCCGTGTAGGTGAGGGGAATTGTGAGGTATCTGGAAGGAGTCAGTCGACAGTTTGAACCAATATAGTATTATTAGTGTGGGGCTATAGGGTCGGCGACAGAGAAAGAGAGGAAGAAAGTTGCTGAATTCAATAGTGAGAGGGGTCGTGCCTGAGCCTTATTTGGAGATAGGGTGTGAACCTTGTTCGGGGGTAGGTGCTATAACTGATGGACAGTGAGTGTGAGGGAGCAAATAGAAAGCAGTTACATTTATCCAGACAGAGCGGGGAGCATATTGTTGCTTGTCTTGAATTGATAGACGTTTCTTCAGATCATCTCAGAGTTGAGGTGAGCCTCTCCGAATGTCTTGTTCAAGTCTATCGCTAATAACGCCACAGACACTGTTCCTCAGATTCCACAGAATCAGTTCAAGTGGAGCTTACAAATAGCAAGGAGAAGCAAATATTGGTGTGTCATATATCTAAACCAAAACAGTTGTGAAAAATCTGAGTATCATATGCTCTGGAAATTAGATATGCAAGTATTGTGGATACTGCAGTCTTATTGGATGGTTTCAAGTTGCATCTAAAATGCATTAACTAAGTGACTGCTCATGTTGTGAAAAATAAGTGTATATGAGGTGGGTTGAAGATTATGTTGTGAAGCAAACTAGAGAGCAGGTTATTTTGGATTTGGTGTCATGTGGTCAGGCGGGCTAATTTATAACCTTGCTCGGAAGCAGCTTTTAAGGGATAGCGGCATTAATAAGGTGCACTTTACACGGTGCCTGTATACAACATACATTCTGGTTAAACATTATGGAAGACTGGAAGCTAGAGGGTCAAGTTAGCTTCAGTGAATTGCGAAAATACAACATAACATTCAGTGGGAGACAAGCAATGATTGCTAGAGACATAGAATTCTACAGCACGGAGACAGGCTCTTCGGCTCAAACTAGTCTATTCTGACCAATAAGTCCATCCACGCTAACCCCATTTCCCTGCCATTGCTCCATATCCTTCTAATCCTTCCCTATCCGTGTTTTGTCCAAATGCCTTTTAAATGTTGTTAAATGTACCGGCCTCAACCACTTCCGCTGGCAGCTCATTCCATATGTGTACCAGCCTGTGTGTAAAACAGTTGTTCCTCAGGCTTTCTTATAGTCTTTCCCCTCTTTCCCCTCTGTCCTTAAACTGATGCCCTCTAGTCTGTGATTGCCCAACCCTGGGAAAAAAGACTGAGTACATTCATTCGGTCCATGCCTGTCATGATCTTATACTCTTCTGTCAGATCCCCCTCAACCTCATACAGGCTAAAGTAAAATATCCTAGCTTGTCCAAACTGTGCCTATAACTCAGACCATTGAGACGGTAACATCCTTGTAAATGTCTTCAGCAGTCTTTCCAATTTAATAACACACTTCCTATAGCAAATTGAAAAAAAAAACTGAACATTACGCTACCAGTATGGCCTCACCAGCATCCTATTAACTGCAACGTAATTCCCTGATTTCGATACTCAGTGATATACACTGCTGAAGGCCAGTGTGTCAAAAGCTTTCGTCATTGTGCTGTCGACTTGTGAATCATCTTTCGGAGAACCATGCACCTGAATTCCAAGTTCCCTCTGTTCCACTACACTCCTTAGGACCCAACCATTCACCATGAAACTCCAAACTTGATTTGACTTTCTAAAATGCAAGAACCTACACTGATCTATATTAAGATCCATTTGCCATTTCTCAGCCCACTTCTCCAGATGATCAAGATACAACTGTAATTTGTGAAATTTCTGATAACCTTCCTCACTTTCCGTGATGCAGCCTGTTTTAGTGCCGTCTTCAAACTTACAAATCATGCCTGTACATTCTCATCTAAATCACCGATATATGCAATATGTAATGGTCCCAGAACCAACCTCTGAGGCATTCCACTAGTCACAGGCCTCCAGTCTGACCAGCATTTTTCTAGTATTACCCTCTGCTACCTACCATCAAGGCAATTTTGTACCTAATTTGCCAGGTCCCCTTCAATTCCATGCGATCTAACCTTCCAGAGCAGCGTACCATGTGGAACCTTATTGAAGGCCTTACTGGAATCCACCTAGATTACGTATACCACTCGGACCTCCTCAACGTTGCTGGTCACTTCATTAAAGAACTCCAACAAAATTGTGAATCATGATCTGCCTAGCACAAACTCCCGTGCTGAATTTGATGAAGGGCTTTTGCCCGAAACATCAATTTTCATTCTCCTCGTGTACTGCCTGACCTCCTCTGCTTTTCCAGCACCATTCTAATCTTACTCCGAACCACACCCTGTCTTTCCAAATGCATATATATCCAGTCTCTCTGAATCTTCTCAAGTAACCTACCCACTAGATTTTCGTTTCACTGGTCTTTAGTTCCTAGGTTTATCTTTGTAGCCTTTCTTGAATACAGCTCAGCATTTGCTGCCCTCCAGTCGTCCAGGCTCTCACTCTTCCATCAGCGATGATAGAAAAGAGCCAACCAGTGCTCCCGCAATTTCTTCTCTATCCTCCTATCCTCCTGTGGTGTTCCTGAATATAACTGGTCAGGACCAGGAGTTTTTAGAAATAACGCAAAGTCTGAAACATACATCTATTTATTTCAGGTACAAACACCAAAGAGTGAGAAATTGACTCAATGATGGTTAACATAACAAATTAGAAAACATGTTAATCATAGGAAGTGACTTCAGAAGAATTCCAGCTATTGTGGAAACCTGAGAATTCTCAGAAATTAACGATCCAAAAAAGGAAGGCCATGAAACTGATAAGGAAATCAAAAAGAGAACATACATGCTAACAAACAGGAACACAAAGACTGCATCAATCTGCGATCTATATTTCAATGGAAACAAAATAAAAGCAAGGTCACATGTGGAAATTTGGAATCGGAAGAGGAGAGGTCATTGTGGGGAACAGGGAAATGGCCAAAAAAACAACCAGTTACATTGCATCTGTCTTCATGGAGGAATATCCAGAAAATCCCCCAGTAATACCAAGTGATCATATCGGACTCATGGAGCTAAAGACATAAAGTCAATTCAAATCAGGAACAAGGTAGTGCATCTGGAAAGAGCATTGCTAAGTCAGATGTACTTCCTATCAAAATGTCGGAAATAAATCAGCAATAGAAGTATTAATTGCACGGTCGATGACTGTGTTTTATTTTCCTGTATATTCTGCAGAGGGCAGAAACTATTGTAGATAAATGGAAGTTAGTAAACTTGATCCAAGCACTATAGATAAATGGAAGGGATCCAAACAGCTTCAAACGGAAAAAGACATAGTGTGGAGAACTGCAGACCAATTAACTTGACTTCTGTAGGGAAATTTTTGAAATCTATTACACAGGATGAGATTTTTGATATTTAGAAATTAACAGCAACAATGGAGAGAATCAGCATGCATTTCTGATAGAGACATCATACTTGATAAACTTCGGAATTGTTTGAAATTTTCTTATAGCATAGATAATGGGGAACCACTAGAAGTGGCATATGTTAGATTTTCGGAAGGATTTCTAGAAGAACTCAAATAATGAGTTCGTAAAGGCAATGAATGTGAAGGGTATTTGGAGGAATATATGTAAGTGGAAAGTTAGAGTTTGTTTCGCCTTCATTTAAGAGAGTCAGAACATGAATGTAAAGGCATGTTGAAGCAGTTTCAAAGCGTGTTGATGGGACTCTACGTGGAGTATTGTGCACAGTTTTGCTGAACGAATCTCAGAAAAAAAATACTGACAACAGAGGATGTGCAATGTGCATTTTCCAGATTAATCCCTCAGATAGCGAGATTGCCTGATGAGGAAACTCGGCCTATTTTCTCCAGCGCTTCAAAGAATGGGAGGTGGGTCACCGTGAAATGTAGAACATTCACAAAACATATGACAAGTTGGAAATTAACAGAATACTTCCATGGCTCTCAAATCCACATTCGAGGTAAATAATGTAATCAGCTGGGACAGACCAGTTACGACTTCAATAAGGAGGAAGTTCTTCACTTGGAGGGGACTAACAAACACAGGGGCATGGAAACCTGCTGCTGGCAGGGTAAGATTAGGGAGTATCCCCAGATAATCTGCAAGTGTGACAAGCGAAACAGAATGTTGAGGGAACAGTTAGGACTCGTTAAGACTTGCCAAGTTACAGCCAAATCAACATTAGTGGGAGGAGACAGGAGGCAGAGGTAGAAGGCTGTTTGTGTGACTGAAGGCCAGTGTCCAATGGTGTACCCCGGGGATCCGTGCTGTGTCCCTTAATATTTTTGATTCGGAGGTGTTGGTGTTGGTATGGAGTAGACAATGCCAAACATCGCATAACACCAGCTTACAGTCTAACAGGTTTATTCAGATGCACGAGCATTCGAAGCGCTGCTTCTTCATCAAAATCCACAAACATCTAATGAAGAAACATCGTTTTGAATGCTCGTGCCTCTGAATAAACATGTTAGACTATGAGCCAATGTTGTGCGATTTTTAACCGTATTACTTGTGGTAATCATAAATAATGCAGCTGTGAATATGGATGAGGGGTGGGGCGGGGTGATAAGTAAGTTTCTGTTTCATCCAATGATTGTCCGGGTGGTTGGCAGTGAGAACGAAAGTCTTATGTTTCAGGAAGATACAGATGGAATGGTCAGATGGGTGGATCAATGGCAGATGGAATGTAACCCTGATAAATGTGAGGTGATATACTTTGGAAGAAGGAACCAGACGGTGGAGGACTCAATGAATGGCAGCACACTAGGAAGGTCAGAGGGTGCTTCTCCACACATCCCTGAATGTGACTGGACAGGTTAATACACAATTTGGGAAAGCATAGGGGACAGTTAACACAGTGTTTATTCATCAAAGCATAGATTATCAGAGCTATGCGGAAATTTTTTTTTGACCAAGATGGAATACTGTGTGTAGTTCAGCGAACCACATTACAGGATGGATGTGATTGCACTCGAGGGGGTACAGAGGGGACTCAACAGGATGTTCCTTGGGATGGGGCATATCAGCCATGGAGAGAGACTGGATAAGCTCGGGTTGTTTAGTTTGGAGGAAAGAAGGCTGAGGGGGCCGTGCTTCAGAAGGATAATATTACGAGGGGCATGGACAGGGTGGATAAACAGCAGCTGTTCCTTTTAGTCAAAGGCCCACAATTTTAAAGTGAAAGGTTTGAGGTTTCGTGCGGATTTGAGGACTGTTTTTCACACAGAATTGTTGGGGTCTGGAATGCACTTCTTGAGACGGGAGTTGTTATGATAACCTCACAACCATTAGAAAATACACGGTTGTGCACTTGAAATGCCATAAGATTCACGGCTAAACGCCTTGTGTCGGAAAGTCGGGCTAATGTAGACCGTGCTGTATTTCTGATGGTACAGAGTCTGTGCTTCTGTGATTGTATGGTTGTGGAAGGTCAATCATTGCGTAGTTTAAGATAGGAATTGATGGATTTCTGAATAATATCTTATCAAAACTTTTATGAGTGAACTTCTAATATCTTCTGAAAATATATCGTGGGCAAAAAGAAAAAGTGCAGCTTTCTTACAGTCTGTTACCGCATAATTGAGGACAGGGAAATAGCAGAACAATGGAAAAAATACTTCAGTTATGTCTTCACAGAAGAAAGCAAATCAAAAAGAAACTTCCCAGCAAAACTACGGAACTTTAGTCTGGTGAGAAAACGGGAATAGAATGAAATTAGCAACGAACACTTTTAGAGAAAGTATTGGATTGAACGTAATGGGTATAGACAAAGTGAACAGAGATTTATGAAATGGGCATCATATTTGAGAAAGTGGCTTTTTGCAAAATTATGGAGAAGGTATCAATGCAATACGACTGAAATCTCAGAAAGATTTTTGATAAAGCCCCAAGCCTTTCGTGCAAATTCGAATCCTGTGGGACTGGGCCTAATATACGGTCATGGTTTTAGAATGGGAGAGCTGGCAGGAAACACTGATAAGGAATAAAACCATGATTTTTGAACGGAAGGCTTGGATGATATAACAAGGATCAGGATTTGGAATCCAACTATTCCCAGTACACATCATATCTTTGGTTGAGGGGCTCAAATGCAATATTCCAAAGTCCACTGACAGCACTAAACGATGTCAGCTTTTGAGTGGGTGAGGAGGATGTAAAAAAAGCTCCAAGGTGATTTTGACAATGGAGCGACTGGGCAAATACCTGACAGATGGAGATCATTGGGAGAGATGTGATGTTGTGTACATTGATGGGAACAATAGAATGGCAGCCTATCATTTGAAAAGAGATTGGTTGAACAAATGTTGCTCTATAAAGGAAATTAAGCTGCATTGTTATTTATTTCTGTGCAGCCCTCTGAGTCCATGTAGGACAGTGAGTTCTGAACACGGAAGTCAATACTGTGAATGGCTTTGGCACGCTGACCAGTGCATATAGACCCAGCAAGTGGGGAGCTGTAACATTGACAAAATCTTGATCTATCTGTAGACCAGTCAATGAAAGCAATGTTGCAGGAGCAGTAAGCAGTTAGGAATATAAATAGTGCATTGACATTCATTTCAGGGAGATTTGGATGCAGGAGTACGGGTCATTTACTGCAGCTGTACAGGGCCTTGGTGAGACCTCACCTCGAACATTGTGCAATATTGTGTGCAGTTTTGGTATCCTTACCTAATAAAGGACAAAACTGACATTGAGGGAGTGCAGTGAAGCATGACCAGACTGATCTCTGGGATGACGGGTTTTTTGTAGAAGCAGAGTTTGGGGCAACTGTGCCTATATTCCATGGGCTTTAGGAAAATGAGTGGAGATCTCAGTGAAATATATAAAACTCTGACAGGGCGAGACAGATTGGAAGCAGGGATGATAGTTCCCCGGGCTGGCATGCCTAAAACAAGGGGCCACAGCCATATCATATTTAATAAATGCGTGTTATCAGAGAACTGCCTGTATATTGAATGGTGCCACAAAATTGATGGACCGAAGGGATTACAGCAGTTCCAATTTTATATTTCACAATGTTTAAACATATTCAGTGAAATGAACACTGCATGGGGAAAACTGCATTGAGGAGACTTTTGGCCATGCATTAGCATGTTTAATGACCTCCTCCTTTCTCAATGTTTCTGTGCAGTCTGTGAGAAAGCTCTGTAAATGTTGTCACAAGCTCTCAGATGTTAGGAAGGAGGTTTCTGCAGGGTCAACAGGACTGTTTTTCCCGTTCCCTTTTCCGATACTGAGGCTGGGGCCGGGTGTTCTGTCCGGTTATATCCTTTCAGACCTTGGAGCAGTTTGACACAATAGTGTGTCGTGCTTAGCAGATTTAGAGACCATTGAAAAAGTGATCACATGGCTGTGTGGCTGGAGTCACTTTTAGGCCACACCACGAAAGCAAGGGAGATTCACTTCCTGAAAGTATATTGGTGAAGAAGATCAATGTTTCCAATCAACATTGGACACAAGATCCCTATTACTGACACCAGATTTTAATTAATTTCTTTTAGATTAGATTAGATTACTTACAGTGTGGAAACAGGCCCTTCGGCCCAACAAGTCCACACCGCCCCGCCGAAGCGTAACCCACCCATACCCCTACATCTACCCCTTACCTAACACTACAGGCAATTTAGCATGGCCAATTCACCTGACCTGCACATCTTTGGACTGTGGGAGGAAACCGGAGCACCCGGAGGAAACCCACGCAGACACGGGGAGAACATGCAAACTCCACACAGTCAGTCGCCTGAGGCGGGAAGTGAACCCGGATCTCTGGCGCTGTGAGGCAGCAGTGCTAACCACTGTGCCACCGTGCCACCCACAATCTAATCTAATCTAATCAATTACTTTTAACTTCCATTAGTTGCCAGACCATTAGCCTGGTCTTGATTAGTAATCTCTTGACATTTCCACAACAGCACCATCTGCACATGGGGCCTTTCTGAAACCACACTGGCCTGGTTAGTTTAGTGCTGCTTGAAAGCTCTGTCAAAAATAATTCCCAGTAATTTGACTGTCGTGATGGGACTGAAGGGGTGGTAAATGGTCAGATTGTAGTTATTCCCCTCTTAAGGGATTGGACATAGTTGAGTAATTCTCCAGAATGCCAGGGAGATGTCAGAGTTGGAGCTGGAATGAAACAGCTTCCCCAAGGACACGGCTTGTTGTGCAGCACAAGTCTTCAGTCCTTTTTTCCGGAATGGGGTCAGGGCTCATTGCCTTTGTCGTAACTACTGTGTTAAGCTGTTTCTTCATGTCACGTGCTGTGAATCGAATTGATTGAAAACTGGCATCTGTGATTCTGTGGTATCATGATGAGGGTGAGGTGTTTCATCCACTCAACAACGTTTCATCCACAATGCCATCTTCTGTGTTCGAAGTGAAGATGCTTCCCTCTGTTTTTCTCCCTGACCATGATTAAGATGTCCGTCGTGTCAATGATGCCAGTCCTATGTAGTTTCAGAATCAAGGAACTTGTCACCATGCATTTTCGTTCAGTCCCCAGTGTACGGCGCTCCAAGTTGGACGGGATGTTTGAGCATCTTTGACATACTTCTTTGGAAATTGTTCAAAAACAGAAATTGCTGAAGAAACTGCAGACAATGTTGCAGCATCTTCTGGAGTGAATACAGAGTGAAACTTTCAGGTCCAGTGACCCTCTACAAAGCTCTCAGTTTCTCCAGCAATTTTTGTACTTTTATTTGCAGTATCCGTAGTTTACTTGTTTAATTGAAAATTTGTTCTGTAACTATTCATTTCTGGAGAAACTCAGCAGGTCTGTCTGCATCTGCAGAGACAGAGAAACAGAGTTAGCGTTTCAAGCCCAGTGTGACAATTCTTCAGAACTGAATTCATGTGTTTGACTTCTTATTGACACTAGTAAACGTTTCTTGCTGTCTTAGAATTTTGTAATATGGAGAAAAACAAATAACAATATGAAGTTTGGGCTGAGTATTGTTTTACTGCCATGTTTAATATCGTGTCAATATCGTGTCAAGTTTGCAGTGCTTATCTTTAAATGTTTGTTCTTGAAGTTAGTACTGGAGTGTAGAAGGTTGAGGGGTGACATTGTAGAAGTTTATAAAATCATGAGAGGCATGGATAAGGTGAATAGCCACGGTCTTTTCGACGGGATGGGGGAGTTCAAACATAGAAGGCATAGTTTTAAGGTGAAAGACCTTAAAAGGAACGAAGGAGCAACAGTTTTACACAGAGTGTGGTTTGTGTATGGAATGAGCTGCCAGAGGAAGTGTGGTAGATGCATGTACAGCTGCAACATTTAAAAGACATTTGGACAAACATATGAATGGGAAACAGTTAGAGGAATATGTGCCAAATAAAAGCAGATGGGATGAGCTTAATTTGGAAAACCTGGCCAGCATGGACATTTAGAAAAGCTTCACACAGGGTCAGTATAGTTTTGTGAAAGAGAAATTATACTTTGCCCTGTAAAATCATGCAAAGTACTTACACAAAAGTTCTTACACAAGACTGAAGTTCGTAGGATGATGGCTGATGGCTAATGTGGTAACATGGGATGATGATTCGTTAACACATAGAAATCGGAGAGTCAGGATTAATGGATCTTCATGGTCAAGGTCTATCTGCTGGAGTATCACAAATATCAGTCGAATGGCATCAGCTATTTACAAGGTAAAAACAATGACTGCAGATGCTGGAAACAAGATTCTGGATTAGTGATGCTGGAAGAGCACAGCAGTTCAGGCAGCATCCAAGTTGCAGCGAAATCGGGCTTTTGCCCGAAACGTCGATTTTGCTGCTCCTTGGATGCTGCCTGAACTGCTGTGCTCTTCCAGCACCACTAATCCAGAATCAGTTATTTACATTCTATATTGATAGCCTGACGGCGGGAGCGAAGTGCAATACACATTCGAGGTGGTGGATGACTCTGAGAATCAAAAGGCAGGCTGTTATTTAATGGAGGGAACTTCCAGAAAAGGAGTGTTCCTATGTATGAAATATAAAGTCAGCATGTTGGTGCAGCAAGTAACTAGGTTGGTTCATTCGGCAGCTTCCTGGGCTGAAAGTGTTGAGTTGTTGAGAATCTTTAAAATGGTGAGGCGATTATTCATTGGGGTTTAAATGAATGAGGAGTGATACTGCTGAAAAATACAAGACACAGAAGGGGCTTGAGAAGGTAGGTATTGGCTAGTTGTTTCCACTCCTGGGTGGACTGTCAAACTCGAGGATAGAGATACCGAATATGGAACATCGATTTCAATCTGAGACACAGAGTGTTGTCTTCTCTCAGAAGGTAGTAAATGTCCAGAACTCCATAACCCAGAGAGGTATAGAGGGATACACGGAGTCGGCAAGAAAGTGGAGTTGAGCCCTCGAGTAGATCAGCCATGTTCGTATTAAATGACAGGGCAAATCTGAGGGGCCGAATAGCCTACTCTATTCATTCATTTCACATGTTATGCTCTTGGAAAGTAACTGGTTGTTTTCCTGGAAGTTGCGTTGTGCAATGTTGCATTCAGGGAGAGCAGAGGATTTGCTTGGGTTAACCCCGGGTAGGGTATGTGGGCTGTATCCCAGCGTATCTGGGTCTGTAACATGACGCACATCTGGAAACAGGGATTGGGGGTGGGGTGACTTCCCAACCCAGCCTGCATTTTCCAAATACCTTTCCAAAACTACACCTAACCATCCGAGTGACCTCGATCTGTCCCTATATAGCAGGTCTGAAGGGGTGAATGGAACATCAGAACACAGGGCTGAGGGACACGAATGGGCCATTCGGCCCTTTGAAACTACTCTACCAGTAAATAAAAGAGGAAATGCTGGAAAATCTCAGCAGGTCTGGCAGCATCCGTAAGGAGAGAAAGCTAAAAATAAAGGGGAGAAATATCGAGGCATTTTTCCTCATATAAATACCTCTTTATGAATCCCTTTTTTTTAGGTTTGACAAAGGGTCAGTTAGACTCGAAACGTCAGCTCTTTTCTCTCCTTACAGATGCTTCCAGACCTGCTCAGATTTTCCAGCATTTTCTCTTTTGGTTTCAGATTCCAGAATCCACAGTAATTTGATTTTTTTCCACCACTAAATAAGGTCGTGGCTCATCTCATTGTGGTCCCAGCTACACTATTATCTCCATGTACTATTATCCCTGATTCACCGTCTATGGACAGCCAGACGAAACCAGCCTCAATATAAAATAAAGAGTCATATAATCACAAAGATAATTCCCACTTGAATGAATTTTCCTAATTTCTATTTTGACTGAGGTTGGAGGGTGTCACTGTTTCCTTTTCTAGTCCCACTCCTCCACTGCTCACAACAAATGTTAAATGTAACCAGGTTGGTGATATGGCCAATGATAAAGGTGTCAGACTGGATCAGGTTCAGTGATAGGAACAAGTCAGGCAGATTTCTTTAGTCAGCCGCAAGTAACTAATAGAACTAATTGTTGCGCATGGTGATCTGTGGTGAACACTGCTACCTCTCGTCACCAAAAAGCTGAGTTAACTACCAACCTTGGGCTATGCTCTGCGTGGAATTTGAGTATTCTCTATGCAGGTATCTGTGTGGGTTTCCTTACGATACTCCAATTTCCTCCCACAGTCCAAAGATATGCAGCTTAGAGTGGATTGCCCATGCTAAATTGTCCATAGTGCCCAGGGATGTGTAGGTTAGGTAGGTTAGTGATGGAAAATGCAAGGTTACATGGATAGGGAAGGGGGGGAAGGTCCGGGGGGATGCTTTTCAGAGGGTCAGTGTGGACTTGATGGATGGGATGTCCTGCTTCCACACTGTAGAGATTCTACAAAAATTACATGAAATTTGGACTATACCCAGTGGGTATATATCTGATCCACTCTCCTCTGGGTCTTGTATGTTTCAATAAGATCACCTCTCATTCCACATGTAACCTGTTAAAACCTTCATAATATAAGACCCTCATCCCTGGAATCCATGAAGTGAAACATCTACGAACTGCTTCCAATGTAATTATATCCTTTCTCAGATAAGGAGACAAAGAAAAACTAATCTCAAACTCAGGTCTTGAGGTTTATGTTTTGTTCTTTCAGCATTGTAGGTCTTTCGAACTCTCTTCCCCGCAGAGCAATGGAGGCAGAGATATTGAATATTTTTGAGGCACAGACAGTTTCATAAATAACAACGGAGTCGAGGATTATCGGGGATTGGCAGGAATGTGCGGTGTGGGGGGAAATGTAGACAATGGTACCAAATGACACGGCTCCAGAAAATTCATTAATAATGTGCAAAACGAAATTAAAATGTTGATAAAATTTTAAGGGGGAATCCAAGATGGCCACGATCCAGAAGGTCTGCTTTGCTGGGCTTTGCATCACAGAACGGGCAAAGTGGTACTCTAACCCACTCCATCCCAGCCATTTACTTAAAATTCAACAATAAAAGAACTATAGAATCTTTATTAATCCCGTTTTATCAAGTGGAAATGACAAAACACGGGAAAGGATCGAGTAAGTCCCAACACACGGTGCACCCATCAGAAGCATCGAGCATGCCTGAGGCTGTAGCTGCAACCCACTCAGCTCGTTCCATAGACCCATTTCGTCACCAGACCTTGGTCACTGAGTTCACCAAGTTATGTGAAATGATTGAAGGCATGATTAAAGAAAAGTTCAGCAGTAGGCTAGAGCCATTCTCTGCCGTGCTCCAAAAACATGACTTGAAAGCCTTGGAAACAGAATGGATGAGTTTGAGCGCTGAACTGCAGTGGCAGAGACTATAACTGATTTCTTCAAGAAGCGGATACTCGCCCTTGAAAAACAGGACTGCACCTTAACGAAACACAACGTTGAGAACAGGGGCAGGATGAAAAACGTTCACATCGTATGTCTGCTGGACCAGACGGCAGGTGGTCAGCCAGTGAGGATTTTCGAGAACTGGCTGCAGCGATTCCTTCACTTCGAAGCTGAAGTGGGACGGGTGAAGAGTGAGACAGTTCATCGGATTATGGCGCTGAGGTCAGCCTCAGACCAGCGCCCTCGCCCTGTCCTTGAGCGATTACATAGTTATGGGGACAAGCAAAGACTGATGGAAACTTCCAGAACACAGGGGAATGATCCGATGGCTTTAATTCACGAGAGCTCCAGGATTATGATCTTTCAGGACATCTCAGCAGCGTTGATTCAAGAAAGAAAATCTTTTGATGATATCAAGAGAAGAGTAAGGGAACTCGGGATTCTGTATTCCTTACGGTTCCCAGCGGTGCTCTGTATTGCTTTGAATGGATCCGTGAACCCGTCTGACTCTCCAGAGCAAGCGAAAACTTTGTGGATATTTTAAAGTAAGCTGGATGTTTAGACAATCGTGTTTCTCTCTTAAAGAAATTTTCTTGGATTTTTCTGGTAGCAACCAGTGTTTAATTATAGTCGGGGATGGGTAGAGTACTCATTTTTAACTTCTTCATTAGTATTACTACTCATTTTCTCTTTATTTGCTCAGTGCCCACCGACAGTTCAAGCTGGATTTTTGTTGTTAATTGCCCTGGATGCCATATTGGTAATGGGCAGAAGACAAAGTTTTGTGATATGTAAACGTCCCCGGTGGGCAGGGGTGGTGTGGCGGTAAATTACCCTATCAAGTGTCATTGGCACGTTGGTCTTTGTTTCGTTCTTTGGTTTTTTATGTGTTTAGCTTTGGAAAGTTTTGAGAGCTGGTTATGTGTAGTAGTTTTAGTTTGTACAGTTTTTAGGCTCTATGAGTCTTTTTTCATTAATGATCAGTGATGTGTAATTCGATGTGAAACTCGAGAGTTGAATTGTTGCTACAGTGTGTTATAGATAATGATGTGCTTAAATGGCATACCTGGAACATTAAGGGGAGCCATCTGCCAGTCAAGAAGAAAAATATACTTCCTAGTCTTAAAAAGGAGAGGGTGAATGTTGTCCAATTGCAGGAGATGCACCTTGATGACAAGGAACATTTGACATTACAGCAGGGCGGGCTTTATCGGGTTTATTTCTCATCTTTTAATACTAGGAGTAGGGGAGAAGCCATACTGGACAGGAACAATCTTCCATTTAAATTATTAGATTGTTTTATACACTCACAGGAGCATCATAATCCATAAAGCCTTGAACTATGGGAAATAATACAATATTTTGAATGTTTATTGCCCCCCCACAGCATACCCTCTTAAAATCCTGGTAATTGCATTAGCCAAATTAAGTTATCTTGCTACGTGGCACATTATTGTAGAAGGAGATTTCAACCGTGTTATGGACCTCATGATGGGCAGAATGTTCAAACGGCCCCAAAATCCCCGTTATAATGTAAGCAATTAATGGATGTGTGTGCAGAACTAGATGTCTGGAGGCAGATCTACCTCACAAGTAGGGATTTTATTTTCTTCTTTAACCCGCAGAAATACTACACGAGGGTTGATCTCTTCCCCATCACTGCAACAATCTTAAATTCGGTGGCATCCTGCACAATTGGGAATATTACCCCAACATACCTGGTCCAGAAGTGAGATAGATGCCACATAATATTATGTTGGATACAGGTGAGGGTCTTATGTTTTTGTCAAATCCCACAATTGCAGCAGCTCACGTGATGTAATGCATTATTTCGCTTATCGCCTTTTCGGGCTATAAGATTAATTTTACAACGTTGGAGGCCATGCCTATGGGAGGCCTTAGGGAAAAACCTGATGTTGAGGGCAAATCCTGGTTTCCTTTTAAATGATCATGGTGGGGGGGGGGGGGGGGGTTCTCTATTTCGGTATATTCATTACATCTGTCTTTGAGAATGTATTTAACGTGAACTATGTCCATGTGTTTAACAAAATTAAACAAGATCTTCAAAGATAGGAGGCACCTCCAATATCCTAGCTAGATCGAATAGCTCTTATTAAAATGAATGTCCTTCCTCATTTACTATACCCCATGTGAATGCTTCCTTTGGTGTTTCCCAGACAGATATTTAGGAGACATAATGGCTGGTTTAGCTCTTTTATTTGGTACCATAAGCAACTCTTTATCAAGCTAACCATATTGTAACTACCCCCAGATTGTGGGGATTAGATCGCCCAGATTAAAAGCTATCAATTAAGCTCTTTTTATCATACATTAGTGCTCGGTGTCAATACAGTTAGATATTGAACCCTCTGCATTCTTTATTGAAGACAGTGCAGCTTTGTGATGTCTGCAAGAGAGAGTTGGGGGTTCAGGCCACTTCGGAGACATGGGAGGATATTTGTGAAAATGCTCGAAGGATTTTGATCTGTAATAGGACCCATTCCATGCAGTTGAAAATTCTTCATAGGGTCTGTCTGACCCCAAATTGTCTCTCAAAATTCAAAGTGGGATTATCTTCAGCATGTCCTAAATGCAGAATGACTACAGGCACTCTTACTCATTGCTTGTGGTTCTACTGCAGACTTCATCTATATTGGAGCACTGTGTCAGATATGATAGTGTGTGTATTGGGGACTGAATTGGAGATGGACTTGGTTTCTGTTTTCCTGGGCCTGCCCAAGGTACTTTCCACAGATGAGTATGGGGAAAAAAAATATCCTTACAATCTGTACTTTCTGTGCTAGGAAAAATATTCTGTTGTGTTGGATTTCTGAACTCCCCCACCCCCAGAGAGGAAGAACAATGAATATAAAAATGTGTATCAGTTAATGCTCTTGATGAACGAGCTGTCCTTTTGTTATGCTGAGCTGTATTATTTATTGTTTAGTTTTGTTTTTCTTCTGTCTGTGTAGTGTTTTAACTTGTTTTGTATGTACATGCAATTGGATGTAATTTTTTGTCAGATATTTGAGTTGTGTTGTTATTGGTTTATTATAATATTAAAAATTTCTTTTTAAATATTTTTTAAAAAAATTAAAATGCTAACATTGATAGAATACAGTCCCAAAAAACTCTCATTAGAGAGCCCACTCATGGTGGTTTATCCTGAGGATCACCACATCTCGGGTGATGGGGTGAGGCTGAGAGTGTGTCCCCTTCATGGTAATCTCTGTCAATGTGAGGAACTGAACCTGCGCTGTGGCCCTGCCTCTACATCACAAACCGGCCGTCCTGCCAACTGAGTGGGAGACTGTGTAACTGTTACAGACAGAATGAGTCACAAACAAAGAGTAAGAGAAACATTCATATTAAGGAAAAAGGTACAATTCAGATAACAGTCAAGATAACGCCTGAGGGTAAAAATGCTCTCTGCTCGAAATTGTATTTATAACAAGACGTGTTTAGAAGTTGTTTTTGGTTTAATATCATTAAGGTGAGTCAAGTGACTCTTGGGAATATTACACACTGGGACACTACCGTTTTCCTGAAACTGGGAAATATTTGGAACATTATCTGGAACATTCTATAATCGGCATTCTCCAGAATATTCTATGACTGTGTGGGAGGTATTGCAAAGGAGAGAGAGAGAGAGAGAGAAGGTTTTGCATGCAGTAGTGAAAATGGGGGGATCATGAGCCTTGTTCGGGAGTAGTTGCAATCACAGATATACAGTGATTGTGAGGGAGCAGACAGAATACGGTGACCCTTATCCTGACAGAGCGGGGAAGGTTATTGATGCTTGTCCTGTATTGCTGGACATTTCTTCAGACCTCAAATACTGCACTGAACTCGGTAGTGAGCACAGAACATGCTCGGTGGGTCTGTTGGTGTGGCACCCTCTGGGATGGGAATGTTCCCCCTCTGTACTCGTCCATCCAATACGCCTACCGTGCTCTGTCAACAAGCCATGGTGTAATTGCCCCTTATCTACCAATCTGCCATTTCCCTGCCTTTGCTCTGTATCCATCTAATCCTTTCCTATATGTGTATTTGTCCAACTGCCTTTTCAATATTGTTAGTGTGCCCACTTCAACCACTTCCACTGGCAGCTCAGTCGAATTTGGAAGTTCACCTTGGATTCCATGCGATCTAACCTTCTAGAGCGGCCTACTATGTGGAACCTTATCAAAGGCCTTACTGAAATCCATATAGAATATGTCTACAACCCTGCTCTCATCAACCTTCCTGATCACTTCCTCAAAAATCTCTAAAAAAATTTGTAAGGCATGATCTGCGACGCACAAAGCCATGCTGACTGCTCCAGGTCAAACTCTGTCTTTCCAAATGCATGCACATCTTATCTCTCAGAACCTTCTCAAATGGTTTACCGAAAACAGGTGTGAAACTTATATTTCCTAGGCTTTTCTTTGCAGCCCGTCTTGAATAAGGGCACAACATTTGCTACAGCCCAGTCTTCCGGGAACTTGGTCACTAAGCTTTTTCTCTCGCCTTTTACAGTGCTCTTAGATATATCTGGTCAGAACCAAGAGATTTTTCTGACTTTGTGCGTTCTAATATGTCCAACAGCAACTCTACTGTGATATGGACAGTACCAAGATATGACAACTAACCTCCCAAAGGTCACTGGTCTTCATGTCTTTCTTCATGATAAACACAGAGTGGAAATTGAGGACTTCACCCATCTCTTGAGGTTTTACGCATGCATGCCGGTTTTGGATTTTAAAGCATCCTATTCTCTCTCTAGTTGCTCTTTATCTTTACTATACTGAATTTAGATTCACTATAATCTTCTCAGCGAAGACTACCTCATAATCCCTTGTGGCCTTGCTGATATCCCTCTTCAGTAAACTCCTCTAACCCCTGTATACCTCCAGGGATTCCCTTGGTCCCAGCTGCCTGAACATGAGCCAGGCCTACTTTTTTCTGGTCAAAGCCTCAATATCACTTTTAATCCAGAGTTCTCTCTTCCAGTCTCACATAAATTACACCCTCACAGGAAAATGGAAACCTTGAACTCGAGCTATCTCACTTTGAAAGCCCTCCCACTTGCCCGGGATCCTTTTACCTGGAATCAAACAACTCCAATCATCCCCTGCAATCCCCTGTCTAACTCCGACAACATACGCCTTGCCCCAATTTAGAACTTGAATCTGTGGATTAATTTTGTCCCTACCATAACTATTTTAAAATTAATACAACTCTAAACACTTTAACCAAAATGCTCCCCCACTTTATCTCATTCACCTATCCTGCCCTATTTCCCAACAGTAGGTCGAATTTGTCCCTTTCCCGAGTACGATACTCTATATATTGATTGTGGAAACATCGCTGAACACACTTAAGAAATTACGTTCCATCTAATTTCTTAACCATCTGGAAGCCCCAGTCTATGATCGGAAAATTGAAATCACCTATTATAACAATCCTACTGTTCCTGCAAGTCTCCACAGTCCCCCTGCATATTTGTTCCTCTAATTCACATTGTTGATTATAGTGCAACCACTATAACATTACCATCCCCCTCTAACGACTTTGCACCATTCACGAAACCTCATTGGATATTATCGCAGGTGTTTCAACTTTAAATACTGGTGTGATACTCGCCTTAATCAGAACAATTGGTATTTAAAATGTTTCCATTTACATCTCTTCATCGCAGTGATTTTCACATCCATGGCACCCCTTGTCAAGGCACAGTGGAGATATGGAGCTGTAAATGGATGGGAGCTGCACATCCTGTCACTTCCAACATTGGCTGCAAGTTTCCCCACACTGGGCAGTAATCTAACACAGTGTTACCGAACAATGCAACAGCCTGGGTTTATATATGAATGAGCCAGTGCGGACTGCACAGCTCCCCATGCTGGACATTTCGCAGAGGATTATAGATCCAGCATTGGTGTGGGCTGCACAGAGTTCCATTCTGGACATTGCTGGGTTGTATTCTGCAGTATGCTCGCCTGGCCTACACAGTGGTCCATCCTGAAGTATAATGGACGGGCTGGTTTTGTGAGTTGGATTGCGAATGTGAGAGAACTAAACATCTGGCTATACCTTTATTTTATGTTTTCATTCTTGTTATTGGAACATTCAAATCCGGACTCATTCGGTTAGACCCGACCCTCTGGATAAGTGATGGTGACTGTTGTTACAGCATCGGTTTCGGCAACATGACCAACAAATGGAGCACAGGCTGCAGAGAGGACAGTCTCCGTAAAATGAAATGAGGGAATCACCATCAGATCAGCCGTGGTCTTAGTGAATGTTGGTGCAGGATTGTGTGGACCACGAATGAAACTTATTCATATGTTTGTGTTTGTTCCAAGCAGACTCCCCTTCTCTCCCAGTGTCCCATACTGGTGGGGAGTGAGTCACCTCCTCCCGGTTCTGCGTAACAGGATCCTCGGGCCTCACTAGCATCTAGATTTCCCTTTGTCCCAGTTTCGAGCAGTTATATGACCGCCTCCTATTCCTGTGTCCCAGTCTCGAGCGGTTGAGTGACTCCCTCCTGTTCCTGTGTCCCTGTCTCGAGCAGTTGAATGACTCCCTCCTGATCTTGTGTCCCAGTCTCGAGCAGTTGAGTGACTGCCTCCTGTTCCTGTGTCCCCGTCTCGAGCAGTTGAATGACTCCCTCCTGATCTTGTGTCCCAGTCTCGAGCAGTTCAGTGACTGTCTCCTGTTCCTGTGTCATAGTCTTCAGCAGCTGAGTGACTCCCTCCTGTTCCTGTGTCCCAGTCATGAGCAGTTGAGTGACTGCCTCCTAATCGAAGTTTTGTGAAAATAGATGTCCTCCTCCTGCTACAGAGTAACAGGCTCCAATAGCTCTGTGTTCACCTGATGCTCCTGTGGAATGGAGGTGAGGGACTGAATGGCCTCTTCACATTCTTTACAGCTTTTCTTGACGAAAAGCCTTTATCCTGTTTCTGTAAAACACCATCAAAATCTGAATGATTTACTTTTGTATTTGACTGTCAGTAATTGAGCAAACCAGCTGACTGACAGAATTCAGAAGCTGAATAGCCTCCTCCTGTTCCCGTGTTAAACACTCAAGAGTCAATAGACTCTCACAGATGTATAGCATGGAAAAAGATCCTTCGGTCTGGTCATCTATACCAACCAAATATCCTAAATTAATCTCGTCTCCCTTGCCAGCACTTGGCCCATCTCTCTCTAAACACTTCCCATGCATGTATCCAGCCAAAGGCTTTTTAGAAGGTGTAACTGTCCCTGCCTCTACCACCTCTTCTGGCTGTTCAATCCATACACGCAGCAGACTCTGAGTGAAAATGTTGTCCCTCTCGTCCCTTTTTGAATGTTTCTCCTCTCACCTTAAGCCTTTATATTCTATATTTGGAATTGTATATCCTGGGAAAATACATTGACTGTTTACTTTTTCTATGCCCCTCCTGATTTTATAAACTTCTTAAAGTTCCACCCTCAGCCTCAACACTTGAAAATACTCCCAACCTATTCAAACTCTCCCTGTAACTCCAACCTTCCAACAACTGCAACATTCTTTTAAATCTCTTCAAGTTTGAAACTCTTTCAAGTTTGACAACATCTTTCCGACAGCAGGGTGACCAGGATTAAAGGCAATATTACAAAAGTGTCCAAACCAATGTCCTGTACAGATGCAACATGTCATGCAAACGCATAGACTCAAAGCACGCACCAATAAAGGGAGGATCACCAAATGCCTTCATCACTGCGCTGTCTACCTGTGACGGCAATTTCAAGGAACGGAGAACCTGCACCACAAGGTGACACAGTAGCTCAGTGACTAGCATTGCTGCTTCAGAGCGCAGTGATCTGGGTTTAATTCCATCCTTGAATGACTGGCTGTGTGGAGTTTGCACATTCTCCCCTCGTCTGTGTGAGTTTCCTCCAGATGCTATGTTTCCCTCCAACAGTATAACGATATACAGATAAGGGTAGGTTGGCCATCCTAAATTGTGCATAGTACCCTTGGATGTGAGGGCAAGGTGCATTAGCCATGGGAAATGCAGGCTGAGAGGGATCGAGTAGGGGTTTGTCCAGTAGGATATTGTTTAAAGAGACGGTGTGGCCTCGATGTGCCGATGTGTTTCCTAACTGTAGGGATTCTATAATTTCTATGGAGTTCTCCTTGATTGGCAACTTTCGACAGGATCCTACCTATATGCCTGGCCCTGATTTTTATTGCCAAAATGTAACACCTCACATTTATCTAAAATAAACTCCATCTGCCACTCCTCAGCTCACCTAATTAAGTTCCCATTATATTCTGAGAGATCATTCTTCACTGTCGACTACACCACCAAATTTGTTATTATCTACAAACTTACTGAAAATACTTCATATACTCAAGTGCAAATGATTTGTAGCAGATAACAAAATGCAGTGGACCCACTATTGATCTTTGCGAGCAGTGCCACTGGTCACAGGTCTCCAAGTTTAATGAACAAATGCCAACTGTCACACCCTGTCTCAAATGTTCAAGAAAAGTTTGGACCTAAATGACGAGCTCTCCCTGGATCCCAGGCAGACTAACCTTGCTAACCAGTCTACCATGTAGAACATTTTGGTTTTCTTACTGAATTCCATGAAGACAACATCCACTGTCCTGCCTTCATCAATCACCATCTTCACTTCCTAAAAAGGTTCCACCGAGTCAGTGAGACGTGATCTCCAATGTACAAAGCCCTCTTTTGTCCTTGTCTTTCCAAATGCATATGCATCGTTTCCCTCAAAATCCCCTCCAACAGTTTAGTCACCATTGACGTCAGGCTCACCGGTCTATAGTTACCTGGATTTTCCTTAATTTTTGAAATAATGAAACTATATTAGCAACCCTCCAGTCTTTTGCCACCTCACCTGTGGAAATCAATGTTACAGATATATCAGCAAAAGGCTGAGCAATTTCTTTCCTAGCTTCCCATTATATTCTGGGATACAACTGATCAGGTCCCAGGGATTTGTTCACCTTTCTATATTTTAAAATGTCCAACATCTCCTTGTCATATAGATACTTTTCAAGATATCACTATGTGTTTCTTCATTTGCTCGCTCTTGTCACCTCTTCTACATTAAATACTAGGAAAAATATTTGTTTAGTATCCCTTCCATCTCCTATGGTTCCACACATACGTAGCCTTACTGATCTATAAGGTGCCCTATTCTCTCCCTAGTTAATATTTTGCAATTAAAGGATGTGTAGAGTTACTTCAATGCCTCGTTAACCCTATTTCTAAAACCATCTCATGTCCACATTTTTCTGGCCCAATTTCCCCATTGACTATGCACTTATTTCGCCTTTCCTCCTCTTGGGATTCACTTAATCTCAGCTCTGCTTACCTGACATATGCCTCCTTCGTTACCTTGACCAGAGCATCAATATATCTAGCCATCCAGCACTCCCTGCACCCACCAGACTTGCCAGTCTCACTAATAGGAACACGTTGGCTCTGGACTCTCTGAAACCACGTTTTGATGGCCTTGCATTTTCCAACCATCCCATTACCTGCGAATAGGATATCCCAATCTGCCTTTCACAGGGCTCGCCTAACACTTTCAAAATTGGCCTTATTCAAAGTTAGAACTTTAATGTTTACATCAGGTCTTTCGTATTCTACAACTCGTTTAAAACTAATATTTATGTGTAACAGACTTGAATGTTTAATAAACATTTCCTGTCCCTCTGTAACAGGCTTGAGAGGCTGAATAGGCTCCTCCTGTCCCGCTGTAATAGACTGGAGAGGCTGAATGACCTCCTCTTGTCCCTCTGTAATAGACTGGAGAGGCTGAATGACCTCCTCTTGTCTCTCTGAAATAGACTCAAGAGGCTTCATGGCCTCCTCCTGTCCTTGTGTAACAGATCTGAGACATTAAATGAGACAACAACCCGTGGATTATGAGCAGCTGGTAAACTGTATCTAATAGAGGTCTATTCCTTCTCAGTTCCAGAAACACAAACAACACTATTTACTCCAAGTGCCCTCTCAGTAACACTTCATACAGCTGCAGCGACACATCTCTTTGTTTTGAATGATTCTTTCGGCAAAATGTGCCAATATTCCAGATTTCCACCTTTTCAAGTAGTAACAGGCTAATATGGGCTGAATGGCCTTCTCTTATCCCTCTGTAAGAGGCCCATAGGGACAGAATTGCTTCGGCCTGTTCCTGAGCAGCAGTCTCAATGCTCTGTCTCAAGGTTATGAAAGGATTTGACAACAGGGCATCAAAACCAGGAGTGGCCGCACACTGGTCAATAAGTACCATACTTTGTGTTCAGGTATCTAGAAACTTGCCCACCCGACATTTTTTTTATGCAGCCAACCTATTATTTTATAACTGCATCCTTTCATAAACAGAGTGGAATATATATAGACCCCTGCAGTGTCCTGTTAATACTCTCATATACAAGTTAATAAAAAGATTTTAAAGATTTAAAGATTTATGATCCATCCCTCAGCAACCCTCATCCATTCCATCCAAAACCAGTAAATGAAAAGTGATGTTTTGAACAGGTTAACTGAGCCTATTTGTTCAGTAAGTGCGATTAATGCCAATCTCCATGGATTCTCATTAAGCCAGTGGAGGGTTTCCATCTTTTAATGATAAATGGGCTCCGTTCAATGTGTTATTCCATAACATGGGCGGGAGCATCACCGACAGCACTGACTGGGATAAGCAGATCCAAAGAGAGGGGGAGGAGAGATCAGAATCTGAGAACATTAGACTGGAATGTGCCAACAATGGATCAGAATTTGAGAACATTAGACTGGAATATTCAAACAATGGATCAGAATCTGAGAACATTAGACAGGAAATTCCAACAATATACAGGAGCTTATCTGATTATGTTTGGTATCTTTCTGCATTTTATTGGTGGTCATTATTATCGCAGATCTATTACGCTCTTCTCATTATTCAATATTTTTATTATCCCTTCCTGGCTATCGTTGGTGTTCCTGGTATGTGTCACTGTCCAGATTTTGTTTTCTATAAACCAGTTATGACTGTATTATTGTTATTTCATATAGTCTCCACATCTTATCACTATTATTGTTCCTGTTGAATCTCTCAATCCAGATATTCAGTCTACAGACCACTACCAACTACATCAATGAAGGTGTTTAATTACTGTCTCGCTCTCTGCTCTGACAGTGTTACTCATGGGTCTCTATGTTGATCTATTCAGTTTCAGGGGAGAACCACAATGCATTGTTTCATTGCCTTTGCTGTTAAGAGCATGGAGGTCATCGTCTACTGCGCTGGTTACAAACTCCACTTCCTCCCACTGTTTCCATCCCATCCCTGGCCAATATCTGCAGCTGAAGCAGACAAGTCACAACTGTTGGATATCTCATTGACCATGAGCTGATTCTTGACACCATACCCTGAACATTTCTAACTTGAAATACTCACCACTCCAGAATATATCTCACTGGTTTATTCCATCTGCTGTTTGAAGCTTGAGCTATGAAGGACAGGCTTATGACGTTAATGATCTGCTGCTGACGTTCCCGGCTTCAAACCTGCCGAAACAAATCTGATTCGACCTCACACCAAACTCCAATCCATCTGTCATTCATGTGCACGCTGTTGTGTCTGGCAATGACTTTAATTTGACATTCTCAAACACTTTGCCTCATCTGTCTATGAAACTTCCCTCGTTCTCTGCCAGTTGTTCGTATTTAAAATAGTTTCCTCCATGTGCGTTCCTTCTCAAAAATGAGTTTCGCATTCAAACACACACACACACACACACACACACACACACACACACACACACACACACACACAAACTGTAGGCAGTAATCTGATGCGAGTATAGTTAGTATATGATATTAAAGTTTGCAATACTCTCCATGCTGGGCAGATAGTGCAGTTTGCTGAGCAACACACTAGCATGGTGTGCACAGCTCTCCATGCTGGGCTGTCATCCTGTCCCAGTTTATGTTGTTTGTGGTGTTCTGTCAAGCAGATTCAGAATTTGATGTAACAAACCATTCCAGCTGATCTGACAATGCCTTAATTCAAAGTTCTCATTCTTGTCATTTTACTCACGAAGATCTCACTTCTCCAGTTCGTCCCACTGCCCTGTCTTTTTCCACATATTTCGACAACATCTTTTCAGTTAATTAACTGACTGTTTCTTCTTTAAAGTGAATCTCTCTGTCCCTCTGTATCTTTCCCTGGCCTTGGGTTTTGTCTCCCTAGTGTATCGAGTGCTGGCATTGTGTAGCTCAGAAATACTGAAATGGTGTATCAAGCTGTTGTTCACTTCCTGGTATGTCCCATGTGATGGTCCATGGACAGGCGTGTTTCAGAAGTTATGAGAAACCTCCTTGTAACTTGGTGTGTGGTTGTCCCTCTCAGGTGACCTTGCGATAAGTAACACGAGGAAGCCCACTGAGTGAAGGACCAGGCATCTAAATTGCCTGACAATGCTGTCACTTTTTTAAATAAAACGTTAGTTTCTCATTTTCTTTTTGGTAAGAGGTCTTAAAGGCCAAACTGCCGACTGAAAATAGCTCAAGGTAATAACTTATGGGGTTTTTAGGGTTTTAATAAATAGTAGTAACAATGGCCAGCTGGCACAGACCAGGCTTTCTAGTTATTTTTTTCTTGTAGCTGTAACAATCAGCGGGTGCTTGGGGTCACAAAGGGGTTGGAAGTTTTAGTAAATTATCCCGAGCTGCTACTCTCTCTAAAGCCTCACTTGATGGTATTTCCTCCTGGATTGGAGAACTGTATCCAAGATTGCATGTCTGAATGTTCCTTTTTACCAAGGGGTGTGTTTAGGTGATGTTAATAGATTGAACAGTTCATTTGTAGAACGTACTGTATCTATTATTCGGTTAAGTTTTCCAATAGTTAAGTTATTCTAAATTCCTCTTCATTTTGTATGGATTTTCATTAGAGGTTAGTGAGGTTGAGCAACCCTATGGTAGCCAAAGGCCTGATGGGGATCTGTTTAAATACATCCAGGCATTATCTAAATTTGATGAGAATGATGGGGGAGCCTTTTTAATTTCATTTCAGAAAGCGGCTAATCAAGTGCAGTGGCCAGAGAACATGTGGATTTAGTTTATCCAAACAAAGCTGATATGTATTTGTATCCCAATCGGAGGAAAGCCATCTGAAGTTCATTTGAGCTTGTGCCAGAAGCCGACAGTGGTTCAGGAATCTAAAATAGCATCCCTGGTTAAACGCACATTGTGTTTGAAAGAATCAAACAAAGTAATTTTGAAAGCAGTGGAAGGGTATTTAAAACAGAGCAAACCTATGACACTCGGAGAGAGACTCTAATTTTGGAGAAGTTCAACAATTCACTTCCTGCAGTCATGAGAACTCATGTGGAAGAGCAGAGAGTTGCAATGGCAAGATTAGAAGCTGAAATGGCTGATGATGATTTGGTTCAGAAATCAAAGTTTGGTTTCTGTGAGGGATGGAGAAGAATGTGTGAGATCTTCTTAAAACATATACCTGTGACAGTAAGGTTTATTGGCATAAGCCAGGAGTAGCAGGTGAAGCGGTTACAGCATTAAGTGGTACAGAAGGATGTAATATTTTTATGCTGAGACACGAGGAGCTATGTCATTCAGAAGGACTATTGAAGAGATGAGAAGAGAAGTGCTCTGTTATGTAACATGTGGTCAGAGTGTCCAGTGGAAACATCAATAGATTTATTCCACAATGAGGAAGGAGGTCTTGAGCTTGGTGTTGGCGTTACAACATTTCAGCATTTAAATTGCGAATAACATACCTGAGACAAATCTTTATCACTGATCGTGACAGCTTAAAGTTTTTGGAGAAATTTAGGGAGAAAAATACCAGTCTGTTTTGACTGAGCTTATTCTTGCTGCCATTCAATTTGAAATTATAAAGTTGACAGGGCGAGAAAAAGTAAGTTTTGACACATTGTGAGCAGAGAGGTTTTAAAGGCAGAGGTGCAGAACTGCTGTCTGAAAACAGTTTAAGTAAATAACTGAGAAAGCCTTTAGGTTTTATTCAAACGGTGGTAACAATGGAAGGGCAGTGGCCAGCTCTCACAGACCAGGATTCCTCGTTTTGTTTTTAGCTGCAGCATTCAGAAGCTGTTTGGGGTCCCAGAATGCTTGGAAGTGTCAATACATGATCCCTCGCTGCCTTTCTCTCTGAGACCTCTGTTGATCTTCATTTCTCCTGGATAAGAAAATTGCATGTAAGAATCTGTATTTGAATATATCTTTGTACCAAGCAGTGTATACCAAGAAGGTACGGTATCTATTGTTTGTTTAATGTTCCACATATAAGCCATCCTGAAATGTTTTTTTCTTTGATTGTATTTTAACTAAAGCATTTAAATAGATTAGATTTTGCTTAACGTCGAGTGGTTTGACCAGTAACAACATATCTGGAAAGCACACTTCACATCTATATTCCAAATAACGAAAGGTTTTGGTCTAAGCGGCCTTCTTAAAATAGTTTGCAGGAATCTGGTCTGGTTCACAACACTGATAGACAAGGGGTTTCTAACTGACTCCTGTTATTGAAAAGTTAGTGCAGTAGCTGGGGATGGTTTGCTGGAGGTTGTGCTGTGAGCTGCCCCAGACATTCAGGGAGACCTGAGGATTTGGTGACCCAACTTTGGATGGAGCATGGGGACTGTAGTTACAACATCTGGGTCTGCAACATTAACAACAAATGGAGCAGAGGCTGCAGAGAGGGGAAGCTTTGAAACCACGCAGTGAGTGTGCGTGGGGAAAGGGATCTGCTGTATTCACCCCGGGTTTTCCAGGAACAGCTTCCCAAGCTCCACTTAACCCAGGAGCAGATAGTGAGGGGACCCTGACTGAACAAGGAGCTGGCCACAGAGCAGTGTCACCTCCTTTAACACGTCCTGCAGCTTCACCCCAGGGGGAAGGACGGTGCTGCCAGTGACTGTTCGGGTCACAGTTTCATTCAGCTTCTATGTTCTGGAACTTTTCAAACAGGACTGGGTGACATATCCATCATCTCCCTGCATGTTGCCATCAATGTAACAATTCAGTAATGGAGGATATCTATGGTGGATGAGGTAAATACACTGTTTCTCCCTCAGCAGGGAACTGCTGGGTGTTTCCAGTATAGTGGGATTCTCGATGGTGTACATGGCATCTGTGGAGTAGCCGTGTCAATGGTGAGAGGTAGAGGAACTGAAGGAGCACTGTCTGTATTAATCTTGCAGTGTACCCATGCACAGTACATCATGTTGGTGAATACCCCTGTCCAGACAGCAACCACAGCCTCTTCATTCACAAGCAGGCAGCCATTCCCAACGTCTTCGGGTCTCCATGTAGAAAGGAGTGAATGTATCTTGGATAAAGGCCATCCCCTTGATACACGTTTGATAACAGCACCAACCAAACACTTCAAAACATTCCATGTGTATGGAGAGCAATGGGGTCACTTGGAGCATCAAGGAGCAGATGATCAGGGATGGAGCAAAACCTCCCATGTCTGAACGGGTCTGAGTGAACCCCCCAGTACACAGTATCATTAATCCCTGTAATCCCTCTCCATTTCAGTAACATACTGCCTTCCATTTTTCCTGTAAATGAAAAGACAGGTTATATCATGTTATATTGTAGCTGCCAAATTATTCTCCATTGCCTTTACCTCTCTGTATCTATCTGTAGACCCTCCACCCTCTCTTGATAATTTAATCTCTTGCTTATCACAGCAACATGACCAAACTCAGGATCTCTATATCTGTTCCATCCTCCTGATCATTGATATAGATTGTAAATAGTTGAGGACCCAGCACTGGTCACTGTGTGACTCCACTGGTGACGTTCTGTCAAACTGATTAAGACTGATTTATCCGAAGTGCCTGCTTCCTGTTTGATACATAATCCTCCCCCATTACTGTGTAACACAGTCGTAAAGCAGAATATGAACAAGGAGCATTAGTCAGGAATCCAACCCTTCGAACCTGCTCCGCCATGTAATACAATCATTGCTGATGTCATCGCGGCCTCTGTTCCACTTTCCTGCCATCTCTCCATCCTAAAACTGTAGTCACTTATTGTAGATTGCGCCACATGAAAAAATATCCACTCCACACCTACACTTTCAATTACGTTTATCATTTTACAGACCTCAATGACCCTCTCCTTTCATTCTTATAAACTCGAGAGTATAGGCCAAAACTGCTCAATTTCTCTTCATAAGACAAACACATCAAATATGGAATCAATCTAATGAAGCTCTTCTGAATTGCCTCCAATGGAAATATCTCATTCTGCAGGACACCCAAACTGTACTCCAGTTGCAGCCTCACTAATGCCTTGCATAGCTACACCAACACTCCCGACCTTTCTACTCTATCCTTTTATAAATAAACACTGAAGTTATGCTTGCATTTCTCATTACTTCAAGTACCCGCAGGCAGGTTTTCTGTGATATGCAAACAGACACCCAGATCCCTCTGCACTTAAGCACTTTGAAGTTTCTCTCTATTTAGATAATAATTTGCCTTTTTATTAGGCTGGCCAACTTGAATAACCCCATATTTATCCACTTTAATTTTCATTGCCAAATGTTTGCCCATTCACCCAACCTATTCATATAGTTTTTAAATCTCTTGCATCATCATTCCGAAGTAATTTCCCACCAATGTTACTGTCATCTGAAAATGTAGCTATAGTATTTTCTATCCCGTCAACCGAGTGATAATGTTAATCACAAATGGTTGAAGCATGAGAACTTAAATCTATGGGACCCAACAAATTGCATTTTCCAATAGAAAATGACACAGTTAATTCATCTGACTGCATTTTGTTGGTTAACCAATCCTCCATCCAAGGTAATAAATTCCTCCTAAACTGATACTGTCTGATCTTACCAATCACTCTTTGGAGAAGGGACGGATCTGAATCCTTCACGAAGACCAGATATATTCCCTCTCCAGGATCCCCACTATCCACCTTGTTTGCCACATCTTTAAATAACTCAAGAAAACACTTCAATCATGGTTTATCTTTTGTAAAACCATGTTGACTCCGATGAATTGTGGTTTACGTTTGCAAATGTCCACAACAATGGATTCGAATAATTTGCCTTAAATTACAACACTTTATTGTTACATTTTACTCCCTAATGTATTCAGTTATTATAAGTTCTTCCCTTTCTAAAACCTTTACGTTTTCTTTGAATTCCTGTTTGATGGGCAGAAGGTTTTAAGAGATGTGCTCCAATTGCTGCATAAGGGGTATGTGTGGCTGACTGGACTCATCATCCTGCTGGTGTACAAAATCGATGGGATGAAGTCTTTCTGGTGTTCCCATGTTGTCATCTCCAAGGCCAGAATGACCACCTCTTGTTGGTGCGTTAGAGGGGTGGGGGATTATGGAATCTTCCCGTTGTTGTGTAACATTTTGAGGGGCTCATGGATCTTCTCATATTTCTTCATAATAGGTGGTGATACTGAACGGTACCCCAGAGATGGGAACAAGGGAGCGATTGGTCTTCTCTTGTTCCCATACAACAGACACGTGTCTGAATTACCTCCAACTTTCTCATAAAAGAAGTCTCAGATAGTTTTTATCCTGATCCAATTTTCTTGCAACAGACTCGGTGGGTCTGAATGGCCTCCTGTTATCCCAGTGTAACACACCTCCAGTCACTGTGTGACCGCTTTGAGTTCCTATGTTACGGACTTGAGGTGGCTGAATGGACTGATCCTGTTGCTGTGTAATAGGATACTGGTGCCGCATGGCCTACTCTGGGGCCAGTGTTATAGATTCAAGGGGCTGATTGGCCTCCTCCTGTAAACATACATTCGGCTCCAGGGGCTGAACAGCCTCGTCCTCTTCTGGTGTAACAGGTCAAAGCCTGAATATCCTTCTATTTCGTGTGTAACAGGCTGAAGAATGGAATGGATTCCTCCATTATCTGTGTAATTCTCTTCAGTTGTTGACTCCTTCCTGTCATCTATGTTGAAATAAGATCTTCTTTCATTTTTGTAAACTCCATTGGCTATTGGATCAACCTGATCATCCTTTCGTTATAAGCTAGCACCTTCATTGCAGGAATCAGTTGAGGGGACCATATCTGAGCTGCTTCCAATATAACAATATCCTTTCTTCATTGAAGACATTAAATCTGTACACACTACTCCAGATGTGATCTCACTAAGATCCTGTACAGCAGCAGCAATGCTTTACCAGCCTGTTGTAAGGGTCCCACCCAGGTTAGAGCAGTCTCAGCTCTCTGGGGGAATACAGAGCATTGTTGAACGATCATTGTCCTTCTCTACTCCACTAGCATTACGGGAAATCTGGAGAAAATGTCACAATGATGCTTAAGAAGATCATAAATGATGTGGCAAGATGATCTCTAACATTAATCTCCCCAAAGCCCATGTCGCTCAGATTCTACAGAATCTTGTAATGTGGAGCGTAAAAACAGCAAGGAGGAGCAAACATTGATGGGAGTTATATATCAAAGTGAAAGCTGCAATACAAATGCTGGACATGTTATAAAACAGGAAAATGAGATATACACATTTGGGGGTACTTCAGTAATAATGCCCTGTTTACATTATATCTACACTGTGTTAATCCAACTGAATGCTAATGCTGGGAAAAATGGATTTCATGAGCATGTGTTAGATAGCTGGCATTAACATTTTGTCGAGCACGGAGCTAGAGATCAGGTTATTTAGAAATTGATGTTGGATGATCAGAAAAGCTAATTGAAAATTTTGCTGGAAAGGGCCTTTTGGGAATAGTGACCACAATGCATTGTTTTTCTTTTATGCTGTTTGAGTACACGGTAGTTTTTGTTTTATTTGAAGTAACTGTTATAAATCTGAATCATGCAAGCCCTGAAGGTGTGAGCAGAAATTGGGGACTGCAGCTGCTGGAGATCAGTGGTGCTGGAAAAGCACAGTCAGTCAGTGTACTAGGAGCAGGAGCATTGTCGTTTCGGGCACAACCCTTTATCAGGAATGAGGCTTCTGGGTCAAGGGACCTGAGGGATAAATGAGAAGGGGGTATGGCAGGAGGCAGGTAGCTAGGAATGCGATAGGTCGATGAAGGTGGTGTTGAAAGTGGTAGGTGATGAAGTGAGACAGAACGCCTCATCTACTGCATCCTTTAAACTCAGTATGGTCTTCTCTACATTGGCGAGACATACGTGGATAATTTCAGAGAACATCGCTGGAACAGCCACATTGAACAACTCCACCACCTTGTGGCTAAACACTTTAACTCCTTTCCACTCTGCCAAGGACATGAGAGTCCTGGGCCTCCTCCATCGCCAAACCCTAACCACCCGAAGCATGGATAAAGAAATGTTCCTCTTCTGCCTTGGGACCCTCCAACCACAGGGGATTAATGTAGATTTCACCAGTTTCCACATTTCCCCTAACTCCACCTTATCCCAGTCCAATATTCCAACTCAGCACACTCACCCTTTTGAACGTTCCTATGTGTTCATCTTCCTTCCCATCAATCTGGTCCACCCTCCTCTCCGACCTAACCCTTTCAGTCTCACCTTTAACTACCTATTAGGTCAAAGGAAGCAGCTTAGAAAAATGCCAAGTGTTGTAGTAAGCCAGTGGATTCGGAGAAATGTAGAACTCAGCAACAGATGACCAAGAAACTGAGAAGGAAATCAAAAAGAGAAACAGCATGCAGACAAAAGAAAACCATAAAGACTGCTAAAGAAAACCATAAAGACTGCTAAGGAAAAACATAAAGACTGCTAAAAAAAAAAGACTGATTAATAAAAACGTACATCAGTGTATGAAACAAAAGTAAAAACAAGGTCAAATGTGGAACAGTAGGTGTGCGGACAGGGTAGTTTATTGCAGAGAACAGAGAAATCACAGGGAAAAGAAACAGATTCTTTGTGTCTATCTTCAAGGCAGAATATCCAGACATTCTCCCAGAAATACCAAGTGACCATGGGACTTGTGTAAGTAATGTCTAAAACCATTCTTATCAGTGTTGAGGTCATCTTTTAAAAGGAAGCCGGATTGAGTATTTCTAAATCTGACGGATCCGATGTACTTCATACAAGAATTTCAGAGGAAGCAGCAATAGACGTATTGATTGCATCTCAGATTTTCATGTTATTTTCCAATACATTCCGGAAAGATATTTAGCCAGTTTGGATATGGCAAAAGTTATAAATATTATCCAATAGTTAAAGAAAGGATAAAGATGGAGAGTGGTGAACTACAGATCAGTTAACTTGTAATCCGCGGTCGGGTGTCTCTTGGGCTGAATTACAAAGAACGTGTTACTGGATATATAGAAGGTAATGGGAAAACTGGGGAGGACGATAATGCATCGATGAAACGAAAACCATAAGTGACAAACATTTTTTGGAATGGTTTGAAGATGATTCTTGTGGACGTAGGCAACAAGGAGCTAATGGATAACGTATCGTTAGATATTCAGGAGGATCTTTCTTTAAGAACTCTCCCACTAACATCATAAGAAAAGTTAAAGTGAAAGGAATTGGGAAGAACGCATGCAAATAGGAAATGAAAAATTAGGTTTACATTCATGTGAATGTAATTGGAATATAGAAGATGTCGTGCACCAGCTGCATATAGTGTTGCTGAGACTAAACTTAAAGTATTGTGTACCGTTTGGAGTCCCAATCGAAGATAGAATATACTGACCACAGAGGAACTGCAAAAGGTATTTTCCAGACTAATCCATAAAATGGCAAGATTGTCTCACGGGGAAACTCGGCCTGTGATCTCGAGTTTCAAAACATGAGAGGTTATTGTAGTGAAACTTAGAAACTTAGGAACATTGAGGGGACTGAATAACAGAGAGACATGGAGAAGTGCAAGCAGGCGAGATTAGGGAGAATCCCACGATATTCTGCACGGACAAGTAGAACAGAATAATCAGCAAACAGTTAATGTCCATTAGAAACCAAAGGGTCAATCAGTGTGTCAACACAGAGAACATTGATAGATTGTTACATGTAAACATCACAGCTGTTTTACTTGGGAGAAGGAGGATGCAGGTACAGAATTCGAGAAGATGGACTGGAAAGCTCTTGAAGAGATTGATGTAAAATACGAGCAGGAGTTTGAGGCTTTGTCTGGTATAAAATTCGACCAATCCACAGGTCTGGATACTGTTGGAGTCCAGGGAGGAAAGACCCTGACTGGAAATTTTAAGTAGAACCTGACCATAGGGGAGGTGCCAGAGGACTGGAGAGCAGCTAATATAATTCCAAATTCACAGTAAGGGTGGTAGAGATTTTCCAAGGTAACTATAGATGAGCGAGTACTAGATCACTGTTCAGGAAACTACTGGAGAAAATAGAGAAGGAGAAAATCGAACTCCAGTCAGAGTCGCAAGGTTTGATCAGGGATAATCATCATGACTTTATCAGAGTAAAGTCGCATCTAATGAATTTGATTGAATTAGTTTGAGGAGGTCGCTTATTTAGTTTTGTAGCAAGGCCTTTGACAAAGTTCCACATGGGAAACTGAAATAAATAAAATAAAATCTCAGAGTATCGAGGGTAACTTGAAAAGTTTCAACGAAAATTGTCTTAGTGTGAGGAGTCAGAGGGTGGTGGGAGAAGGCTGTTTGTGTGACTGGAGACCAGTGTCCCCTGGTGTACCACAGGGATCAGTGCTGTGTCCCTTATTGTTTGTAGCATTCATAAATGGTATAGGTGTGAATCTGGAGGGGGGGCGGGGTTGGGTGGGTGGAGGGGTGGGAGTTGTGATAAGTAAGTTTGTGTTTGACAAAAAGATTGGCCGGGTGGTTGGCAGTAAGGAAGAAGTTCTGATTTTACAGGAAAATACAAGTGGAATGATCATATGGGTAGATCAATGGCAGATGGAATGTGATCCTGATAAATATGAGGTGATGTACTTTGGAAGGAGGAACCAGACATGGGGTGTACACAATGATTGGCAGCACACTAGGGAGCTCACAGGGTGTTTCTCCACACATCCCTGAATGTGACTGAACAGGGTAATGGACGAGTTAAGAATTGAACCTTGGGTGGAGCGTTTATTATTCAGGGAGTAGATTATAAGTGCTATACAGGGCTTGGTTTAGTCCATGGATGTCGTTCTGGGAGCCTCATTATAAGGAAGGATGTGATTGTACTGGAGTGGTTGCAGAGGAGATTCATCAGGATGTTCCCTGAGGTGGAGCATATCAGCTATGGAGCGAGGCTGGATAAGCTCGGGTTGTTTACTTTGGAGCAGATGAGGCTGCGGGGCATGTGATTCAGAAGGATAAGGTAACAAGGGGCATGGACAGGGTGGATAGACAGCAGCTGTTCACTTTAGACAGAGGGTCAAGAACAAGGGAGCACACCTTAAAGTGAAGGGTTTGACGTTCAGAGAGGATTTAAAGATTACTTTTTTTTCATTCAGAGGGTGTTGAAGTCTGGAATGTACTTCCTGAGAAGGGAGTTATCACAGCTAACCTCTCAACCGTTAAGTGTACTTGGACGAGCACTTGGAAGTGTTGGAAAGTGGGACTAATATAGATCGTGCTGTATTTCTGTTGGTACAGAGACTATGCTCCTGTGCGTGTATGATGTGGAGCTGAGCAGCTCAAGACAGGAATTGATAGGTTTCTGAAGATAATGTTCACAACGGTTATAAGAGTGAACTGTTATAGCTTGTCAAATTATGTCAAGGTGAGAAGTATGAAAAAACAGTGCAGGTTCCTTCTAGTTTGAAACCAGAGAATGGAGAATGGGAAACAGGGAAATGGCAAAACTATGAATCCACAACTTCAGTTCTGTTTTCACAGAACTTTCTGACGATACCAGGAAAACCCAGTCTGGTATGGAAAACGAAATAGTGCATGGAACATAGAACATAGTAAGTAAATGGTTTGGGAGAAATTATTGGGACTGAAAATAATGGTCATAGACAACACTAACACAGGTTTATGAAATGGGTATTATGTTGGAGAAACAGACTGGGAGACAAATGAAAGAGAAGCAATGGATGTAAAACATGTGGATTTTCAGAAAAATTTTGATAAACCTCCAAGCCCAGTTTTCAAAATCAAATCTTAGTGGATTGGGGCGAATATATGGACAAGCTTCTAGAATGGGACAGCTGGCAGGAAACATTGAATAGAAATAAACAGACTTGTGAAGCAACAGCCTGACCTTGTATTTAAGGTCAGATTCTGTGAGAATGACTATGTCCCAGGCACCCCATCACTTTCCCCGGACATCTCCTGTTTCACCAGCAGGACAGACACAGCAGAAGTGGTGACAAAGTGGAATACAGCTGGAAGGGAATTGCTCTTGGAGTCCTCAACAGTGACTCTGTATCCCATGAAGTCTCATGGCATTAGTTTACACATGGGAAAGGAAACCTACTGCTGATTACCATGTACCAGCCTCTCCCAACTGATGAGTCAGTACTCCTCCATGCTGACCAACACTTGGAGGAAGCGCTGTGGGTGGCAAAGGCACAAAATGTACTCTGGGTGGGGGATTTCAAAGTTCACAAAAGGAGTGGTTCGGCAGCAGCATTACTGATTGAGCTGGTTTGGTCCAAAAGGATATAACTTCTCGACTTGGTCTGCGGCAGGTGGTGAAGGAACCAACAAGAGGGAAAAGCCATATTTGACCACAGCCTTACTAACTTGTCAGTGACAGATGTATCGGTCCTTGACAGTATCGGTAAGAGTAACCACCGCATAGTTATTGTGGAGACAATGTCACACCTTCACATTGAGAATAACCTCCACAATTTTGTGTGGTACTATCACCGTGCTAAATAGGACAGACTTCGAACAGATCTAGCAGCTCAAGTCGGGGTTTTCATAAGGTGCTGTGGGTAATCAATAGCAGCAGAATTTTACTACAGCACAACCTCATGGCCTGGCATATCCCCCTCACAACAATTACCATCAAGCCAGATGATCAACCTTGGTTCAATGGAGTATGCAGGAGGGCAGGAGCAGCGCTGGGAATACCTGAAAATGAGGTGTCAGCATGGTGAAGCCACCAACCATGACTACCTGTGCGCCAAACAGCATAAGCAGTAAGTGATAGACAGCGCTAAGTGATCCCACAAGCAATGGTTCAGATCTAAGCTCTGCAGTCCTTCCACTTCTAGTTGAGAATAGTTGTGGACAATTAAACAAGTCATTGGAGGAGGAGATTCCACAAGTATCCCCATCCTTAATAATGGAATAGCCCGGCACTTCAGTGCAAAAGATAACTTTCATGAATTCGCAATAATCTTCAGTCAGAAGTGCTGAGTGGATGATCCATCTCAGCCTCCTGCTGTGGTCCTCAGCAATTCAGTTACCAGTCATCAGCCAATTTGGTCAGTGCACGCAACATCCAATTCAGTTGGAGACACTGGATACCCCAGAGGGTACATACCCTGACAACATTCTGGCAATAGTACTGAAAAGTTGTTCTCCAGACCTTGTCACTACCCTAGCTAAGCTGTTCCAATACCGTTACAACAACGACATTTCCCCGATTACGTGGAAAATTACCCCAAGTATCTCCTGTATATAAAAAGCAGAACAAATCCAATCCGGCCAGTTACCACCCCATCAGTCTACTCTCGATCATCAGTAAAGTGGTGGAATGTCTTAGTGCTTTAAAGCAGCACCTGCTCAGCAATAACCGGGTCAATGATACCCAGTCTCGGCTCCACCAGGGCCACTCAGACACTGACCTCATTACCGTGGTTCAAACATGGACAAAAGAGCTGAATTCCAGAGGTGGGGTGAGAGCGATAGCCCTTTAAAACAGGGCTGCCTTCGACCAAGTGAGGTATCAAGGGGCCTTAGCAACACTGCAATCAATGGGTATCAGGGGCAAACTCCCTGCTGGTTCGAATCATACCTGACACGTAGGAAGATGGTTATGGTTGATAAAGGCCAGTCATCTCAGCTCCAGGACAAGTCTGTAGGAGTTGCTCGGGCAGTGGTCTAGGATCATACATCTTCAGGGCTTCTTCATCAATGTGCGGTATGGCCTTCTCCATTCCTGATGTTTCTGTGCAGTCTGTGGGAAAGCTCTGTAAATGTTTGAGAGGGAGAGGGTACAGTCAGAAGTGACAGTATTTCTGTTGAATAAACGTAACTATGGAGCTATGAGGGAGGAGCTGGCCAAAGTTCAATGGTGCAATACTTTAGCAGGGATGACCGTCGAGGAACAATGGCGGACATTTCTGTGTATAATGCAGAAGTTGCAGGATCAGTTCATTCCAAAAAGGAAGAAAGATCCCAGGAGGAGGCATGGGTGGCCATGGCTGATGAGGGATGTTAAGAAACATATAAAGTTAAAAGAGAAAAAGTATAACATAGCAAATATAAGTGGGAAAACTGAGGACTGGGAAGCCTTTAAAGAGCAACAGAAGATTACTAAGAAGGAAATACGCAGAGGAAAAATGAGGTACGAAGGTAAACTGGCCAATAATATAAAGGAGTATTGTAAATGCTTTTTTAGATATGTGCAAGGCAAAATAATGGTTAGGAGTAAAATTGGGCCCTTGGAGACAGAAACAGGGGTATATATTGCGGGGAACAAAGAAATGGCAGAAGAATTAAATTGGTACTTCAGATCTGTGCTCACTGGGGAAGACACAAGCAATCTCCCTGAGGTAACAGTGGCTGAAGGACCTGAACTTAAGGGAATTTATATTTGCCAGGAATTGGTGTTGGGGAGACTGTTAGGTCTGAAGGTTGAAAAGTCTCTGGGGCCTGATGGTCTACATGCCAGGGTACTGAAGGAGGTGGTCGAGAAATCGTGGATGCGTTGGTGATTATTTTCAAGAGTTCGATAGATTCGGGGTCAGTTCCTGCAGATTGGAGGGTGTCTAATGTTATATCAGTTTTTAAGAAAGATGGGAGAGAGAAAGCAGGAAATTATAGACCAGTTAGTCTGACCTCAGTGGTGGGAAAGATGCTGGAGTCTATTATAAAGGATGAAATTACGACACATCTGGATAGTAGTAACAGGATAGGTCAGAGTCAGCATGGATTTATGAAGGGGAAATCATGCTTGACTAATCTTCTGGACTTTTTTGAGGATGTAACTCTGAAGATGGATGAGGGAGATCCAGTAGATGCAGTGTACCTGGACGTTCAGAAAGCTTTTGATATACTCCCACATAGGAGATTAGTGAGCAAAATTAGGGTGCATGGTATTGGGGGGAAAGTACTAGCTTGGATTGAAAATTGGTTGGCTGATAGGAAACAAAGGGTAGTGATAAATGACTCCATTTCGGAATGGCACGCAGTGACCAGTGGGGTACCACAGGGATCCGTGCTGGGACTTCAGCTTTTTACAATATATGTTAATGATATAGAAGATGGTATCAGCAATAACATTAGCAAATTTGCTGATGATACAAAGCTGGGTGGCAGGGGTAAATTTGATGAGGATGTTAGGAGATTACAGGGTGACCTGGACAAGTTAGGTGAGTGGGCAGATGCATGGCAGATGAAGTTTAATGTGGATAAGTGTATGGTTATCCACTTTGGTGGCAAGGACAGGAAGGCAGATTACTACCTCAATGGAATCAATTTAGGTAAAGGGGCAGTACAGAGAGATCTGGGTGTTCTTGTACACCAGTCAATGAAGGTAAGCATGCAGGTACAGCAGGTAGTGAAGAAGGCTAATAGCATGCTGGTCTTCATAACAAGAGGAATTGAGTATAGAAGCAAAGAGCTTCTCCTGCAGCTGTACAGGGCCCTGGTGAGACCACACCTGGAGTACTGTGTGCAGTTCTGGTCTCCAAATTTGAGGAAAGACATTCTGGCTATTGAGGGAGTGCAGCGTAGGTTCACGAGGTCAATTCCTGGAATGGTGGGATTACCTTACACTGAAAGACTGAAGCGACTGGGCTTGTATGCCCTTGAGTTTAGAAGACTGAGAGGTGATCTGATTGAGACATATAAGATTATGAAAGGATTGGACACTCTGGCAGCAGGAAACATGTTTCTGCTGATGGGTGAGTGCCGAACCAGAGGACACAGCTTAAAAATACGGGGTAGACCATTTAGGACAGAGATGAGGAGAAACTTCTTCACCCAGAGAGTGGTGGCTGTGTGGAATGCTCTGTCCCAGAGGGCAGTGGAGGCCCAGTCTCTGGATTCACGTAAGAAAGCGTTGAATAGAGCTCTCAAAGATAGTGGAATCAAGGGGGTATGGAGATAAGGTAGGAAGAGGATAATGATTAGGAATGATCAGCCAGGATCATCGTGAATGGTGGTGCAGACTCGAAGGGCAGAATGGCCTACTCCTGCACTTATTGTCTATTGTCTATTGTCTGTTGTTGTCACAAGCTCTCAGATGTTAGGAAGGTAATCTCTGTAGTGTCAACAGGACTGTGTTTCCCGTTCCCTTTTTCCGATATTGAGGTTGGGGCCGGGTGTTCGGTTCAGGTTTATCCTTTAAGACCTCAGATAAATTTGATACAATAGAGTGTCTTGCTTGGCTGATTCAGAGATCATTGAAAAGTTTTATCCCATATCTATGTGTCTGCAGTCACAGATAATCATAGATAATCATAGATAATAAACAGCAATGGACCCAGCCTCCAGTCTGACAAGCATCCTTCCACTAAACCCTCTGCTTCCTACCAACAACCCAACTGTGTATCCAATTGGCCAGTTCCCCCACCATTCCACGCCATGTAACCTTCCAGAGCAGCCTACCATATGGAACCTTATCAAAGGCCTTACTGAAATCCATAGAGACTACGTCTACCGCTCTGTCCTCGTCAACCTTTCTGGTCACTTCATCAAAGGACTCTAACAAATTTGGGAAGCATGATCTCCCACTCACAAGTCTATGCTGACCGGTCTGAATCAAACCCTGTGTACGTAATGGGTGCAGTCAATGGTATGCTGTGCTTCATTGTAAGATGATTCGAGTACATAAGTAAAGCCATCTTCCGGCTGTTGTAGAGCCTTGCTGAGAGAGCATTAGGGTCACTCTGTACAGATTTGATCTCCTTTGTAAGGAATTATCTCCTTACACAGACACGGGTGATGGTAACATGAGGATAGAGTAAAGAAACTGAGTGTTTAATATGTGGAGCTGTGAGAGACGAGGAAATGGTGACACTGAAACACGAGGAGTGGCAGCGATCACTTATTTCCAAAACAGACATTGACAGGGAGAGAAATTCCATACTTTACCCAGGATTGATTGGTGTGATTTATTGCCACGTGTACCTCAGTACAGGGAAACACTTTGTTTATGAGCAGTGGGGGCAGATCATAGTAAGCATGGCCAGACAGATCATAGGGTGGAAATAGACTTGGACAGAGTAAGGCATACAGGTTACACTGAACAGGACATGCACTAGAGAAGGACAACATGAATACGATCAGCATTATTTGAACTTAGAGAGTCCATTCATCAGTCTAACGTGACTTTCTTAATAGTTTATATGCCTTTACTAACTCTCCCCTTGTTATTGTGCAGTCGGCGTGTGAACCTTGTACTGAACGTCAGGTTGCTCACAATCCCCAACAGCAGCCATAATACCTTCGATCTGAAACAGGTAGCCATTCCCACCAGCTTCCACCCTGCATAGAGAACACCAGGCTGTCTTCTTGGGGATGAAAGATGCCTTCTTGAGATTTCACACAAGACATATGGCTTCCCTTCTCAACACTAGAAAACCACGTTAAAGTCCCACATGTGTATCATGAGCAACGGAGCCAGGAGGAACAACGTGGAACAGTCTGTCTGTGCAGCCTCTGCTCCAATAGTTCATCATGTTGGAGCATCAATCTGGAGACACGTAAGACTGCCGATGCTGGAGATCAGAGTTTCCAGCATCTGCAGTCATTGTTTTAAGCGAGTTGATTTTAACCCTACTGCGAATCCTCTTGCAAGGATGCCTGCCTTGAAGACGTTTTCCTCCTCGAAGGGCTTTTCCCCGAATCGTCGATTTTACTGCTCCTCGGATGCTGCCTGAACTGCTGTGTTCTTCCAGCACCACTAATCCAGGTTCGGATAGAGCGTCGATTGCTGGAAAAGCACAATAGGTCAGGCAGCATCTGAGAAGCAGGAGAATCGACGTTTCGGGAATAAGACATTCATCAGGAATCAGCATCAATTACCACATTCTGCCCTCGTGTAAGTGCATTGAGGTGGGGATGGTCTCCTACTGTTCCTGTGTAAGTGACTCAAGGGGCTGATTGACTTCTTCCTCGTCCGATTGGACAGGGCCAAGGGCGCTGGTTACCCCTGGTTCCTGTTTGATAGCTCGATGTGCTGACAAGTGTGGCAATGCTGCAGATTTCAGAGATTATTTTGTCCTGGTTTCTTTTAAGAGAGAGATTGAACAATCATTACCACTTGAGTAAACAGCTAGGGAGGCCTTAGGTTAATTTTAATGCAGCCTGAATGGGTGTGGCCAGCTCTCACAGATTAAGATCTCTGGGTTTTGGTTTCTCAGTAACATCAAAATCTATAGTAGTCTCCACAGAGTTGGAAGCTTCAGTGAATGCCTCCTGGCTGCTACTCTCACTGAATTTTCTCTTGATGCTGTCACATTGCATCTGGAACAGACCCTTTACATTCCCTTTAAAATAAGAAAATATTAGAATCTAGGCTATGGCCTTCAAATATTTTCGAGGGAGTCTGGTGTGGTCCATCACACTAGACTCCTTCTCTTCCTGAGTAATAGGTCGGAGGGACTGAATGGACTGTCCCTGTTCATCTCCGACAGTGTCAATGGGCTGAATGGCTTCCTCATATTCCGGTGAAACCAGCGTGAGGTGCTGAATGAACTCTTGTTTTACTGTGGCAATGTGCAGTGTCAGGCAGTGCTGTTACATGAATGTTACTGACACGTTAACAGCACAACTCTCAATGGAGTCTGGGTCTTGCTGCACGTGGACACAGACCTGTTCAGGAGCTGAGGGGGGACAAAATGTTCTGAACATTGTGGAATCTTCAGTGACCATCCCCATTTCTGATCTTATGTTGCGGAGGGTGAGGGTGGAGAGACATTGAGGAAGCAGCTGAAGCTATTTGTGAAGAGGAAGCTACCCTGAGGATCTCCCACAGAGCTGACCCAGGACTGAGATGAACACCTTCCTTTGTGCCATGTTTGACTCCAAACAGTGGAGAGTTTACTCTGATTCCCATTAATTCAAGTTTTGTTAAGCTTCTTGATGCCAGCAGAAGTCAACCACTGCCTTGATATGAGGGCCAGTCATTTATACCTGAACCCTTGGCTCAACCTCTTTTGTTCATATCGATAAACCATGATATAGGAGCAGCAAGTGTTTTCTTCAAACAGATGGGATTGAATGTCAGGATTTCTGTTCTCAAGCGTGTTCGGGGAATGAGATGAATGAAATTATTTGAAGAGGAAGTAGATGGATATTGATCTGTCAGAGAGGTGAGGGCTATGAGGAATTGGGTATTAAAGATGATTTCAGACCGAGAGCAGATCAGCCACAATCTTCGTGAAGGACAAGGCAGGCTTGGGGAGTCAACGACCTGCCCCTGTTTCTGATGTTCTCACATTCTGTTATTGGAGAGTCAGTGGGTGTTATTTTCATGGATGTCTGTCATTGCATACTGCAGTCAGGGAGACCAGATGAGTTTGTGAGCCATCTCTGGGTGAGGTATAGGGGCTGTATTCACAGTGAATTTGGATCTACAACATGACCAACAAATGAAGCACAAGTTGCAGAGAGGGGAAGCTCTTGAAAGAGAGATGATGGGCCTCTTTCATACCCGTGCCTGGGATTTCCAATTACATTTCCCAAATCACCTCAAATCGTGTGGGACAGTCTTGAAGGGCTGAATGGTCTCCTGTGTTTCTGTGCACCAGTTTATAGGAGTAAGTAGCCTCCAACTGCTCCTGCCTAGCAGGTTTGATGGGGTGAATGGAATACAGAAAAATGGGACTGAGGAGCAGGAGTGGGTCATTAGATACTTTGAGCCTTCTCCACCAGGCACTAAGATTGTGGCTGATCAGGTTGGGGTCTCAGCCCCACTTCCCTGTCTATATCCCATTATGCATGACTCACTTCTCTGTCAAATATTTATCTAATGCAGCTTTCAATCAATGTGAGCATGGGGGCACGATAAACTTCCAGTGAAGAGAATTCCCACTTGAAAGGTCCTATCAGAATTATTCATCATCCTTTTTATAGAATCAGAGAGTCATGCAGAATGGAAACAGACCCGTTAGTCCAATCTGTTCACTCCGATCAGATATCAAATCTGATCCAGTCCCATTTGCCAGCATTTGGCCAATATGGCTCCTCTTTCAGACACTTTTTAAATATGCGATTGTAACCGCCTTCAGCACTTTCTCTGACAGCACTTTCTGTACACACACCACTCTCTGTGTGAAACATTTATCTGCAGGTCCCTTCTAAATCATTCGCCCTCTCCCCTTCAACCTCTGCTGTCTTATTCTGGACTCCCCTAACTTGGGGAGCAGATCATGGCTTTTCAGAATATCCATGCCTCTGATGATTTTATAAACCCGTATAATGTCACCCCTCAACCTCTGACACTCCAGGGAGAAACACATCAAACTAATCAACCTCTCCCTACAGCTCAAACCTCCAGTCCTGGGACATCTGTGTCGAAATCATTTCTGCAGAAAACCGAGTTGTATGCAGTATTCTTAAAGTGTCCTAACCAACGTCCTGTACAGATGCAACATGTCACCACAACTCCTATATTCAATGCTCTAACTGATTAAGGGAAATGTGCCAAATGTGTTCTGTCCCATTCTGTCTACCTGCGACTCCACTTTCAAGGAACAATGTACCTGCAGACTTATTCCTTTGTTTCACAATACGCCCCAGGACCTTACCATCAAGTGTATAATTCCTGCCCTGGTTTGCATTCACAAAATGCAAAACCTCGTATTTATCTAAATTAAACTTCATCACTCACTCCTTGCCCTTTTGTCCCATCTAATTGTGGTCTCGTTGTGCTCTGAGATAATCTACTACACTACCTTTCTGATGTCATCTGTAAACTTACTATCTATGGCCCCTATATTCACATCCAAATCCTTTACATAAATGATTAAATGCAGTGAACTCAGTACTAATTCTTACAGCACACTGCTGCTCACAAGCCTCCAGTCTGAAAAATATCCCTCCTCCTTCAAGCCAATTGTGACGAGCTTCCTCTCTGTCCCATGTGATCGAACCTTACTCATTTGTCTACCAATCAGAATGAAATACTTGCTATGAAGAGGAGCTGAGTAGGTTAGGTTTATTTTCACTGGAAAAAAGGAGATTGAGGGGGGACTTGATTTAGGTTGACAAAATCATGATGGGTATAGACAGGGTGTAAAGAGAGGGGCTTTTTCCCAGGGTGAAGGATTCAATAATGAGAGGTCGTGCTTTCAAGATGAGAGGTGGAATGTTTAAGGGGGATACACAGAGGGTGCTGGGCATTTGGAACGTGCTGCCTGCAGAGGTGGCAGAGGCAGGCACGGTGGATTCATTTAAGATGAGTCTGGACAGAGGCATGAGTAGGTGGGGAGCAGAGGGATACAGATGGTTAGGAATTGACCGACAGATTTAGACAGTACATTTGGATCGGCTCAGGCTTGAAGGGCGAAGGGCCTGTTCCTGGGCTGTAAATTTTCTTTGCTCTTTGGTCTTTAAATGAACACCTTGCTGAGGTCCATATAGCCAAGGTCTACCAAACTGTCTTCATCAATCTTCTTTGTCGCCTCTTCAAAAAACTCAACCGAATTAATGAGACATGATTTCCCATGCAGAAAGCCATGTTGTCTACTCCGATCAGCCCTTGTCTTCCCAAATGTATGTAAAGGCTTTCCCTCAGAATCCCCTCCAACAACTTACCCACCACTGACATCAGGCTCACCGGTCTATAGATTCCCGACTTTTTAGGGTCACTGCTTCCTTTTCTAGTCCCACTCCTCCACTGCTCATAACAAATGTTAAATGTGACCAGGTCCGTGATATGGTCGATGATATCGGTCTCAGACTGGGTCTGGGTCAGTTTTAGGAACAAGTCAGGCTAGTTTCTTTAATCTGCTAAAACAACATGTTCATGATACCGAGCAATGTTCCTCAAACTATGGTGGAAAGATGAATGGCAAACTGTTTGGGTATTGCAAATATATAATCAATAGCTTGGAAAGGTTAGACGCTAAGAAATTGTTTCTGTTCGGCGAGGAGACTAGGACCTGTGGATACAGCCTTAGAATTAGAGGGGGTCAATTCCGAACAGAAATGCGGAAACATTTCTTCAGCCAGAGAGTGGTGGGTCTGTGGAATTCATTGCCACGGAGTGCAGTGGAGGCCGGGACGCGAAATGTCTTCGAGGCAGAGATTGATAAATTCTTGATGTCATAAGGAATTAAGGGCTCCGGGGAGAATGCGGGTAAGTGGAGTTGAAATGCCCATCAGCCATGATTAAATGGCAGAGTGGACTCGATGGGCCGAATGGCCTCACTTCCACTCCTATGTCTTATGGTCTTATGGTCTAATACTTCCCTTTCTAAACACAAAAACACGTACACACACACAAACACATACACAGACAAACACTATTAAAATGGATTTAGAATTGGGACTTGATGGAGAAGGAAGAGGTGTCAGTATTGCATTTCAGAATTTAGGCCCAGAATGAATGAAAGTACAGCTATTCGTGTTGATTGAAGTCACATTTCGCAGCAGTAAAGGTTTATAAAATCAGAATGGTCATGGGTAGGGTGAGTAGTCAAGGTTTTTCCCCAGTTTTGGTGCGTCCAAAACACATACACACACAAACAAACGCACACACCCAAACACATGTACACACACACACACACATACAGACATATAAACGCACACACACACACACACACACAGAGATTAACAAAATTTCTGCAATTTTAATTTGAAAGAACTTTGTCCAGATATTATTGGAACTCATGACAAAAGTAAAAACTGAGATTCTCCAAAACGTTATTCTGCTTCTGAAGATATTGTACTCACACAGCTGCGAGCAATGGGATTCCATCCTGGGAGAGTTGGATTTGGCTGAATTCCCTTTGCTTTAGCCTGTGAGTAGATTCCAATGAATTCTGGTCAGGGAGCACCCAAAGGGTAGTACGGTGGTTAGCACTGCTGCCTCACAGCACCAGGGACTTGGGTTCGATTCCAGCCTTGGGTGACTGTCTGTGTGGAGTTTGCACATTCTCCCCTTGTCCGTGTGAGCTTCTAATGGGTGATCCAGTTTCCTACCTCAAACTGTGTAGGTTCGGTGGATTGGTCATGCTAAATTGTCTGTAGTGTTCAGGGATTTCTAGGTTAGGTGCATTAGTCAGGGGTAAATGTTGGGAAAGTTGGTATGGACTTGTTGGGCCGAAGGGCCTGTTTCAACACTGCAGGGATTGTATAAAAATAAGAACGGTAATGATGACTGTTGAGTTTGTTTTAGGTCGCACACATTGCTGTGATGAGGGTCAATGAAGGACGGAGAGTGCAATAGGCCGTTCCTTCTCAGGAAGATTACATTTCCTCCCTCTCTGATCTGAATCACACGATAATATCGTCCTTTCCCAAACTGGACCATGTGAGGTCTCCTTGTACATTGTCCAAACTATGTCTCCATCACATTCCCTGTTCCATGTTGGTGCATCATTGCTACTATCATACATAGAGCCATATCCTTAGCAGAAAATGATCCCAGCCGATTTGAAATATGTTTACATGGCCCTGTGTCATTAAAAAAATAAAATATTTAATGTATTCAGAATACCTGTGTTAAAATGCATGCATTTTTTAACAAAGACAGAAATTGCTGGAAAGGTTCGGCAGGTCTGTCAGCATCCAGATGCCTTTTACATGCTGTAGTTGTAACAGCCACCACCACTTCCTCTGGCAGCTCATTCCATACGCACACCACACTCTGTGTGAAGAGGTGCCCTTTAGGCCTCATCAAAACTTTTCCCTTCTCACTTTCAACCAATGCCCTCTAGTTTTGGACGCCCCTAACCTGAGGACAAACCCTGACTACTCACCCTATCTATGACCATTCGGATTTTATAAACCTTTGCTGCTGCGAAATGTGACTCCAATCAACACGAATGGCTGTACTTTCAGTCATCCTGGGCCTAAATTCTGAAATGCAATACTGACACCACTTCCTTCTCCATGAAGTAACAATTCTAAATCCATTTTAATCAGTTTGTTCAGATGTATCATGAGACACTTCTGTGGGCTTTACGCCTGGACCTTTGTGCCCGGAGGTAGGGACACTAGCATCACTCAGCAATACCCATAAAGCTGTAACAGTATTCTCCTGTGTATTTGTTCATCAGCCTGTTATGACATGCTGTGACATACCTCTTCAACAGGCAGGACTTGAATCCAGTCCTACTAGACCAGAGCTAGGAACACTACCACACAAGTTCAGGAATTGGAATCAAATCCAGAGTTCTGGCTCAGAGGCAGAGACATTACCCACTACACTACCATACCCAGATTTTGGGTCATATTTTAGTGCCCACTTTCAGCTCGGTGTGGATGATTATAATCAGGTTCCCATTACTGAACTATACAAAACACTTTGTATTGTTAAACAAATGCAAGATATTTGTCTCAACTGCAGGATGTTGAGTGTATGTGCTGTGCTATCCAAATTAACTATAAACATCTTTAATCGCTATTATCTGTAGTCTGCAATATTAGGGAAAGAAATCCTGCAGACACATTCTGCCCAATGAAGAGTCTCAAATGAATATTTATTACTGCACACCAGAGACGAAAGAAGAGCTTAATTTCTGGTCACAAAACACCGATCACTCTTACTCAACTCTAACGTGCGACTCCCCTCTTCCTGGCCGGTGATTACTGTCCAGCCTCTCCTCCCCACTGACTGTGTCTGCAATCTGTCCCTCCTCCCCCAAACCACACAAGGCAACCCAAGCTCAGGGTCTTTGTGAAAATCAAGGCCGGAGTGTGCAGGCATCCTGGAGAGGGATGGGCGTTTTAAAATTGAAGGGGGTGCGTGAGACGGCAGTAATATCACACACTGGGCTGAGAGGTGGCAGATGGAGTTTAGTTTAGATTAACGCGAGGTATTGGATTTGGTAAATCAAACAAGAGCAGGACCTATACAATTAAAAGTAGGGCCTGTGGCAGTGTTGTAGGACAGAGACCTAGGCCGTCAGATATAATTCTTTAAAATTTGCATCTCATATAGATCGTGTGGTAAAGAAGGTGTTTAGCACACTTGTCTTCATTGGTTAGACCTTTGAGTGTCGGAATTGGGACATCATGCTGAGGTTGTACAGGACATTGGTGAGACCTCTTCTGGAGTACTGTGTCCAATCTGGTCACCCTGCCCGCTGATTCCCTAGGCACACCACCCTCTGGGTGAAAAAGCTGCCCCTAGGGTCACTTTAATATTTCCCCTCTCACCTTAACCCTATGTCCTCTAGTTTTTGACAACCCGTACCCTTAGAAAACACCTTGACTATTCACTTTGATATTATTGACCTTGATATTATTAAGCTGGAGAGGGTTCAGAAGAGATTAACCTGAGTGTTGCTGGGAGAGGAGGGATTGAGCGATAAGAGAGGCTGGGTAGACTGGGACCTTTTTTCACAGGAGAGGATGAGGTTAAGGGGTAGCTTTACAGATGTTTATAAAATAATGAGGGGTATAGATAAGCTGAAGGGCTGATGTCTTTTCCCTAGAGTTGGGGATTCAAAACTGAGGGATATTTTAAGATGTGAAGAAAAAGATTTATAAAAGTCATGAGAGGTAAATATTTTAGACAGAAGCTGGCTTGTGTGTGGAATGAACTTCCAGATGAAGTGGTGAAAGCAGGGACAGTTACAACATTTAAAGGACATTTAGATCAGTCCATGGATCAGACATCATTTTGGATGGTGCTGTGAGCAGCTGCCCTCTTCCTCCCCATCTCTGAATAAATCCCTGTTGGTTTTCATCCTCTGTCAATGCCTGTGCAGTGGCGTGGGCAGGCCAGCAGAGGGTGGCATTGCATCACTTTAAGCACCACAGAGACTGGCAGACCTGCCCCACACACAGAGACACACAGATACACACACGGGAATGGTGAGGGCACTGCGGGAAGCTCATTTGGTAACTTAAACTAAATATAAAGAAATGCTCAATTCGCCTCGTAAACTGTTAAAATATGAGGGACACAGAACTCCCAAATTCCACTATTTAAATAAAAACATCAATTTATTTTTTCACTCTGAAAGTGAACATTTTACATTAACTATTCACAACTCTGGGACCCCCTTTCTCTTAACTGCTTATTCCCTGACTCCAGCTCTACAGCAATATACAGTTTCTGGGTTTTCTATCCTCTCATATCTCAGGTATTTGTAAGCTCTCAGTTCAGAATAGCATTCCCTGTCTCTTAAAGGTACAGTACACACTTTCAACTTCATCACGTTATACCCTGATGAATATCGATAAGTGGGACCTATCCGGATTTCTCTTGCTCTGTGGTTTGTCAATATTTCATTCGCTCCATCTGGTGTGTGTCAGGACGTTTGTTGCCCCGTTGACAGCATGTCATTATTCGACATTGTCCATAGGAATAAATCAGTATTTCACTTGCTCACACTCCTGTATGTGGAGCAGGATTTCAGTTGTTTCATGGGGACTGTGACACTATAACAATCACAATGTTTGTAGATGGCACCGAACCTGGATGAACTCTGAAGTCTATGGAGGAGAGTGTGGAACTCTAACAGGACAGTGACACGTTGGAGTAGTGTTCAGGTGTAAGGCAGATGGGGATAATGCAGAGCAGTGTGAGGTGATGTACTGTGGTCGGAAGGACATTGAAAGGCAGCTTAATACAGGTCGTACCGTTATAATGGGGCTGCAGGAACAGAGAGTCCTGGGTGTATATGATCACAGATTGTTGAAGATGTCAGGACAAGTGGGGAGAGCAGTAACTATCTCAAATTAGTTTCAGTATCTGAGCTGTTTACAGGGGGAGGTGTAGGAGGGAGTCTCCGTGCTCCCTTCCTGGGAGGTGGTGGTGACGTTGTGTTATGAGCCCACCCTCCTGCCCACCGAGACCATGGGGATTCCATTTGTACCAGCTCGACACAAAAGGGAGATGGCATTAGGGCCACAGCTTCCAAGTTGTGCTGGGGGGAAATGGAACTGCCAATGGATTTAAAGTGATAATTGTCCTTCACTGAACATTGCTCCTTACTCGGTCGGTGGGACGTGGATGTTTCAGAATCTCCACACGAGGTGTCCTGGTCCTCTCCGGCTCCTACCAGGGTCCTCCCAACATGGCAGGGCGAGGGGGTGAGGGAACAGAGATTGGGCACCCCACCACCCGGCTTGGCCCTTTCTGTCCTTTTCCAGGCTGTTTCTCCTGGAATGGGAGGAAGAGAGGGAGGGAGTGAGGGAGGGAGTGGGTGTGGTCCTACTGTTAGTGTTAGTGTAGGCGGGGAGGGGGTCATGGTGAGGTGTCCGGAGGGAGTCAGTCCACAGTGTTGTATCCATGCAGTGTAATTGATGTGGGGGGTAAAGTGGACGGGGTGACAGAGAGAGACAGACAGAGACAGAGAGTGACAGAGAGACAGAGAAAGAGACAGAGAGAGAGGGGGAAGGTGCTTCATGCAGCAATGACAGTGTTGGACCATAAGTCTTGTTCGGGGTTGGTGCTATAACAGATGTAAAGTGAGTGTGAGGGAGCAGAGAGAATACGGTGACCCTTATCCTGACAGAGTGGGGAAGGTTATTGATGCTTGTCCTGTATTGCTGGACATTTCTTCAGACCACAGATATTGCACTGAGCTGGGTGGTGAGCTCAGACCACGCTTGGTGGGTCTGGTGGTGTGGCCTCCTCTGAAAAGAGAATGGTCTCATTCTGTACTAGCTCATCCACCAGCACCTCCGTGCCCCTGTCGACAAACAGCGGGGTAATTGCCCATGATCTGCCATGCTCGGAGTAAACTTTGCAGGGCAGCTCCGAACTGAGAAAGACCATTGGCCTTTTAAAAATGGCACCAGTGCCAGGGATCAATCAATATCCAGGGGCATCCGGGCAATGGTGAGTACCACCCACCATGATGGGTGGGAGAATTGGGCTGGCATTATATGAGAGGAACACCATGGGGTGGGCTGGGTAGTTAATGAGATGAGTCCAATACGACAGCACCAGGAAACTAGCTCAGCATCGTGTGGACGATCTCTCTGCCACACTCAAGGAAAATCAAACAAAGATAAACTATTGTTAGAATCTGCCCAATGAGTCATCGATTCTGTTCAAAGCAATTCCAGTAACAAAGATGCAGAACAAATGCTCATTTGCCTCACAGCAATATCCCTTTTTCCCAACTTTCTTGGGAAGATTGGCTCATGTTACAGGATGTTATCAAACTGTCGACATTTCAGCATTCTGCAACCTGGGAACACATCCTTCCATGACACTGTCTCTCAGTCTCCCCCTCTCGGTCTATTCCCCAAACCCCTCCCATGTGGTGATATTTAAACTGATTCCCACCATCTCTCTCTGGCAGTGATGTTCACACCCATAGCATCCCCTTGTCATGGCAACAATGGAGATATGGAGCTGGAAATGGGTGGGAGCTGCATGTCCTGTCACTTCCAGCCCTGGCTGCAAGTTTCCCCACAATGGGCAGGGATCTAACACAGTGTTACTGAGGAATGCACTGGGGTGGGGTACACAGTCCTACATACTGGGAGGGTAACTGCTCCTGGTTTACAGATCAATGTACTGTGGTGGTGTACACAGTCCTACATGCTGGGAGGGTAACTGCTCCTGGTTTACAGATCAATGCACTGGGGTGGGGTACACAGTCCTACATGCTGGGGTGTGTGTGTAACTGGTCCTGGTTTACAGATTAATTCACTGGCAGACTAACTGGTTGAGGTTCATAGATAATGCAATGGTCTAGTCCGTGCAGCTCCACATACTGGATGGATATTTCTTTCATGTTCAGACATTAATGCACTGCTGTGGTCTGCACAGCTCTCCTCCCTGGACAGATATATAGTCCGGGTTTATAGATCAATGCGCTGCTGTGGTCTACACAACACCCCGTATTCCTGTGTAGCTGCTTTGAAATGCTGAATGTTCCCTTCCATTTCCTGTGTAACAGGCATGAAAGATTAAAAGATCTGCTCCAATCGCTGAGTAACAGCCTCCAATGGCTGACTGGCCTCATTCTGTTCCTGTTTAAAACTCTTGATGGGCTGAATAGCCTGCTTCAGTATCAGTGCAGTTGTGAGTGGTGCTGAATATTTTGAAACCATCAGTGAATAGGCCCCTTCTGACTTTATGATGGAGGGAAGGCCATTGATGCTGCAGCTGTTACTACCCCACAGTGCCTTATGGATGGCCAGTTTCCATGTGCTCAGCCCTTAAGAAGTATGTCCTACTTCACAGGAGGTTGTGCCACATCACACAGTGAGCAGTGCGCCTAATATGATTTATCTCTCCATCACGGAGGCTCGCAGTCTCATTCGTGATGAAGGTCTGCTGTCCGAAACGGTGATTTTCCTGCTCCTCGGATGCTGCCTGACCTGCTGTGCTTTTCCAGCAACACACTAATCTTGAGTATGTCAAGTATGAGGCTGAGACTGTGCCTCCACCAGGATTGTGTGTTGGCTGCTCCTACAGATACTGTCAGGGATAGATCCATCTGGGACACGGAGTTTGGTGAGAATGTTTCCCCTGGTCTGGCTGTTGTGTATTGAAGCCTGTCCCTGATCAGGCAGCGGTGGGGCTGTGGGGACACTCTTAGTGATGGACATTGAAGTCCCACACCCAGAGGATGGTCTGAGTCCTTATCACCCTCAGTGCTTGCTCTGATTTGTTTCCAAGAGGAGGGGTGGTGGGCAGGAGATAACCATCCTCAGGCGACTTCCTTGACCATGATCTGTTGCCATGAGATTTCCTGGGTTTTGGAATCAATGTTGGGGATTTGCAGGGTAACTCCTTCCCTGACTGTATCCCAGGGTGTCCCCACCACTGGTGGGTCTGTCCTGCCGGTGGGACAGGATATACCCAGGGATGGTGATGGGGTTTCATGAAACATTATGGGCGGCACGGTGGCACTGTGGTTCGCACTGTTACTTCAGAGCACCAGAGACCCGGGTTCAATTCCAGCCTCGGGCGACTGACCGTGTGCAGTTTGCACATCCTCCCCGTGTCTGCGTGGGTTTCGTCTGGGTGCTCCGGTTTCCTCCCACAGTCCAAAGATGTGCAGATTGGGTGAATTGGCCATGGGAAATTGTCCGTAGTGTTCGGTGAAGGGGTAAATGTAGGAGAATGGGTCTGAGTGGGTTGGTCTTCGGAGGGTCGGTGTGGACTTGTTGGGCTGAAGGGCCTGTTTCCACACTGTAGGTAATCTAATCTAATCTAAATTACCCATCAGGCCCGATCTTGTGAGTATAACAGTTTCGGACTGTTTCCTGACTGGGAGTGTGGCGCTGGAAAAGCACAGCAGGTCAGGCAGCATCCGAGGAGCAGGGGAATGAACGTTTCAGGCATATTCCATTCATCAGAAATGAGGCTTGTGGGCCGGGGAGCTGAGAGATAAATGGGAGGGGGCTGGGGCTGGGGCTGGGGCTGGGGCTGGGGCTGGGACTGGCGCTGGGGCTGGTGTAAGGGAGCTGGGAATGTGATCGGGAGACGGAGATGGGGGAGAGTTGATAGGTCAGAGAGGATGGGGGAAAGTCATGAACAGGTCAAGGAGTTCCCCGGAACGTTCTGTCCCCAACATTCTATGACTGACATTCCCCGGAACGTTCTGTCCCCAACATTCTATAACTGACATTCCCCGGAACGTTCTGTCCCTGACATTCTATAACTGCCATTCCCCAGAACGTTCTGACTCCCACATTCTATAACTGTCATTCCCCAGAACGTTCTGTCCCTGACATTGTTTGTGAACGGCCGGACGTCAGTGAATTGAACAAACGATAAGATCCCGAGGGAAGAGATCCCGTTCCAGGGAGAAGGAGACACTGTTCCGAAGGCCCTTCAGGCAGTTAAAGGGGTGAATACACTTTCCCTGCGTTTACATTTCTCCACGACACAGGATCGACCACAATTTAGACCAAAATACAGGAATTCCCAAACTCCGTTTGTCTTCAGGAAACTGGGAGAGAATCCTTCAGGACAGCAACGTTCCCACCCTCCGTATTAGGAACTGGGAAGGAGTGACCTGTGTCTGCTCTCGAGTGTTCGAGTGTGTGGGAATGTTCTAGAAACCATCTGTCCTTATGGATGTGTCTCTGTGTGTTTGGGGAGGGAGGGTTTCTTGTGGTTTATGTCATATGTTTGTCAGTAATTCCGACCTTCCCATTTGTTATTCCAGCTCCAATTATTTTAATAAATCCCTGAATACAGGGACACATTTGAAAATCTCACTGGGTTCCCGATCAAACGGGTCCCTTTGCCTCCAGGCTGATGGATAATGGGTTTGTTTTCCTTCCTCACAGTTAACGTAGTGACCATCTACGTCCTGCTTTATAAAGATTGTGGATTGTCTCCATGTGTCAGACGTTACCTGGGGGCCATGGCAGCGGCGGATCTCCTGGTCATTATCCTCGACCTGATCCTGAGACACATTCCCATTGTTTATAAGGAACAGTTTTACTTCCTGGTGTACTCCGTCCCCGTGTGTAATATCCACGCCGTCCTGCTTTATGCAGCCACTGACTGCTCTGTTTGGTTCACCGTCACTTTCACTTTTGATCGGTTTGTGGCCATTTGTTGCCAGAAGCTGAAAAGTAAATATTGAAGTGAGAAAACGGCGGCTGTGGTTCTGGGAGCAGTGACTGTGCTGAGCTGTTTAAAGAACATTTTCTGGTATTTTATGTTCATGGCTCGGTATTGGCTGATGAACAATCCCTGATTTTGTTTTGTAACATTCGCTGTTCAATCCTCCAGTGTCTGGGCCACAATCGAGTTCCTCCACCACATTCTAACCCCGTGTGTCCCATTTCTCCTGATTCTGCTGCTCAATGTTCTCACCGTCAGACACATTTTAGTGACCAGCAGAGCCCGCAGGAGACTCCACGCTCACACCAATGGGGACGCTCAGTCTGACAGTGAAATGAGAAACCTAAAAAAAATGCATCATTTTACTGTTTGTGATCTCGGCCAATTTCATCCTGTTATGGTCAATGTTAATGCTGTTTCCTATATGGTACCGGATGTTGTATATTGGGTATCGGTCTGTGTATCTCGATGCCTTTGTACAGGAATTGGGCTTCATGCTGCAGCTCCTCAGTTGCTGCACAAACACCGCGATTTATGCCGTGACCCAGACTAAGTTCAGGCAGCAGCTGAAGAATGTGCTGAAATATCCCTTCACCCAAATCCATCCATCCATCAAATTCCCTTATTAATCAATCAAACCGGGATTTTCTCATTTCAGTTCAGTGTTTCAGCGATGGAGCAGCCTGTCGCTATGGTAACAGACTGAGGGTAGCGCTGGTTTGTCCATCCTTATCCTACAGGGGGTTACAGGGACACATTTCAATGTTTCTCACAACTCAGGGGCCAGTGAGAAAAGGCACCATCCCACTGACTGTATCCATCACTTCCATTTGTAAACAATAAAAATGTTGATTAAAGCGTGCCGAGCAGCAGAGTGACCGATGTTGTTGTGTGTCTTTGTGTTGGAGAAGCTGAGCTGGAGAGAGACAGACTCAGCCCCAAGTCCTGGTCCTCAGGGAAGGGGAGGGCACCGCGCCCTGAGCTCAGGAGCTGGGTTTAACTGCCTCTGTCTCACCACTGCAGCCTGGCCTCCCCATTACCTCTCCCCTACTCTTTCTCCTCAATTCTCTCTCTTTCTCTCACTTTCAGCACACACTCTCTTTCTCAACCCTCTCCCTCATCCACCTCTCTCTACACACACCCCCCACCCCGGTTTCTCCACCTGCCTCCACTCTTCCCTCTCCACCTCTCTCTCTCTCTCATGCCATCGCTGTCTCCCTCCCACAATTCCATCTCTACGACATTTTCCCCACCTCCCACATGTCACCCCCACCCCCCACACGCAGACTGACCCCCAAACACCCCCAGTCTCTGGGACAGAGGGAGAGACAAGGATCAGGGAGGCAGAGTATGTCAGAGAGAGAGGGAGGGAGGGAGGGACAGGAGGGGGAGAGATTCAGTCAGAGGGAAAGAGAGGGAGGTTGGAAGGGAGAGATACCGAGGGAGGGGGAGAGCGAGAAGGGGGACAGAGAGCGAGATAGGGTGAGGGAGAGACACGGGAGGAGATAATGAGAGAGGGGCGAGAGAGAGTGAGACTGAGAGAGGGGTGAGGGAGGGGGCAAGAGGGAGAAAGACAGAGAGAGAGAGAGAGAGGGGCGACGAGAGAGAGAAAGGAGCGAGAGAGATAGGGAAGACGAGACAGAGAGAAAAAGACAGGGCAGAGAGAGAGAGAATGAGGGGGCGAAAGAGAGAGAGGGGTTGGGAGATGGGGGCAAAAGAAAGCGGGATGGCTGGAGAGAGATAGAGGAGGGAAGAGAGAGAGATAGAGGTGAGAAGAGAGAGAGGGTCGAGAGAGGGAGGTAGAGAGAGAGAGAGAAAGACTGGATGAAAGAGAGAATGGGCGAGAGAGAGAGATGGTGAGAGAGAGGAAGGGCACAAAGGAGAGAGGGGTGTGTGAGAGGGCGAGAGAGAGGGAGGGGGCGGGCGAGAGAGAGAGGGAGGGACGGAGCGAGCGAGAGAGAGAGATTGGAGGGGGCGAGAGAGAGAGGAGGGGGCGGGCGAGAGAGCGGGATGGGGGCGAGAGAGAGAAAGAGGGAAGGGGTGAGAGAGAGGGAGGGGGTGAGAGAGAGGGAGGGTGCGAGAGAGAGAGGGAGTGGGACGAGAGAGAGAATGGGAGGGCAGGCGAGAGAGAAAGAGGGAGGGGTACGAGAGAGAGAGGGAGGGGGGATTAGAGAGATAGGGAGAGGGGGCGAGAGAGAGAGGGAGGGGGAGAGAGGGAGAGAGAGAGGGTCTGAGAGAGAGAGAAGGAGGGGTACGAGAGAGAGAGGGAGGGAGGGGTGAGAGAGAGGGAGGAGGCGAGAGAGAGAGGGAGGGGGACGAGAGAGAGAGAGGGAGGTGGGCGAGAGAGGGGCGGCGAGAGAGAGAGGGGGAGGGGGCAAGAGAGAGGGGGAGGGGTAAGAGAGAGAGGGAGGGGGTTGAAAAAGACAGAGGGAGGGGGGCGCGAGAGAGAGAGGGAGGGGTGCGAGAGAGACGGGGAGGGCGGCGAGAGAGAGCGAGGGAGCTAGAGAGAGGGAGTGGACGTGATCGAGAAGTAGGGGTGAGAGAGAGAGGGAGGGAGTGAGAGAGAGAGAGAGAGGGAAGGGGTGTGAGAGAGAGGGAGGGGTACGACAGCGAGAGGGAGCGGGGTGAGTGAGAGAGAGAAGGAGGGGGACGGGAGAGAGAGGGAGGGGGATGAGAGAGAAACAGGGAGGGGCAAAGAGAGAGAGGGAGGGGAGGCGAGAGAAAGAGCGAGTCGGAGCGAGAGAGAGAGAGAGGGAGGTGGGATGAGAGAGAGAGAGGGAGGGTGGCGAGACAGAGAGGGAGGGAGGGGGGTTAGAGAGAGAGGGAGGGGGCGGGAGAGAGAGAGGGAGGGGGCGAAAGAGAGAGAGTGAGGGAGCGAGAGAGAGAGAGGGAGGGGTAACAGAGAGAGGGAGAGGGTGAGAGAGAGAGGGAGAGGGTGGGAGAGAGAGAGAGAGGGCGTGAGAGAAAGAGGGAGGGGGTGAGAGAGGGAGAGAGAGAGGGAAGGTTTGAGAGAGGGAGAGGGAGGTGAGCGAGAGAGAGAGGGAGGGGCGGGCGAGAGAGAGAGGGAGGGGGCAAGAGAGAGAGAGGCGTGGCGAGAGAGAGAGAGGGGAGCGAAAGAGAGAGCGAGGGAGGGGGTGAGAGAGAGAGAGAGAGAGGGAAGGGGTGTGAGAGAGAGGGAGGGGTACGACAGAGAGAGGGAGCGGGGTGAGAGAGAGAGAGAAGGAGGGGGACGGGAGAGAGAGGGAGGGGGATGAGAGAGAAACAGGGAGGGGCAAAGAGAGAGAGGGAGGGGAGGCGAGAGAAAGAGCGAGTCGGAGCGAGAGAGAGAGAGAGGGAGGTGGGATGAGAGAGAGAGAGGGAGGGTGGCGAGAGAGAGAGGGAGGGAGGGGGGTTAGAGAGAGAGGGAGGGGGCGGGAGAGAGAGAGGGAGGGGGCGAAAGAGAGAGAGGGAAGGAGCGAGAGAGAGAGAGGGAGGGGTAAGAGAGAGAGGGAGCGGGTGAGAGAGAGAGGGAGAGCCTGGGAGAGAGAGAGAGAGGGCGTGAGAGAAAGAGGGAGGGGGTGAGAGAGGGAGAGAGAGAGGGAAGGTTTGAGAGAGGGAGAGGGAGGTGAGCGAGAGAGAGGGAGGGGCGGGCGAGAGAAAGAGGGAGGGGGCAAGAGAGAGAGAGGTGTGGTGAGAGAGAGAGGGGGGAGCGAAAGGGAGAGAGAGGGAGGGGGTGAGAGAAAGGGGGGTACGAGAGAGAGGGAGGGGGACGAGAGTGTGAGAGCGGGAACGGGTAGAGAGAGAGGGAGGGGGACGAGAGAGAGAGGGAGGGGTGTGAGAGAGAGAGAGGGAGGGGACAAGAGAGAGAGGGAGGGGGACGAGAGAGAGAGCGAGGGTGGCGAGAGAGAGAGGGAGGGAGGGGGGTTAGAGAGAGAGGGAGGGGGCTAAGAGAGAGAGGAAAGGGGGTGAGAGAGAGGGAGGGGGACGAGAGAGAGAGGGAGGGGTACAAGAGTGTGAGACAGGGAGGGGATTGAGAGAGAGGGAGGGGAACGAGAGAGAGAGGGAGGGGTGTGAGAGAGAGAGAGGGAGGGGGTGTGAGAGAGAGAGTGAGGGGGACGAGAGAGAGAGGGAGGGGGACGAGAGAGAGAGAGGGACGGGGACGAGAGAAAGGGAGGGGGTGAGAGAGAGACAGAGGGGGAGTGAGAGAGAGAGGGAGAAGGGGCGAGAGAGAGAGGGAGGGGCGAGAGAGTGGGGGTGCGAGAGAGAGGGACGTGGCGAGAGAGAGGGAGGGAAGTGGGGCGAGAGAGAGAGAGGGAGGGGGTGAGGGAGAGAAAGAGGGAGGAATCAAGAGAGAGAGGGGAGGGGGCAAGAGAGAGGGGGAGGATTGTGAGAGAGAGAGAGCGAGGCAGGTGAGAGGGAGAAGGAGGGTGGTGAGAGAGAGGGAGCGAGGGGGGCGAGAGCGAGGGAGGGAGGGGGATGAAAAAGAGAATGGGAGGGCGGTTGAGAGAGTGAGAGAGGGAGGGTATGAGAGAGAGGGAGGGGGATGAGAGCGAGAGAGAAGGTGGGTGGTCAGAGAAAGAGAGTGAGGGGGTGAGAGAGAGAGGAAGGGAGAGGAGAGAGAGAGGGAGGGAGACGAGAGAGAGATTGGGAGGGGGACCGAGACAGAGAGCGGGAGGGGGTGTGAGAGAGAGGGAGGGGGCGAGAGAGAGGGGGCGGGGGCAAGAGAGAGTGAGGGAAGGGGGAGAGAGAGAGGCAGGGGTCGAGAGGGAGAGAGGTAGGGGGCGAGAGAGAGAGAGGGAAGGGGACGAGAGAGAGAAGGACGGGGTGAGAGAGAGACGGAGAGGGACGAGAAAGAGAGGGACGGAGGGGGCGAGAGAGAGAGAGGGAAGGGGATGAGCGAGAGAGGGAGAGGTACGAGAGAGAGGGGGTGAGAGAGAGAGGGAGCGGGATGAGAAAGAAAGAGGGAGGGTGCAAGAGAGAGAGTGAGGGGCAACAGAGAGAGAGGGTGGGAGGGGTTGAGAGAGAGAGGGAGGGGGCGAGAGAGAGAGAGGGAGGGGGAGAGAGAGTGGCAGGGGGCGAGAGAGAGAGAGACGGAAGGGGATGAGAGAGTGAGGCACGGGAGGCGGGAGAGTGAGAGGGAAGGGGGGAAGAGAGAGAGGGAGGGGTACGTGAGAGAGATGGACTGGGTGAGAGAGAGAGGGAGGTGAGCGAGAGAGAGAGGGAGGAGGCGAGAGAGAGAGTGAGGCAGAGACAGAGAGAGAGAGAGGGAGGGGGTGTCGAGAGAGAGAGGGAGGGGGAGCGAGAGAGAGGGAGGAGGTTAGGATGAGAGAGGGAGGGAGCGAAAGAGAGAGAGGGAGGGGCCGAGCGAGAGGGAGGGAGGGGGTGAGAGTGAGAGAGGGAGGGGATGAGAGAGAGAGGGAGGTGGTGAGAGAGAGACGGGCGACGAGAGAGAGAGAAAGGGGCAAGAGAGATAGGGGAGGTGAGAGAGAGACAGAGGTTGGGAGATGGGGGCAAGAGAAAGTGGGATGGCTGGAGAGAGATAGACGAGTGAAGAGAGAGAGATAGAGGTGAGAAGAGAGAGAGGGTCGAGAGAGGGAGGTAGAGAGAGAGAGAAAGAGAGAGAGAATGAGAGACTGGATGAGAGAGAGCAAGGGCGAGAGAGAGAGGGAGGCAGGGGGCGTGAGAGAGAGAGAGAGAGGGAGGGGCGAGAGAGAGAGGGAGGGGGCGAGAGAGAGAGGGAGGGGGACGACAGAGGGAGGGAGGAGGGCGAGAGAGAGGGGCAAGAGAGAGCGGGAGTGGGTGAGAGAGAGAGGAAGGAGGTGTGAGAGAGAGAGGGAGGGGGATGAGAGAGAGAGGGGGCGAGAGAGAGAGAGAGGGAGGGGGCGAGAGAGAGGGCGGGTTGAGAGAGAGAGGGAGGGTGGGCGAGAGAGAGAGGACGGGTGAGAGAGAGAGGGCGGGCCAGAGAGAGTGGGAGGGGGACGAGAGAGAGAGGGAGAGGGACAAGAGAGAGAGAGTGAGAGGGAGGGGTCGAGAGAGAGAGGGGAGGGCGGGCGAGAGAGAGGGAGGGGGGCGAGAGAGAGGGAGGGAGGGGGGCGAGAGATAGAGGGAGGGGGACGAGACAGTGAGAGAGGGAGGGGGGTTGAGAGAGAGAGAAAGGGGGAGGAGAGAGAGAGGGAGGGCGTGCGAGAGAGAGATGGAGGGAGTGCGAGAGAGAGAGGGAGGGGGACGAGAGAGAGAGGGAGGGGGACGAGAGAGAGGGAGGGAGGTGGGGCAAGAGAGAGAGGGAGGATTGTGAGAGAGAGAGGGAGGGGGTCGAGAGCGAGGGAGGGAGAGGTAGGAGACAGGAAGAGGGAGGGGGCCGAGAGAGAGAGGGAGGGGTAGGAGAGAGAGAGGGGCGGGGGTGAGAGAGAGAGAGGGAGGTGGCGAGAGAGAGAGGGAAAGGTGAGAGAGAGTGGGAGGGGAGTGAGTGAGAGAGAGGGAGGAGGGGGCGAGAAAGAGAGGGAGGGGGTGAGAGAGAGGGAGGGAGGGGGCGAGAGAGAGAGGGAGGGGGCGAGAGAGACATGGAGGGGGTAAGAGAGAGAGAGAGAGGGGGCGAGAGAGAGAGGGCGTGGGCGAGAGAGAGAGTGAAGGACGAGAGGGAGGGGGGAGAGAGGGAGAGGACGAGAGAGGGAGAGGGAGGTGGCGAGAGATAGAGTGAGAGGGACGAGAGAGAGAGGGGGGGCGAGAGAGGGAGAGAGCAAGGGGGGCGAGAGAGAGGGAGGGGGCGAGAGAGAGGTGGGGGCGAGAGAGAATGGAACGGGGACGAGAGAGAGAGGGGAGGGGGACGAGAGAAAAAGTGGGAGGGGGACGAGAGAGAGAGGGAGGGAAAGGGGCTAGAGAGAGTGCAGGGCGAGAGACAGAGATAGAGGGACGAGAGAGAGGGAGGGGGCGAGAGACGGAGAAGGAGGGAGCGGGAGAGAGAGAGAGAGGTAGGGGGCGAGAGAGAGAGGGAGGGTGCGAGAGAGAGAGAGAGGGTGAGAGCGAGATAGGGATGAGGTGAGAGAGAAAGGAAGAGGGTGCGAGCGAGAGAGGGAGGGGGACGAGAGAGAGAGGGCGGGGGTGAGAGAGAGAGAGAGGGGGAGGGGACGAGAGAGAGAGAGGGACGAGTGAGTGAGGAAGGGGGCGAGAGAGGAGAGGGAGGGGGCGAGAGAGAGAGAGAGGGAGGGGCGAGAGAGCGGGAGGGAGGGAGCGAGGACAGAGTGAGAGGGACGAGAGAGAGGGAGTGGGCGAAATACAGGGAGGGGGCGAGAGAGAGAGAGGGAGGGGGCGAGCGAGAGAGAGGGATGGGATGAGATAGAGAGAGAGAGGTTGAGAGCGAGAGAGGGATGGGGTGAGAGAGAAAGGAAGAGGGTGAGAGCGAGAGAGGGAGAGGGCGAGAGAGAGCGGAGGAGGGCGAGAGAGAGAGAGAGGGAGGGCGCGAGATAGAGGGAGGGAGGGGGCGAGAGGAGAGGAAGGGGGTGAGAGAGAGAGGGAGGGGGTGAGAGAGAGAGGGATTGGGCGAGAGACAGAGGGAGGGGCGCGACAGAGAGAGAGGGATGGTGTGAGAGAGAGAGAAAGGGATGGGATGAGAGTGAGAGGGAGAGGGTGAGAGAGATAGGGAGGGGGTCAGAGAGATAGAGGGAGGGGGACGAGAGAGAGAGGGGGAGGGGACGAGAGAGCGGGGGAGGGGTACAGAACAGAGAGGGAGAGGGACGAGAGAGAGAGGGTGTGGGTGAGAGAGAGAGAGTGACGAGAGAGAGAAGGAGGGGCCGAGAGAGGGACAGGGAGAGGGAGGGGGCCAGAGACAGAGAGAGGGAGGCGGTGAGAGAGAGAGTGGGAGGGGGGAGAGAGAGAGGGAGGGGGCGAGAGTGGGGAATGGGGTGAGAGGAGAGGTAGAGGGTGACAGCGAGAGGCCGGGGGCAAGACAGAGAGGGAGGGGGCGAGAGAGAGAGAGGGAGTGAGAGAGAGAGAGGGAGGGGGCAAGACAGATTAGAAGGGGGGGCGAGAGAGAGAGTGAGGTGGCGAAAGAGAGAGAGGAGGGTTCGAGAGAGAGAGAGGGAGGGGGACGAGAGAGAGAGGGAGTGAGGGGGACGAGAGAGAGCGGGGGAGGGACGAGAGAGAGGGAGGGAGGGGCGAGACAGAGTGACAGGGATGAGAGAGAGAGGGAGTGGGCGAAAGAGAGGGATGGGGCGAGAGAGAGAGGGAGGGGGCGAGAGAGAGAGTGATGGGGGCAAGAGAGAGCGAGGGGGCGAGAGAGGGGGATGGGGTGAGAGAGAGAGGGAGAGGGTGACAGCGAGAGGGAGGGGGCAAGGCAGAGAGGGAGGGGGCGAGGGAGAGAGAGGGAGTGAGAGAGAGAGGGAGGGGGCAAGACAGATTAGAAGGGGGGGCGAGAGAGAGAGGGAGGTGGCGAGAGAGAGGGAGGGAGGGGCGAGAGACAGAGTGAGAGGGATGAGAGAGAGAGGGAGTGGGCGAAAGACAGGGATGGGGCGAGAGACAGAGGGGGAGGGGACGAGAGAGAGAGAGAGACGAGAGAGTGAGGAAGGGGGCGAGAGAGGGAGAGGGAGGGGGCGAGAGAGCGCGAGGCAGGGGGCGAGAGACAGAGTGAGAGGGACGAGAGAGAGGGAGGGAGGGGTGAGAGACAGAGTGAGAGGGATGAGAGAGAGAGGGAGTGGGTGAAAGAGAGGGATGGGGAGAGAGAGAGAGGGAGGGGGCGAGAGACAAAGAGAGGGATGGGGTGAGATAGAGAGAGAGAGGGTGAGAGGGAGAGAGGGATGGGGTGAGAGAGAAAGGAAGAGGGTGAGAGCGAGAGAGGGAGAGGGCGAGCGAGAGAGGGAGGGGGCGAGAGAGAGGTGGAGGGGACGAGAGAAAGGGAGGGGTCGAGAGAGATTGGAAGGGGGCAAGAGAGAGGGGGAGGAGGGGACGAGAGAGAGGGAGGGGGCGAGAGAGGGAGGAGGAGGGTGAGAGAGAGAAAGAGGGAGGGGGCGAGAGAGAGAGAGGGAGGGCGCGAGATAGAGGGAGGGAGGGGGCGAGAGGAGAGGAATGGGGTGAGAGAGAGAGGGAGGGGGTAAGAGAGAGAGGGATTGGGCGAGAGACAGAGGGACGGGCGCGACAGAGAGGGAGGATTGGTGTGAGAGAGAGAGAAAGGGATGGGATGAGAGAGAGAGATAGAGGGTGAGAGAGATAGGGAGGGGGAGAGAGAGAGGGAGGGGGATGAGAGAGAGAGGGGAGGGGATGAGAGAGAGGGGAGGGGGACAGAAGAGAGAGGGAGAGGGACCAGAGAGAGAGGGTGTGGGCGAGCGAGGGACAGGGAGAGGGAGGGGGCCAGAGACAGAGAGGGGGAGGAGTCGAGAGAGAGAGAGAGGGAGGGGGCGAGAGAGAGAGTAATGGGGGCGAGACAGAGCGAAGGGGCGAGAGAGGGAGATGGGGTGAGAGAGAGAGGGAAAGGGTGACAGCGACAGGGAGGGGGCAAGAGAGAGAGGGAGGGGCGAGAGAGAGATGGAGGGGGCGAGAGAGAGAGGGAGGGGGCGAGAGAGAGAGAGAGGGAGTGAGAGAGAGGGGAGGGGGCAAGGCAGATTAGAAGGGGGGCGAGAGAGAGAGGGAGGTGGCGAGAGAGAGGGGAGGGGTCGAGAGAGAGAGGGAGGGGGACGAGAGAGAGAGGGAGGGAGGCGGACGAGAGAGAGAGGGGAGGGGACGAGAGAGAGTGAGGGAGGGAGGGGGATGAGAGAGAGGGTGGGAGGGGGACGAGAGAGAGGGCGGGGGAGAGAGAGAGGGGGAGGGGACGAGAGAGAGAGGGACGAGACAGTGAGGAAGGTGGTGAGAGAGGGAAAGGGAGGGGGCGAGAGAGAGAGAGAGGCAGGGGGGGAGAGAGCAGGAGGGAGGGAGCGAGGACAGAATGAGAGGGACGAGAGAGAGGGAGGGGGGGCAAGAGACAGAGTGAGAGGGATGAGAGAGAGAGGGAGTGGGTGAAAGACAGGAGGGGGCGAGAGAGAGAGGGAGGGGGTGAGAGAGAGAGAGGGATGGGGTGAGATAGAGAGAGAGAGAGGGTGAGAGCGAGAAAGGGATGGGGTGAGAGAGAAAGGAAGAGGGCGAGAGCGAGAGAGGGAGAGGGCGAGAGAGAGGGCGAGAGAGAGGGCGGGAGGCGAGAGAGAGAGAGGGAGGGGGCGAGCGAGAGAGGGAGGGGTCGAGAGAGAGTGGAAGGTGGGCGAGAGAGAGGGGGAGGGGGCGAGAGAGAGAGAGGAGGGGACGAGAGAGAGAGGGAGGGGGAGAGAGAGAGTGAGGGAGGGAGGGGGACGAGAGAGAGGGAGGGAGGGGTACGAGAGAGAGGGCGGGGGTGAGAGAGAGAGAGGGGAAAGGGACGAGAGAGAGAGAGGGACGAGAGAGTGAGGAAGGGTGTGAGAGAGGGAGAGGGAGGGGGCGAGAGAGAGAGAGAGAGGGAGTGGGCGAGAGAGCGGGGAGGAGGGGGCGAGAGACGGAGAGGAAGGGGGCGAGAGAGAGAGGGAGTGGGCAAAAGAGAGGGAGGGGACGAGAGAGAGCGAGGGAGGGGGCGAGAGAGAGAGGGGGATAGGTTGAGATTGGGAGAGAGACGGTCAGAGCGAGGGAGGGATGGTGTGAGAGAGAAAGGAAGAGGGTGAGAGCAAGAGAGGGAGAGGGCGAGAGAGAGAGGGTGGGGGCGAGGAGAGAGAGGGAGGGGGCAAGCGAGAGAGGGATGGGTCGAGAGAGAGTGAGGGATGAGAGAGAGAGAGAGGGCGTGGGCGAGAGAGAGAGAGGGAAGGGAGCGAGAGGGAGGGGGCGAGAGAGAGATGGAGGGAAGGAGACGAGAGAGAGATGGAGGGAGGGATACGAGAGAGAGGGAGGGAGGGGAACGAGAGAGAGTGGGAGGGAGGGGAATGGGAGAGAGAGAGGGAGGGGGCGAGAGAGAGAGAGAGGGAGCAGAGGAGAGGGAGTGGGATGAGAGAGAGAGTGCGTGGGCGAGAGAGAGAGAGAGGGAAGGGAGAGAGAGGGCGGGGGCAAGAGATAGGGAGGGGGCGAGAGAGAGAGAGAGGGAGGGGGCGAGAGAGAGAGAGGGAGGGGGCGAGAGAGAGAGGGAGGGGGTGAGAGAGACGGAGGGAGGGGACGAGAGACAGCGTGAGAGGGACGAGAGAGAGGGAGGGGGCGAAAGAGAGTGAGGTGGCGAGAGAGAATGAGGGACGAGAGAGAGAGGGCGTGGGCGAGAGAGAGAGAGAGAGGGAAGGGAGAGAGAGGGCGGGGGCGAGAGAGAGATGGGGAGGGGGCGAGAGAAAGAGAGAGGGAAGGGGGGTGAGAGAGAGAGAGGGAAGGGGGCGAGAGAGAGAGGGGGAAGGGGGCGAGAGAGAGAGGGAGTGGGCGAGAGAGATTGGGAGGGGGCGAGAGAGAGTGGGAGGGGTTGAGCGAGAGTGGAAGGGGACGAGAGAGAGAGAGAGACGGAGGGGGACGAGAGAGAGAGAGGGAGGGGGACAAGAGAAAGAGGGAAGGAGGGAGACGAGAGAGAGTTAGGGAGCGGGATGAAAGAGAGAGAGGGAGTGCGCGAGAGAGAAAGTAGGAGGGTGACGAGAAAGAGTGGGAGGGAAGGGGGCTAGATAGAGGGCGGGGGCGAGAGAGAGAGGGAATGGGCGAGAGAGGTAAAAGGAGGGGGCGCGAGAGAGAGAGGGAGGGATGGGGCAAGAGAGAGAGTGAGAGGGACGAGAGAGGGGGGCGAGAGAGGAAGGGGGCGAGCGAGAGATGGAGGGCGCGAGAGAGAGAGGGAGGAGGAGAGAAAGAGGGAGGGGTACGAGAGAGAGAGAGGGGTACGAGAGAGAGAGGGAGGGGGATGGGACACAGAGGGAGGGGGACCAGAGAGAGAGAGTGGGCAAGAGAGAGAGAGAGGGACGAGAGAGAGGGAAGGGGCGAAAGAGGGTGAGGGAGGGGGCGAGAGAGACAGACAGGGAGGGGCAGAGAGAGAGGGAGGGCGAGAGATGGAGTGAGTGGGACGAGAGAGAGGGAGGGGGCGAGGAAAAGAGAGCGAGGAGAGTGAGAGAGAGAGAGCGAGGGGGGCAAGAGAGAGGGAGGGTTCGAGAGAGAGACCGAGGGGCGAGAGATAGAGTGAGAGAGATTAGAGAGAGGGAGAGGGGGGGCGAGAGAGAGAGAGAGAGAGAGAGTGAGGGGGGCGAGCGAGAGAGCGCGAGTGGGGTGAGAGAGTGGGAGCGGGCAAGAGAGTGAGAGAGAGAGCGTAGAGAGAGAGGGACGAGAGAGAGAGAGGGAGGGGGCTGCGAGAGAGGGCATGGGCGAGAGAGAGGGACGAGAGAGAGAGGGAGGGGGCGAGAGTGAGAGATAGCGAGGGGGGCGAGAGAGAGGGAGAGGATTAGAGAGGGAGGGCGGGGGCGAGAGAGAGAGAGGGAGGGGGCAAGATAGAGAGATGGACGAGAGAGAGAGGGCGTGGGCGAGAGAGAGAGGGCGTGGGTGAGAGAGAGAGACGGACGAGAGAGAGAGGGAGGGGGCGAGAGACGGAGAGGGAGGGGACGAGAGACAGAGAGAGGGATGGTGCGAGAGAGAGAGGGAGGCGGCGAGAGAGAGGGGGAGGCGGCGAGAGAGAGAGTGAAAGGGACAAGAGAGAGAGGAAGGGGGACGAGAGAGAGAGAGGGAGGCGGCGAGAGAGAGAGTGAAAGGGACAAGAGAGAGAGGAAGGGGGACGAGAGAGAGAGGGAGGGGGCGATAGAGAGAGGGGGGGCGAGAGAGAGTGAGGGACGAGAGAGAGAGGGCGTGGGCGAGTGAGAGAGAGGGAAGTGAGAGAGAGGGCGACGGCGAGAGAGAGAGTGAGGGGGCGAGATAGAGAGGGAATTGGGTAAGAGAGAGAGGGAGCGAGGGGGGCGAGAGAGATAGAGCGATGGGGGCCAGAGAGAGAGAGAGAGGGAGGGATGTGGTGAGAAAGAGAGGGAGGGAGGGAGACGAGAAAGAGAGAGGGAGGGATGCGGAGGAGAGAGAGAGGGAGGGGGTGAGAGAGAGAGAGGGAGCGGAGGAGTGGGAGAGGGAAGAGACAGAGAGGGAGGGGGCGATAGAGGGAGAGGGAGGGGGCGAGAGAGAGAGAGAGAGGGAGGGTGTGAGAGAGACGGAGGGAGGGGGCAAGAGACAGAGTGAGAGGGACGAGAGAGAGATGGGATGAGAGAAAGAGAGGGATGGCGTGAGAGAGAGAGGGAGAGGGTGAGAGGGAGAGAGGGAGGGTTCGAGAGAGAGAGGAAGGGGGTGAGAGAGAGAGGGAGGGGGCGAGATACAAAGGGACGTGGCGAGAGAGAGAGTGGCAGTGAGAGAGAGAGTGAGGGGGCAAGAGAGAGTGGAAGAGGGGCGAAAGAGAGATGGAGGGGGCAGGAGAGAGAGAGGAGGGGGACGGGAGAGAGAGGAGGGGGACGACAGAGAGAGGGAGGGGGACGAGAGAGAGGGAGGGGGATGAGAAAGAGAGGGAGGGGGGAGAGAGATAGAGGGAGGGGGCGAGAGAGAGAGAGGGAAGGGTAAGAGCTAGAGTGAGAGTGACGAGAGAGAGGGGGAGGGGGGCGAGACAGAGAGAGAGAGAGAGCGAGGAGGGCGAGAGAGAGAGGGATGGGGTGAGAGAGAGAGAGAGAGGGGGGGATGGGGTGAGAGAGAGAGGGAGAGGGTGAGAGCGAGCGAGGGAGAGAGCGAGAGAGAGAGGAAGGGGGGACGACAGAGAGAGCGGGGGGCGTGAGAGAGGTGGAATGGGCGAGAGAGAAATGGAAGGGGACAAGAGATAGAGGGAGGGGGAGAGAGTGAGGGAGGGGGCGAGAGAGAGGGAGTGGGCGAGAGAGAGAGGGAGGGGGCGAGAGAGAGAGAGGGGTACGAGAGAGAGAGGGAGGGCGATGGGCACAGAGGGAGGGGGACCAGTGAGAGAGAGTGGGCAAGAGAGAGAGAGAAGGACGAGAGAGAGGGAAGGGGCGAAAGAGGGTGAGGGAGGGGGCGAGAGAGACAGACAGGGAGGGGCAGAGAGAGAGGGAGGGGCGAGAGATGGAGTGAGTGGGACGAGAGAGAGGGAGGGGGCGAGAGAGAGAGAGGGAGGGGGACAAGAGAAAGAGGGAAGGAGGGAGACGAGAGAGAGTTAGGGAGCGGGATGAAAGAGAGAGAGGGAGTGCGCGAGAGAGAAAGTAGGAGGGTGACGAGAAAGAGTGGGAGGGAAGGTGGCTAGATAGAGGGCGGGGGCGAGAGAGAGAGGGAAGGGGCGAGAGAGGTAAAAGGAGGGGGCGCGAGAGAGAGAGGGAGGGAGGGGGCAAGAGAGAGAGTGAGAGGGACGAGAAAGGGGGGCGAGAGAGGAAGGGGGCGAGCGAGAGATGGAGGGCGCGAGAGAGAGAGGGAGGAGGAGAGAAAGAGGGAGGCGTACAAGAGAGAGAGAGGGGTACGAGAGAGAGAGGGAGGGGGATGGGACACAGAGGGAGGGGGACCAGAGAGAGAGAGTGGGCAAGAGAGAGAGAGAGGGACGAGAGAGAGGGAAGGGGCGAAAGAGGGTGAGGGAGGGGGCGAGAGAGACAGACAGGGAGGGGCAGAGAGAGAGGGAGTGGCGAGAGATGGAGTGAGTGGGACGAGAGAGAGGGAGGGGGGCGAGAAAAAGAGAGCGAGGAGAGTGAGAGAGAGAGAGAGAGGGGGGCAAGAGAGAGGGAGGGGTCGAGAGAGAGACCGAGGGGCGAGAGATAGAGTGAGAGAGATTAGAGAGAGGGAGAGGGGGGGCGAGAGAGAGAGAGAGAGAGAGAGTGAGGGGGGCGAGCGAGAGAGCGCGAGTGGGGTGAGAGAGTGGGAGGGGGTAGAGAGAGAGGGAGTGAGCGTAGAGAGAGAGAGACGAGAGAGAGAGGGAGGGGGAATGCGAGAGAGGGCATGGGCGAGAGAGAGAGGGACGAGAGAGAGAGGGAGGGGGCGAGAGTGAGAGATAGCGAGGGGGGCGAGAGAGAGGGAGGGGATGAGAGAGGGAGGGCGGGGGCGAGAGAGAGAGAGGGAGGGGGCAAGAGAGAGAGATGGACGAGGGAGAGAGGGCGTGGGCGAGAGAGAGAGGGCGTGGGTGAGAGAGAGAGACGGACGAGAGAGAGAGGGAGGGGGCGAGAGACGGAGAGGGAGGGGACGAGAGACAGAGAGAGGGATGGTGCGAGAGAGAGAGGGAGGCGGCGAGAGAGGGGGGAGGCGGCGAGAGAGAGAGTGAAAGGGACAAGAGAGAGAGGAAGGGGGACGAGAGAGAGAGAGAGGGAGGCGGCGAGAGAGAGAGTGAAAGGGACAAGAGAGAGAGGAAGGGGGACGAGAGAGAGAGGGAGGGGGCGAGAGAGAGAGGAGGGGGCGAGAGAGAGTGAGGGACGAGAGAGAGAGGGCGTGGGCGAGTGAGAGAGAGGGAAGTGAGAGAGAGGGCTACGGCGAGAGAGAGAGAGTGAGGGGGCGAGATAGAGTGGGAATTGGGTAAGAGAGAGAGGGAGCGAGGGGGGCGAGAGAGATAGAGCGATGGGGGCTAGAGAGAGAGAGAGGGAGGGATGGGGTGAGAAAGAGAGGGAGGGAGGGAGATGAGAGAGAGAGAGGGAGGGATGCGGAGGAGAGAGAGAGGGAGGGGGTGAGAGGGAGAGAGGGAGGGTTCGAGAGAGAGAGGAAGGGGGCGAGAGAGAGAGAGAGGGAGCAGAGGAGAGGGAGAGGGAAGAAACAGAGAGGGAGGGGGCGATAGAGGGAGAGGGAGGGGGCGAGAGAGAGTGAGAGAGGGAGGGGGTGAGAGAGACGGAGGGAGGGGGCAAGAGACAGAGTGAGAGGGACAATAGAGAGATGGGGTGAGAGAAAGAGAGGGATGGCGTGAGAGAGAGAGGGAGAGGGTGAGAGGGAGAGAGGGAGGGTTCGAGAGAGTGAGGAAGGGGGCGAGAATGAGAGGGAGGGGGCGAGATACAAAGGGACGTGGCGAGAGAGAGAGTGGCAGTGAGAGAGAGAGGGAGGGGGCAAGAGAGAGTGGAAGAGGGGCGAAAGAGAGATGGCGGGGGCAGGAGAGAGAGAGGAGGGGGACGGGAGAGAGAGGAGGGGGACGACAGAGAGAGGGAGGGGGACGAGAAAGAGGGAGGGGGATGAGAAAGAGAGGGAGGGGGGAGAGAGATAGAGGGGAGGGGGCGAGAAAGAGAGAGGGAAGGGTAAGAGCTAGAGTGAGAGTGACGAGAGAGAGGGGGAGGGGGGCGAGACAAAGAGAGAGAGAGAGCGAGGAGGGCGAGAGAGAGAGGGATGGGGTGAGAGAGAGAGAGAGAGAGGGGGATGGGGTGAGAGAGAGAGGGAGAGGGTGAGAGCGAGCGAGGGAGAGAGCGAGAGAGAGAGGAAGGGGGGGACGAGAGAGAGAGCGAGGGGGCGTGAGAGAGGTGGAATGGGCGAGAGAGAAATGGAAGGGGGCAAGAGATAGAGGGAGGGGGAGAGAGTGAGGGAGGGGGCGAGAGAGAGAGAGAGAAGGAGTGCGAGAGAGAGGGAGTGGGCGAGAGAGAGAGGGAGGGGGCGAGAGAGAGAGAGGGGTACGAGAGAGAGAGGGAGGGGGATGGGACACAGAGGGAGGGGGACCAGTGAGATAGAGCGGGCAAGAGAGAGAGAGAAGGACGAGAGAGAGGGAAGGGGCGAAAGAGGGTGAGGGAGGGGGCGAGAGAGACAGACAGGGAGGGGCAGAGAGAGAGGGAGGGGCGAGAGATGGAGTGAGTGGGACGAGAGAGAGGGAGGGGGCGAGAAAAAGAGAGCGAGGAGAGTGAGAGAGAGAGAGAGCGAGGGGGGCAAGAGAGAGGGAGGGGTCGAGAGAGAGACCGAGGGGCGAGAGATAGAGTGAGAAAGATTAGAGAGAGGGAGAGGCGTGGCTAGAGAGAGAGAGAGAGAGAGTGAGGGGGGGCGAGCGAGAGAGCGCGAGTGGGGTGAGAGAGTGGGAGAGGGCGAGAGAGTGAGAGAGTGAGCGTAGAGAGAGAGGGACGAGAGAGAGAGAGGGAGGGGGACGAGAGAGAGAGAGAGGGGGGATGCGAGAGAGGGCATGGGCGAGAGAGAGAGGGACGAGTGAGAGAGGGAGGGGGCGAGAGTGAGAGATAGCGAGGAGGGCGAGAGGGAGGGAGGGGGATGAGAGAGGGAGGGCGGGGGCGAGAGAGAGAGGGGAGGGGGCAAGAGAGAGAGATGGACGAGAGAGAGAGGGCGTGGGCGAGAGAGAGAGGGCGTGGGTGAGAGAGAGAGACGGACGAGAGAGAGAGGGAGGGGGCGAGAGATGGAGAGGGAGGGGACGAGAGACAGAGAGAGGGATGGTGCGAGAGAGAGAGGGAGGCGGCGAGAGAGAGGGGGAGGCGGCGAGAGAGAGAGTGAAAGGGACAAGAGAGAGAGGAAGGGGGACGAGAGAGAGAGAGAGGGAGGCGGCGAGAGAGAGAGTGAAAGGGACAAGAGAGAGAGGAAGGGGGACGAGAGAGAGAGGGAGGGGGGCGAGAGAGGGGGGGGGCGAGAGAGAGCGAGGGACGAGAGAGAGAGGGCGTGGGCGAGAGAGAGAGAGGGAAGTGAGAGAGAGGGCGACGGCGAGAGAGAGAGAATGAGGGGGCGAGATAGAGAGGGAAGTGGGTAAGAGAGAGAGGGAGCGAGGGGGGCGAGAGAGATAGAGCGATGGGGGCTAGAGAGAGAGAGAGGGAGGGATGGGGTGAGAAAGAGAGGGAGGGAGGGAGACGAGAAAGAGAGAGGGAGGGATGCGGAGGAGAGAGAGAGGGAGGGGGTGAGAGAGAGAGAGAGGGAGCAGAGGAGAGGGAGAGGGAAGAAACAGAGAGGGAGGGGGCGATAGAGGGAGAGGGAGGGGGCGAGAGAGAGTGAGAGAGGGAGGGGGTGAGAGAGACGGAGGGAGGGGGCAAGAGACAGAGTGAGAGGGACAATAGAGAGATGGGGTGAGAGAAAGAGAGGGATGGCGTGAGAGAGAGAGGGAGAGGGTGAGAGGGAGAGAGGGAGGGTTCGAGAGAGAGAGGAAGGGGGCGAGAATGAGAGGGAGGGGGCGAGATACAAAGGGAGGTGGCGAGAGAGAGAGTGGCAGTGAGAGAGAGAGGGAGGGGGCAAGAGAGAGTGGAAGAGGGGCGAAAGAGAGATGGAGGGGGCAGGAGAGAGTGAGGAGGTGGACGGGAGAGAGAGGAGGGGGACGAGAGAGAGAGGGAGGGGGACGAGAGAGAGAGGGAGGGGGATGAGAAAGAGAGGGAGGGGGAGAGAGATAGAGGGAGGGGGCGAGAGAGAGAGAGGGAAGGGTAAGAGATAGAGTGAGAGTGACGAGAGAGAGGGGGAGGGGGGCGAGACAGAGAGAGAGAGAGAGCGAGGAGGGCGAGAGAGAGAGGGATGGGGTGAGAGAGAGAGAGAGAGGGGGATGGGGTGAGAGAGAGAGGGAGAGGGTGAGAGCGAGAGAGGCAGAGAGCGAGAGAGAGAGGAAGGGGGGACGAGAGAGAGAGCGAGGGGGCGTGAGAGAGGTGGAAGGGGCGAGAGAGAAATGGAAGGGGGCAAGAGATAGAGGGAGGGGGAGAGAGTGAGGGAGCGGGCGAGAGAGAGAGAGGGGAGGGGGACGAGAGAGAAAGTGGGAGGGGGACGAAAGCAAGAGGGATGGGAGGGGGCTAAAGAGAGGGCAGGGGCGAGAGAGAGAGAGAGAGGGACAAGAGAGAGAGGGAGGGGTTGAGAGAGGGAGATGGAAGGGGCGCGAGAGAGAGAGAGAGGGAGGGGGTGAGAGAGAGAGAGAGGGAGGGGGCGAGAGAGAGAGTGAGAGGGACGAGAGGGGGGCGAGAGAGGCAGGGGGCGAGCGAGAGAGGGAGGGGCGAGAGAGAGAGGGAGGGGGACGGGACAGAGAGGTAGAGGGACAAGAGAGAGACGGCGTGGGCCAGAGAGGGAGAGGGACGAGAGAGAGAGGGAAGGGGCGAGAGAGGGAGAGGGAGAGAGCGAGAGAGAGAGAGAGAGAGGGCGGGGGAGAGAGAGGAAGCGGGCGAGAGAGAGAGAGGGAGGCGGCGAGAGAGAGAGAGAGATGGGGTGAGAGAGAGAGGGAGAGGGTGAGAACGAGAGAGGGATGGGGTGAGTGAGAGAGGGAGAGGATGAGAGTGAGAGAGTGAGGGGGCGAGAGAGAGAGGAAGGGAGCGAGAGAGAGTTTGGGCGAGAGACAGAGGGAGTGGGCGAGAGATAGATTGAGAGGGACGAGAGAGAGGGAGCGGGGGCGAGAGAGAGAGAGAGCGAGGGGGGCAAGCGAGAGAGAGCGAGGAGGGCAAGAGAGAGGAAGGGGTGAGAGAGAGAGAGGGATGGGGTGAGAGAGAGAGGGAGAGAGTGAGAGCGATAGAGTGAGGGGGCGAGAGAGAGAGGAAGGGGTGAGAGAGAGAGAGGGTGTGGGCGAGAGACAGAGGGAGTGGGCGAGAGATAGATTGAGAGGGACGAGAGAGAGAGGGATGGGGTGAGAGAGAGAGGGAGAGGGTGAGAGCGAGAGAGGGAGGGGGCGAGAGACAGAGGGAGGGGGCGAGAGAGAGAGTGGGAGTGAGAGAAAGAGGGAGGGGGAGAGAGTGAGTGGAAGAGGGGCGAGAGAGATATGGAGAGAGCAGGAGAGAGAGAGGGGAGGGGGACCAGTGAGAGAGAGGGAGGGGAATGAGAGAGAGAGGGAGGGGAGAGAGAGAGAGGGGGAAGGGCAACAGAGAGAGGGATGGGGTGAGAGAGAGAGAAAGGGATGGGGTGAGAGAGAGAGGGAGAGGGTGAGAGCGAGAGAGGGATGGGGTGAGAGAGAGAGGGAGAGGGTGAGAGCGAGAGAGGGAGAGAGCGAGAGAGAGAGGAAGGGAGGAGACAGAGATGGAGTTGGCGAGAGAGAGGTAGTGGGCGAGAGAGAAAGTAGGAGGGGGACAAGAGAGAGGGGGAGGGAAGGGTGCTAGAGAGAGGACGGGGGCAAGAGAGAGAGAGAGAGGGACGAGAGAGAGAGGGAAGGGGCGAGAAAGGGAGAAGGAGGGGGCACGAGAGAGAGAGGGAGGGGGCGAGAGAGAGAGAGAGAGGGAGGGGGCAAGAGAGAGAGTGAGAGGGACGAGAGAGTGGGGGCGAGAGAGAGGGAGGGGGCAAGCGAGAGATGGAGGGGCGAGAGAGAGAGGGAGGGGGAGAGAGAGAGGGAGGTGTATGAGAGAGAGAGGGAGGGGGCGAGAGAGAGAGAGGAAAGGGTAGGAGAGAGAGAGGGAGTGGGCGTAGAGAGAGGGAGGGAGGAAGGGGGTGAGAGACAGAGTGAGAGAGACGAGAGAGAGGGAGGGGACGAAAGAGAGGGAGGGTGCTAGCGAGAGAGAGGGAGGGGGTTAGAGAGAGAGAGGGATGGGGTGAGAGAGAGAGAGAGAGAGAGGGATGGGGTGAGAGAGAGAGGGAGAGGGTGAGAGCGAGAGAGGGAGGGGGCGAGAGAGAGGGAGGGGGCGAGAAAGAGTGGAAGAGGGGCGATAGAGAGATGGAGGGGGCCCGAGAGTGAGGGTAGGGGGACGAGAGAGAGAGAGAGAGAGAGGGAGGGGGATGAGAGAGAGAGAGAGAGAGAGAGGGAGGGGGCGAGAGAGGGAGAGGGAGGGGGCGAGAGACAGAGAGAGGGCGGGTGAGGGAGAGGGAGAGAGGAGGGTGCGAGAGAGAGAGAGGGAGGCGGCGAGAGAGTGTGAGAGGGACGAGAGAGAGGGAGGGGGCGAGAGAGAGATAGCGAGTGGGGCGAGAGAGAGTGGAAGAGGGGCGAGAGAGAGAGAGGGAGGGGGCGAGAGACAGAGAGAGGTAGGGGGCGAGAGAGAGGGATGAGGAGGGTGCGAGAGAGAGAGAGGGAGGCGGCGAGAGAGAGAGAGTGAGAGAGGGAGGCGGCGAGAGGGAGGGAGGGATGGGGTGAGAAAGAGAGGGAGAGAGGGAGAGAGTGAGAGGGGGAGAGGGAGGGGGCGAGGGAGAGAGGAAGAGGGGCGAGTGAGAGATGGAGGGGGCCGGAGAGTGAGGGTAGGGGGACGAGAGAGAGAGAGGGTGTGGGACAAGAGAGAGAGAGAGGGAGGGGGCAAAAGAGAGGGAGGGGGCGAGAGAGAGAGAGAGGGAGGGGTTGAGAGAGATAGAGGGATGGGGTGAGAGAGAGAGAGAGGGATGGGGTGAGAGAGAGAGGGAGAGGGTGAGCGCGAGAGAGGGAGGGGGCGAGAGAGAGAGGGATGGGTCAAGAGAGAGAGGGAGAGGGTGAGAGGGAGGAACGGGGCGAGAGAGAGTGGAAGAGGGGCGAAAGAGAGGGAGGTGGGCAGAGAGTGAGGGTAGGGGACGAGAGAGAGAGAGGGTGGGGGACGAGAGAGAGAGAGGGAGGGGAATGAGAGAGAGGGCATGGGCGAGAGAGAGAGAGGGGGACGTGAGAGAGAGAGGGAGGGGGCGAGAGAGGGAGAGGGAGGGGGCGAGAGACAGAGAGAGGGAGGGTACGAGAGAGAGAAGAGGGTGCGAGAGAGAGAGGGAGGCGGCGAGAGAGAGAGAGGGACGAGAGAGAGAGCGAAAGAGAGAGAGATAGCGAGGGGGGCGAGAGAGAGGGAGGGGGCAGGACAGAGAGGGAGGGGGTGAGAGAGAGAGGGATGGGGTGAGAGAGAGCGAGCGGGTGAGAGCGAGAGAGGGAGAGGGCGAGAGAGAGAGGAAGGGGGGGCGAGAGTGAGTGCGAGGGGGTGAGAGAGAGAGGGAAGGGGTGAGAGAGAGAGGGAAGGGGGCGAGAGAGAGAGAGAGGGAGGCGGTGAGAGAGAGAGAGGGAGTGAGAGAGAGATAGAGTGGGCGAGAGAGAGAGGGGGGAATGAGAGAGTGGATTGGGGGCGGGTGAGAGAGAGGGGACGAGAGAGAGAGTGGAGGGGGATGAGAGAGAAAGTGGGAGGGGGACGAGAGAGAGAGGGAAAAAGGGGACTAGAGAGAGGGCGGGGGCAAGAGAGAGAAGGATGAGACAGAGAGAGGGAGGGGGCAAGAGAGGTAGAGGGAGGGGGGAGTGAGAGGCAAGAGAGGGCGAAAGAGAGGGAGGGTGCGAGAGAGAGAGGGGGGAGTGAGAGAGGGAGGGGGATAAGAGAGAGAGTGAGGGGTTCGAGAGGGAGAGGGCGTGGGCGAGAGAGAGAGGGACGAGAGGGAGGGGGGCGAGAGAGGGGGAGGAAGGGGGCGAGAGAGGGAGAGGCAGGGGGTGAGAGAGAGAGGGCGTGGGCGAGAGAGAGTGAGAGGGACGAGAGAGAGAGGGCGGGGGTGAGAGAGGGAGGGTGCAAGAGAGGGAGGGGGCGAGAGAGGGAGAGGGAGGGGGCGAGAGAGAGAGAGAGGGAGAGAGAGAGGGAGGGGGACGAGAGAGAGGGGGGGACGAGAGAGAGAGAGGGAGGGGACGGGACAGAGAGGGAGAGGGACGAGAGAGATGGCCTGGGTGATAGAGAGAGAGGGACGAGAGAGAGAGGGAGGGGGAGAGAAAGAGAGAGGGAGGGGTGAGAGAGAGAGAGTGAGGGAGCGGGGGCGAGAGAGAGAGGGTGAGCAAGAGAGAGAGGGAGGGGTCGAGAGAGAAAGAGGGAAGGGAGACAAGAGAGAGAGAGGGAGGGGACGAGAGAGAGAGGGAGGGGGGACGAGAAAGAGAGGGCGGGGGCGAGAGAGAATGAGACGGACAAGAGAGAGAGGGAGTTGGGCAAGAGAGAGGGTAGGGGGGCAAGAGGGAGCGTGAGGGGGGCAAGAGAGTTGGAGGGGGCGAGAGAGAGAGCGAGGGGCGGGAGATAGAGTGAGAGAGATGAGAGAGAGGGAGGGCGACGAGAGAGAGGGTGTGGGCGATAGAGAGAGAGGGACGAGAGAGAGAGTGAGGGGACGAGGGAGGGTTGGGGCGAGCGAGAGATTCATGGGGCGAGAGAGAGAGGGAGGGGGCGAGAGAGAGAGAGGGAGGGGGCGAGAGAGAGAAGGAGGGGGTGAGAGAGAGACGGAGTGAGAGAGAGAGAGGGAGGGCGAGTGAGAGTGGTAGGGGACGAGAGAGAGAGGGAGGGGCCAAGAGATAGAGAGGGAGCGGGGCGAGAGAGATAGAGAGGGGGCGAGAGAGAGAGAGTGGGGGGCGAGAGAGAAAGAGAAAGCAGGGCGAGAGCGAGAGGGAGGGGTGGCTAGAGAAAGGGAGGGTGGTGGTGAGAGAGAAAGAGAAAGGGGGGCAAGAGAGAGAGAGAGGGAGGGGTGAGAGAGAGAGAGTGAGGGGGGCGAGAGAGAGGGAGGGGGCAAAACAGAGGAAGGGGCGGGAGAGAGAGAGGGAGTGAGAGAGAGAGGGAGTGGGCGAGAGAGAGAGGGAGGGGGTGAGAGAGAATGGAAGTGCGGTGAGAAAGAGAGAGAGGGTACGAGAGAGAGAGGGGAGGCGGACGAGAGAGAAAGTGGGAGGGGGATGAGAGCGAGAGGGAGGGGACGGGGCTAGAGAGAGGGCAGGGCCGAGAGAGAGAGAGGGACAAGAGAGAGAGGGAGGGGCGAGAGAGGGAGAAGGAGGGGGCGCGAGAGAGAGAGAGAGAGAGAGGGGGAGGGGGTGAGAGAGAGAGAGAGAGGGAGGGGGCGAGAGAGAGAGTGAGAGGGACGAGAGAGAGAGGGAGGGGGGATGAAAGAGACCGAGGGTCAAGGGGGGCAAGTGAGGGGGGTTAGAGTGGGAGGGGGCGAGCGAGAGAGAGAGAGGGAGGGAGCAAGAGACAGAGAGTGAGGGGAAGAGGGAGGGTGGGGGCGAGCGAGGAATTGATGGGGCGAGAGAAAGAGGGAGGGGGCGAGAGAGAGAGAGAGGGAGGGGGTCGAGAGAGAGAGAGGGAGGGTGCGAATGAGAGAGAGAGAGAGCAAGGGATGGGGTGAGAGAGAGAGGAACGGGTTGAGAGCGAGAGAGGGAGGGGGCGAGAGACAGAGGAAGGGGGTGAGAGAGAGAGGGATGGGGCGAGAGAGAGAAGGAGGGGGCGAGAGAGAGACGGAGTGAGAGAGAGAGGGAGGGCGTGAGAGAGAGAGAGTGAGGGAGCGGGGGCGAGAGAGAGGGACGTGGCGAGAGAGAGTGAGGGGACAAAAGAGAGGGAGGGGCTGAGAGAGAGAGAGGGAGGGGCGAGAGAGAGAGGGACGTGAGAGAGAGGGGGCGAGAGAGGGAGAGGGAGGGGGCGAGAGACAGAGAGAGGGAGGGTGCGAGAGAGAGAGAGGGAGGCGGCAAGAGAGAGTTAGAGGGATGAGAGAGAGAGATAGCGAGGGAGGCGAGAGAGAGAGAGAGAGGCGGGCGAGAGACAGAGAGTGAGAGGGGCGAGAGAGAGGGAGGGGGCAAGACAGTGAGAGGGAGGGGGCGAGAGAGAGAGGGATGGGGTGAGAGAGAGAGAGAGAGGGTGAGAGCGAGAGAGGGAGGGAGCGAGAGAGAGACGGAAGGAGCGGGAGAGAGAGGGAGGGGGCGAGAGAGAGAGGGAGGGGGCGAGAGAGAGAGGGAAGGGGACGACAGAGAGAGGGAGGGGACGAGAGAGAGTGGGTGTGAGAGAGAGAGGGAGGGGGCGAGAGAGAGTGAAAGAGGGGCGAGAGAGAGATGGAGGGGGCGGGAGAGAAAGGGGAGGGGGACAAGAGAGAGAGGGGGGGATGAGAGAGAGAGAGGGAGGGTGATGAGAGCTAGAGTGCGTGGGCGAGAGAGAGAGAGGGACGAGAGGGAGCGACAGGGGGCGAGAGAGGGAGAGGGAGGGGACGAGAGAGAGAGAGGGAGGTGGCGAGAGAGAGAGAGAGGGACGAGAGAAGAGGGAGTGGGCGAGAAAGAGAGAGATAGCGAGGGGGGCGAGAGAGAGGGAGAGGGCAGGAAAGAGCAGGAGGGGGTGAGAGAGAGAGGGATGGGGTGAGAGAGAGGGAGCGAGTGAGAGCCAGAGAGGGAGAGGGCGAGAGAGAGAGAAAGGGGGGGCGAGAGTGAGTGCGAGGGGGCGAGAGAGAGAGGGAAGGGGGTGTGAGAGAGGGAGGCGGTGAGCGAGAGAGAGGGAGTGAGAGAGAGGGAGTGGGCGAGAGAGAAAGGGGAGGCAAGAGAGAGTGGATTGGGGGCGAGTGAGAGAGAGGGGACGAGAGAGAGAGTGGAAGGGGATGAGAGAGAAGGTGGGAGGGGGACGAGAGAGAGGGGGATGGAAGGGGACTCGAGAGAGGGCGGGGGCGAGAGAGAGAAGGATGAGACAGAGAGAGGAAGGAGGCAAGAGAGGTAGAGGGAGGGGGGAGTGAGAGACAGAGTGGGCGAAAGAGAGGGAGGGTGCGAGAGAGAGAGGGCGTGGGCGAGAGAGAGAGGGACGAGAGGGAGAGGGAGGGGGCGAGAGAGGGGGAGGGAGGGGGCGAGAGAGGGAGAGGCAGGGGGTGAGAGAGGGCGTGGGCGAGAGAGAGAGACAGGGACGAGAGTGAGAGGGACGAGAGAGAGAGGGAGGGGGGATGAAAGAGACCGAGGGTCAAGGGGAGCGAGTGAGGAGGGGTGAGAGTGGGATAGGGCGAGTGAGAGAGAGAGAGGGAGGGGGCAAGAGACAGAGAGAGTGAGGGGACGAGGGAGGGTGGGGGCGAGCGAGAGATTGATGGAGCGAGAGAGAGAGGGAGGGGGCGAGACAGAGAGAGAGGGGGGGTCGGGGGAGAGAGGGAGGGGGACGGGAGAGAGAGGGAGAGGGACGAGAGTGAGCGAAGGGGGGTGAGAGAGAGGCAGGGGGTCGAGAGAGAGAGAGGGAGGGTGCGAATGAGAGAGAGAGAGCTAGGGATGGGGTGAGAGAGAGAGGAACAGGTTGAGAGCGAGAGAGGGAGGGGGCGAGAGAGTGAGGAAGGGGGTGAGAGAGAGAGGGATGGGGCGAGAGAGAGAGGGATGGGGCGAGAGAGAGAAGGAGGGGGCGAGAGAGAGACGGAGTGAGAGAGAGAGGGAGGGGCGAGAGAGAGTGGTAGGGGGCGAGAGAGAGGGGGAGGTGTCAAGAGGTAGATAGGGAGCGGGGCGAGAGAGAGGGGGGGGTCGAGAGAGAGAGAGAAAGCAGGGCGAGAGAGAGAGGGAGGGGTGGCTAGAGAAAGGGACGGTGGTGATGAGACAGAAAGAGAAAGGGGGCAAGAGAGAGAGAGGGAGGGTGTGAGAGAGAGGGATGGGGCGAGAGAGAGGGAGGGGGAAAAAGAGAGGGAGTGGAGGGTGAGAGAGAAAGAGAAAGCAGGGCGAGAGAGAGAGGGAGGGATGGCTAGAGAAAGGGAGGTTTGTGGTGAGAGAGATAGAGAAAGTGGGGCGAGAGAGAGAGAGAGGGAGGGGCTGAGAGAGAGAGAGGGAGGGGCGAGAGAGAGAGGGACGTGAGAGAGAGGGAGGGGGCGAGAGAGCTGGAGGGAGGGGGCGAGAGCCAGAGAGAGGGAGGGTGCGAGAGAGAGAGAGGGAGGCGGCAAGACAGAGAGTGAGAGGGACGAGAGAGAGGGAGGGAGCGAGAGAGAGAGACAGCGAGGGGGGTGAGAGAGAGAGAGAGAGGGTGAGAGCGAGAGAGGGAGAGAGAGCGAGGCGGGCGAGAGACAGAGAGTGAGAGGGGCAAGAGAGAGGGAGGGGGCGAGACAGTGAGAGGGAGGGGGCGAGAGAGAGAGGGATGGGGCGAGAGAGAGAGAGAGCGAGGCGGGCGAGAGACAGAGAGTGAGAGGGGCAAGAGAGAGGGAGGGGGCGAGACAGTGAGAGGGAGAGGGCGTGAGACAGAGGAAGGGGGCGAGAGAGAGTGCGAGGGGGCGAGAGAGAGAGGAAGGGGGCGAGAGAGAGAGCGAGTGAGAGAGAGAGGGAGTGGGCGAGAGAGTGGGGGTAGGCGAGAGAAAGTGGAATGGTGGCGAGAGAGAGAGAGGGGATGAGAGAGAGAGGGGAGGAGGATGAGAGAGAAAGTGGGAGGGGGACGAGAGAGAGAGAGGTGGAAGTGGACTAGAGACAGGGTGGGGGCGAGAGAGAGGGATGAGAGAGAGAGGGAGGGGACACGAGAGAGAGAGATGGAGTGGGCGACAGAGAGAGAGGGAGGGACGAAAAAGACGGGCGGGCGAGAGAGGGAGGGGGGCAAGCTAGAGAGCGAGGGGGTGAGAGAGAGAGAGAAGGGGGCGAGAGAGAGAGGGAAGGGGTGAGAGAGAAAGGGAAGGGTAGAGAGAGAGAAGGAGGGGCGAGGGAGAGAGAGGGAGTGAGAGAAAAGGAGGGGGCGAGAGAGAATGGAAGTGGGGCGAGAAAGAGAGAGAGGGGACGAGAGAGAGAGAGGGTAGGGGGCTAGAGAGAGGATGGGGGCGAACGAGAGAGAGGGACGAGAGAGAGAGTGAGAGGGATGAGAGACAGGGGGGCGAGCGAAAGAGGGAGGGGGGCGAGAGAGAGAGTGAGGGGGCGAGAGAGAGAGGGAAGGGAACGAGAGAGAGAGAGGGAGGGGGACGGGACAGAGAGGGAGAGGTACGAGAGAGAGAGGGCGTGGGCGAGAGAGAGACAGGGACAAGAAAGAGGGAGGGGGCGAGAGAGCGAGATGGAGGGGGGGAGAGAGAGAGGGGGGAGAGAGAGAGGGAGGGAGACGAGAGAGAAAGTGGGAGTGGGGCGAGAGAGAGAGGGAGGAGGGCAAGAGAGAGGGCGAGTCTGAGGGGGAGGGAGGGCGAGAGAGAGGGGGGGTGAGTCTGAGAGGGAGGGGGGGCGAGAGAGAGAGAGAGAGAGGGGGTGAGAGAGAGGAGGGCGAATGAGAGGACGGCGAGTGAGAGGAGGGCGAGTGAGAAGAGGGCGAGTGAGAAGAGGGCGAGTGCGAGAGAGAGCCAGAACGAGAGCAGGAGACACAGAGAGATGAACAATTTGGGCGAGCAAGTGAGCAAGCGAACGCGTGAGAGAGACAGCGAGAGAACGAGGCGGCGAGAGAGAGAGGTGCTAGAGAGACGGAGAGAGGGGGCAAGAGAGAGAGAGTAAGAGACAGAGAGAGTGAACACGAGAGAGAGAGATGGTCGAGAGAGAGAGCATTGGTAGAGAGAGAGGAGCGGGCAGGATAGAGAGAGAGAGAAAGAATGGGGGAAAGTGAGAGTGTGAGAGAGAGGCCGTGAGAGAGAGTCGCAGCGAGAGAGAAGGGATAGTGAGATGGAGAGACGGGGCGAGCGAGAGGTAAAGCAATTAGAGATTGGTGAAAGAGAGAGAGGAGGCGAGAGACAGAGGGAAGGCCCAGAGAGGCAGAGACAGAGGGGTGAGAGATGAAGAGAGGATGCAAGAGCGATGAGGCCAGAGCGAATGAGGGAGAGAGGTGGTGAGAGAGAGAGAGATGTGCCAAAGAAAGAGTGGGGCAAGAGAGAGAGATACGGGAGAGAGTGGGATAGAGTGGGGAGAGAGAGAGAGAGAGGAGCGAGATGGAGAGAGGGGGGCGTCATAGAGAGAGGGAGAGAGTGACCGAGAGTGAGTGAGAGAGAGAACGAGCGAGAGAAAACGAGAGAAAGAGGGAGAGTGTTGCAAGAAAGAGGGAAGGAGGCGGCAAATACGAGAGAGAGAGTGAGAGAGCGAGGGAAAGAGAGAGGGAGAGAGGGTGTGGGAGAGAAGGTGAGGGAGAGAGTGATTGAGAAAGAGCAAGGGAGGGGTTAGAGAAGGGCGACAGAGAGAGTGAGAGAGAGTGAGAGGAGCGAGAGGGAGAGGTGATAGAGAAGGATAGAGAGAGAGCGAGAGAGGTGAGTGATGGTGACAGGGGGAACAAAGAGAGAGATATATATAGAGAGAGGGGCGAAAGTGTGTGTAAAAGAGAGAGAGAGGGTCACGGGCAAAATGGAGAGAGGCAAGAGAGGGTGACAGTGATGGGGAGAGAGAGGAGAGAAAGGGGGTGTGAGAGAGGGAAAAAGGAGAGCGAGAGAGAGAAGGAGTGAGAGAGAGAGGAGTGAGAGAGAGAGATGGGGAGAGCGAGAGGCCGAGAGAAACAGGGGTTGAGTGAGAGACAGAGGGATGAGAGACAGAGTGGTGTGAGAGAGGGAGGGAGGGCTGAGACAGAGAGCACGAGCAAGAGAGAGCTGCAAGAAAGAGCAAGAGAGAGAGAGAGGGCAGATACGAGAGAGAGCGAGAGAGAGAAAGGAGAGAGCGAGATTGGCAGAGTGGGAGCATGGAAGCGTGGGAGCATGGGAACGAGGGAGTGAGGGAGCGAGAAAGAGCGAGAGTGGCAGAGTGGCTGTGAGGGAGTGGCAAGAAAGAAAGTGAGAGAGATGGGGAGGGTGGATAGAGGGAGGGGGGTTAGAGGGAGGGGATAGAAGGAAGGGGGTTAGAGGGAGAGGGAGTAAAGGAAGAGGGGGGTAGCGGGGGTGGGGGGGCGGAGAGGACGGGGAGAGCGTGGGGGGTAGAGGGAGGGCAGGTAGTGGGAGTAGAGGGAGGGGGTAGAGGGAGGGAGTAGGGGGATAGAGGGAGGGGGTAGAGGGAGGGGGGTTAGAGGGAGGGGATAGAAGGAGGGGGTCGAGGGAGAGGGAGTAGAGGAAGAGGAGGGTAGAGGGGAGTGGGGGGGCGGAGAAGAAGGGGGAGAGCGTGGGGGGTGGAGGGAGGGCAGGCAGTGGGGGTAGAGGGAGGGGGGTAGAGTGAGGAAGTAGGGGGATAGAGGGAGGGGGTAGAGGGAGGGGGGTAGAGGGAGGTGGGAGAATTGGTGCGAGGGGGTGCGGGGGGCGAGAGGGTGGCAGCAAGAGGGGGATGACAAGAGGGGGGGCGACGAAAGGGGGGCGATGGGGAAGGGGGGACAAGGCGTGATAAGGGGGGTGGGGGGGGCAAATGGATGGCCCGGGGGTCCGGAGGGGGTGCGAGAGGGGGGGCAAGGTGGGGCGAGAGGGGGCGAGAGGGGAGGCGAGGTGGGATGAGGGGGGGGCGCGAGGGGGGCGAGGGGGGGCGCGAGGGGGGCGAGGGGGGGCGAGGGGGGAGCGAGAGGGGGGCGAGGGAGGTGGCAAGAGGGGGGTTAGAGAGGGGGTGCCAAAGGGGGGCGAGGGGAGGAGAGGGGAGCGAGGGGGGCAGAGGGGGCGAGAGGGTGGCAAGAGGGGGGCGAGAGGAGGAGGCGAGGGGGGGATGAGTGGGGGGCGAGTGGGGGGTGAGGGGGGCGAGGGGGCCAAGGTGGCGAGAGAGGGCGAAGAGGGGGCGAGGGGGGAAGAGAGGGGTGGGGAGAGGGGTGGGGTGTTAAGAGGGGGGTGCTGGGAGCGTGCAAGAGGGTGGGGGAGGGGGATGGGAGGGGTGGAGAGTGGGGGCAGAGAGTGGGGGAGAGATGGAAGGAGAGTGCTGGCTGTGTCATTTCATCATCTGTGAAACACTTTAAGACTGGCGAAGGCCCTCATCCTGATAAGTTTCTGGGCAGGACTCCAGCCACTAATTTGCTGCCAGGTTCTGATAAATAACCAAAAACACAACAGGAATTGCACTTGCAGACAATAAGGGAGCCATGGTTACATCAACATCAGAGCACGAGGAGGCTATTTAGCTCCGTGAGCCTATTCCACCATTCACTCAAATCATGGTAATCTTCATCATCATGACAAATCTCTGTCTTTGTCGCATAATCCTTCATCATTTTCATTCCAAATCTACCAATCTCAGATTTAAAATTTGCAAATGATTTCCAATCAATCGCTGTTTGTAGAACTTTATCCATTTCTGTGTATAAAAGTGTTCCCCGTTATCACAACTCAATGTTCTGACTCTAACACTTTATCTGTTTAATCTTTCTTCTTAAATTAAGCCTTGGAATCCAAATATCACTCAGTAAATCTACACTGCACTTCCTCTCAGTGATACTCTTCTAAAGCCGTGGTGCCCAGCCCTGACAGCTTGGTCTAACTAGATTCGGATTTGCTGAAGCATGACTTCTAATCCTTTGGTTTCTCGTCTTCTGCAGAGATCAATTTCAACATTCCACCGGCCCCTTGATCACTTTTCTGAACCTGTCTGTGACATTTTCATAAACTATACAGCTGGATCAATCACTCTCTCTCTATTTTCACAATCAAGAAATATCCTATTTTGATCCAACCTCTCACTTGCCGACACAAACTCATCTGTTGTTGTTTTCCTCATTTACTGAATCTATCAAGATTGCTTTCTAATGCTATGCTTCCATCTATCTACACTTGGAATCGCTGTATCTGCAGAGTGGCCCCAAATTTTGAATGTGGTTTTCCTTTCATTATCAATAGTGAATAAATAGGGCTCCAACATTGATCCGTGCAGGATATCACTATCCATATCCTTCCATTGAGAATACGTCTTATTATCTACACAAATGCCTCTTGTTCAAATCAAATTCATCTGCAAGGACATATTTTGCATCTTATTCCCTTTAATGGACAGGAGAAAGGCGTAAATTCAGGGGCATTCTTCGCAGTCAAATTTGCCTTGTGTTTATCTGATTGGGGGAGCAATGAATACCATTAAATATTAATCTTTGTCTTCACCACATGGTAACTCGATCACAAAGATTGACAATGTGAAATATTTATTCTCCTTCATGATTGATAAACTCTGGGCACATTGTTACCGAGTGGTACTCGTTTTTTTTTCAAAAACACAGGCCCCGCCCAACTGTTGGCTCACACCCGTTACACCATGTGGTCCTCGTGCTCTCCATCTGAATCTCAAGGCAAGGTTCCTCGAACATGGAGAGGAGCAACTATTCCAAGCACGGAGATCCCAGCAATTGGTACCACCACTCACCCTAATCCATTGGAGAAGCCGATTGGTCACGCACTATGTCCTCATCTGAATCATCCTGCTGGCTGCGTTTCTTCCCCATATGAAAGCGGTGATGGCTCTCTGATGGCAGAAGGAACGGAATGATTTCTCTTCAATCTGATCTTTAGTCATTGACTCGTCGAACTTAAGGGAGTTCTCAGTGGGAACAGAAGTAGAGTCTGGAGAGACAATAAATGATTGACATTGTTCTTTGTTATTTTGCATTTATAAATTGAACTTGAAGTTTAGGGCTGAGCTAGAATCCTTGTGTTAATTATCTGCTCAAAGAGCAGAGTGGGGCTACAATTATTGATTCAACACAACTTTGATATTGAATCACACATTGTTTAAGTTTCCTTCTGCACAACCACAGATCCAAGGGAAACACAAGGAAGTTGGACTGAATAGCTTAAGCACATGACTGAATAAAGGAATCTTGAAATAAATCAGTGCAGGACATGTGCCTATTTGACCCACATATCCTTTGGGTATGGAAGGAGTGCTAACGTAGCAAAAGATTTGATTGATTGATCTAACTGAAGAGACACATTTCCCCGCTTAAGTCATGAGATCAGTGGAAGGACAAAACATTATTTCTGGTTTAAGAATTCACCTTTCTCACCAGGTAATGAAGGCACACTGTATCTGTGGATCGAGTCATTGGCCACTGTTTGAACCACCTCCTCAATAGAGCAATTTCCCTTTTGTGTGGCCAGAGGTTCTGCTTTTCTCCAAGAATGGTAAGGGTGAGCTGCCTTGTTTACTGCTGCCGCTGCTGTTCCTATAGAAATGTCACAGAACAACACAGATGCATAGTTTCAGGACACAAAATCAGGTTCTCAGTATTTGTGATTTACACCGACTTCCTTCTTAACCTAAACCCATCAATGTAGTTTTCTTCGATTTCTTGTATTCCAACCTCCTCCTTGAATTCATCTGTGATTTGCTTCAATTATTCCTGATGAAGTAAGTTCTACATTCAAACCCCTTTTTGGTAAAGACTTTGTCGCCCTCTGCAAATTCCCCATTAGATTTAATAATGATTACAATGATATCCCCAGATTCAGTGGATTCTGTCATTCGCAAGCAGAAACATCTTTTCCATGTCTACCCGATCAAACGTAACTGGACCATGTCACTCTTTTTCAATGAGACAACACTGCCCAATCTTACTTGATGAATTCAAACTCAGTTTGGATATAATTCCAGTAACTATTCTTTATCTTCCCAGATTAGAAGTGTGTGCAGTGCTCCAAGGGTGATCTGTCCATGGTTCTACACATATCTAACATATTTCCATTTTGTCGCCCCAGAAATAAACCCATGGCCTACTTCTCGATCTAACCTCACAAAACGGTGCCATTTGCTGCCAGTGACTCATTCCTATCTCCAGATCCCTCTGCCCTATTTAAGGACATATTTCCAAAGAGGAAGTGCTACCTCACACATGGGTGGAGGTTAATCTTCCACAGCTTTGACTGCAATATTCCCTTAACCAAATCTTCCCAACAGTAAGTCTTCCTAAAAACAAAACTTCAATATATTAATGAACTTAATCTCATCAACTATTTCTTATTTGAAAAGCACTAACTGTCCAGCTCATTTTTGAACAAACATCCTCTGCCACAGTTATTAAAATGTCACAAGCTGAACTACAACCACTATTTGCATTCATATTCATTGCAGCCCAAGAATGAGAGGTGGTATCATTGAGGGTTTATAAAATGGTCAAGGGATTGACCAAGTAGATGCAGAGAAGATGATTCAATCTACAATGAGTTGTCATAAGTTTACAATAAAGGGAAAGTTGGAGGAATTACTTCTCTCAGAGGATGGTGAATCTTGGGAATTCACTACCTCAGAACAATGTGGATTCTGGGACATGAAGTAAATTTAAATAAGAGACACACAGGTTTTTAATTAGTAATGGGTTGAAGAGTTAAGGAGAGCTGGCAGGAAAGTGGTGTTCAGGCCAAGATGAGATTCACCATGTCTGTATCAAATGGCAGAGCAGGTACAAGGGGCTGGATTAATACTCCTGCTCCTAATTATGATGCTCTAATGTTCTTATTTCAAAAGGAGGAAGTAAGAGGAATGGACTAATACAAGGTGTTTAATGGGCATGGTTTTGGAAAGACTATGGTGAAAGACTGTTTGATTTGGTGAGGTGAGGCACAATATCCCTACAGTAGTGTCAGCAGACCAGCTGGGCCCAGCACAGAGAAAAAACCGTGATGTCTCCTTTGCAGCATCTTTCCCCACCTATCCATTTATAGCCTCTACCTTATTCCCCCCTCCCTAGCTTTAAGCCTGAAGCTCCTGCACCAAAAACCTTGCAGCCTCTTTCTTCAAACCCACCATCTCCAAATCCCCCACCATCAACATTCTGGGGGTTTACTATTGACTAGAAATTGAAGTGGACTTTCCATATAACTACGGTAAGTAAACCACCCTCCAAATCTCTGAAGCCTGTCCACCATCTACAAGAATCAACTCAGGAGTGCAATAGGATATTCACTACTTGGCTAGGTTTGGGTGCAGCTCCAAGAACACTCAAGAAGCTTGACAGTGTCAGGAAAAAGCAGACTGCTTGATTGGCACCACATTCACTCCCTCCTCCACTGATGCCCAGAGCAGCACTATGTACTATCTACAAGATACATTACATCAATTCATAACAACTCAATAGCATCTTCCAAACCTATGACCAATACCAAATAAAAGGAAAAGGGAAGCAGTTTCATGGGAACATCACGTCTTGCAGGTTCCCTTCCAAGCCACGACAATCTGGAGTTGAACATTTTTCAGCAGTCCTGAAGTGTCATTGAGCCAAAATTCTGGAATTCCCTCCCAATAGCACTACCAATAGGCCTACAATCCACACGGACTTCAGTGATTCAAAAAGGGAGCTCACAACCACCTTCTCAAGGGCATTAGAATGAGGGAATAAATGTTCGCACAACCAGTGACACCCACATTCCATAAATTCATTAATTCCTTAATGCCTCCTCCTTCCTTCCACAACACCCCCACCTATAGACAGCTGCGCTGCGCAAACACAAAGCCTTGAGCAGCATGTGGTAACCCACAAGGAGGCCCAAGCTACATTCAAGCCGTGCTCAGACAGGGGTGGTCCTGAACGAACAATCATCACCAGTGATTCACACACAGTAGTCAACAGTGAAACTATCAGTTGCCAACGTTTTCGCAAAGAGATTGGTCGCTACATGGGATGAACGGCCAGAGGAAGTGGGAGATGCAAGTACAGTTACAACATTTAAAAGACATTTGGAGAGGTACATGAATAGGAAAGGTTGAGGAATATGAGCCAAATGCTGACAAACTGCACTGGCATAGTTTGGGAAATTTGGTTGACATGGATGAGTTGGACCGAGGGGTTCATTTCCATGTTGATGACTATGATTCTATTCTTTTCAGCCACAGTGGCATTTTGCAATTGTCCTAAACTATGGTGTAATTGAACAAGTTCATGGAGGCTTTTGACACCAGGACCACAGTACTCTGTAGGTAAGGTGTTGAGTTGTAGCTGCAGTTTAGTGGACATTTAATAAACAACATAATGAAGAAGTATAGAAGGAAATTACTGCAGATGGTGGAACCTGTACTGAAAACAGCAAATGCTGGAGCTGACAGCAGGGCAGACAGCATCCATGGAGACTATGCAAGTTAACGATGTGTCTCGATGACTCGATCAGAGAGCTTATCTGGACTCAAAATGTTAGCTTGGTCTCTCCATCGATTCTTTTTAAAAAGAAGTTAATGGGATGAGGGTGTCATTGGCTCAGCAGCATTCATTTTTCATCCCTAACTGCCCAAGGGGCAGGTAAAAGTCAAGCTCATTGCTGTGTGTCTGGAGTCACATGTAGGACAAACTAGGTAAGGATGGTAGCTTCTTACTTCAAGCACGTTAGTGAACCAGATGGGCTTTCCGTAACCCGACAAAGGATTCATGGTCATGAGATTCTTAATTCCAGATATTCACTGAATTCAAATTCCACCATTTCCTGTGACACAATTCGAACCTGGTTCTCCAGAATGCAACCTGGATATTTGGATAAACAGTCTAGCAGTAATACCACTCAGCCATCAGCTCCCTTCTGTGATCTTCAGTATTTGTTGTTTTCAGTTCTCAAGACATATGTTATGCATTAAGTTTGAACTCTGTAAAAGCATCCACAGTGAACACAAAAAGCCCATCTCCAGTCATGATGGTTGAGTCTGGATGACTCAGTCAGACTGGCTAATGAAGCAGAGTTACCCATTTCAATATCTGGCAGTTTCTCCGCAGTTTCGGATGGCGTTGGCTGGTCTCATTCCTTCTGCGATGAAACAAACAAAGAGATAACAGTCGATACTCCCCACTAAATCTCTAAATTCAATTGCACCGCAACCAAAGTAATTTATTTTAATTCAAAAATGTTTCTGTGAAAGGCATACCAGCAAGCTCACCACCTCCTGTCTCAGTTTAATGGGAAATGGGATCAATTCTGTAGCTCCTACTGTCCCAGTGGAAAAGGCCACTGGTTTAAGCCCTTGAACAGGCTATCAGCTGATCTGAGTTTTCAATCTTGTTCTTTGACAGATTGAAACATGTTTTGCACAAGGGGGCATGCAGACAGGACAAAATTCAATTATATTCAACACAAGAAAAGGCAATTTCATTTAAATGAGGCAGATTAATTGAGATCAGGCCTCATGTGAGGATACAAAACAGTCAAGTTTGGAATTTCCAGAGACCCTCAACATTGTCCATTCAACTACTGAAGTTTGTCTCAGTATTGCTTTCGCAATCAACCTTTTTCAATGCATTTTGACACCTCTGGAGCAGGTGGGACAGTTCCAGGCCTTCTGGCTCAAAGTTGAAGACACTACCACAGCATCACAAGAGCACTGTGTTTTAGGCTGAGTAACCGGTGGGTTAATTTGCCCAATTATCTTACTAATCCGGAAGATACTGTAACCATCCTAATGCTGGGAAATAAGCAAGGTATTAATGGGAGCAATGATGTTACAACAGTCTCTTTGACAAGGGACAAAATATCTTCTATCTGTTCATCCTTCGATAGTTTGAAATTTTTAAACTTTCTAGTCTACCATCATCTTTGCAGTTTTGTACATCTTTTCTTTCAATTTGATGTCACTCATAATTCCCTCAGCTATGTACCACTGTTCATCGTGCATTTCTTTTACAAGTTAATAGATATTGTTGAGAATAATAAAATAACTGAATATATTCTTCTGCTTTAACATTCTAACTATCGTCCCATTCCAGTTTAGCGAACTGCTACCATATCCCCTTGTTTAGATACTAGTTGAAGAACCAAATTCCTCACCCTAAAGCTAAATTCTATCATGCTGCATTGCATCTAACCAAAAGGGTCTTTTACTTTGAGCTCATTAATCAATCATATTATCAGGGCTAAAATAGCTGTTCCATGATTGGTTCCAGAGCATCTGTTCTGTGAAATTGCACAGAGCAGTCTACCTCAAACTGCTTCAGAAGGTAACATAAGCTGAGTGCACAATACTATTTTAACTAACAGAGAACCCTCTGAATGCCAGGATTCTGTTAGATCCCCGAAATTACTCAGAGCATGGAATCCCTACATTGTGGAAAAAGGCCCTTCAGCCCATCAAATGCACATCATCCCTCCAAAGAGTATCCCAACCAAACCTATTCCTCAATGTTTACCCCTGATTAATGCACTGAAATTGTGCATCGCTGGACACTAAATATTTAGCATGACCAATTCACCTAACCTGCAGTTCTTCGGATTGTGGGTTTGCAGCCTTGGTTCGCAGTTGCTTCATGAAGTCTGAATGTTGTTGCCTCTATTAGTCCAACAGCACTGTCACTGACATAGGAGCTGTTCCCCCAGATCAGTTTGTGGCAGTCAGAGATCCTGCTACAACCTGCGCACATGCCAACCCAGTCATCTCAATCAGAAAGAATTAGTACAGCACAGATTAGAAGACAACTTGGATCATATTGTCCTTTTGAAATCAGAGGCCCCTATTCCACCCATCACAACTGGGCCACCTTTTTAAAATAGCTCTTTGGCTAGATCCCTGCTCTCACAGAAATGCAAATAATTTCTTTTTGCAAGTATTCAAATTAATTTTGGAAATTAACAGTGAATCAGCTGCCACCTCCGTTGCAGATGATCTCTGATCTTCCTTGAAACAGCAAAACCCAATGAGAACATTAAGGCATCCAATGTTTAAAAAAATCACATGTAATATGATGAGTTTTGTTTTACATAATTCTTAGCAAAAGTTAATTTGAAGCAAAAAGGAGAACTCGAAGAGAAAGGTGAACCGCCCGTGGGTAACAAAGGCAGTCAAGAGCAGTATCCACAAGGAAAAGAATGACATAGCCACGGATGACTAAAAAGGGAGAAAACTGATCATGTAATTAAATTGACAAGAAACAAAAATGAATGGCAAGAGTTGTCCAGGTATATTAAAAATGGAGTATCTAAAGACAGCATCGAACCCTTGGAGGGTCTGACTGTGGAATTGATAATGGGTACAAGGAAACAGCAGATAATTTAAACCTATATTTTACATTGATCTTCATCAAGGAGGATACCGTTATCATCCTAAAGGTAGCAAATAAGCAAGTTAATCATGAGTAGAAAAATGTTATAACAGTCTTTGTCACAAGGGACAAAGTGTTGACCAACTAATAGGACTAAGGGCAGACAGGATCTAATGGCCTGGATCAAACACTTTTAGGGCAACTGACTGCAGAGATATTCAAGGCATCGATTGGAATATTCCAGAACCAGGCGAGACAGGAAGCATCCAGTGGATTGATGTACCTGTTCAAGAAGGGAAGGGAGACAGAAATCAGGAAACTATAGACTAGTTAGTTTAATATCTGCTTTTGTAATACGGCAGAGTCGAATATTAAAGTAATAAATAGCAGGACATTTAGAAAAGCTTATCATTTAACATGGTAGACTGGGTTTTGTGAAAGAGACACTATGACAAATTTGCGACAGTTCATTGAGGAGATAACAAGCAGAGCTGATAAAGGGCAATCCAATGATGTTCTGTATTTGGATTTAAAAAATGCAAATGATAAGGTGCTACATAAAAGTTAATTGCATAATACAGGAGCTCACTGTGTCAGGGGTAATGTATTTGCATGGAGTGAGGATTGGTTAACCACACTGGCTGTTGCCGAGACCTCACTTGGAGTACTGTATACAATGTTCGCTCCCATATTTAATAAGGGATAAACCAGTATTGGAGACCATTCAAAAAAAGATTCAGCTCGCTGCTTTGAGAACGAAAAGGTTGACCTATCAATAATAGCTAAACAGGTTAGGTCATTATTCAATAGAATCTCGAAAACAGATTACTTACAGTGTGTAAACTGGCCCTTTGGCCCAACAAGTCCACACCGATCCGCCGAAGCACAACCCACCCAGACCCATTCCCCTACATTTACCCCTTCACCTAACACTACAGGCAATTTAGCATTGCCAATTCACCTAACCTGCAATTTTTTTTGGATTGTGGGAGGATACCAGAGCACCCGGAGGAAACCCACGCAGACAACATGCAAACTCCACACAGAGAGTCACCTGAGGCAGGAATTAAACCCAGGTCTCTGGCACTGTGAGACATCAGTGCTAACCACATAATACAAGGGGTCATCTTATGGAAACAAGATTCTGAGGAGCTAGACGTTGACTAGATTAGATTAGATTACTTACAGTATGGAAACAGGCCCTTCGGCCCAACAAGTCCACACTGCCCCGCCGAAGCGTAACCCACCCATACCCCTACATTTACCCCTTACCTAACACTACGGACAATTTAGCATGGCCAATTCACCTGACCTGCACATCTTTGGACTGTGGGAGGAAACCGGAGCACCCGGAGAAAACCCACGCAGACACGGGGAGAACGTGCAAACTCCACACAGTCAGTCGCCTGAGGCGGGAAATGAACCCGGGTCTCTTGCGCTGTGAGGCAGCAGTGCTAACCACTGTACCACCGTGCCGTCCACAAACATATCTGGTCGGCATGGATAGGTTGGACCGAAGGGTCTGTTTCCGTATTGTACATCTCTTTGACTTTATGACTGAAATGCAAGCACCCACACTAGATCTTCTAGCACCAATGAAGTCTCAAACCAAACATTACATAAGGGAACATTCATTTTGTAAAAAATGTAAAGAATTTTTTTCTCTCAGTGAATGGCTAGAATTTTCTAGCCCAAACAATTGTGAAAGTTAAATGTGGTTGGGGAATGGATATGGTTGGGTTACTCTTCAGAGGGTCAGTGTGGCTTGTTGGGCCGAAGGGCCTGTTTCCATACAGTAGGGAATTTATGATTCTATCTCAAATTATTCTAAATGAGGGCAGATAGATTTTTGAAATATTGAGCAGTTAAGGGCTATGCGGATCAAGCATAAAAGAGGTGTTGAGGTCTGGGTTTGCCCAGCCATGATCTGATAGAATGGGAGAACAAGCTGGAGGAGATAATGCCCTCCTCATGCTCCAATTCCTTGAGGCTCCATTTCATGCTTTTTTTTTATCTCCAAAGAAGAGTGTGATACAATGTGCTGAACATCTCAGATGTTGTGAAAATGGTGTGTTTATGTACTGGTTCAGATGGCATTGGTTCATCAATCACAGCTATACAGTCATGAGTAGGAAGGGAATTCCCTCCATGAATAAAGGAAATCTACTGCAGAGCTCACACAAAGGGATCCTTCCCCTCAGTAAACTCTCCCATCACATTACCCAACATATCAGCAAAAGCAGGACGCACTACGCATGCTCTAGCCAACAAAGGGACCCCCGGGTGATTGATGTCAGCTCCGGACCAATGAAAGGACGGTGGGCGGAGCTGGGGGACCTGGCGGGAGGTTGGTCCTCCAACCAATCAAAGTGAACTAGGGGCAGAACTAGACTAAACCACGTGATCACCCTCGCGCGCAGTGGAGAGTCGCTGGAATGGATGCTCGGGAAGTTATGGAGCGAAAGGATACGGTAAGGAAAGAAATCAACAAACAGAGGGAAACAGGAGAAAAACTGTGTTGCAATGAGCGGAGAGGTTTTACAAACATGTTGTGCACGTCGAAAAACACAAATTTGAACGTCCCAGCCCCGTGTTTGGAGTAAACGGGGAATTGCCTCAGTGTGGCCGCAGGTCTGAGTGAGCGCCGCCATCTTTATTCGGGGCAACGATTCACTGGACACGTGCGTGGCCGACATCTTTTTAGGGGGCAAGGTGCAGCCAGGCGCATGTGCAGCCTTTCTCTGGTGCAGAGTCATTGGGCAGGATTTACGCAGAGCACATTCAAACTCAGAGGAATGGATGTTTATTTCTGGATTTGTTTCGTCATTCATTTAAATGACTTGCTATTGTAACTGAGTTTGCATGTCATTCAAAATTGGAGGTATTGTGCATAGTGAAGAAGGTTACCTCAGGTTACAGTGAGATATTGATCAGATACGGATTAATTTAGATAAATGTGAGGTGCTGGGTTTTGGAAAAGCAAGTCAGGGCAGGACTTATACACTAGGGGAAAGTGAAGACTGCAGATGCTGGAGATCAGAGCTGAAAAATGGGTTGCTGGAAAATCACAGCAGGTCAAGCAGCATCCAAAGATCAGGAGAATCGACATTTTGGGCATGAGCCCTTCTTCAGGAATCCTGAAGAACGGCTCATGCCCGAAATGTCGATTCTTCTGATCTTTGGTTGCTGCCTGACCTGCTGTGCTTTTCCAGCAACACGTTTTTCAGCCCAGGACTTATACACTGAATGCAAGGCCCTGGAGACGCTTGCGGAACAAAGAGACCTTGGACTGCAGGTTCATAGTCCTTGCAAGTCAAGTTGCAGGTAGATAGGATGATGAAGAAGGTGTTCAGTATATTCTCCTTTATTGGTTAGAGCATTGAGTATAGAATGTGGAAGGTCATGTTGCTGTTCAGGACATTCGTTAGGCCACTTTTGGAACATTGTGTGCAATTCTGGCCTGCCTCCTATCAGAAGGGTGCTGTGAAACTTGAAAGGTTTCATAAAAGACTTACAAGGATGTTGTTAGGGTTGGAGGATTTGAGCTACAGGATGAGGCTTAAAAGGCTGGGGCTGTTTTCCCTGGAGTGCCATTGGCTGAGCGGTGATGTTATGGAGGTTTATACAATCATGAGGAGCATGAACAGGGTAAATGAACAAGGTGTTTTCCCTGGAGTAGTGGTGTCCAAATGTAGAGGACATTGCTTTCGGGTGAACGGGGCAAAAATTCAAAGGGGGCTAAAGGGCAACTCTTTCATCCAGTGAGTGGAATGAGCTGCCAGAGGAAGTGGTGGAGGCTAGTACAATTAAAACTTGTTGAAGGCATCTAAATGGACACATGATATGATTGGGAAGCGTTTACAGGGATATGGGCCAAGTGCTGGCAAATGGGAATAGATTAAGTTCGGATACCTGGTTGGCATTGATGACTTAAATCGAAGGGTCTGTGTCAGTGCTATAAATCTCGATGACTGTGGGATCATAACAGCTTATACTGCTTTGCTTCATCTCTGGGCTCCCTTATGACCACTTTGTCAATATCTAGCTTGCTCAGTACCGAACAATGGGTGTATTTTTGGTCTGTTTAGTATTTTACGATTACTTTTACAGACATTTTTGTAAGTTAATTTTTCTCTGCCGCCCAGCCCCTGAGCATGTGCTGCTTATTAATTTTCTTCTGGAAAATCTTTGACAGTCAATAATTCATTTTTCCAATAAGCAAGTGTATTTTCCTTTCATTTCTGACGATCACATTCTGCACCATTTTCATTCCCTGTAATCTGTTTTGCACTCCCTGAAACATCAACTGTGTTTCTCCTTCCACAGAAACCAGTGATTAATGCCAAAGTCCTGTTGCCTGTGGAGAGGGTGATGTTTGACTTTCTTGTACAGCTGCAGTGGTGAAGGTGCTCCCACAATGTGGTTAGGTAAGAGACATTACAGAGTATTCATTACAGCAATAGTGATGATTTGAAGGTAATGTCCACATCAAGAACAGTTTGTAGTTTTATTATCCTGCTTATAATTTCACAAAAATATTATTGGGAACTTTGGACATAAGGTCAGAGACTGATGATATTAGGTCAGGTGACCAAAAGCATTGCCAAATAAGCAGGCTTTGAGGAATGTGTTAAAGGAGGAAAGCAGACCTGTGAGGTTTTGGCTGCAAATTTCAGAAAATGTTGCTTTGGCAACTGTAAAAGCAGCCACAAAGGTGAAGTAATGAATTAACAGATCATTGGGAGTCTCGAACAGAATGGGTTGTCGAGGTCTTCAAGGATGTGTGATGCGGTGAGCTAGGGATGATCACAACCAGAAATTAAATCAAGGGTGAGAATTTTAAATTGAGGGATGTGGGCCGGATGCTGGCAGGTGAGACGGAATTGGGTTGGAATATCTGGTCAGCATGGACGGGTTGGATTGAAGGGTTTGTGTCCATGCTGTACAACTCTGTGGCTGTATGTTGTTGTTTATGAATGGGAGCCGTTTGATGGATCAACAAGTTTTGGTACGAGGGAGTACTTGGGCAGCAGAGATTTAGTTTTTCTTAAGATTACAGGGAGATTGAATGTGGGAAGCTGGCCAGGAGTATGTTTGGATACGGAAGTCTGGAGATAACACAAGGTAGATGAGAGTATATGAGTTGAGACAAGGGTAGACACAGCTAGAAATAGTAGTGTTGGAGTGGGACTGAGTTATCACACTCACCTCACCTCTGGGCTTCAGCTGGTTGTCAGGTTGTGAATCAGGGCGGTAACACAATCGGGAGCTGAGTGGCCCTGGTGGTGCCTAAAATGAGTGTCACTCCGCTGACTGTTGCTGAGCAGCTGCTGCTTGATAGCCCTGTTGATGACATCTTCCATCACTTTACTGCTGATCGAGTGTGGACTGATAGATGGAAATTGCCTGGGTTGGGTTGCCCTGTGTTTTTGTGGTGAATATTCCTGTGCAATGTTCCACATTGTCGGTAGATGCCAGTGCTGGAGTGGTACTTGGCTTGGTGGGTGGCAAGTTCTGGAACCATCAGTATTATTGCCAGAATATTGGTAGGGGCCGTAGCCTTTGCAGTATTAAACCATTTCTTGATGTTATTCAAACTGAATCAAACTGGCTTAAAACTCACATCTGTGATGTTGGAAACCACTGGAGAAGGCTAAGATGGATCATCCCACTTTGCACTTCTGGCTGCAGATTGCTGCAAATGCTGTTGTCTTATCTGGTGCATGGGTGTGAGGCTCCTCCATCAGTAGGGTGGGGATATCTGTGATACTTCCTCCAGTGAGTTGTTTAATTGTCCATCACCGTTCACAACTGGGTGTGGCAGAACTGCAGAGCTCCGATTTGATCTATTGGTTGTGGGATCGTTTAGCTCTGTTGCTGATGATGGTGTTTGACATGAAATAGCTTCAGGAAATGGTTTAAATCGAAATCAAAGAGATTAAACAAGTATATCACAGACAAAAGATGAACTGGACCAGAGAATAGGACCCCTTAAAGCTTAACGAGGCTGTCTATGGAACCACCGGGGGTGGGAAAGATATGCGAATATTTCACGTCATTTTTACTGGAGAAAAATATGGAAGCTCGAGAGGTTGGAGAAATAAACAGAGAGAACTTGAAAAGTATCCATGTTACAGTGGAGGTGTTACTGGATGTCTTGAATCGCATCAAGGTGGATAAAGCCCTGGGACCTGATCAGATGTATCCCGGAACTTTCTGGAAATCTAGGGAAGTGATTGTTGGGCCTCTCCTGAGGTATTTGTATTATTGATAGTGACAGGTGAGGTGCCATTATTTTTAAAAGGTGGTAAGGAGAGGCCATGGAACAAGAGAATAGTGAGCCTGAAGTCAGTGGCAGGCAAGTTGTTGGAAGGGATTCTGAAGGACAGGATAACCATCTATTTGGAAAAGTAAAGAATAATCATTGACTGTTGTCAATGTGGCTTTGTACGTGCACAATCGTGTCTCACTAACTTGACTGAATGTTTTGAAGTGACAACGAAAATGGATTAAACCAGGCTGTGAACATTGTTTATATGGACATTCAACAAGGTTCCACAAAGCAGACTGGTTAGCATGGTTACATAACATGGAATGAAGGGAGAACAAGCCATTTGGGTACAAAACTGTCTTAATGGTAGGAGACAGAGGCTGATGATGGAGGTTTGCTTTGTGGTCTGGAGGACTGTGAGCAGCAGTGTGCTACAAAGATCGATTATTGGGTCCTTAAATAAATGACCTGGATGTGAATATGAGGTATGGTTAGTAGCTTTACACAAGACACCAAAATTGGAGGTGTAGTGGACAGCGAAGAAGGTTAGTTCAGAATACAACAGGATCTTGATCAGTTGGGCCAGTGGAGCAAGGAATGGCAGATAGAGTTCAATTTAGATAAATGTTGGCTGTTGGATTTTGGAAAGGCAAATCAGGGCAGGACTTATACACTTACTGGTAAGGTCCTGGGAAGTGTTGCTGAACAAAGAGACCTTGGAGTGCAGGTTCATAGTTCCTTGAAAGTTGAGTCACAGGTAGGTAAGGGAGTGAATGCAGCGTTTGTTATGCTCTCCGTCATGTTGTTGCTGTACAGGACATTGATTAAGGCTCTTCTGGAATTCTGTTTTCAGTTCCAATCTCCCTGTTCCAGGAATGATGTTGTGAAACTTGAAACATTTCAGAAAATGTTTGCAAGGTCTTTGCCAGAGTTGGACAGTTTGAGGGCAGTGCTTGTTTGGAGTGAGCTGCCAAGGGAAGGCGTGAAAGAGAGTACAATTACAACATTTAAAAGACATTGATTAAGCCACTTCTCGAATTCTGTTTTCAGTTTGATTTTCCCTGTTCAGGGAAGGATGTTGTGAAATGTGTAAAGGTTCGGACAAGATTTACAAAAACGTTGCCAGGTTTGGAGGATTTGGGCTACAGGGAGAGGCCGAATAGGCTGGGGTTAATTTCCCTGGAGAGTCCAAGACTGAGAGGTGACTTCATGGAGATTTATAAAATCACGAGGGACATGGATAAGGTGAGCAGACGGGGTTCTTTTTCCTGAGGTTAGATAGCTCAAAAACTAGAGCACATGGTTGAGAGGGCAACGATTTAAAAGGAATCTAAGAGCAACGTTTTCAAGCTGAGTGTGGTGTGTCTATGGAATGAGCTGCCAGCTGAAGTAGTGGAGACTGACAAAATCACAACATTTAAAAGGCATCCGATTGGGTACGTGAACAGGAAGGGTTTTGATGGATAAAGGCCAATAGCTGGCAAATGGGACTTCAGTAGTTTAGGATTCGTAGTTGGCATGGATGAATTGGACCGAAGTTCTGTTTCTGTGCTGTATATGTCTATGACGTTAATAAACTAAGATGCGTTCCTCTTTTGTGGAGAGCAAGCTGCAGCACAGATAATTGTCCTTGGAGCTGAGAAGGTGAAGTAGTGATTTTGACCAGGTGCAGATTTGGTTACAAGGTCTTGAATTTGCGGAGAGAGAGGAATTGTTAACACTGTCACAACTTTTAGTAACTACTTTCAAGTAATTGGCAAATAATACAAAGTGAAAATGTGAACATTATTGTACACAGTAGGTTCTGAGCATCTGGAACATTCTGAACGACACAGATTCAGCAGGTATTCTGAAAGAGACTTGGATTTTTAATTTTTAAGGAAAGATTTGGGGGGCTGTGGGCAAATAGGAGGGGAATTGGGACAGATTTGCAGCATCACCAGAGGGAGAGAGTACAGCCTCAATGGGCTGAATAGCCCCCAGGCCCTGTGCTCTGTGATACTGCCCCATTCACTCTGAATGATGACGTTCATCCCAGGGCAGACAGAGGGATTAGCCCTCCACTCATCACAATGGGGCCCGGCTGATTGACGGCAGCTCCAGACAATGGGAGGAGAGTCTGTGTGGTCCTGCAGCCAATGGGAGTGAATGAGGGGTGTGGCCAGCAAGATGACACATGTCCATGGGCTGTGCAGGTGCAGTGTCACTGTTTGGGGTTGGGAGATACAGCAGAGACTGGGACAGAGGCTGTGGGACCTGAATTACAAACTCCCGGTAAATTAGAACCAAAAGAACTGCGGGAGATGTAAATCAGAAACAACAACCAGGAGGTTCTGGAAAAGCTCAGCAGGTCTGGCAGGATCTGTGATGAAAAATCAGAGTTAAAGTTTCAGATCAAGTGTCCCTTCCTCAGAACTGATAATGAGAGAAAAAATGTTGGTTTATATGCAGCAGGTAGGGTTTAGGGGAGGATGTCAGGAGTAAAGCATAGGTGGGGATAGAGCGAGAAGAAGGGCTGGATAAATGAGTGTTCAATGTGAGTTTCTAACCTGACCTGACAGTGAGAGATTTTATAAACTTGTATTACAGGATACTAAAGGTGGATATTCAGATGGCAATCTCAGTAATTGTAACACCAAACTTTGATTGAATTACTCCATTCATCAGGACCTGGATATTTGCAGTGTGTGTGAGTATTTTGTTTCAGCTCAATTCCATTTTCTGCATAAAGATTCTCCTTTGAATCAAACCGTCCTGTCAATAGATCTCCCCGAAATCTTCAATATGTGTCCAGTAATCCATTTATGATGAGTTGATGAGTGCTAGGTTTAACATCCTGATGAAAATGTTTTGTAAGGACTTGTCTCTCAGCTCCCCTCAATTTCCTTTGCTACAAGGAGAACAATCTCAGTTTTCCCAAACCCCTGATTCCCCAATGTCTGTTTGCTCTCTATAAGGCACACATTAGGATCGTGTTAGAACAGTCTCCACTTGCCTTCATCAATGCAGCCCTCAACAGTATTAAAGAAAGCGAACATCCTCCAGAACAAAGCACTGTGCCTGAGTGGTGTCCCATCCACCACCTTCAGCATTCCCTCTCTCCACCCCCGATGCACAGTGGCATCACTGTGTGAAAGGTAAAGTCAATATTGTCCTACCAGACCATAGGGCTGCTCTCTTATTAGGGAGAGATGTCTGGTGGTGGTTTAACCTGAAGGTTACCACAGCCCAGGCAAGGGGAGAGGTTGAGAATGAGAGTCCATCTATTATAGATGGATATTCTTGATATGTATTAACAACAGCCATGTTCCTGCAACTAAAATCCCCTATTCCTTGAACCATCCTGGTAACTCTCCTGTGCACCCTCTCAGGGACCCTGCTATCCTTCCCAATGTGTGGACGATCTTTGGTTTGCACAGACCCAGCTGCTCTATGTTCCTGTGGGTGATGTCATCATCGAGCAACAGTTGCACTAAACCTCACTGTCTATGAGGGTGGGAGACACAAATCCCCAAAACATTTGTGATGTACTTAGTGTGCACTTGCTATGCCATGATAGATGACACTTTTCCACAAGTACTGGAAAATAGATGAGAATAGTAGTATGGTGGTAGTTTTCGGTGAAAATTTTCTTTCTCACAGACTCGATGGACCACCAGAGCGTTTTTCTGTTCTGTAGACCGCTGAGATGTTTATTATAGGAATATGACAGGCTCCATTGGACATCAGGTCAGAAAAGGTGATACTAGAATAGATGACACGTGATTGGTCGATTTTCTTGGGAGGAAAGTGAGACGCAGAGGTTTAAGAGGAAATTCAGAAGCTCAGCGCAGGAATTGTAAAGGGCTATTATCAAGTGAGAAATAAACATTGGGCATCCTGAAAGCTGGAAATAAAGAAAGGCACATATAGAAGAGCTTTGAGAGACTGGAGGGGATTAGACATGGGGACGATAATGAAGCTGGAGGAGACGCAAGTTGGAAAGGATTGTGAGGATGGAGGATGTTACAGAGATAGAGATATTTGTGATAGAGGTTTTTTTGATTTTGAGGCTGGAAAGGAATTATAGAGATGAGGAGGATTTGTAAGGCTGGATGAGGTGGCACTGATAGGGAGAGTTCCAAGCATAGAGGAATTTACAGAGAAAACGAGTCATAAAGTTATACGGCATCGATACAGACCCTGTGGTCCAACCAGTCCGTGTCAACCATAAATTCGAACTGAACTAATCGCATCTGCCTCCACTTGGTCCAAGTCCATCCTAGCATTCCCTATTGATATACGGGTCCAAATGTTTTTTTCCTATTAGAATCCCATTCCCCGACCCTTTTGCTCTACAATTACCCCTGACTAATTCACTCAACCCAATCATTCCTGAACACTATGGGCAATTGAGCAAGGCCAGTTCACCTACCCTGTACATCTGTGGATTGTGGGAGGAAAAGGCAGCACCTGGAGGAACCCACGCTGTCATGGGGAAGAATATGCAAACTCCACAAGGACAGTCACCCAATACAGGAATTGAGCCTGTGTCCCTGGCGCTGAGAGGTAGCAGTGCTAACCGTTGAGCCACTCTGCCACCCTGAAATTGTAATTGTATTCACAGCTACCATGTCCTCTGCAACTTTATTCCTCGTGTGAACCACTCTCTGTGCAGAAACAAAAAATAAAATCCAGAACTTCTTTTTAAAGCCTTACTTTTTAACGTGAGAAAAGGATGTCCCCAATCTTCAATCGCGCCCCCTCCTGGAAAGGGCATCTGCTGTTCACATTACTGAAACTCTTCAGGATTTTATAAACCTCTAATAAGGTCACCCCTCAACCTCCTGTGCTCCAGTGAAAAAGGACCCAGCCTATCCAGACTCTGCTTATAATTCAATCCCTCGTTCCCATTACCATCCTGGTAAATCTCTTCTGAACCTGCTCCGATTTAATAATATCCTTCCTATAACAGCACAACCAGAACTAGACACAGTATTCCAGAAGAGGCCTCCCCAACATCCTGTACAACCTCAACATAACGTCCTAACTCCTATATTCAAAGATCTGAGCAATGAAGGCAAATGTTCTAAAGCCCTTCTGAAACACCCTGTCTGCATGTGACACATGGTTCAAAGATCTGAACCCCTTGGTCTCTTTGTTCCAAATCACTATCCGAGGCCCAACTTTTAATCAATGTAATTCCTGCCCTCGTTAGTTTTACCAAGATGTAATATTTTGCATTTATTCCAATCCAAAAATCACAAACATCCTTCGAGTATAAAGGCAAGAGGAGCATACTTCAGAGTAAAATCAGAGTAAAAGGCAAAAAGGGGACAGGACACTGCTTTGGTAAAGAGGGCGGTTTGGACAAACCCGGGAACTACAGACGCTGTGCTAGACTAGGTGTTGGAGGGAGCCCTGAGCGACAGGATTTGCGTGTATTTGAAAAAGCACAGACTGATTAGGGATAGTCAGCATAACTTTCTGCATGGGAAATCATGTGTCACATACTCGATCTGGTTTTGATGAAGTAACAAAGAGGATTGAGGAGGGCAGAGCAGTAGATGTGATCTATATGGACTTCAGTAAGGCGTTCGACAAGGTTCCCCATGGGAGACTGGTTAGCAAGGTTAGATGTCACGGAAGTAGCCATTTGGATATAGAACTGGATCAAAGGCAGAAGACAGAGGGTGGTGGTGATAGATGATTATTTTTCAGACTGGAGGCCTGTGACGAGTGCAGTGCCGCAAGGATCGGTGCTGGATCCACTACTTCTCATCATTTATATAAATGAATTGGATGTGAACACGGGAGGTGTAGTCAGTAAGTTTGTAGATTGCACCAAAATTGGAGGTGTAGTGGACAGTGAAGAAGGTTACCTCAGATTTCAATGGGATTTTGATCAGATGGGCAAATGTGCGAAGAAGTGGCAGATGGAGTTCAATTCAGATAAGTGTGAGGTGCTGTATTTTGGAAAAGCAAAGCTTAGCAGGACTGATACACATCATGGTCAGGTCCTGGGGAGTGTTGCTGAACAAAGAGAACTTGTTGTGCAGGTTCACAGCTCCTTGAAAGTAGAGGCGCAGGTGGATAGGATAGTGAAGGTATGATTTCCTTTATTGGTCAGAGTATTGAGTAAGAGAGTTGGGAGGTCATGTTGCAGCTGTTCAGGACATTGGTTTGGCCACTCTTGCAATATTGAGCACAATTCTGTTCTCCACCTATCACAAGGATGTTGTGTAACTTGAAAGGTTCACAAAAGATTTATAAGGATATTGCCAGGGTTGGAGGGTTTGAGATATAGGGAGAGGCTGTATAGGCTGGGGCTGTTTTCCCTGGAGCGTCAGAGGCTGAGGAGTGATCTCAGAGGTTTATAAAATCATGAGCGTGGATCAGATAGATAGACAAGGTATTTTCACTGGAGTGAGGGAGTCTAGAACTAGAGGGCATAGATTTAGCATGAGGGAAAAGATATAAAAGGGACCTAAGGGGCAACTTGTTCATGCGACGGTGTTGCGTTTATGGAACGAGCTGCCAGAGGGAGTTGTGAAGGCTGGTACAATTGCAACATTTATTAGGCATCTGGTTGGGTATATGAATAGGAAGGGTTGAGAGGGATATCGACCAAGTGCTGGCAAATGGGATGAGATTAGGTTCGGATATCTGGTCGGTATGGACGAGTTTGACTGAAGGGTCTATTTCTGTGCTGTATTTCTGTGACTCGCAGCCGGGGATCAGCTCAGTGGGTTTCAGTCTCTTAAAAGTTAAATATTACTCTGCTTTACTTTTTAAAATCTGCAACTTTCAGGAGGGTGAGTGTTTAATAGTTTAAGTGCCTCTGTTATGATCTTTTAGTTGAATGTTTTAAATCTAAAATACAGGTACTAATGTATTCGAGAGTAGTCTTTTGTAAAGCTGTAAGACTCTGCATTTTTCTGGGTCTACAGATTAAGGTGCAGAGATGGCCATTCGTACAGTGATATCCACTTCCTGGAGGAGAGTAGGGGGAGTTTGAATGATCCTGATGATAGCCTACAGGAAGTGATGCAAATCCTCTTGGATCACATGGATCAGATGGAGCGGTGCTTAATGGTAATGAAGAATTTACAAGAGTCAGGGTGTGTGATAGGTGGCAGTTTCAGGCAGGAAAATGCAGATGCAGTCAGGTCGATGGGTTACTCTCGGAAAGTTAGCAGAGGGACATAGGTAGAGCAGGAGTCTCCTGTGGAGAAAGTGAAGACTGCAGGTGCTGGAGATCAGAGCTGAAAAATGTTTTGCTCGAAATGGGCTTATGCCCGAAACATCGATTCTCCTGCTCCTTTAATGCTGCCTGACCTGCTGCGCTTTTCCAGCAACACATTTTGTCAGCCATGAGTCTCCTGTGGCTCTCCCCATCTCAAACAAGTTTACTGTTTTGGATAATGTAGGTTGTCATAGACTTTCAGGGAATGTTGCACTGACAGCCAAGTTACTGGTACTGAGATTAGCTCCACTATAATGAGAGGTATATCAGATTCCAAACGCTCAAGGATGATAAGGGACTTTCGAGTCTGGCACAGACTGCTGTTTCTGCAGCTGACAGTGAGACATCAGAATGGGGTGGTACCTCCCTGGTGCCAGGGTCAAGGATGTTTCGGACAGGTAGCAGAATATTCTCAAAGGAAAGAATGACCAGTGGGAGGTCATTGTACATTGGTACCAATGACATAAGAAGGGGAAAAGATAAAGTCCTGATTAGAGAATATAGCAAATTAGTCTGGAATATAATGAACCAGGTCCTCGGTCATAATATGTGGATTACTCCAGGTGCTACATGCTTGTGAGACTAGGAATAGCAGGATGGAGGAGATGAATGATTTGCTAAGGAGCTGGTGTAGGGCAGAAGGATTCACATCTTTTGATCATTGTAATCTCCTCTTGAGTAGAGTTGATGTGCATAAGAAGGATGGATTGTACCTGAATTGGAAGGTGTCTGATATCCAAGCAGGGAGATTTGCTCGTGCTACTCAGGAGTCATTAAACCAGTGAGGGAGTGTGGGTAAACTCAAAGAGATAGTGAGAAAAGAGGTAAGTCTGAGGCTGGTACAGTTCAGAAGTCAGACAGTCAAGGCAGGCAAGGGCAAGGCACAGAACCAGGTAGAACTTACAAGTTACACTGCATTTACTTCAATGCAAGAGGCCTGACAGGGAAAGCAGATGAGCTCAGGGTATGGTTTTGAATGTGGCACTGGGATATCATGCGTATTACAGAAACGTTGCTCAGAGATGGGTAGGACTGGCAGCTTAATGTTCCAGGGTATCGATGCAAGAGGAAGGATAGAAAGGGGGACATGAGAGGAGGCGGAGTGGCCTTTTTGATTAGGGGTAGCATTACAGTTGTGTGAGGGAGGATATTCTGAGATTACGTGCAGCGAAGTTATTTAGTTTGACCTGGGAAATAAGAAAGGGATGATCACCTTGTTGTTATTACCTGCGTGGGTTTCGTCTGTTTGCTGTGGTTTCCTCCCACTATCTAAAGATACACAGGTTGGGTGGATATTCCAGGCTGAATTGTCCATATTGTTCAGGGATGTGCAGGCTAGGTGGATTAGCCATGGGAAATACATCATTACATGTTTAAGGTAGGAGGCTTTGAGAGTCAGTGTGGATGTGATGGGCCGAATGGCCTGCTTCCACACTCTCAGGATTCTCTGATAATTCTCCTAGTTTTAAAACAGTTACAGAAAATAATAAATCAGATCTAAACGGTGTTCTAAATTGGACAAAGGCAAATTTTGACGGTACGAGGCGAGAACTTTCAATATTTCTTTGCTATTCCCAGGTAAAGGGACAGTTGGAAAGTGGGAACATAAGAAAAGAAGGAAGAGGAGCAGGAGTAGGCCATCTGCCCCCTCAAGCCTGCGCTGCCATTCAATAAGGTCAGGGCTGATCTTTTCATGGCCTCAGCTCCACTCTCCTGTTCTCTCACCATAACCCTTAATTCCTTTCCTGTTCATAAATCTACCTTTTGACCTAACGATAGTCAAGTTGATAACGTCAACTCCTGCACTCAGCAGCAAATTCCACAGATTCACAGATTTATCTGAAGAAGTCCATCCTGAACTCAGTCCTAAATCTGATATCCCCTTATTTTGACTCTCTGCTCCCTAGTTTGCTCCGTCCCCAGTGGAAATCACCTCCCTGCTTCGAGTTTATCTACTCCCTTCATAATTACAATTTTTTTCCTCTCCAACCCCCCATACTTTGAAATTCCAATGAGTATAGAACTAGTTTTCTCAATCTCTCCTCATACGCCAACCCTCTGAAATCCTGACTCAAACTAGTGAGCCTCCACTGCACCCTCTCCAGTGCCAGTACATCCTTCCTGAAGTAAGGAGACCAAACCTGTACACAGTACTCCAGGTGTGGCCTCTCCAGCACCCTGTACAGCTGCAGCATAACCATCCCTCTCGCAATGAAGGACAATATTCCCTTCACTGTCTTATTTACCTGCTGCACCTGCAAACCAACTTCCTCTGATTCATGCACAAGGAAACCCAGCTCCCTCTGTACAGCAGCGTCCTGCAAGTTTTCACCATTTCATCAGTTAGCTGTTAGTCCGACCAAAATGGATGACCTCACATTTCCCAAAATTGTCCTCCATCTGTTCGACCCTTACCCACTCACTTAACCTATGCGTATCCCTCTGCAGACTTACAGTTGCTTCTGCACACATTGCTCTACCACTCAGCTTAGTGTTGTCTACCTTTCATGAATCGATGCTGTGTCTGCTCTGAGACAATTTCGATCCAGATAGCTCACTATTTCTTCCTTGAGAGATTGAGCATTTGCCCCACTACAGAAGTTATGCGAACAGGTCCATTTTAAAGTATTGGCATCACATTTGCAGCTATCTAATCTGTCAGAACCGTCCCAGAGTCCAGCACATTTTAGTGAATTATCACGAGTGCGTTTGCTATTTAGCCTCTTCCATCTGTTATAGTCCCCTGGGATGCACTCCATCACGGCCAGACCACCCATCTACCTTTAGGCTGTTACCTTTCCCAAACCACCTCTTTACTGAGAATGATTGCTTCTCTGTCCTCATCTGCCATTGCATCCATACGCCTGCAACACGAGAGTACACAGACAGTATGTTCCTGTTAAGGCCAAGGCTGGTAGGTGTAAAGGAATGCTGCCTGTCGAGAGAAATTGAGGGCCTGGTCAAGAAAATGAAGGAGGGATATGGCAGGTACAGACAGCTGGGTTTGCGTGAATCCCTCCAGGAGTAAAAGGGCAGTAGGAGTATAGTCGAGGGAAACCATGAGGGCTAAAAGGGGACATGAGATAGCTTTGGGAAATAAGTTTAAGGAGAACCCAAAGAGATTCGACAAATACACCTAGGATAAAAGACTAACCAGGCAGAGATTAGGGACCCTCAAAGATCAGCAAGGCTGTCTGTGGAACCATCAGAGGTGGGAGGATTTCATGTCAGCTTTTACTTAAAGAGGATGTGGAAGTGAGACAGTTTGGAAAAATACATAGTGATAACTTGACAAGTGTCCATATTACAGAGAATGAGGTACTGGATATCTCATAATACATAAAGCTGAATAAATCCCTGGGACCTGAACTTTGTGGGAAGTTAGGGAAGTGATTGCCGGGCCCCTCGCTGAGATATTTGTATCACCAATAGCCACAGGTGAGGTGCTGTAAGACGGGCGCCATTATTTGAGAAATGTGGTGAGGAAAGTCCAGGGAACAATACACCGGTGAGCCTGAAGTCAGGCAAGTTGTTGGAAGGGCTTCTCAGGGACAGGATGTGGATGTAATTGGAAAGGCAAGAAATAATTAGGGATAGTCAGCATGGCTTTGTGCATGGAAATCAATAACTTGTCTTCAGAAAGATGTTCAACAGGTTCAACATAACAGACTGGTATTCAAATTATACAAAATTGGCTGGAAAATTGGAGACAGAGGATAGTGGTGAAGGGTTGCTTTTCGGACTGGAAGCCTGTGATGAGCAATATGGTGTAAGGATTGGTGTTGGGTCCACCGCTTTTCATCATTTATGTAAATGATTTCTATGTGAATTTAGGAGCTATGATTAGTGACTTTACATA